>NC_084603.1:34559175-35159175 GCF_033807715.1 Cololabis saira
GGTGAGAGTCCCCTCTCAGTTTTGTTGTTTTAACTTTCTGTCCTAATAATAAATAATAATACATTTTATTTATAATGCACTTTACAGGACTGTCTCAGAAAATTCTCTTAGAATATTGTGATTTTCTGTAATGCAATTACAAAAACAAAAATGTCATACATTCATTATTGCTGATCATGGTTTACAGCTTAAGAAAACTCAAATATCCTATCTCAAAAAATGTGAATATTCTGGGAATCTTAATCTTAAACTGTAAGCTATAATCAGCAATATTAAAATAATAAAATAACATTTCAGTTGATTTGTAATGAATCCAGAATGTATGACATTCTTGTTTTTCTTAATTGCATTACAGAAAATAAAGAACTTTTTTCACAATATACTAATTTTCTGAGACAGTCTTGTACATTACTGAAAATCCCAAAGTGCTACAGTTTGATAAATAAAAGGAAATAGAAGTAATAAAATCAAGATAAGATATAAAAGGGATAAAAAGTCAAGACATGGCAGAAAAGAATAAAACAATTAAAAACAGCAACTAGGGGAAAAAAAACCAACAGCATTGTTTAGTGATAAAATGCTTTGCTAAAAAGAAGGTCCTGCCCTCATCAGTCAAAACATCCGAGTCAGTTACATCTGAGATCGAGAGTATCGATGCAAGAACAAAGAAAAAAACAATTAGGACAAGTTAAAACCCAAAGTGCAGATTTAAGGTCTGTGTTCTGTGTTGCATCATTGAGAAGCAATTAAACGAACTCTGAAGACGTGGGGGGGGGGGGACAACTGGATAACAGCAGAGTCAGCAGCTGCACTTACTGATGTTGTACTCGAGAACTTTGTTGATGTAGCTGTAGACCGGCGAGTAGCCGAAGAAGGTCAGCATCACCGGCTCGCCGTCGGCCAGCTCCACCACGTGGGCCGTGTGGCCTTCCAGGGCGTAGGGAGGCGGCAGGACGGGTTTCCGTGGCGACCAGGTTCGCCTGGGAATGTTGAACACCCACATCTCATCCGTTATGTTGGCAGGACCTCCTTCTAGCTTCCCGCCAAACATGTAGAGGTCGTCCTGACACAAAGAGGAGCAGATACAACAACAGACGGCCCGGCCTTTAGACGGGACGTCATGTTGCCCTGCAGGCACAAGCACTCGCTTTATATGAGAAACTACAGTTTGACTGACGGGAAGAAAGGGAGCCCTGGGAGCTGTTGCTGTTTCTGTGAAACACCTGTGCATTACTGCACAAACATATCAAGTCAGCAGTGAGGTCAAAGTTTTAACAACAGAAATAACACACACAGCTGTTAGTGAAACCAATCATTGTTCAATCTACTTACATACAAAGTAACGGGATAAATAACAGGATATGGGTTTTCTTATGTTCTTTATAACACTTTAGGTTTTTACTTTTAAATTCCTGTAGACCTGAGTTCTGCTCAAACTGTCAACTCCTTTAAGTCAGGGCTAAAAACATTACTGTTTATTGAAGCATACTCCTAAATTAAATACTTACCTGCTGTACTCTACTGCCCTTATTTTTTAACAACTTGTAATTTTTATTATTTTACCTCTTTTCTTATCATTTTATTTCATTTTATTTGTTATTTACTGTTTACTGAAGCGTACTCTTAAATTAAATACTTATGATTTTTGAAAGCCACGCAATGTTATGGATAAACCCTGAATGCAGGCATTGTGACGTAGAATTGTCAAATTGGTTTAATTCACCGTACGAATCAGCACAGATTACTTTTGTAATACTGTATTTGACCCGGTCTTTGTATGTTTTTGTACCGTATAGAAATAGTAATTCTTGCCATTGTAAGAATGACATGTACCTGCTGTACTCTACTGCCCTTACTTTTTAACAACTTGTGCTTTTTATTATTTTACCTCTTTTCTTATCATTTTATTTAATTTTATTTGTTATTTACTGTTTAATGTCTCTTGCCGCTTTTAATGTTGATGTAAAGCACTTTGAGTTACCTTGTGTTGAATTGTGCTATACAAATAAACTTGCCTTGCCTTTTAATCTGTGTTTCAGTTTTGTTCAGTTTTGTCAACTTTGGGGGGGGGGGGGGGGGGTAAAGAAAAAGTTCTGATTGCAGAGACATTTTTCATCATCCTCATTTACATTAAATACTAATCAATGCCTCCATCTGTGCTCATTTTGCACTGGCATGTAAAGATGCTCAGAATAAAATTCCCTCATGGATGCAACAAGCCGTCACACGTCCAGAAAACTGAAATGATTCAGGTTCTGTGCAAGTGTCCTGGTGTGTCTGCATCACCTGATGGAGAGCCAGCGAGTGTCCGTATCTGCAGAGGGGGCCGCTGGAGACCGGCACCACGTCCCAGGTGCTGGAGTCCAGGTTGTAGCTGCAGCAGAGGGAGACAGAGAGAGACAAGGTCAGCGCGGGCCGAGGCCGAGGTCAGGCTGCAGCTGGCGGTGGAGCAGCTTACTTCACAACCATGTGGTAGTTGGAGTAGTTGAAGGAGTAGCCTCCCACCACCCACATGAGTCCAGAATGCACCAGGGCCCGGTGGGACGCCCGGCCCAGAGACTGGGCTGACGGTTTGATGCCGGGCAGCACCCAGAAGGCCTCGGTGGAGGGGACGGGGAGGGTGCAGTCTGGACCTGCAGAGGACAGACACTCTGAATCACTGACAGCAGCAAAGTCATCAGGAGCAGATGAGCGTGACAGACGTCATTAATGGAGATAAATATTCTGGCTTTGGCGTCCTCCAGTGGTGGCACAAAACAGACACATGTGAAGGATTTTCTCTTCCTTCTTACAGTACTTACATGTATTTGGTTTATTTAAGACTGACCGTGTTTCTATGGAACGCTGAAATACATAAATATATTATCAATTTAATATACAATTAAATAATTAAATAATTACATTTTGAATTTTTCATTGGATATATATTTCATTACATATTTCATTATTTCATTGTTCCTGCATTAGCTGAAGCACATCATGAATTCACTTCGACTAATGTATATCCAATGAAATATATTCACCATTTAATTTTTTAATGATACATTTAATTATTAAATTGTATATTAAATACATTATATATTTATGTATTTCCAATTTTATTTATTTCATTATACATTTATTCAATGATTTAATTAATTATTTATTTATTTATTTCATTTTGACTGTTTCAGCGTTCCATATGTTTCTGGGAAAGACACATCATGTAATGGTTAATAAGAAAGGCTACACATTTATAAAATGCATGTCTTGCATGTAGGGGGGGTTGCAGCCGGTGGACGATTATTTATTTTCACTTTCACTGATGCAAACTGCACCTATGTAAACAGACTGCAGGTGGCGCTGCACATGCTCAGCATGTTTATTGGAGATGCAGACTGTAAAGGGGTAGAGAGAGAGAGAACGGGGAAGACACGCAGCAAAGGTGCGCAGGCTGGATTCGAACCCGCGACCGCTGCAGGAGGAGGACTGTAGCCTCAGTATATGAGCCGCCTCTTAACCCACTGCGCCACTGAGCGGCCCGAGCAGGCTCATTTATATGCAAATATAATCATCATGTACTTTGCATTGCCCATTCATGGTAAAATGTGGGCATGTAGAGGGCGGGATATGAGGCGAATTCACCTGCACAACCTTCCAGCTGGACTGTGATTTATAAAAAGAACATTGCGTGCAGATGTGCGTGCACACGGTTTTATAAATCCAGATTTTTTTGTGCACACGCCATTTTCGGCTTTTGGGCGCACGTGCACTTTTAGTATGAATCCTACACACTCTTTGATAAATGAGGCCCCAGGGCCTTAAATACAGATGCTTTTTGTATACCTGATGGTTTCTCAGTGGGAGAGGATGGGACGGACCTTCAGCCCCAACCAGACCCTCAGTGGGCCCCTCACAGTGTTTTATCTGAACTCATCAATGAGGACGTCACTTGAGAGGAACGGACCTCACGCTAGAACCTGTTCTGCATTTAAATTTGAACCCATGGGACCCATTGGTTTAAATGTAATAAAGATCTCAGACCTCACCGCACGGATGTGTTCAGTCAGTCTACAAACGTGTGCCGGAGCATGTCTGGAAACAGAAGCGTCATAACACTGAAACCCCAGGACCTGCAGCTGGACACTTCGTCGGCCGGTGTGAAGGGCCTCGTCTCCAGATTCATGTAAGAAAACCCCAAAGCATGATGGTAGATTTCAGGAATTTGAGCAGTCTTCCCTGGACCTTGGAGCCGTGACGGGTCACATCTTTATGAATCACTGAACCCAGAGTCTCCGTTCATCAGGCAGCTGAGGACCAACACTTTCACTACTGGGGTCGCGACCTCGCCCTTACATGGAGAATTTCTGCTTGTCCCCCGAACAAAGGTTCGAGTCCCAAAACGCAGAACAAGGCAAATAGAAATAACTTCTTTCCAGCTGGTTTTGTTCCAGTTTAGCCAATTTTGCACATATTTGATATTGTTCAGTGGCTACTTCTTATTATTCACACACCTGTGTATTTAAGGACTTTTAAAATAAGATGTAATTCTTACAAAAACAGAAGTAGAACAAACGTGCAGCCTCTGAAATACACAGACAGCTTTCAGAGCTTTACTTCAACGTAGACTGACTCAAGCCGTTTCCAGTCGAGCTTTGATCACCTGGAGATGTTGCCTGACGGGGAGTGATCAAGGGATTTTGTAAAATTCTTTATCCTCATCGTACAAGAACGGAAAATGAAATTCAGGTGCCTTCAAGAGCGAGAGCTCCTTAGTAGGAAAGTTGAACAATACAAGTTATTTCATTTTATTCTTCACGCAGAAACCTCTTAAGTAGCGCAGGTTTACAGGGTCAGCGTTGCTTTCCAGCTCAGGTTCCTCCGAGTCCAGAGACGTTGATGCCACCTGGGTCATAACAAGACTTTCTTTTCTTGTGCTTTTCTTCTCATAATTGTTGCAAAAGTGGAGATCTTCAACCAGTTTCTTTCACCCAGAACTCAAACTTTCATGAGAAACTTTTCCAGCAATCACCTGTTGACATCATCTTTTTAATAACAATCTAAGCTGATTATAAACTCAGATTTTAACCAAGTATTTTCTGGGGCATACGTTGCAGGAATACATGCACAGGAACAAAATAAGGTAGTTGATGAGACAACATGAAGGAGAGCAGTAAGAAGAGAAATCTGCTTGAACTGTGAGCTGTAAACTCTCGCCTCCAACTGAACCTTATACCAACTGAACCCATTTTTAGATTTTCTACATGTCCCTCCACGTCCACGGCATACTTCAGTCCCAGCTGAATGCTCCTCAACCTGATAGTCCTTTTGTTTCCAAAATGTCGGGAGAAGGTTTTCAAAGAGCCAGGTTCAAGTGTAAAACTGCAAACAATGCAGACAGATTGACTGGCTCCTTGGCAACAGTAACTTCCAGAAATTCATTGGATAAATGAATGTTGGTGAAATAAATCAAACTTGACATTAACCAGGAGCATTTCATGAATAAACAGGGCCTGGAAAATTGGAAATGTCACCATGCTTGTATTGTATTGCAGTTTCCGACCTTCAAAAATCTAAAAATCTGCATTTCTGTTGGAAAAAATTGGGGAATAATGAATATTGCCTTTAGTTCATTTATTTGAGTTTTTTTTTGTCCTTTGTTTTAGTTCCTGAAAGTTCATAGCTTTTCCACTTCTGCAAAGAAGCCAAACAACATGTCTGCAAAATAAGTAGATAACTGAAAAAAAAATAAAGGGCAGAGCCTGAATAAATGTGCAGTACGGCTCCAGGAGTAACTTTAGAAAAGTCACAGTTCATGTCAAGTGCAGTCGATGGATGGATGGATGGATGGATGGATGGATGGATGGATGGATGGATGGATGGATGGATGGATGGCATGTTAGTTGAAGGATGCAGGAGCAGAGGAGCAGATTTGTGGATGTGGTGAAAGAGGACATGCAGGTAGAGGAAGGGGCTGAACCTCTGTGGTAAAAAAACGTTTACATACTTTCTCAATAAAGGCCACTAGTGCAACAAAAACCTTAAAGAAAATGATGTCAGTGATCTACAGAGGAGCGCCTGGAGAATCCTGATGATGTAATATTTATCAGCGGGTAATTTTCTACCTAATGGTCTATGCAACGTCAAAGCTTCTCAGTGAGACGGAGGTTACAGGATAAATTTGCTCATTACAGAGGCAATCAATCAAAGCCATAAACAGATGCTGCAGCAAGAGAATAGGTAATCCTTGGTGATTAAGCAGAACTTTTAGTCAGAATCCACATTCTCACGTATGAAATGGTACGTGATGAAGTGAAAGTCTGTTTTTGTAAAAAGAAACATTGAATTATTGTAATGGTTGGGAAGTCCTGTGTGGCGTAAATCGGGATGTCTGATGATGCTCGAGTCTTCATCTCTGATGCATCAGGTACATCAGCTGCTTTCATGACAGTAGTTTTTTATAGTTTCTTACAGGTTGGCTCTTGTACAAACAACTAATAACTGACTGTAACTGAAAGAAACAACTATCCTTTTTGAGAGATTCTTCTCAGTGGTCACTACGTTTAAACATTTGTCATTTTATTTTATATTTTTATTGTAAGCACCACTATAAAGTTATTTATACCTCTTTAGAGGTTAAATAACTTATGAGACGTTCAATTTTGGGCCTCCTTTGTAAAATGTCTTGCTTTAGTTCTTTTTTCCACTATTATATTATTTTATGATGAGCAGTTCCAGCCTGTGCTGACAGCATCTCTCCAGCAGAGGGCGGTGTTTCTCTATACCAGCTGTCCCACTGCAGCAGGTAATGGAGCTCTATAACAATTACAATCGTTATTGTTGCTGCTTTGTGCGCAAATGTCGCATCTGAAAGGTCAGGATAAAAGAAAACAGTTTTCAGGTGGACCGATGTGACCCAGCTTTCTGATAGTTGTACAAAACCAACAGAACTGACTTGGTCATGATTCAATCTTTGAAAGAATTCAACACACTGTTGTGATTATTTCCCCTGCTGTTTCCTTATTTTGGGACAAACAGGCTGAATTCAGAGTCTATCAGTGCGAAATTCTTTTAAGCCAGTCATTTCATAAAGTTGAGAGTGCTGCTGCAATAGAAAGTTAATAATAATAATGATAATAATTAGCCCACATGCATTATGCACCATTACGAACCATAACAGTGGTACATTTAATCTTTTATGGCTTAAAAAATAAGAAATCCTCTAACCTGATGTTGCTGGAGAAGCAGGGGGGTTGTGTCTGTTGTGCTTTCGTTTTTAAAATGTCTTTCAGTGACTTTTTATGTTGATAATGAACAAGTAGGTAACAAACACTGTGGTTTTGTTTGGAGAACAAAGTGACCTTGGTCCGCCCTTGCGTGTCTCTGTTTTGCAGGCGTGTACCTTGCCAGCTGTCGTTGCAGACGCACAGCTTTTCTCCGGTCAGGTCGCAGTAGCCGTGGTCCGGGCTGCCGCAGTTGTCTTTGCAGTACGGGATGTCGCAGGCCTCTCCCTTCCAGTACTCCTCGCACTCGCAGTACATGCGTCCCGCCACCGAGTTGGCCGTGCTGCACCGGCCGTGGCCCGAGCAGTTGTTAGGACAGGAGTTGATCCTGGGGGAGACACACGGACATCTTCAAGGTGACACAGCAACACAGATGGAGAACACAGGTTCTTTTTTCATGCGTTTTATGGAAAGAAACAAAATGTTGCTTGAACTGGAAACAAAACTCCAAACTATTAAAAACCCCAGTTCTTCTTTACACAGCAGCTGCTTTTATTTCCCAGCTTGCACCTCCTCATCTCCTTCCTCTTAGTCACCAGACATGTGAGCAGCGATGTGGAGGACAGAGGTACCTATTAAACGGAGACGTCTCTGTTTGGAGTCATAATTTCAAACCAAACGTCAATTAAACATGACGTGTGACACGACTGCATCATCTAACGCCTGTTTTGCTGCAGTTTAAAGCTGGACGGCATTTTCTTACTTCTGCCACGTATGCAGTATGTGAATTGTCCAGTCATGTTGTACATTTATTTGGTTTATATTGATGGATTATTGTGTCAGAGACACCTTGGGTGTTAGGATACATTCTCCAACAACCCTCTCTTCTCCTGATGTGTTTTAGGAACCGACACATCCTGCAAAATCTTTGACTCAGATTCATTTCCGGATGATGTGAAAGAAGTCGGAGAGGAAAGGAGATAAGGAGGTTAGACGCAAGACATCACCTCGCTGATTGTCAGAGAGAACTTGAGTGAACTTTAAAATAATCCAACATTTTGGCTCGATCACATTTAAAAAGCACTTCATGGAACCAGTTTTGGATCAAATCTGCCATAAAAGCAATATATGGTGCACTTAGGAGGCATCGGAAATCCAGATTCTTTTATAGATGGAAAAAACTGCAGGAACACAAAAGAAAACTGCCATTTCTGTGATTAAAACCAATATGTGGAAATAGCGTTGAAAGCCATTACATCACAACACACATCACTTTTTATTTATCTGATATTAATAATCCGGGACTTGAACCAAAATCTTAAAACAGAATTTGTGAAGAAAAGAAAAGTGTCAAAGTCACATCTTTGTTCATGCAAAAGGAGGTTTCTGCTGCCACAAGGTCATCGTGGCAACCTCTATATGTGTATGTGTGTGTGTGTGTGTGTGTGTGCGCGCTCAGAGCCTCGTGGCTGCGTGACTGTACACCACCGTCCCCGCGTGTCTGACCACATCACTCACTTCTCCGTCAGAGCCATCATTACAGACGACTGCTTTGACTTTGACTCAACACTTTTTCAACGCCTTAAAAGAACTCAGTTTTTACAGCAAAACTTAATGAGACTAAAGATGAATAAATAAATATCAGTCACCGGACAGACAGACTATCACTGAACAATGAAATCCAGCTTTCTCAGTTAAAATACATGAAAAACATTGTAATAAAACACAACCTTAGAAAACATGATAGAGGACATTTAAAACAAGTCATCATGACACACGTCACTGTGGAACTAAAAATGGCAGCGCGGTATAAGGTGTGCCGTCTCAGGTGAGGTGTAATAGAGACACCGCTCAGGGAGATTAAAACTGCTAGTCCCTGTGTGATGTTACAGCTCTGTATCTCCGTCCTGAAGGCAGAGCCACGCAGTCTGTGCCCCGGGTGGGGGGGATCTGTGGCAAACACATCTGGACATCTGGACGCCCCAAACCCCCAGATGTGCTCCAGCTCCGCCTCCTTTATCCAGGATATACAGGACTGTCTCAGAAAATTTGAATATTGTGATTTTATGTAATGCAATTACAAAAACGTCATACATTCTGGATTCATTACAAATCAAATTAAATATTGCAAGCCTTTTATTATTTTAATATTGCTGATCATGGCTTACAGTTTAAGAAAACTCACATATCCTATCTCAAAAATGTTTTAAAATATTAAAATAAATAAATAAATAATAATAGGCTTGCAATATTTCAGTTGATTTGTAATGAATCCAGAATGTATGACTTTTTTTTTTTTTTTTTTATATAAATTGCATTACAGAAAATAAAGAACTTTATCACAATATTCTAATTTTCTGAGACAGTCCTGTATTATCCACTGGAGGCTTGTTTCAGTCGGCAAAGTCTCCCAGAATGCATTTTGCATCAAGAACCAGAAGTAACAGCGGAGGAGAAGGTTACATCTTCATCGTTCTGTAAAGGAATGCAGGAGGTTTTCACGTAGCTCAACTGAAGACTCATTAACAACAACATTGTCCTCCGGAGTCGGGCTCAGCAGCGATGGACTATCAGGTCCAAACTGAGAGACGGCTCAGGTGTGGTGAAGCCAGGTCTGAGCAGCCAGCGTACCAGACACTCTGGTAGGTTAGTTCTTAGGGGACAGCCCACATTGCTTCCTGGTGCACCTCCTTCACCGGGGACGAGGTGTCCAGGGCCAGCGGAAGTCTGGCTCTCTGCACCTCCTGAAGTCCGCTGGGTGGAACTTGCAGACAGCTTTACTGGGAGCTTCTTTCCCGTCCTCTCGTGACACAGAAACTGCTCTCCCTTTCGCATCCTCAGGACCGTTCCAGTCCATGAAGGCCCGTGGAGGTATCCATGAGAAAATACACGTCTGTGCATCTCATAGAGACGTCTTCTGGACCATCTGGTCCCACAGGGACTCGCCGGTGATGCAGGACTTCTTGGTGCTGCTGGGGTTAGGGGTTACAGTAGGTTCACCACCACCCACTGTTGCATATTCAGAAGCAGGTTTCACCGTCACCAAGGTGACCCGGTCCATGGCAGCTGGCGAGAGTCCTGCAGCCTCTTAGAAAGACTTTAATGTTTATTAAGTCAGAGGAGGGCGGGGTTCGGGATCATCTGTTGTTTACAACGTTAATCTGCACAAAACATCATTTTCATTATTTAAGCCATTTAAGATCAATGACGTTTGTGATTGTGTCCACATTAGGGTTTGTGTCTGTGGAGTTTAACCGTCAGTGATAAAGAGAGTATTATTTTGAATAAAAAGTAGGATTTCATATATTCAAACTCAAATGTGGTCCTGCTTGAGCTCACACGTGCTTGAACCCAAACCTGCCTCCCTTCAGAGCTGAATTACAGGTCATGAAGGGACTGGTAATCAAACATCCTCTGCAACCGAGCGCTGAACATGAAGCCCACCCCCTCCTTCACTCATTTACTTCTCAGTTTATTGGTTGACTGGAGAAAGATGACGCACGATGATGTTATTTTAAATGACTTAAATTCAGATTGATTTAGTAAATATACACTCCCATAAGATCCAATAAGCACCCCAGGTCTCATTCTGATGAACCCTTAAGAGACAACGGTGAGGAGTGAAGAGAGGAGGATGTGTGGACGTACGAGTAGGCGATGTTGAAGCCGGTCAGGTTGTAGGCCGCGTCGCTGAAGAAGTGAAGCAGAGCGTAGCCGGACGTCGTCACCACCTCCGGCACCGTCTCGCCGCCCCGGGTCTCCGGTACCACCAGGCCGCTGACAACGACATCACACATTTATATACCACACTATCTGTATCATACACTTCCTACATTTTTCTTTCTTTACCGAGTAAAAATGCTTCTTTGCTCACATAACGCATGTAATAATCCTGCAAGGCTGCATATAATGGAGTGGTGGATTTCCTTCCTAATTGCAATCCTCCAAATTGCAACCCTCACGGGTTTAACCGGCTTTTTACAAAAGCTATAAGCTGCAGTGAGTAAGAGTAGAGAATAGGAGGTTTGCAAATTATTGTTGTATTACCGTTGTTAATGAGTATATGTGAGATGGAAAGGGTGCTGCCCACTGCTGGGAGCATAAATAAAAGTAGGCAATAAGGCTCCATTAAAAGAAAAAAAGGACGGAGCCCTCAGGGATGATGTGCGTATGTGCAGTATTTCCTATTATTTTCTGTATTGTGCAACGATGGCAATTATGAAGCCCATTGTTTGGCTTTTCATCGAGTCGTGGACACATTTGTGGGGACTTTTGAAGACGTGGCAAAGGCTAACTGAGCCATTTCCCTATCTCCTCGCCGCGCACGCGCCTCTCCTTTTCAGAGCGGCTTACCTGAAGACGGCGATCAAGGGGGCGTAGATGGAGTCCCCGTCGTAGACGTACATGTGGTCCCAGCTGCACTCCGTGGCAAAGTGATTGAAGCGCAGGCGGAGCGCCGCGTTGGGACTGCGAAGCAGAGCACAGGACACACACACACACACACACAGAGAGGTGTCAAAAGTATTCACATTCATTACTCAGGTAGAAGTATAGATACTAGAGTTTAAAAATACTCCTGTTGAAGTATCAACTCAAGTTTTTTACTCAAGTAAAAGTATAAAAGTACTGGTTTCAAAACTACTTAAAGTATAAAAGTAAAAGTAATGTAAGGGGGACAAAAGCCATTAAGGACAAAAGCCATTGAAAATGAATGCATCTTAGTATAATGCAAATATATTAAAGAAGCATATATGTGTACTATTGAGCATTAACATGTGTTTCAGAGAGCAGGAGATATGATGACTAGTTGCCTATAAGTATTGTAATGGTGCAAAAAGTCAAACTTCAGAGGCATGTTATCATTTATCCTAACCTTTATTGGAATGTACATCCAAGTTTAGTTGCAGGAATCTGAGGGAACGGATGTAAGAACAAAACTGGACAAGAACATCTGAAACAACCACAACCAAATTCACTCTATCCGGATGGAACAATTTAACTGGATAGTTTTTTTTTTTTAAAGGCCGAAATGAAATGAGTAAAGAGGCTGTTTTTAAAATGTAAGGAGTAAAAAGTACAGATAATTGCGTGAAGATGTAAGGAGTAAAAGTAAAAAGTCGTCTGAAAAATAATTACTCCAGTGAAGTATAGATAACCAAAATTTCTACTTAAGGTAACGAAGTATTTGTACTTCGTTACTTGATACCTCTGCGCGCACACACACACACACACACACACACACACACACACACACACACACACACACACACACACACACACACACACACACACACACACACACACACACACACACACACACACACACACACACACACACACACACACACACACACACACACACACACACACACACACACACACACACACACACACACGATGAATGTGTGTTTTACGCCTCCTACTTTTCCGTCTCTACAGGAAAACTCAGCTCAGAGTGACTTGTGCCTTACTGAGGTCCTCGTGAAGTCTGACCTTTTAACAGCAAACCTCCGACACGCTGCAGTTTTGTTTACACGCGCTGCTGAGTGTTTACCTGCATACACATCACGTCCCGGTGTCAGAACCCCCAGTAATAAACCCTGATCCCCCCCGCCGTCTGACAAACATGGCAGCAGACGACCTGAGCAGGTAAACATCGGCGTGATAATCACCGTCTGCCGTACAAGGGAGCACCAGCCACATGTCCAGGCAGTAAACATACGAGTTCAGATAACAACTGAAAACACGCAGGTGAGGCAACAAGACAATCTGTACTCTACGCTGTACGTTTAAATATGATACACCACCATTATGATTATCATTCATTACACAAAAATGATCAGCTAAGAACGGGCGGGGCATTCTGGCCCCCGAGGGACAGAATCCTGCATCTGTAGATGTTTTTATTTATTACGGATCCCCATTAGTCCTCACTGCAATGAAGACTATTCTTCCTGGGGTCCAACATTCCACACATAAAACAATAAAATACAATCTTTACAATTAAAACCTAACTAAATCTAAACAAAAATGATCTGAGATGTAATGGAATTAAAACCTTAAATTGCTGAAACCAGCCAGAACCAAACAACAAAACATATTCCATTTTACACACTTAGAATTTCAGAATAAACCATGTTTCCCGGCCTCATCAGACCCCGACACAAAGGACTGCGTCATTAACGGACTCGTGCAGAGTTCAATGAGAAATTGGTTGAAATCAGGTGTATTAAAGCAGGGAAACATCTAAAACCTGCAAGACGGCGGCCGTCGCTGCCAGAACCGCCCGGCCCTGATCTAAGACGTAGGCTGTACGCAGTTTTCTTTTCTTAGGGGCAAAAGGTAGTTACATCAACTGGAAATATAAGTCAGAAACATAACTTTTCTGGTGACAAATCTGATCTGAATTTTTTTTCTGCCATGTGTATATCTTGAAAAAAAAACATTTAATTAAAAATACATGTTGATAATGTGGAAATAATATCTTATTTTATGTATTTTACCTGTTTTTGCTCAATTAGTTTTCTTTTTTTTGTATGTTCATGTCTTCTTTCATTGTATGTACCCTAAGAATATCCATGCTGTTATTTGAACCAGATTAATATGGTCTGAATATTTAATAGCCAGGTACTATTTTTTTTTTCTTGTTTCTATGACATTATGGAACCAAATTCTAAATTAAAAACATCCAATTTCCTACTTATCTAGGAAAAAAAGAAAAGGGCACATGTTGAAGTGGTGCAAGCCTTTTTGCAGCAAACATGTGGTTTCGCATTGTAAATAAAATGAGCTTGACTCGAGAGACATCCATTTCCTCCCGCCGTGAGATGTTGCAAGAGCGGCTGAAATATTCAGCTAATGGGTTTCTGAGCCAGAGCTGTCGGTTGTTATTTCCCGAGGAGATGGTGAATAGTTTTGGTCCTTTGCTCAAAAACAGGCCGACAGCCCATAGGACACAGCCACCGCTGAAAGGGTCACTCTGCTCGGAAGAACATAAAACAGGGCCGTGCTCTGCTAGAATGTAATTATGAGGGAAATAAAAGAACAAATGCAGAACTTTCAGTATAAATTGATAGCTAAAGCTGTGGGCTTCCATGGGGCGCAGCAGGCCTCTCTGTGGAGCTCTGCAGCTACACACAATCAACTATTCATGCAGTCATAGAGCTCCCCTTATCTGGAGCCTGCAGTCAGATAGAAACAGAGGTTTGCACACAAGTGGAAGTAGCTAGATTCATGCTGATAAGGACGGGGCAAAAACACTGGTACTTACTATCCCTCTATCAGCCAAGTGCATTTGGTCTTGTACTTGTAGTTGACCGGGCCGTCTGTGAGCGAACCGGACAGATCCGTTAACCTGGAGAAAGAGACACAGAAAAAAGACAATGCTCTGTGATTTATTACTGATGAAACTAATGAAGTATGGGGGGGGGGTAACATCAAATGACCCCTACAAGGGGATTCATGCTCATCCCAGGGTGGACTAAATGGTTGATTTACAACATCTGGATCAAGTAGGACAGTCCAGTGGTGTCTGCGTGCAGCAAGAGGCCAGAGAAGGCACCAATAACTCTTGATTAGGTTTAGGAAAAGACGATGGATGAGCTTAAATTAAACCCTAAACATTAGAAAAAGCCGTTCAGGATGTGATATGAATGCAATGAAAAAGTGTAGCAGGTTCATTTGTCCACATCAGTGCAGTCATATTTAAGCCCAGCCGTGGGATTTCAATCCCCGAGCCATCTATCCAGCCATCCATTTTTCAAAACATTTATTTTCCCATCTTATTTAAGGTCACGGAGAGACTCGGGAACAGCCCGGCTGTCATCGGGAGAGATGTGGAGGTACACTCTGGACAGGCCGCCAATCCATCACAGAACAACGCAGAGAAATTCAACTTTGTGTGTGTGTGTCTGTCTACATCACACATTCAGGAGGGAGACTACGTCAGTCAACAGCGTCCAAAAGATGCAAACTAATGACATGTTGAAAAAGAAACTGTTTGATGGCATCAGAAAGAGCTGAAGCAGGTTTGAAACAGCAGCAAATGAAGCACAAATGCTCATCTGGGTGAACGGGGCTGTATCTTAGTGTGGGACGGGAGTAAAAACATGGATAAAAAGACAGAGGGAGAACTTGAGAGAGGACAGAGAGACTCATTTAAAAAAAAAACAACAGCCACAGTTTTGTTATTTAGTTCCTGTTTTAATTTGAAACTCTGGTGTCCTTGTGTTTAAGTTATGTCTTGACTTCCCTTGTTCTCATCTGCTGATTGCCTGCACCTGTGTCTCATCAAGCCACTCAGGTTTTCTCTAGTGGCAAGCATTCGTGTTTTTGTTAAAACTGCAGCATGTAAGGTTTGTTTTTATGTAATAAATCACATTTTTTTGGAAGTCCTGCCTCTCTCCTGCATTTGGGTCCTAATCAGCCACTCTGTGACAATTATGGCATTTTCTTTATGGTGTTTTATGTCAGCTTCATGAAACATCTGAGTCATATCACAGTGATCCAGTACAACAGCTCCGTTTACAACCACGTTTTCACAGCACTGCTCGAAACAGCTGGTTTTAAGGGTGGGGGGGTGGAGGGGGCACTTGACTCAGCTCCTCCTCCCTTTTCTGAGGATTTAAGTTGTCATACACTTTTGCGCCACCTTCTTCAGAGGGACGGCAAATACAGCACAATGTGACCTGACAGAGGTAAATATGAGAAAGTCGGATAATTCCTCACTGGTCTCGGCCTGTGATGTCAGAGAATCAGAATCTGAGCCGATCGCTGATCTACATATTTTCAGACCTTAGCAGACCGAACTAAAGTGCACGCTGATGTCACAGTTTTTGTAGCATAAACTTCAGACATCAAATGATCTCCCATCTTGTACGGAAAAAATTATATTACTTTCATAATATGTCCTCTTTAAGAGACCTGCGCCCAAATCATGACAAACAATTATGGGATATAGTGAAAAAACACCCACACGCTCACACTGTGGGAGGAAGATAATGATAAATGATAAGGTTCATGTTTAATCTTTGCATCTTCTCCATGTTTCCAACTCTTATATTTGAATTTAAGGTGCTATCTTAACTGTTGTAATTGGGTTTTATGAGGTGTGAAGTATTCCTACATAATCATCCACCTCCACCTGCTGCGCTACCACTTTCCTGCTCTGCTTCAGATTCTGTTCCTTATGCTTTGTTTGCCTTACGGGCATCCTGAACCTCAAAGCTGCTTTTGTCAGACCTCTTTACGTGCTTTTTTTTTTCATGGCTTGTGCTTTGTGTCCTGGTTGTGTCCAAAGATTTTTCCATAAAAGTCACTCTGATGCCTCACTTAAATCCCTCCTGCTCAGAAGGAAGTATCAGTGCATCATCAGCCACGCCACCTGCCACTGCTGGATTATCACCTGCTATCCAGTGCTCGCACTTGCTGCATTGCCTGCGTCAGGCTCTGCTTTTAAATGCCTCCTCTGCCCTCACTGCTGCAGAATGTGAGGCTCACCAACATGGAAAGACGAGGAACAGCCTCATTCACATCCCTTCGTAAGGTGGAAACTAAAATAAATCTTTTGAAGGGGACAAAATATGCAAACAAGACTAGAAAGGATTTGTCCAACCCTTGTTTCCGTCCAAGAGCAAGTTTCAAGCATAGGCTGTATAACTGGACGGGCCATCGGGGACGTCACCCGCAGGTTATCTGAAGAGCTTTAGTCAGCAATATGCTGGCAGGAGATGATGCTGGCCAGACTTAATGAATCCACAGAGGGGTGACTGCTGGAGCGGATGTTACCCCCAGGTCTAGGGGTCCCTGCAGCAGCAAACCCCCTCCTGAATGGTAATGGAGGAGAGCAGGAACCAGGGAGCTGCTGGCAGCTGCTCAAATGCACATTTAATCCCCTTTTTTGTTAACATATAATACAAAAATAACAATCATGAATACAGATTAATTTAAACAATTATACAATTATTTTCAGTTTCTTTGTATACTTTTTACTACGGAAGCCCATTTCCACCAGTAAAATAAATAAGATGAAAACTTAGCCTTAAAAATAAAAATATTCCCAAGTAAGTCATAATTATGAGATAAAAAGTCATAATAATTATGAGATAAAAAGTTGAAGTTATGAAATAGAAAGTCATAATTATGAAATGGAAAGTCATAATTATGAAATGGAAAGTCATAATTATGAAATAGAAAGTCATAATTATGAAATAGAAAGTCGAAATTATGAAATAGAAAGTCAAAAATATGAAATAGAAAGTCGAAATTATGAGATACGTAAAAAGTCGAAAATATGAAATAGAAAGTCATAATTATGAAATAGAAAGTCGAAATTATGAGATAAAGTCGAAATATGAGATAGAAAGTCAAATTATGAGATAAAAAAATCGACATTATGAGCTACCGTGGGAATGTTTATTTTTAAGGCTAAGTTTTCATCTTATTTTTTTCTTTTACTGGCGGAAATGGGCTTCCATATTTTCCAAAGTGCATTCACTAGTTTTATTAAACAAGGTTTATCGTATTAGGTCTCGTTATTCCGAGGCTAACCCCGCTCCCGCACACAACACACACTAACCTCCAAACAGCTTCCAGGGGAGTCCAGAGTCGGTCCTCGAGGGCCGGTGTCCTGCATAGATGTCTCCCTGCTTCAACACACCTGATTCTAATTAACGGTCGTCACCAGCTTGCCATCAAGGTCGGGACAACTCTGTTGGTGACACAGCTACTTTTATCACGGTGTGCTGACGCAGGGAAACATCTAAAACATGCAGGACACCGGCCCTCGAGGACCGACTTTGGGCACCCCTGCACTACGCAGTCCCGGACATTTCTCACAATCTACCAACCCAATAAAGATGTTTGACACATATTATTCCCATACCTGCATGGTAACGGAGGGAGAGCAGGAAACAAATGCAGATGAATCTGGTTTGACCGAGACCGCCCCCCATTACCCAGCACACATCTGCCCTCTAGTGGACAAAGATTCACACATATTTATTACAACAGCAGAATAAGAGGAAATTAAAATAAAATAATAAATGAAATGTGTTCTCTATTTTTAAATTGGTAGAATAGTAAGTAAGTAAGTAAGTGGGTCAATGACGAATAAGGATTTTCAACGGGTCAATTTTAAAATAATAAAAAAAAGAATATCTATTGCAGTAGTTCAAACATTAAGAATGTTGTGTACACATAAATTCATATCAAAATTTTAAATTAAGTGATTTCAGAGTTTTTTCTCAAGATGAAGTGGCACTAGCCTTAAAAAAAAGTTATTTGGTGCAACCATGATTCATATTAAAATAAATTAATTTCCTTAACGTCTTGACATCTTTTTTTTACAAGTTTTCAGTATTATAAAGTGTTTGGAAACAAAGAATTAACTTTTTTTTGTTTTTGTAAATAATGATCTCATATTTATGTCCTATTAAGTCACAGACGCCTTATTAAATGTAGTTGACATACTTATTTTTCCTGTAAATTGCATAAAACTGATACAAATGTTTTAAAGATACCATAGAGTTGAACATACTATATCAGTGATTAATATTACAGCCACAGAATGTGGTGTTTCACAATGAATTTAATACAGTTAATGGTGTTATTGGTCGCACCACATGATGAGTGGTCGCACTAAAACAAGTGATTTCAAATAAGTTTTCAAAACAAGAGTCATGGTCGGACGGTCGCACCACATGACATTTTGATGCTTAAAACAACAACAAAAAACCAAATAACTAGTGTTTTTTGTAAATTTCAAGTGAGTCCGTATGTGGGACAGGTAGGTCATATATATGGTATTTTTTATGCATTTAAACCTTTTTTGAATTGAAAGAAAATCTGTTTTTCAGAAAATATAGGCATCATATCATTGACCCAAGTAAGTAAAGTGTATTTATATAGCGCTTTTCACAGACATTTGTCACAAAGTGGTTTACAGCATAAAAACAGTTTAGAGCAATATAATGCATAGAATACACGATAGAACAGAAATAAAATAACTTAAAACAGCTGAATATGAATAAAATAGCTGAATCTCAAAAAAATTAGGGGGTGTCTGCTTTTATAAAACTATAATTTGAGAGGCCTTTTCCAACCCTCAGCCAGGGGCAGCCCCCAGCTTCACCCCCAGCTTCACCCCCAGCCTTCACCCCCAGCTTCACCCCCAGCTTCACCCCCAGCTTCACCCCCGGCCTTCACCCCCAGCCTTCACCCCCAGCCTTCACCCCCAGCCTTCACCCCCAGCCTTCACCCCCAGCCTTCACCCCCAGCTTCACCCCCGGCCTTCACCCCCAGCCTTCACCCCCAGCCTTCACCCCCAGCCTTCACCCCCAGCCTTCACCCCCAGCCTTCACCCCCAGCTTCACCCCCAGCCTTCACCCCCAGCCTTCACCCCCAGCTTCACCCCCAGCCTTCACCCCCAGCTTCACCCCCAGCTTCACCCCCAGCCTTCACCCCCAGCCTTCACCCCCAGCTTCACTGATGCCCCCAGGCCAAAGTCATGTCTTGGTTAAACGTAGCTACACAACTCTCAGACCAAACCCATCCCGGCCAGCCCACAACCGGCTACAACAGTCTCTACAATTAACAGCCATGCAACAATCCATAAGCTTAAACAGTAAAACTCTTAGGTCTCCAGTCACAGCTAGAAGATGTTCACCAAAAGGGTTAAGGAGCTACCGTGATGACGGCTAGCTGTTTGACACCATGGACTGCAAACCAGCAGTGAAAAAACAACAAAACAAAACACGGCCCTTATTATGCATAAACCTGTGCTTTAATACAATTGTAACTGTTGAGCTACGAAGAGGTTTAACCCCATTAAAAATCTGGACAGGCGACCATAAACTTAGTCATGGAGCCCCAGTGACACCGAGGCCTTTCCAACAGACATGTGATGGACAAGTTACAAGTCGTCTCTGATGCGTTACTCATCTGTTATGTTAACTCGGCATCTCTGCAGGGCCGTGTCTAAACATAACTCCTTAACATTTTCTTGTTTTAATACTTTTACTGGAATGTACGGTGGCCGACAAGGGCCAAACGCACTGCAACGGCCTAATGCGTCAGAAACGATACAAAGTACAGAAACGATTCAAATTCACAAACTCAAAACGAGGTACAAAAAGAGGAACGTGGTGCAAATAAAAAAACATGCTGTAAAAAACAAAGACAAATGCAGCATCATCAAACGCGCTGCAAATAGAGAAACGATGCAAAGCACAAAACGATATAAAACTTAACTTAACTTAACAACTTAACGTAACAGCTCAATGGACAGACACACGGGATGTAGAGAGAGACCGAACAGCCTACTGTAACATTAAAATATAATAAAGGAACATCTCGTAATGTACAGCGTTGTACAATGATATAAACCACATTATATCACATTACCGTTCCCGCTGTATGTTTAAACCATGGATGTAAACACTGTGCTTCTGTTTCATTTTAACATGCACGTTGGCTTGAACTTCTCGCCCTCGTGCAGATATAACATCCTTAACGCGTTATTGTGTTAAATTTGTTTTACAAAGTCACGTCTCCATGTAGTTCAAAGCTGTAGAACAAACCTTGAATAATGCACAACCAGGAAAAGAGACTCCCTCTCTCTCTCTCTCTCTCTCTCTCTCTCTCTCTCTCTCTCTCTCACTCCCTCTCGCTCTCTCTGGTATTTTGACCAAAGTATGTCCCGGCATTTCATGAAAGCGTCAAGAAAATGTGCCAACATGCGACAAAAAGGCCATTAGGAGTCTCTCTTTGAGCCACAACTCCTGTGATCTTCCCTGCTGCTTCACCTGTATCTGCACTAAAATGTCACATCCTGAAATAAATGGGATGATGTTTTATTGATCATCTTTCCCTCAGCCAGCAGGAATAACAAGAATATCTGAGCATTTTTTTGGCAGACGACCATTAAGCCCTGAGCAGATAAAATATAACATCCCACTCTTGTCAAGGTAAGACAGGCCCTCCGTTGCTATAGCGATCCCAGCATGACACAGTCATGTGGTAACAGTAATAAGCAGAGAGATGGTGCGCGCCTGAGTGTGGGTCTGTGTGTGCTCTAAGCAGCGGTCACACTTGTCAATCAAGGCCAATCCTGTTTGGGAGGGAAATGGTGGAAACAGACACGCTCACACGTGCGTGCAGGACGTGTCGTCATCGCGGGAAGACGTCTCGGCCCGCCACGAGCTGGACACTGTCCTACTGTATGAACTTGTGTGCTGGTTGTGTACGCCTGCAGCAATCAGGGGGGGCTTTGTGGCGACGCTGGGATGCAACAGGACAGGAGAAAATACAAGCTGATGCATTTTCAAGTCCCTGGAAATGATGGGGTGGAGGGGGGCATAAAACAAGGAAAAACGAGACAGACTAGACAGGGAGGATAACATTTGATGAATTCATGAAGGGAAGGGAAATTAGTTAATCTAAATAAATAAATCAAATCTGCTGTAAATCTGTTTTGTTATTGTTACTTGTGTCGGGACAGACTTAATTAACCTGCGCCCACAACCACGGCACGCCGCCGTCACATCTAGCTGGACATCCCTCCACCTACCAACAACACTGCAAAAACTCAAAATCTTACCAGGGATATTTGTCTTATTTCTAGTTAAAATGTCTCATTTTTAGTCAAAAAATCTCATTACACTTAAAACAAGAGTCATTACCAGAAAAATAACTTGTTATTTGACAATTTTCCCCTGTTTTAAGTAAATTTTCACTTGAAATAAGTAGAAAAATCTGCCAGTGGGACAAGATTTATCTTCTCATTACAAGCAAAAAAATCTTGTTCCATTGACAGATTTTTCTACTTATTTTAAGTGAAAATCTACGTGAAACAGGTGAAAATTGTTGTTTTTTCCAGTGATGAGTCTTGTTTTAAGTGTAATGAGATTTTTTTGACTAAAAATGAGACATTTTAACTAAAAATAAGAAATATTCTTGTTAAGATTTTGAGTTTTTGCAGTGAGCCTGCGATGTGTACAGAAAGAAAGAGAGAAATGATCCCAATCTACGGGGCTTGATGGGGCCGTTCCCTGTGGTAACAACGAGGTGCAGCATGGGAGAGAAAAGCAGCAGCGGCATCGCCATGTGTACATTCGCTAATGTTTCAAAAGAATTTCTGAAAACAGAGAGAGAAAGAAAAGAGGCCGTGTCCTCATTCAGAGAGCATGAGACTCATGTCAGAGGCGAGGACGGTTAAAACCCAACGAGCCAGACTCCACATCAAAGATCCACCAGATTCTGTCCAGAGTCGCCAAACCAGAGTTTTACAAATGTGGTTTTGTGGTTGAGAGATGAGTGCTGAGTGGTGTAAAATGACTCAATTCTCTGCAATGGTGTGAAATGTAGACTTGTAGTTATCCACTTTCTTGTGTTCTTGGTCTTGTCTCATTCTCGGGTCTCTCGGTCTCGCCAGGTCTCGGACTCGGATAATTGAGATAATTGAGTTCTTCCTCTTGTTAATGTACAGTTTTGTAAACTATTTGTATTCTGCATTTAATTGAACGTTTTGGTGCATCTGCATGTGTGTCTGTATTTAATTACAGTATTGTGTTTATAACGGGCATGTTTGAATAAATATATATGGCATCATTGGCCTTTGAATAATAACTGAATATCGTTGTGATTGATTAAGCATCAGGTCTATTTCAGTGATGCTGATATACGGTGTAATTTGCTACTGTAATGGTAAATAATGTGATTTCAGGTCGATAACTGTGTTTATCTTTAATATTTAAAATTCATGTTTCATCTACAAATTAAGTCCAATTTAAATCAGTAACATTTACTGTTCATTAGACTTTTGTGAGGTGGAGGGGGGTGTTGGAGCTGGTTATTCTGCTAGAGGACTTTGGGACTAGTTAGCAGTCGTGTCAAACTTTAATTTTTTTTATTTAACCATGTAGTAGCCCATTGAGATCAAGGATTTCTTTCACAAGGATCACCTGGCCAGGAAGGCAGCAGCCCACGTCAAAACAAATAAAATCACAAGGTTAAAAGACAGAATACAAAACAATAACAGAGGAACAAAGTAGCAATAAAATGATAAAACCACGTCTTATAAAGTGCAGATGCATAAGAGGTCACAGCCAGTTAACAGTAGGTAATCACATCAATCATATTACTTAAAAGCTTACTGATTTAAAAGCTCTGGAGTCAATCCTCCAATAGTGTAGAAATAGCGGTAGTGCAGTCGCCACACATATCTGATCTCAGCTGATTGATGAAAACATTCACAGTGAGTTCAACATCATCATCCACTTCTCTGTGTTATTGAGCTGCAGTTGAATACAAGCTCATATGGAAACTAGCTGAACCAGGATGGTGCTGATGTTCTACAATCACGCAGCATGACTAAATAACTAGGTTGTTTTTGGTCTCGGTTTCGGTCTTGAGCTGAACTACTCTTGGTCTTGGTCTGGACACTCTCTGGTCTTGGTAGTGTCTTGGTCTCGGTTTAGTCTTGAGTACAAGTCTAGTGAAATGATGAAGTGGTGCCGCAGAAAGCAAATATCCTGCAACAGTTGGATTAGGTTAATCTTTAATGCCACATGGAGCAGGCAACCACACAGATCGCATCTAACCAGAAGTGCAAAAGCAGCAACTGTATGTGATATATACAGCAGGAGCACAGGTATAAAATATGTTGTTTAAAAACGTGCATGAATGTCTATAGCTAAATGTGTAGTAGGCTAAAACTATTGTGTGTATAAATACACATATATATATATATATATACATATATACATATATATATATATATATATATATATATATATATATATATATATATATATATATATATATATATATATATATATATATATATATATATATATATGGTTTTGGTGTGTGTGGATGAATGTATGCACGTGTGTAAATATGAACGTCTTGATGCTGTTAAGCCGAGATAGGCCAGTTTGAGCAACATTTATTTATTTTTCTTATTTACTTTCTTTCTTTCTTTCTCTAATATATATATATATATATATATATATATATAAATATATATATATATATATATATATATATATATATATATATATATATATATATATATATATATATATATATATATATATATATATATATATATATAATATCTTTTTTTTCATGTAATTATTTTGTTTTGCTTTTTCAAATCTTGCACTATAGTGCGACGTTGA
This sequence comes from Cololabis saira, assembly GCF_033807715.1. Classification (NCBI taxonomy): domain Eukaryota; kingdom Metazoa; phylum Chordata; class Actinopteri; order Beloniformes; family Belonidae; genus Cololabis; species Cololabis saira. The sequence goes on from NC_084603.1 coordinate 34,583,558, forward strand.
CGATGTGTTAAAAGGGTAGACAAAATAAGCTTAGGCTTCAGTCTACATCTTTTGGTCCTTGCTTGATCTACATGCAAAAAACTTTGTAGTACTGAGTTCTACAACGTGACCAAATAAACATATCAAATCAAATCAAATATATAACGTATAACGGTGTGTACAGTGGTGCAGATTGTGACTGTTATCATCCAAGGGGGTTCCTGTAGCGCCACCCAGAGGACAGGAGGACAACCAGTCTGAGCGCTGGGTGGGAGGAGCCTTCCCTGACGCTATGTGCTCTGCTGAGACGACTTTTCCAGTCCATTTGACATTCCAGATTGTGAAACTTGGTTCTTTTTTTTAAGCATTAAAAAGTTGCAAGATAAAAATCACCGTGTCACGAGCAAACCGGTCCTTACCGCACAGAGAAGGATGTTCATTTGTGGTTTTAAAGCAGCACGGAAAGATCAGCGTGCAGCATAACTGACATTTGACCCACTAAAGAAGAAGAGCGTTAAGGCAACGATGTGATGTGCTGGTGGAGTTGGGCCAAACAAGCCCCATCCCAGGGTGGTGCATGTTGGTGGGTGATGCGCATGTGTGTCAGCGAGGCCTTGCGGTACCCGGCTCCGTCAGCCAGCTTCTCTTTCACGCTCCGTGCACCGCTGATGAGTTGCGTCTGTGAGCTGCGATAAACAGCTGTCATTTCTCTGCAGCTCTGGCGAAGGCACGTGGAGGGCATGACTGAAATAACCACTGACTCGTCAAAAAAAAAAGAGATGGGAAATTCATCACTGACATATTAGTTGGAAACTAAAATAATCATCAACCGCAGGCCTACTCCTGAATGACGCCGAGGTTCCATGTCACGCATTCTCATATCTGCTGGAGAAGAGGCTGAACACAGAAAGAAGTAAAGGATTTCAATAATTTCATCTGAAAGTAATCCTAATTCTACACTCCGACCTGTTTCATATGAAGTGTTTGTCTCAAAGTTGACGTTTCAGAATGAAACAAAGAAAGAGGCATGAAGGCCGGGTCAGTGGTCTCTTCGCCAATATTTATCCATCGTGTTTGAATAACAGGACTGTTTTCAAAACTGAATAAGCCAGTGAGGGGAAGAAAACACAAGGACACATTATCATCAACATCGTCACAGTCAGAGTGTGAGATGAAGAGTAAGAGTGTCACTAGATGGAGCTTTTTCAGAGAGATGGAGAGAAAACAAGAAGCGGCATAAACAGACTGCAGCACAGCAGGACAATGGAGCACCCTGGCAAAGGAAACGACTAAAAAACAAGCACAAAACTCAGAGCACAGTCGGTCACGTGAATCTCCATCACTTTTAAGGTTGTACGGAGCAGGATATTTAAAAATCAACAGGTCTTTAAAAGTAGACAAACCCAAACTCAGATCAACAGTAACGAAACATTTGATTGCATCATCGCCGAAAAAGAGAAAAACACTCAAGACAATCGTTCCCAGGAGAAAACATCCCAGCAAATTCAACCCAAGGTCAGACCGTGCAATCCCTAGAGTAAATATCTCTTGTCTCTCGTTCAAGACAGCACAAGTACAGCTCCTTTGGTTACCAGGGTAAACACCATCTGGAAGGACGCAAGTGAAGAGCTTAAGCTCGTAAAGTTGCATCACAACAAACCCCGGGCCGTCTGGGACAATGTCTTCTGGACAGATGAGACCAAAGGGGAGAGGTGTGATCACAATGTGCAGCGCTGTGTTTGGTGAAAACTAAACAAAGCGTATCAGCATGAATGTGTCATAGCAACTGCCAAGCACGGTGGTGGAGGGACGGTGATGTGGGTTCATTGCAGTTCAGCTAAAGCTCGGGGTAAAACGGGCTCAGAACAGGACAATGATCGCAAACAGAATGACGGAAAACAGAAAGGATTCGAGGGGCTTCAGTGGTCCGGGGAAAGTCCAGAGCTCAAGTCAATCCCAAAGCTGTGAGAGCTAAGATATACCTGTGCATGGTTCAGACCTGTGCATGGGAGCGTGGACGTGACACGCTCCACACCAATGCATCACTAAAACCATCATACAGTAAAACCAGTTGTAAAAAAAAATCAGGGGGGATGGTGGATTTTATCATATGGGGACAGATAATTTGTGCTGATTACAAATAATATAATATATAACAAATAATAGCACCGACCAAAACACCTGCAGAAATACTGCAGGAATGACATAGCAGCAGTTAAATGCAGCCTTCTGTAAGCTTTAAATATCCACTGGGCTTACATCAAATACATTAAAACACAACAATAAAAAACAGTTTACTTATCTTATCAATATGCCTCTGTCCTTCACAGGATAAGTAAAATGGATCACTGTAAAAACTGAAAATCTTAACAAGAATATTTGTCTTATTTCTAGTTAAAATGTCTCATTTTAGTAAAAAAAATCTCATTACACTTAAAACAAGACTCATCACTGGAAAAAACAACAATTTTTCACCTGTTTCAAGTAGATTTTCACTTGAAATAAGTAGAAAAATCTGCCAGTGGAACAAGATTTTTTTGCTTGTAATGAGAAGATAAATAAAATCAAGTGAAAATTTACTTGAAACAGATGAAAATTGTAAAATAAGTTATTTTTCTGTTCTTTCTATTTTCTCTAAATGTTGAAATAGCAGTAATACCACATTTATTGATGAAATTACATAAGGGATGGAAAGGGGGGGATGCCATCCCCCCTCATCCCCCCTCAACTCCAGTACTGAGTAAAACCATTACTTGAAGTTGTTGCTGCTAAAAAGACTACTACTGACTCAGGTTTAGTTTCACCTACTGCTGCTGCTTGTCGCGTTGATTTTCGTTTAATTAATGCCGAAAGTTTAAAACATGTGCTTTTGTGCACCTGAGGAAAAGAGACGTAGAAACAGCGAGGAACGTCTGATCAGTCGCTCCCCCAATTCACGTCTTCCCCTCCCTCGGTTTCCTATCCGACTGATCCTCCGGCTTTAATCCCAGATTAAATTGAAAGATAAACATTCATGTCACGCTGGTTGTGTGCGTGATGAAGAACATATCGATGACGATGATCAAAACTGTTTTTTTGCTCTCTTTTTTGCTGATGAAACATAAACAATGTCGACGTCTGGAATTATAACCAGAAGCTCGTCTTAACTTCACTAAACAAAAATGACACGTCCTGACCCATCTCCTAAAAATCTCTGCCTAAATATGTCAAATCTATTTAACACTGAGCTGAAAATGAAGACATGAAGACATGGAGCAATGATATGAGCAGCAGCAAAAATGATCCGAGTGACTGACGAGCTCCACCAGGACTTCCACCCGTCCTCACTCCTCCCAAACCAGCCTCTGCACGCTGATGTCTTTAAAGATGTTTATTCAAGTGTTGTTTCCTTTCGCTGAATAACAGAAATCCATTTATCAAAAAGCAACCCTCCAGTTTGTCACATATCGGTAAACTTAACCGCTGATTCATCACATCTTTCTCTCTTCTGTCAGACGCTACTACTCCTCTCCCTGGCCTTTCATCACATTGATATGAACATCTTCCAGTAAAGGAGGACTAACTGCACAAACTGACATGAATTATTCATTTACAGCTCATAAAAACATAATAACGGACTTGGGAAAGCAATTAAGTGTGATAGAAATATCGTTTTTAATAATATTTCCTCCCCTGTTTCATAGTGCAACTTTATCCCTTTGGACAAATATGTTCTTATATTTTTATTATTGTTCTCCTGGTTTCTATGTTCATCCTGTTTTCTGAGGGTTTTCCAGTTTCTGGTTTGTGACCCATCTGACGTTACCCGACCTCTCATCATCACCCCGGTGATGTTAAAGAATAATGGGGTTAAAAATGTTAGAAAGCTGGGATAATTTGAAACAATGTCTGAATGCAGGAGGGCAGGGAATCAGTGCTGCCGGAGGTCACTTTTAAAAACAAAAAGATCACAGCAGACCGTTGACTGCAGTTTAAACACGGGGCTACGACAGCTTTAAAAATCAAGGGGAAGACTTCTGAATCTTCTGTATCTGAATTTTACACAATGTCCTCAAAACAATGTTTGAATGGTAAAATAAAGATTTCCTAGCCAATGCGAGATATAAATAAAAGTAGTGAAACATTAGAATTGAATTTCCTTCAAGCTAAATGGATTTTAAAACCGATGAACGAACAGGAACAAAGGAGTCCTGGCCTCCCTTCTCCGGTCTACGGTGAATATCATAACGTCGGGCAAAGATTAAGATTTCTACCATAAACTGGGTTTTCTGATTACTGCTGATGTTTTCAGACTCAAACAGGGTTATTTTTATTTTACCTGTCATGTTTCAGAGTCTTCAGTGACTTCGGACACTAGTATTTACTCTCAAACACATACAAAGTTATATTGATAATATTGTGTCCTTAACCCTTGTGCTGTCTTCGGGTCAAAATGACCTAATTCTCCTTCCTTCTTTCCTCCTGCTCTCTCCTTCCTTCTTCCCTTCCTCTTTTCTCCCTTCCTTCCTCCCTTCCTTCCTTCCTTCCTTCCTTCCTTCCTTCCTTCCTTCCTTCCTTCCTTCCTTCCTTCCTTCCTTCCTTCCTTCCTTCCTCCCTTCCTCCCTCCCTTCTTTCCTTCCTTCCTTCTTTCCTCCCTTCCTTCCTTTCTTCCTTCTTTTTTCCCTTCCTTCCTTCCTTCCTTCCTCCCTTCCTTCTTTTCTCCCTTCCTTCTCCCTCCCTCCCTTCCTTCCTTCCTTCCTTCCTTCCTTCCTTCCTTCTTTCCTCCCTTCTTTCCTTTCTTCCTTCTTTTTTCCCTTCCTTCCTTCCTTCTTTTCTTCATTCCTTCCTTCCTTCCTTCCTTCCTTCCTTCTTTTCTTCATTCCTTCCTTCCTTCTTTCTTTTTTCCCTTCCTTCCTTCTTTCCTCCTGCTCTCTCCTTCCTTCTTCCCTTCCTCTTTTCTCCCTTCCATCCTTCCTTCCTTCCTTCCATCCTTCTTTTCTCCCTTCCTTCCTTCTTTCCTTCCTTTCACCCTTCCTTCTCCCTTCCTTCTTTCCTCACTTCCTTCCTTCCTTCCTTCCATCCTTCTTTTCTCCCTTCCTCCCTTCTTTTTTCCTTCTTTTCATTCTTCCTTCCTTCCTTCCTTCTTTCCTCCCTTCTTCTCTTCCTCCTTCCTTGACCCAAAGACAGCACAAGGGTTAAACCTAAACCCAGATTAGAATTGAAATACGAATCATTTGTTTGAGTTAAATTTTAAACAGCGCCCTGGCTTATTTCCTGGTACAGGGTCTTGGAACTAGGACAGAGTTGGCGCTCCTCCTGCATTTCCAGGTTAAGTGATGAACTCGGTGAGAGCAGAGCGACGAGGCTCAACCCATCTATGAAAGCATGCAAAAAGGTGGATCACATTCATAGTTAATGCCGATGCACAGCCCCAACAAACCGCCGCCCCAGACGGCTTCCTTTAACGCTCCCGGGACAGGCTGGGCGGAGAAGAGGAAGACAGCCATGCAGAGGGGGCCGGTGACAGCAGGTCATGCTGGAGTCAACGACTAGAGGCTCAAGTCACATATTTTACAGAAACCACAACCTGCGAGCGCGAGTAGCCTATATATTTGTCCTGAGAGGGTGACGGGTGCAGATGAAGAGGAGGAAAGGAGGTGGGGTAGACTAAGCAGGCAGATAAGGCAGACGGAGATGCAGGCAGGAGGTACGGAGGAAGAGAGTCCGGCAGCCTTTGAAATATTCATCTGCTTTTAGTGAATAATTGATGCCGTATAGAAGACCCATGCATGAAGGGTAGACGGATAAATGGATGGAAAAAGAGTAAGAGGGGCAGACGGAGAGAACCCAATATGTTCAGGTAGACGTTTCATTCTCCGTCACGTCTTCGAAACATGGGAAACTCTCTTCATCTAATATCGTCTCCCTCTGACATACATACACTTCACTCACCTCGTCACCTCTTCAAATGAACAGGATTCATATCAGATGCTTTTATCACCCCCCTCTACAGGTCCCTTAGTCGCTCCTTTGCAGCTATTCCTGCAAGCATGCAAGGACGAGTGAAAGTCCTCAACGACCCTAAAAAGACCCCATCTAGTGAATATTTGCCCTTTAAATGGGAATAGATTTGTTCCAGATACCAGGCACCCGATCAACATGATTTTCCATCATCAATAAAAAGCAAGTTAAATTTAGTTTTTTGCAGAATATTTGATATAAAAACTGATTTTAAAAGGCAAAAACACAGATCTCATCCATGCATACCACTGAGATTCAATCAATAACGCTAGCAATATTAATAGCAATATCTGACGTATTTGTACTAGTACTACTTTCTATAGCAGTCAATATTCGAAGTAGATCAAAACATTTGATCAAAGTTGTCCTAAGACAATAACGGATATTGTTCAACACATTTAGGTTTGTTTTTGATTCACTTCAAATGTTAACTACTGTACAAACATATGAAAATCTTCACTTACGACACATTATAACCCAAATCAAATAAAAATATCCTCTTTTTAGTTCGCCCCCTAACTATTGCATTGGGATAAAAATTTTGAGGAGTAAAACAAACAATATATTAAAGCCAGTGTATGTAAAAATACCAGTGAATACTAGTGAATAGCACGCTAAAGAGTTTGGGACGGTTTGGCACGAACATCACTTTCTCCCCCTAGAGGAGAACTTTGTTGTTTCTTAGGCGCTAATTTACACCGCTGTTCGTTAAGGTGGACTAATTTTGTCTTCAGAAACAATTCTCATCATGTGATTACATTTCCTTACCTCCATCACTGCAGCATTTATAACGCCACCTTAATCATACTGTACCACTTATTTTGGTAACCCCCCCCCCCAAAAAAAGGTTGACAAAAGCTAATAAGGTATTGCAAATCTCTAATAGTAGATGGAAACAGATGATTGCAATAACTGTACTGTACTGCTTAGGTGTGACAGGCTACAAAAGAGGCCAAACCTTTTGGGGCTATGTATTTACTTTTTTTAAAAATGTGTCTGCATTCAGACAATGAGCTGAACACTAAACATGAGACGATATATCCGTTTTTCATTGACTGGCATCTTATTGGCTCCACCTCCAGCCCAAAGCCTGGCACTCAGCATCTTAATGACAGAATTAAGTCAAAGTGAAGATTACTATTCAAAGCAGATGAGGTTGTTTCTCAGCAATGAAGGTTTCTAAAAGGGCAGTTCATTAAGCGCTTAAACAGTTTGTGGAAATTGATTTGTTGCACCCAAAGCAGGATCAAGCAGAACAAAAGTGAGCAAACCATTAAAGAATCGATTCATCAAACACACAGGTAGAAAAGCACCTTCATCAAAGATTCAAAGCCTCCAAGATGAAAAACAAAGAGCGAGAAATTACTAGAGGTTTATAAAAGCTAAGGAGAAGAAAAGTCAAACTAAATGTCACGGTTCAGAAACCCCTCCCTTTCACTGCTCAGTGGCTTTAGAGCCCAGATATACTTGTAGTTCAGAACGCGTACGCATCATGGCCGCCACGCGTATCCTGCGTTCATTTGACACATTGACATGCACGTTCTCAAAAAGACATTGAACGCGTAGCGACCTGCAGTTCTCACTGTGGCCGCGAGTGGCGCTTGTCCCGGTCTGATAGAGCTACAGTCCCCCCTCTGATCATCCCACTGCTGCTTCCACCTGTCTGTGTGGATGTCTGCTAGATGCTTGCTGATATCCTGGCTTGCGCCCCACTGACCACCTCAGTGTCTGCTGTCATTTTTGCTTATATAGTTATCTCTGTAGTGCACCAGTTAGCCATTGTGTATGTGTCTCTCCTTTCTCTGTTCTTCATTCTCTCTGTCTGTTCTCTCTTTTCCTGCTCTGTCCAGCTGGTATCCAGCAGGAGGGTCCCCCCTTATGATCCAGGTCCTGGTCCAGGTTTATTCCCTCCTAAAGGGGAGTTTTTCTTGCCACTGTTTGGCTTAAAGGGGAACTATTATGGCATCTAATCCCTATTTTAAACAGGCCTTGAATGTCTTAAAAACAAGCTTTTGATTGTTTTTTCTATATAAATTAGAAAATCAGCCTCTAAGCCATGTCTTTATCTTCCCATTCTCTAACCTCATTATCTATGCAGGATTCTGAGAGGGCGGGGCTATGATAATGAGGCTCTGTGCTGATTGGCTGCCTGAATGACGCGATACACCGCTACGAAAAAATGGTGGAAGCTCCAGCCGGCGGAGTTAGTTGCGGGTGTGGTTTCACGCATCGCTCCTGTCGTGACGTAACGACGGGAGCAGAATCTTATTGGCTCGTAGATCCACATCACACTGGACGGATCATCCGGGCGGCTGTACAGACACTGCAGAATTTGGTTGCTTTCCTCCTTCTCTGAGTTGACAGGCTGAGGGGAGACCACTTAATATATGTTAAAGCAAGAAAAAAACCTGTTTTTCATAATAGGTCCCCTTAGGGGAGTTTTTACCTGCCATTGTTTATGTTATGTTTATGTAATAATTGCTCAGGGGTCATGTTCTGGTCTCTGGAAAGATTCCATAGACAACTTCTGTTGTAATAGACACTATATAAATAACATTGAATTGTAATAATTGCTCGGGGGTAAAATTGAATATAATCACATTGAATTGAATTTCTGGACATAATTCCGTTTTTTATCCTTCCCTGAGAATGAACAAGAGAAACCATCAAAACAACAGCGTTATGTCTTAACTCATTTGATTATTGACCGTGACATTGTTTAGTCACAATGTTGCAGGCCGGTTTGACACCTGGATCTAAAGAATTTCAAGCGGCTGAATAACAGAGACGGAGTTTTTAGACAGGTGCATGGAGAGCTGCTCAGACGCTCAGCACTCAGCGGCACTGCGCTTCACAAAAGTTAACTTTACTTCAAATCCCACTGTGGCGCGGAGGCTCCGATTTTCTCCACTTCAATATGTTTAGCTCTTTGAAAAACTTCCTGCGTGCCCAGAATTAAAATGAGCGCCTACCTATGAATTCTCAGTGGAAAGTTGTCTCAGCTGAATTGAACAAAGGTCCCATGCTGTGCTGCAAAATCCTGTTTTGGGCCTTGTTTTTCATATTTTACACCACGGTACAATGCCATCTCTTCTCAAAGCCTGCCGCGCGATGCAGCGTCTAATTCTCAAATACGGGTTGACGCAGCTGTGTATGTTTGAGCTGGACTGTGATTTTCTAAGAATTAAACATGGTCCTACTGATGAAGGACAACAGAAATCATGCTTTCACATTTCATTTTCAGCTGATTTAAGTTTATTGTGTCAAGCACAACCGAACTAGTGGCTGTCAGGCTCTTCTATAAAAGGAAAATATATAATTTGTCATAAAAGTTCAATCACAGATTCAGAGCATCTCAGCCTGGTATTTATCCATTTTAACCAGGTGAAAGTAAAAGTGCAACAGTTTGTCCTCTCTATTTGTTTTTCCAAACAGTGGAGGTTATGCTGTTGTCTCATGCTGTTTTATATCATGTAGCCTGTAATTGGTGGATGATTGTTGTGCAAAAAGATTATATGCCTGCAGCATGTTGGGAGAGGGGGGTATTTCTGGTAGATGGCGCTCTCATTTTGTAAGAGCCGACTGAATGTGTTCAACCACGGAGGCTCGGTGGTTGAATAAGGCTCTATTCTCCCTCGAGCGGCGAGTCTCTCCTTCAAAGGCATCTCGTGTCCGTTTTGCGTGTTCGTCCCTGAGAAGTTGGCCGTACTTTTTAAGTAATACAATTTAACATTATTAGTTACATTAGATGAATTACGTCTGGTCTCTGCACCGTTTCACCTCTCGTCACTATGCTCCTCCTCAAGACCTGTCTTTGTAAAGCAGTCTGTAAGTTTGGTCGTGTTTGTTTATCCATTTCAAAGGGAGGTCAGACTCCGTGGTTGAGGCTCACTGAGAATCGTTGCAGTTCCTCGGCCGGCCGCTAGAGGCTGGCTCCAAAAGCCAGGTAATCTCCACCGACTGCCGTGTTAAAATGTCCAGCTCTAGAGAAATAAACATATTTGCAGCCTGGTTCAAGACACCATCTTATATATTCTGCTGTAAAAGGTCTGCTGGCAGCTGTGGAGATATTTCAGTGGGGATCCACTGAAGGAGCTGGTAGCCAGCGCTAACTTTGCTTGACATGCGGCTGGTTTTTGCCCATCAGCTTCCCAAACTGCTCTTCTGAAACCAGTGGGTCATGTGATCTGGTGGTTTGTCCACTGTCCACTTTTATACGGTCAGACCCAATCAGGTACTTTCACTACCAAAAGTGTGAACACACAACGGGCACACTGGCCTTTGGAATCTGCAAGAGAGAAAACAAACAAACAGAAACGCGAACAGGCAGAGACACAAACAGCAACCATTTCAGGTCTCTAAAACTGAATCAAGACTTGGCTACTGCAATTAACTGTCCCCCAAACCTGTGGGGTGAGTATGTAGGTGAGTGAGCAGGTGTGTATGTCAGTATTTTTTCATGCACATAAAATTCTAAACAAGGATGAACTTGGAACGTGTGAAACTGCCATTACGGCCGTCCGGCACCAGGAGGAGGTAGTAGCGGTACATCAATCCGTCCATTGTAGTCATCCGCAGCCGAAGAGAAAGAAAACCGCAAGGGAGATGCAGGGAAATCACATTATCTATGCTGGATTCTGAGTGGGCGGGGCTATGATAATGAGGCTCTGTGCTGATTGGCTGCCTGAATGACGCGATACACCGCTACGAAAAAATGGCAGAAGCTCCGGCCGACGGAGTTAGTTGTGGGCGTGGTTTCACGCATCGGAGACCAACCTATGTAAATCGCACCCGTCGTTACGTAACGACGGGAGCAGAATCTTATTGGCTCGTAGATCCACATCACACTGGGCGGCTTATCCGGGCGGCTGTACAGAAACTGCAGAATTTGGTTTCTTTCCTCCTTCTCTGAGTTGGCAGGCTGAGGGGAGACCACTTTATATATTAAAGCAAGAGAAAACCTGTTTTTCATAATAGGTCCCCTTTAAGTTTTACCAAACTTGGTATTAACCATTAATATGTACAGTATGCAGACAAGGGAAAAAATAAATACCGTTTTGTTCTCGGACGGCTGAGGCAGCATTAAATTTGACCGAGGAAGCGACTCATTTCTGTTGTTACTGAGTCGTAGCATGACTGCAGGAATTGTAAATTAGCGTTATCTACAGCCGTCCGACATTCCCACCTACTGTATACTTACAGTATCTGGTGTTGCGCCAACATGTAACTGTAATAGTGTCTGATTTCATAATCAGTAACAAACTGTTTGCTGCATGCTGTTTTTGGATCAAAATGAAAAAATAAAAAGTGTAGCTCAGTGTTCTGTTGGTTATGCTGCAATGTCAGTAAATCTCCACATAAACTGAATCAACTCCGTTCTTTGGGAAAGATGTCGCACGGAAACTGATTTTGTGCTTTTACAGCCATAAGCAAAAAGTCAAGCCTGCCATCGTCAGGAGAGTTGCAGCTTGCTTCTTCTCCACCTAGCTTACCCCAAACTGATGGAGAATCTAGCAGCAAGAAAGGAGGAGAAACTGCTAACTGTATGTACTGCTGTCAGTGGTATACTACCTTAAAAGCACTTGTTCTAACGGCTTAACCAGCTGCTCACACAACCGCTATGCGTCTGACTTCTACTGCAGTGGCTCATTGCATTATTGGGATATACAGTGTGCCCGGCAGATAGTTCAGTTGCATGCTGGACCTGTTCCCAGATGTAACACAGCAGTATTTTCATCACAGTGCAGATTGTGCAGTTGTTTGCATACTGTATACTATTTCTGGTAAAAGCAGATGGCGTAGTCTGGGTTTTTAAAAACGCCAGAATGTCCCTTTGCAGCTTTAAGCAGCATCTCTGCTCACTGGCTCTTTACTTGTTTTGATCTTCTTGTTGATATGGGCGGACTGCGTGCCCCCACCTCCCCTCTGAGAACCTGCCGAGTGCCACCTGGACCAAAAACCTACAAGCAGAATGTTGATCTGTGACTTTGCTGGAGAAAAATCATGCATCATGCGTCTGTCTGCTGTTTCGTCGGCAGACAAAACAAACAGAATTTTTTTTCTTATGGGCACGTTTAAAGGATTGCACACTTGATTCTTATCAGACTTCAAAGCTTCGACCATTGCGTCCTTTTGTTAGGATTTATATGTTTGAGTTAGATGAGTTACAGCAGCAAGCTCTTTTCATGGATAGTAACTCAATTATATTTCCTTCTTTCAAATGCATGTGCCTTTGACTGTGTTTGTAGTGTCTCTCATCATACTGGACATTTTTGTCGAGTGAAACCGCTTCGGGACGTCTCTTCTCTTCCCCCTTTTCAAAAGGCCAGTTTGAGAGCAGGCGTGCAGCGTGATGACTAAAGAGTTAGGAATGAAAACAGTCCGTGGTACTCCCTCAGAACCCAGTTAAACACAAACATCTGTGTGCACTTTATGAAAACTCCCATTGATGCAACTCATCTGACTAGGATTCGTCACTGAAATGTTTTGTTTTCATGGGTTTTTTTATAGTGTGGATGCTTGCGGTTGTAAGTCTCCGAAATGAAAGCGTCTCTGTGCAGTTGTGCAGAGCGGTCCGTGACTCTGTTTTTGTCATCACGGAGCAGGAGACAGAATGAGGACTGCTTTTAAGCACGAGTTCAACCTGTAACTTAATTTCCTTGTCTTTTAGGGGTCTATATAGTCTGCAGGGCCGGGGTTGCGTAATGCAGCCGGGCAAGGACACAACCGTGGCGTTCGTGCACGCAGACAGCTTAAAAGCAACACCCGGCGTAATTTGATTTCCTTACTGGGGCGATCCAAAGCCATTAAATCTTAAACAGGCTGATGCATTTGCTGTGGCCAGAAAAGCCCAAGTTCAGCCCGCTTTCAGGGCCGCCTTCCCGTCCTCCTGGGAGTTGCTTGATGTTCATCGTTTTCTCTTTGTTAGGATGAGGGGGGAAATGAAGCTCTGATGAAACATAAACGACATTTCTGAGCATATTTGCTAGATTTAGCAGCCCCCTCATGTGGAGCTGATCATTCTCCCGTGTCAACGGGTGGTAACACTTATTACTCAGTTGTGTTTACTGCATTTACTACATATGTATGTGTAGATTCTCTACATCTAAGTCGTGATAATCCAAATAAACCGTTAGCGCAGCTACTGCATTTAAACAACCGCATTTAAATTAGAGACACGTTTTAATGTTGAGCAACAAGACTTCCTGTTGCCACTTTTGGGAGGAAACTGCTTAAAATTTCTTGATTGGAAACATTTATTGTGCAGAATGCTCTGAGAGCATCATCTCCTCCCTGATTTACGAGGCTTGCAACACAAAAGCACTTGAAATTTCACGTAATATTCCATGTGGTAATTCGGTGCCCTTGAATAATCTGTTATTGGAAATCTGTAGCTCACATCCCCAGAGAGAAACGGATTATCAGCGTTCCCCATAAAACCCCTCAAAGCTTTATGTACTGACTCGGTCCCTGCCACAGCCGCCTTTTACAAGCGTCCATACATTATTCCCCGTGCACAGAAGCTCTGTTATCTCGCCACCGGCAAAACATCCAGCTTCCAATTTCCACGGCATTTATGTTTGTATTAAGTTCAAAGAGTTTTCAGATAAAACATCAAATAATATAATCTGTGACACCTCTTGAAGACTGTGCAAAAACTCTCTCGGAGGATGAAACACACAGAAAATAGCTGCAGAAACTGCACAGAGCCGGTGATGGATAACGAGACAACCCGGAGACGACGGCGGCATTGTTCACACCGATAAGCATGCACACACAAACACACACAGAGCCGCGCCGGGGCCTTCTAGCCGGGTCCAGTGCTGAAGATTGAGAGATCTGTGTGGATTCACCTATGAGAGTGTGTGTGCACCAAGCGAGAGAGAGAGAGGGAGAGAGGGAGGGAGGGAGGGGGGGGATAAATGACCAACAATTGAATAACCTTGACCTTCTCTGCAGATATCCTTTATTAAAAATCAAGAAAAGCTCTTCAACTGGGAATAACGATGGCAGGCAGGGAGTAAATGTGTGTGCGTGAGTGTGTGTGTATGTGTGTGTGTGTGTGTGTGTGTGTGTGTGTGTGTGTGTGTGTGTGTGTGTGTGTGTGTGTGTGTGTGTGTGTGTGTGTGTGTGTGTGTGTGTGTGTGTGTGTGTGTGTGTGTGTGTGTGTGTGCTTCAGAGTGGGAGACTGTATGATTGATGTTACTGGGTCTCTATCACCTACAGTAAAGTCATGGTCCAGTGGCTTTCACACCGGCACATCATTCACCGCAAACACCCCGAGCCTCTCTCGTTCCCTCCGTGCACACAGACACAAAAACCCTGTACCTTAAATAAGGTCAAAGAAAAACTAATAGGAACACAGCCTGTTTGGAGAGAGCATAGTCAACTGAAATGGGGGGGGAGAAAAGAAACGAGAGGGAAAAAACGACAGCGAGACAAAAAAAAATAAATTGAAGAAACGGAGGACAACAATGGGAAAGAAATCAGGAATGAAAACCATGAAAAAGAACATCCCTTTGTGATTGTGTTCCAGTTGTACACATGCGGAGGTGGTTTTAGAGTCCAATCAGATTTTCATAGCTGTGTCTCCATCTGAACAGTCTGGTCACTCAAATAGGTGGCACAACAACAACAGAAATGACACTCTGTTTCCTCTTTTCTGGCACGGACGGTGGACAGTTGTCCGCCTCTTCCTGTCCGCCTCTTCCTTGCAACTTGAAGAAAAACTTCAAGTTGTGACAGTCGCAAACCAATCCAGCAGCCTCTATTTTGGTCCATCTATATCGGATCTACGCATTCAGGTTACCATAGCAACCAGGTGCTATTGAGAACTTCAGGAAGGACACGGCAGATTATCTAACGTAATCGGCCAGTTATGAAGATTGCATTTTGATCGGCTGTGTCTGAAAGCCCCAAACAAAGACTACCATCTGAGCGCGGCACGAAGAGAAAAAGAAAACGGTAGTCGTAACTAGAGTGAGGGGGTAAAACGGTGCCAAATGTTGGTAGTGACAAGCAAAAGAAGAGGAGAGAATGAAAACGGTAAAGGAGCAAATGTGGGAGTAAAGATAAGGGGGACAAAAAGGAAATAATGAAAGAAAAGGACACAAGGAAGGAGAGAAGAAAAGAGGAGTAGAGCAGGTCAGCAGAGTGCAGGAAAACATAAAAGCATTCCTCCATCCTCCCTCCATCCTCACACACACACTCACACAAACAGAGCGAGCTGCATATGGATGCAGACATCCATACACATGAGGTGACTTTCCCATAAGCAGCTGCCTCCGTGCGAAGTGAAAGTCATATTCAAATATTCATCCTCTCATGTTCGAGGCCTCAACGCAACCTCTTCAGTGCCTTAAGCTGTCACTTGAATTCAGCTCCTGCTCCATTATGCCTCTCTACACCCTAAAAGGTTCACAGGCCTCTTGAGTCGGTGTATTACCCGCCGCTGCGGGTCCATTAACCCCGGGAAACGCTTAGCTGTAAGTTGCAGCAACACGGCTGAAACTGAAGAAGCCCATATAGTTTGAAACATGAATTCTTTGCCAGTTCCTTCAAAGAAATAACAAAAAGACGCATTCACAATTTTCAATATCTATTTTCAAAGTGAATGATAACCGTAATGCCTTTTGCGTCTGATATCGCCTGACGTTGCAACTCTCAAGCTCTATATTCAGCAGAAAGAGAATCGGGCCCAAAGCAGAGCCCTGAGGGACTCCACATGACTCTGATCATGGGTGCAGATCCCCCCCAATAAAATTGTCCCCCCCAATAAAAATACCCTAAATTATTAAAAATTGAACAAATGTATTTTCAGACTTAAAGGTTGAATATGTAGAATATTTATTAAAAATATATTTCAAAAAAAATAATACATCCACGGTGCGTTTTGAGGTGTACAGAATGAAAGCAATGGGTCCTTTTTTTTTTTTAGAACTGTTTACCACCATAACTGTGTTAAAACATGATCACTTAGTTTAAACAACTTGTTTAGGGCTCCATATTTCATCCATATATCAATTGATCGTGCATAAAGTAGTCCCATAGGATAAAAGGAAGATGGTGAGAAGAATTTGAGATGAGTAGACACTACATGCCCAAAACCCTTAAAATTATGATTTAGGAATATAACAGTTAAGTAAGCAGTGACACACACTGTTGGCTGACAAATAAACAAGAAAGGTAAGCACAATAAATGATTCCCTGTGCAGTATTTTTTGGCGAGCCTTTACCAATTTATGACATGGTATGAGTTGCATATTGGCAAAAAATTAAAAATTAAAATCACGTTGGTGTCCCCCCCAATCCTGACATCGGATCTGCACCCCTGACTCTGATGTGACTTAATTGATGTGATAGTGAGGTGAAGGTGTGGTACATTAAGTAGTGGATTGCGACTCAAGTCAAGTGGGTAAAAGGACAAATAAAAACATGTTAAAATTGCTGTGTAGCAGATCAAATAAACCCAAAATAGGACGCCTGGCTTTGCCGCTACGGAGACACACGAAACAATGGGTAAGTTTGTGAAGTAAAGTGCAGCTTTCTTGCTATTGCATCCTCACACAGTGCAGGACATGTATGTGCCTGACACGGGCGCCTGCTGTGCAGAAATACAGCCATTATTGCAGTCTGACAACAGGACGCTGTATTATTCCATTTTGCACCCAGCCCAGCTCAGCCAGGCCGCAAGCTGATTATACACTGCATCCTTCAGCCAAAACAAGAGTGTGTGTGTGTGTGTGTGTGTGTGTGTGTGTGTGTGTGTGTGTGTGTGTGTGTGTGTGTGTGTGTGTGTGTGTGTGTGTGTGTGTGTGTGTGTTATGGTGAGCCCCATCACATGTGGTCTGCATTAAAATGCTACTGTGTTATGGGACTGCTATGCCGACAGGAATCACAATGTTTTCAGTCTCTCTCTCTCATTATGGGATAGTTTTCTGTACTCTGCCTCCTCAAACACATAATCCCTCCACCACACCCACTGAATACAGTCCAGCACACCGTCTCATGAAACCAAAGGGTAGAAAAGAGGTCAGATGATAATGTTTATAAATATCCTGTGTGGCAAACGCTGGCTTATGTAATTAATCTCCGAGCAAGGAGGCCACGCGGCTCAGAGACGGCAGCTTTTACTGTGAAAAACTAGGTGATAATAACTCAACGGGAACTTCACCGTTCCTCCGGTCCTCTCTGGTTATGATCTGCCATTAGTCTCATCCTACCTTCTCCCTGATGTCGCTGGAATGCAAATGAATGTGCAGCACATCTCGGATTAAAGTACTGACGCACAAAGCCTGACATGATGCCTCGCGTGTCCCGCGCTCGCTGCTTTCTCTGAATCCCTCGCTTGTTGACCATCTTTTTTTTTTGTTTGCATTTACTATTTTGCTTCGGGCAGACGAGTATATCCTGAGAGCCTCTGATGTTATTGGCCATGTGGTTCTCCATGACGTCAGACTGTCAGTTTCAGCTGGATCATTTGTTGAGAAGTTCCAGGAAACTCATCACAGCCTCTTTTCAGAATCAGTCCTTCCCAGCTGTATTTCAAGGCGAGATGCAGACCTGAGATAGGTGATCTGTGAGTATAATAATCTGCTCATATTCCCACTAGCAGACGACACTGGACAGCTAATTGAAACAAGGCTGCATTCCAATGGAAGCATCACAATGGTAATAAATCCACTTTTTATAGCTTCCAGTATCAAGAACACACCACTCATCATTTATTAGATGGATAACAGCGCCGTCTAGACTTTCCTCCTCCAAGGTTTTACCCGAGTCGTCGCAGTAATTGCTGCATTCAGTCCGTTTTCCCACCGAGTGAGATCAACCTATTATTGCAGTTAATGGGTATATTGCAGCTGCGATGCTCACAGGCTGTTTCAGGTCTGAAGGTTAGAAGCCTCGGATATTCAGCTATGATCAAAAATAACATTTTAACCCGTCCTGTTGTGAGCAGGTTGGTCTTTGAATCGTAGTGGCAGCTGGCAGACGTTCAGCTGCTTGACCACACAGTTTTAGTCACTACTACAGAAGTATAACTGGCAAGATGAGGGACAAACTTCTGATTTCTTACACAGGACACTGATTTTTAGGGCCCTATTGTATCTGTAGGAATTTTTCTATTTCTCGTTTTTCTTCTCTCAAAATGAGGGCCTTTTTTCTCCCTAAACGTGCCCCAAAATTCACCAAATTTTGCACGCAAGCCAGGCCTGGTGAAAAATGTGATATTTAATGGTTTGCATTAATGGGCGTGGCCTAATGGCTCAACAGCGCCCCCTAGAAAACTTTGTGCCTCAAGCCCCACAATACGGTTTGACGTACATGCACGAAAATCGGTACACACCTGTATAATGTCGCAACTTAAAGAAAAGTCTCTTTGCGCCATGGCCGAAACCCAACAGGAAGTCGGCCATTTTCAAGTAATCGTGTCATTTTGGCGTAATTTAATGCATTACTTCGGCTGCTTCTTCGCCCGAACCGTAACGTGCACCCAGGTGTGTTATACATCAAAATGTGCGTCTTGATCCTGCGGCGACGTGCATTACTTTTCTCAGTCAAAAGCGTTACCTCGGCGACGATAGACGCCAAAAAGCGCGCCCCCCCCTTCATCTGATTGGTCCATATTTGATACTCCCTATAACTATATCTTTTGAATGGTTTGACATAAAGACTCGTGGGTGGTGTCATCGGACTCGGTTTTGAGTCCTTGAACATAATTGGTGCATTTTAGCCCCGCCCCTTCATCTGATTGGTCGATATCTGATAGTTCCTACTTCCTGCCATAACTTTTGAATGGTTTGGTATAGAGTCGTGGGTGGTTTCATCCACTAAATGTCCAGGCCTGAAGAATCTACATGCAAGTCATACAAGCTTCCACTGCAGCCTGAACGTGCATAAGGGTGGAGGGCCCGTTCATCACTGCTTGCAGCTTTAATTTTTTTTTTAAATGTTTCTTTATTTGGAAAAGACAAGTAGATAAAACGGTACAGCAATATTCAAGTAAATGAAAATGAATGTCCTTCCAGTTTTGTTTGTTTGAGTCCTGAAAATGTACATTACTAGACATTCAGGTATACTGGTCCAAGAGTAGTATAGTCATAGTTCACGGGTTTGTCCTCCTTTGAGCATTATAGAGCCCAGTTTCACAGACAACTAAAATTTCACAGCACTTTCACTCTAAACTTAGTTTAACTGTTTATATGAACTATGAACAGAAATCAGGGGGTCACCTGCTGCTGCTGTTGCAGAATTAATGATAAACCCCAGTCAAGGGTTAGAGTTACAATATAATAGTATCAGTGAAATCAAATAAACTCTGCTCTCATGGGGGTGATAAAAACGATCCAGTTATTCCAAATTTTGTAAAATATAGGACACTGATTTTAAAAATGAATTGAATCTCTTTCTCAGTGTAAGTCTTGTTATTTTATGTCCAGGTTGCAGCCGCGATCCCTCTGTTCAGTATGTCCAACCAGAAGCAAGTCTCCCTTACCTTACGTTTACGTTATATATTGCAAGTGAGGACATCTGATGTCTTCGTTGCTGCCGACATCCCCTGATCCACGTGGCTGCTATGTAACCTGCCGGCGAGGGTGGTGAACTGGCTCTGCTGTTGTTGCAACTGTTTGGAGCCACGGAGGACTTTTTCTGCAATTTACAAGAAAGTGCCAGAGACGGAGGAGGCTGCCGTGTACAGCTTTATTACAGCATCCATCCACCGGCTGTTGCTGTTGCTGTCGCATCAACTATCAATCGTGTCAAAGTACGGGGGACCCGTCACCTCCGTCGCTGTGATAGATGGGGCTGTTGTGCCGTGTTGCAAAAGGACATTTGAAATCCTAACTGAACAACGAGACCGCTCAGATTGAGACGCACATGTGGAAATCTACCTGGACTTCCCTAGAACTGGATTCGGGCTGGCGGTCTGGACTTCACTTGGGTCAGACAAGGTTTCAGAGGGTCGCTGAGACTTGGATTTGGGTCTGTGATGTCACAGAACCCTTGAGAGGAGAGTTATCCAGCGTTATCATCACCTCCAGTCTACCACGTCATGCTGTATTTGATGTGCCAAGGAAGTGGAAACTGTTAACACTTCAAAGAGAGTGGGGCTCAGTCTAGTCTCTGACTCCACCCCCTAAAACCAGTTGTTATGAAGAGAGCTGAAGACGAGGGTGAAGAGGACGCTTTTGCACTGCATCTGTGCAGTGTTTCAAATAAAACGAGTCACAGACATTGTATTGAGAGCTCTGGAAATCTCCTTTATAGGCCTGTGTTGAAAAAATTAATTTTCCGATTATAAATCGATTCTCATATTAATTCCTAAAAATCGATTTGTATGTCTAAAGATCGATTTTTTTTTTCATTATTACATTACAACTTTTGGTATTTTTTTGTTTATGCCCAAAAAAGGAATGTTTTATTGGACACAAGAATAACTGGTGCCATGTTTTTTTCTTTAAATATGTTTAAAGGTATGAAAACATTAAAGGAGCATGAGGCAGGATTGAGGCAGGATTTATGAAAAAAAATTGTATACGTTTTAAGTTTTCTAGTAATAATGTCAGATGAAGCGTTCCAAATCAAAAAGAATTAGCCCTCTAGTGTATCTCTCCTTTGCCTTGAACAGGCTGTGTGCTACAAATTGTGCTGCAATGGTGACCGGAATTTCCCGCGCTGTCCTGCGGATGTGCCGTCACATGACGCTGCATGCACGTTCTCCCCGTTCTCCCGTGCCGGCGTCGCTGTTGGCTGCAGTACCCCCAACGGCCGTCGTGGTGAAGGGTGGCGCTAGAGAGTCTCATTTCTTAAAAGGAGCATCATGCACCTTTAAGGTTTTAAGTTATAATTGCATAAATTGTCTATATTTCATTACTTTATATACAGTACTGTCTTGGGGTTACATTTGCATAAAATTCTAAAAACCAAATTCTCAAAAATTAAAAACCGAATAAGACCGAAAATGGAAAAATAAAAACGTAGTGTTGGAAAAAATAAAACCGATTTCATCCGTCTCTGTTTGCTGCCCTGGATCTGTTTGGTAATTCTGCCCCACAACGTTTCTGAAAGCAGTTATAACAGCATTCTGGGAGGTGATTGGTCCTTACAGCATCATTAGCTGCAATACTTGCTGTTTAATCTCAATATAATACTAGTATTCATATGTTGCAGAACTACACAGTCATAAAATTCATGCAACAGCTCAAAAAATCGAATCGGATCAAAGCGTGAATCTGAATCTTGAAGGGGACCTATTATGAAAAACATGTTTTTTCTTGCTTTAACTTATATAAAGTGGTCTCCCCTCAGCCTGCCAACTCAGAGAAGGAGGAAAGCAGCCAGATTCTGCAGTGTCTGTACAGCCGCCCGGATGAGCCGTTCAGTGTCACGTGGATCTACGAACCGTTCAGATTCTGCTCCCGTCGTTACGTAACAACGGGAGCGATTTGCATTGGTTGGCCTCCGATACGTGAAACCACGCCCACAACTAACTCCGCCGGCCGGAGCTTTCGCCATTTTTTCGTAGCGGTGTATCGCGTCATTATCATAGCCCCGCCCACTCAGAATCCCTCATAGATAACGAGGTTAGAGAATGGGAAGATAAAGACATTGTTTAGAGGATGAATTTCTAATTTATTTAGCAAAAAACAATCAAAAGCTTGTTTTTAAGACATTCAAAACCTGTTTAAAATAGGTATTAGATGCCATAATAGGTCCCCTTTAAGAATCGGAATCGAATCGATTCTTGACATTTGAATCGATCCCCAGTCCTGGTCATGCTGTATTTGATTTGCCAAGAAAGTAGAGACTATTAACACTTCAAAGAGGGTGGGGCTCAGTCTAGTCTCTGACTCCACCCCCTAAAACCAGTTGTTGTGAAGAGAAGGCTTTTGCACTGCATCTGTGTAGTGTTTCAAATAAAACGAGTCACAGACATTGTATTGACAGCTCTGGAAATCTCCTTTAATGTGTATATTATTTGGAAAGGTTCCTTCATCAATCATTTCAGTATTATTTATCAGATTGGTGAGGGTTAACCAGATCATTGGCACCCGCTGCAGGCGCAGGGCAGTATAGTGACAAATATTTCACCTTCATTTAAGTAAATGCAAGGTCATGCATGGTCATACTATGGATTTAGGTTAAGCTGGCAACAGATTTACATATAAGTCAATAAATGCTGCAGATGTGACAATCTGAGCGCCGGTCAAGTGACTTGTTAGAATACGAGAGCTATGCCATCTGAGAGCTGCAGCTGACAAACAACATTTACCTCAATTATTTTTGTCTACATAAAATACACAAGAAGGCAAAAATTATCTTTTGAAAGAAGCAAATGTTATTTGAGAAAAAAACAATCATTAAACCTGACCAAGCGCCTCCGGTGATGCAGCTCTGACCCACCTGGCAGAAAGTGACAGGACATGACAAAATGAGTGCTCGCCCTCAGGCACCGGGGGGGATTTTTTTCTTCTACCTCTGCAGACACATGTGTTTACAGCTTCCTACCACATTCCACCTCATACAATAGCTGCCTCTCCTTCTCTCTCCCGCACACAAAACACACACCTCACCGGAGACAAAGGTCTGAACATCTCGTCAGAGACAGAAAGCGAAAGCAAAATCGAAGAGGGGCTACAAGAGAATATGGGCAAACAAACTGACAAGAACACAAATAATTCAAGCCCTGCACTCACTGCAAGCACATCCACCCACCACATGCCGACACGCACACAGAAACGCAAATACCCAGAGAAACACTGGAAAGCTCATGCTTTCACGGGCTTCAGTGATGAAATCATCTGCAAAAATGCTGGTTGGAAGCAAGAATTTCTTTGTTTCGTTTTCAGGTTTTAAAGAGAAAATCCTGTGTGTGCATGTGTGTGCATGTGTGTGCATGTGTGTGCGTGCGTGTGTGCGTGCGTGCGTGCGTGCGTGTGTGTGTGTGTGTGTGTGTGTGTGATTCCAATGGAACAGACAGGAAGTCACAAAGCGCACTAATGGGGAGATGAGAAGAAGTGGAGTGAAAGAAACCGAGACGGAGGTCTGAATTCCATCGCACCCTGCCAGGAAATAAGTCTGGTGTCAGCAGAGAGCCAGATGATCATCTACACAGTCAGCAACACTGACCACACACACACACACACACAAACTCACACTCATACACACACAACAAAGGCCGTCAAAGGCAAAGCTGGACCTTTCCTTCTGAGACTGCTGCTGTGAAACATCCCCGTTCTCGCTGTTTGTTTAAAATTTTTGCACAACTGTGAGATCTCCTGGGCTCCCTGTCACAATAAAAGCATCTCAGCAAAGAAAATCCTCCAATTATAAGAATACTAGACAGGGACGGGCTACAGACGGATCCAGATTCTTGTTGCAACAATAGGCAGGTGACACAAGTGTGGATTATTTAGATTAAACAGATGCATTTTTCTAATAAAACAATCATCAACAACCAATTTGATGTACAAGGGAAAATTCAAAACAAGGAAGGAAGCAACGAGACTGAAATCCTGGTGCTCTCCCTGAGTGCGGGAACTAAAGTGTGACTTGGAATACGTAAAAACGGCATTTTGTCATATTTTTACAAGTGATTCCTGTGAGCGTTAAGTTATGAAGCTGCAGGTTAAAAACGTGACCGGCTTCGATCTATCCACCATCTTTACTCCCCGCAAAAGGCGGGAAACCCTGGACCTCCCTCTTAGTGCTTGGACCTCGGAAGGCAGTTATGATGCCCAGGCCAGCCATTCTGATGCAAAAACTATCCACGAACAAAGATATTAAATCAAAATGTAAGTAAAACACAGCCATATTACGTCAATCACAGTCTGGACTCAGTGGACTTAGCTTAACCTATGATGCTAATTAAAATGGCTTTACGTTAATTAATTCTTATCAAATCTGTTGAGATGTTGTCTCTTCAGAAACGAGGACGAGCGGAGCAGCCCTGGGAGCACTTGGCCCGCGGCTAACAGGGCTGAAAGCCAACAAACATGATGATTGCAGGGCTCGCTGGTCTTCTGCTTGGAAAGGTCCTGATGAGGCGTGGCTCCTTCAGCCGGTCCGCAGGAGCTGCCAGCCAACCTTTACAACAGAACCTCCCGCTTCAAATGTTTCAGTCACAGAGATGACTCTAACTGCTAGGTTTATATTCACAGCTCAGAAGTCGGTTCAGTGCTGGGTCTAAGCAGCCATTGGCTGTGCTGACTGCCAATCAAAAGCCCACACCCCTCATTTTTACGTGAAGATCATCTGCTGGCGATACAAAGGTTTGTGCATGCGTTGAACAGGTTTGAAGAAATGGAGATTGTTTATCTGATCAAAGATGCAAAGAAGAAAACTGTGTTAAACTCAGTGGTCAAGGCTCCCACATAGCGATGGGAATCGAGAACCGGTGTTCTGCCAATTTCTGCTGCTTTGCCAAAAGATGTTACCTAATGGTTTTCCACCTTAGTAGAGCTACAATTTTACTGTGTTTGACTCCCTATAGCCCACTTCCTTTCCCCCAAGTGGTCCTTGTCTCTTGCCAGGCCGTTATTGTCAATAAGAATGTTCTTAATGACCTGCCTGGCTAAATAAAGGCCAATGACTAAATGAATATCAAACAATGCGATAGAATTGTTTGTTTTTTTTCTGATTATCGTATAATGTTTACAAAGTGTAATGCAATTCGTGTCATGGGTCGTGTATTTTGAAGGATCAAATACTCAACATCCCATATTATCCATTTTACATCGTGCAAGAAATTATGCAAACTTGAAAATCGACTGTGCGCATGCGCAGAACCACAAAGTGGCATTTCTCGGCAGGGAGCAAGGATTGGCAGAACACCGGTCCTCAAAGAGAACCGGTCCCCAGTAGTTTGATTCTGTGGAATCGTTAACCCGTCTGGCAAACGATTCCGTAAACGGTTCTGCCAACGTCTGACACATTTGCATGTCAGACGTTTCGTATTTTGGCTCAGAATGTTTCCAACATGGCAGAAATGCACCAAAGTTTGGTTATATTTCACGACACAGGACAATGCCCGGGCCAGGTGTAACCATAGGCCGTATATAACCATGGACAAAGCATTTGGTCACGTGACCCCGTGGTTTTGAACATAGCGCAGCCAAGTCATTCAGCAAGCCCTCTGGAAGGCGCCAACTGCACATCAATCATAGTTAGCTTTGCTCCCAGCTCCATCAGCCGAAACATCTGCAGACTTGCCCTCAGACCTTTACAGGATACACCGTTTGATATATTGACTCCACGGTGAAATCAAAAATGACCGTCCTGTTTACCCGTTTAAGAGCGGTAGCTCCAAGATTACAAGTAAGGAAGTGATAATGGCCAGCGATTGGCTGAGCCAAACAATCATATTAGAAATACATTTAATGCTTGATATAAAGTCCTGGCGTGGTACAAATCAATCTCAGCAGTTTTTGAACCCGGCTGTAAATATGATTATTTCTGCTCTAAAGTGGGACATTTTAACACAGGAGTCGGTGGAGACTGACTGGCTTTAGCAGCCGCCCTGTATCGGTCTGTGGAGGAACTGCAGCCAACCGTAGTCCTGCAGGAGCATCAATGAGATGGTTGGTGATTGGTTGCAGCAGGTTCAGAGCTTTGATCACATCAAAGAGAGGAAATACCTCCAACTCTGAAACATGTTCTGCATAAAAACTGTTAAAGTCCAAAAACTGATCAATGCAATTGTATTTATGCCACAATGTTCCTTTGAAAAGGTTCCTGTTTTTCAGTTTAAGCCAGCTTTGATTTAAATGGAGTTGAGCGCAAAAGATTGGTGCTTACTTGAAATTAAAGTTTTAATGCAACCAAAGTCATTTGTATTATATTTGTACTAGGAACCGAATCGATAAGCGATATCGGTAATGGAATCGGTAAATTCTCAACGGTTCCTATCACCACTCCCACACGGTCTGTGGCTCTTCTCTGAACTTTTACCTCAGTCTTACATTTAAAAGTCGATCGGCCTGTTTTCCCAAGCACTAAAACTCTGGATTCCTTTGTGAACATGAATTTAGCGGCTCAGAATCTCATCGACTGTAATCCGAGTCCATCCCAGCGCGCTGGCGTTCCGACGCCAGGGGAAACCTCGCACATCACTCAGAGACGCCAGGGGCGCCGACTGAAGTATTTCCATCTCCGTGGAGCTGCTGCCTCTTAAGGAGAAACACACGAGGGACGCCCCCCGATGCAACTGTCTGTAAGCTCGTGTGTTGACCTTGCGCTCGCTCTCATCATGGCAGGATTAACTGGGATGGGACAGATGGCAGTTTGATGCTCCTCCCTCCCACGCACTCACATGCCGCCTCACGCGCACGGCAGCTCAGAACAGTGTGGTGGCAACTCCTGTAAACGGGCTGCGTCATCCTCTCTGCACACTGCTGGGGGTTTAAACACATGAGCTACACACACACACACACACACACACACACACACCCAGAATGAAGCCTGTGTCAGCAGCTGATGACTCTGATGTCAGAAAAGCACTTTATTCTGTCTCAAACCGAGACACCCGCGGTGGTTTCGTCATTCAGTGGCTCCATTCTCTCCCCTCAGGTGCCCTTGAGCCAGCAGGATTTATGCCACGCTCCCCGGGTGACTGAGACCGTCTATGCATATTTCTGCCTGAAATTTACTATAAGAGGACATTTTTAGAGGAAAATCCCGTCAGACACTTGGAATGCATCTTTATTACTCTTTGTTCTCAGGGCCAGTTGAGACAGAACCAGAAATAACAAATCAATAACACTGATTCTCCAGACGGCCGTTACAAAAGGGAAAGTTAGATCATTTTCTGATGTCCATCTGTGATGTCACATGACCACGCAAATAAGAAAAACTCATGAATTACAAATTTTCCAGATCAAAGTTATTTGCTCCCCAGTGCTCAAAAATAAATAGCTAGATAAATACTTCTAACTCATATTTTGAACCCACTTTAAACATTTAGATGTTTCCATTCAGTCAATATTTTGAACCCACTTTAAACATTTAGATGTTTCCATTCAGTCAATAATGTTACAAATTTTAGAGGCCAGCACCAAAGAGATCAATTCAGTGCCACATTTGAAGTTTGATGTTTCTGTAGCTGAAAATCAAAATGAATTGATCAAATCTGCAGGAACAGAAACAGCTTCCTGAATACGCCCTCTGATACATTATTTCTGTGCATACAGACCTGGTTTGACCAGGAGGCCGTCACACACACCAGCTTCAAGAGTGTGATTGTTATAAATCAACCAATCGATCCTTAAAGCATCATAACCAAGCATCATAACCGAGCTTCAACCATCTGACTTCCAGAGTGATGCTGATGTGGAGCCAAGATTTGTTGCAGTTCCTCGACTGACCACTAGAGGCTGGCTGCAAAACCGGGTCAATCTCCACTGACTCCCATGTTAAGATGTCCAATTTTAGAGCAGAAATAAACATATTTACTCAATCGTTTGGTGTCACACCCATGAAAACTCTGAGGGAGGGGCTTTTGCTTGCACCACACCACGAGAGTTTATATCAAGCATTTGATTTATTTCTGATATCATTGATTGAACGTTGGCTCAGCCAATGGCTAGCGCTATCTCTTCCTCATCCGTAACCGCCATGCTACCGCATTTAGAGAAGCAACCAACCCTTTGCATTAACCCAACGTTGGCTAATCGCGACAGTCATTTTTAATTTTGCCGTCCAGTTAACATATCAGACGGTTCCCGCTGTAAACGTGTGACGGCAGCTCTGCAGATGTTTGGGCTGAAGGAGCTGGGAGCAAATCACCCAACGCTTTGTCAGTTGTTTTATACAGTCTACGGTCATCACCCATTCAGACAATAAAAACCACAACATGTAAAATTCAACACAACTAAACCACGAGCAAACTATTCGTACCGTATTAGCCTTGTGAATGTTGGGACTATTTCAGCATGAAACTGTCTTCAATTAAATATTAAAGTTGGATCCAATTTAGGTCATAGATCATAGAAAATGCATGTTTTTATGTGGGAATATCAGTTTTAATTTCGCTCAAAGGAATACTGAATTACTTTTATGAGTTGTTTAGTTCTCCAAGTGTCGGCAAAGCCCCCACCCAAACTAACTGTCGTCGGAGGCTCATCACCCTTGAGAAACCATTTCATTTCAGTTGAGTGAGTCTAAGTTCTTTTAGTTCCTCCCTTTCTGATCTTTTTGTCATATTAATCAATTGCCTCCTTCTCCCAGAAACCGTACACTGTGCTTTGGTGTTTGGCTGGATAAAGAGATTTTGGCTGACACAGAACGAAGACGATGCAGCTCCTTGTGTAACCCTCACGTGTATGTCCTAGAAACATCCTCAGCATCACTTTGAATGAGGTGACATCAAGTGCTGCCAAAACTAATCGTGGGTTCCATGGAGAGTGATGGCAGCGTTGCTTCATTCAAACGTTGGGGAATATTCCATTTTTCACACTTAAACGCAAGAATCAGCCAGTCAAATTGCAGCTAAACAGCTATAGCAGGACAATTAAATCCTTGGTAGACTGCTGCAAACCTTCTTGTGCAGCAAACAAGAGGAAATGTGGTTGTTTATATCATGACAAAGGAACTTAGATCACAACTTTGCTGGTTTGACAGAATAAACATCCATTTAAGGCCAGTGGAGTTCCCATGTGCAGAGGGGCAAGTTGGGGAAAGATGTGGGGCTAATTTACATATTTATATATACTCCTGGATGATAAATGAGTGTTGGACAAGGCATAAATCTTGAGTTGCATCCAAACCAAAAAAGGGTCAATCACCAATGAAAGAAGAGAAAAGTATCATGAACAGAGGCGACTTATTTAGGATCTGATCGACGCCAAGAGGAAGACTTTAAATGAAACCCACAGCCAACACTAAATTAAAAAAACGTGAAGATGATTTACCCTGAATCCGGAATATTTTCTGGCTTCACAAATAGAAACCAAGTGCGTAATTTATGACCTTAACTGTTTGCTAAGACCTGATAAGGAAATTCAAGCGTCTAGTTTCAGTGCGATGCAACGCTGCAGACCAGAGTTTACAGCTGCCGATCCGCACTGAACCCCTGAGAGAAATACGTCCTGACATTCACACAGACGTGATTCACAGAGCTGGCCAGGAACCGCAGCCGACCCCAGCGTCATGTAAAAAGGGACTTTCAGAGCCACAGAACATCAAATCTGTTCCCACAGCATTAGTGACAGATTAAATCAGACACGAAGTAGACGAGCTTAATCCAAAACTTTAATCTGTGTGGAAATTCTTTTTAAAAAACAACATTTTCTGTATTCACTTTTGATGGAAGAACTTTTGTTGACGACCCGATCAGTGACATTCATTTTTAAACAACAATTTTTGACACCACACCCCCCGTGTGCTTGTGGGTTGTGTTCAGCTCTGCTGAGGCAAAACATCTCAAATGTTACAATCACTTGTCTCTGTCTTCTCCATTGATGAGGATAATGAGCATCTTTTTCCAGAATCCCAGTCTGCATCGGGGCTAGGAGGCGACGTCTAGAAGTCTTTGATCAGTGTGAGTTCATCTGGCTGTGGCCTCCAGTCTCTCTGGCTGCTTCCACTTAGCATTCAAGAGACAATGCGCAACTAATGTAGTGGCTTATTCAAGCAAAACATTTGACAAATAGACATATTAGGCGGTTTGCTGCTGAAGCTGCCAGATGCCTCTGTGAAACTGGTTTAGGAGTGTTTCCCCACCTG
This sequence comes from Cololabis saira, assembly GCF_033807715.1. Taxonomy (NCBI): domain Eukaryota; kingdom Metazoa; phylum Chordata; class Actinopteri; order Beloniformes; family Belonidae; genus Cololabis; species Cololabis saira. Next base: position 34,613,258 of record NC_084603.1, read on the forward strand.
CGCCTTTAAACCGTGAGGACAAGCACGTATCTCCTCCCAACAGTGTCAGTTCAGCGCTGGAGTCAACCAACCTTACAACAACTAAAAAAGTCCCTCACCTGACATGACACTATTCACGGATGTGCTGAAAGGGCCAGAATGTAAGACCCAACAAACCTCGACCAGCTCCAAAAGATGGAGGGAATTTGGTTGGAAAAATTTAATTCATTTTTTTTATTACTCCAAAAATTAAAAATAAACAACTGGGTGAGAAACAATATTGCTGGAGACAGTGACTGTGTTTACATGCATCAATAACCCTTTTAAAACCCGAATATTAGCATAACCCGGTTTTGCACGGCCATGTAAACACCAATAACCCTTTTGAATAACCGGAATTTGCTCATATTCCGGTTTTTAAAAACCCGAATATGAGCGGGTTTCTCCTTTTAAAACCCGAATATTGGGTCATGTAAACGCCTAACGGAATATCCCCATCAAACGGAACATGAATCTGTTTTCTGCGCATGCTCTTTTCGCAAGGAATCCTGGTCTTTTGAGTCCAGGAAGTTCTTATAAACACGGAGAAACACAAGACCACGCCACACTTTTGGAGTGGGGAGGAGACTAATCATTTTATAAATGTAATGAAGGATATGAACATTTCTGCATTTGTAGACGGTAGAAAGTACGGGGATAGCGAGATTTACAAAAAGGTGAGCGAAAAGTTGCGCAAAGCAGCATTTGTTTTGGATTTGGATACAGGAAGAGGAAGCGGAAATGACGGGAATTGCGTCATCACGTTCTCCGCGCGTCGCTGGTTTGATCCAGATATCCCAAATGATTAATTACCATGTATACAGGGATAACCCTGTTTGCTCACGCATGGAAACGGAATATTCCGAATGTTTCAGTAACCTTAATATTAGCAATAACCCGAATTTTGACTGCATGTAAACGTAGTCATTGTGGGCAATTGAGTGCCAACCACTCTCACATTTTCTGGTCGTGTAAGAAAATACAAACATTTTGGGATGGGATCTTAAGAGCCATGGAGAAAGTTTTGGGATATGGGATTCCTAAAGATCCCCGAGTTACTTACTTAGGACTGATACCAGAGGATCTAATAGATAAAGAGGACGTGTACATTTTTAAAATTCTATCTCTTGCGGCTTAGAAAGCCATTACAAGAAATTGGCTGAAGATGGACTAACCTGGAACTGAGCCAATGGTTGCACGTTATAGAAGAAATACGATCAATGGAACAAATTACCTACAGCCTACGACTTAAAACAGAGATGTACTTAGCTAGATGGACAGAATGGCATTATTATATACGACAGTAGTGTTTCCCCCCCTTGTTTTCTTGTATTGTTGTATACCTGTTTTTGTTGTTGTTTTTCGATTATTTTCTGAAAATCAAAAAATAAAGTTTTAAAAAAAAAAGGGCCAGAATGTATCACTTCAATATCCTGAATGTTTTTAAAAATGCAGGTGAATACACAAATTCAAATAAATACTTCAATACACTTTAATGTGTGTGTTTTTTTTCTTGGGGGGGGGGGGGGGTTCTTGCGTATCCTTTTATTAACTAACGTTATTAATCGTTATCCATATAGACAGCTTCATAGGTAAAAATATCAAGTTCTAAAAACAGGAACTGGAAAGATTGCAGTGCCCGTGCCCCTCCACAAAGCCGGGTTTTACAGAAGAGATGTCACTTAAAGAAGAATAATAAAATGATGCTTGGGGTGCACCAAAGAGCATCTGAAAAGACATCCCCAAATCTGTGGAGGAGAGTGATCTGATGAGATGAGAGTAAAGACTTGTTGGCCATTAAAAGAGGAATGTTGTTTGTGATTCCACTCCAGTTGCTCCCTTGAAGCAGGGAGGCGGCAGCATCATGCCACCCTGATGTGTGTAATCAGCCGTCAGAATAGCACTTGCATGTTGTCTTCTTGTGTGCTGAAGGGGCTCAGAGCAATGGTTTTTCACGGGGGCCCACAACTATAGGTGGTGCTAGCTCAGTGGATCCTACCGGGGCTGACACTGTGACGGAGACAATATTTGCAAGGACCAAGGGGGAGGTAAACTTCCAGCTTGACTGAAAATCCATCTTGGGAGGAACAACAACTCAACGCTCGGGACGTGACATTTAAAACGCAGAGAGTTTTAGCTGCCAGCAATTGATTTAGTTTCCACTCTGCAAGTTTATATTGGGAAAAGGCCTGAAAGAGCATTCACCTGTTTTAGTCGCATCTTTTCAAGACTGAGGGACAACTCGAGGACGCGCTGGCACTCAAAGGGTCTCTGCACCAAATAATAATGAGTATCTCATCAACGGCAGTGAACTGTAAAGTACTAAACTGCAACTAAACTGCTAATATACAGGACTGTCTCAGAAAATTAGAATATTGTGATAAAGTCCTTTATTTTCTGTAATGCAAAAATGTCATACATTCTGGATTCATTACAAATCAACTGAAATATTGCAAACCTTTTATTATTTTAATATTGCTGATCATGTCTTACAGCTTAAGAAAACTCAAATATCCTATCTCAAAAAATTTGAATATTCTGGGAATCTTAATATTAAGCTGTAAGCCATAATCAGCAATATTGAAATAATAAAAGGCTTGCAATATTTCAGTTTATTTGTAATGAATCCAGAATGTATGACATTTTTGTTTTTTTAATTGCATTACAGAAAACAAAGAACTTTATCACAATATTCTAATTTTCTGAGACAGTCCTGTATGTGTAAATCCTTCTTCACTAAAAACATAAGAAATGATTTCAACATCAGAAATGTGGGGGAATGAAAAAGTAACCGCATGTTAAAAGTCAATAGTGTCTGGGGCTCGCAACCTGTGTGAAAGTGTCCTGTATGGGTCAACGGGCAACATCTTTTCTCATCTGGGATTAACTGAAAGCAGGACAGCAACAAGGGATGTAAAGAATCTCCACTGTATATCTGAAAACAGAGGGGAGCCTGCGGACCAATAAAACTGTACAAAGCAGCAATACCTAAAAATCAATAGACAAACAGAGTCTGCTCCCTATCTCTCCTTTATTGGATCTGTCTGAGTGGATACGAGGCCGAGCAGCACGTTTGTGTGCATGTGTGTGTCCTGATCGTCCCCGGTGAAATACGGACACCACAAAAGCTTCGGTGCTGAGCGTTTACAAAGCATTGGCCGTGATATTGAAGTCGGTTTCTCTCTGCTCCACCGTCCTCCTATCTGGCCTCTCTGCAGATGCAGCGGATGTAACCCCGACAACCGTGGACCCCTCGGGCGGTTCCAGTGATGGTCTGACCGCCGGCTGTGAAGAAAGCACCGGTTCAGAGCCGGGAAAGACTGCTGCCCTGCTGGCCCACAGAACCGGTTACATCAGAGGCGGGAGACGGGATTAGTTTACCCACCCAAACACCGCCGTGGCTAAAATCACATCTGTGAGGAGCAAGGGAAGAAGAAACGGATGAAAAGGAATTAAAGAATGGACGCCAAAATGAGTCAGTGGTCCATGGATGAGATTTTGAACCTTTAATGTTTTCACTCAGAGGTCTGTTTATGAAGCCACTTTCACAACCGCTCTTTAAACTTAATTTAATAGCAATGTTTGCATCTTCAATAACAGACAATTGTGGAGGTTTTAATGTCACCCACTTGCGTTTATAGATCCCACTCAAACAGCAGGGATAAATTCTGTTTTTACCAGCATTCATAAATACTGTCAACATTAGGAAATGAGAGTCGGCAAAGAAATGATCGCTCACAAGCACCAACGGCAGCATTTTATATAAAGACAGACATTATGGCATTATTTAAGACTGGTTCTGAAGGACAATCTGTGACTACGTTTACATGCAGTCAAAATTCTGGTTATTGCTAATATTCCGGTTACTGAAACATTCGGAATATTCCGTTTACATGGTAATTAATCATTAGGATATCTGGATCAAACCAGCGACGCGCGGAGAACATCATGACGCAATATGATTGTTTCATATTATTATATTAAGTTATGAAATCTCCTGGGATGTTAAACTATAGTATTATATTGTTATATATAACAGTATGGTGATATAATTTGGTTATATGTTATAATATTTTATACAAATTATGTTATATTAGGATATTACTATATTATTATGCTATATTTATATGATATCATGCTACACCACTCTATATGATAATTATTTATTTGTTTACTCTCGAATTAATATTCTTAATTTATGTATCTATTTTCATCATCTTATTTACACTCACACGGCACGCACACACACACACATACTGATGTTGTCTTTTGTCGTTGTTTGCACTGTATGTTAATAAAAAAATAAATTTAAAAAAATGACGCAATTCCCGTCATTTCTGCTTCTTCTTCCTGTATCCAAATTCAAAACAAATGCTGCTTCGCACAACTTTTCGCTCACCTTCTTGTAAATCTGGCTATCCCGGTACTTTCTACCGTCTACAAATGCAGAAATGTTCATGTCCTTCATTACATTTATGAAGTGATTAGTCTCCTCCTGGTCTTGTGTTTCTCCGTGTTTATAAGAACTTCCTGGACTCAAAAGACCAGGATTCCTTGTGAACAGAGCATGTGTAGAAAACAAATTCCTGTTCCGTTTGATGGGGATATTCCGTTTGGCGTTTACATGACCCAATATTCGGGTTTTAAAAGGAGTAACCCAGGGGTCATATTCGGTTTTTAAAAACCCGAATATGAGCAAATGTGGGTTATTCAAAGGAGTTATTGGTGTTTACATGGCCGTGCAAATTCGGGTTATTGCCAATATTCGGGTTTTAAAAGGGTTATTGATGCATGTAAACGCAGTCTGTGTCCGTTGTGATCCTGGTTTCCCACAAAAATCAAGAGTTCAGAGCAGGCAGCTTCAGCGTTGGGTGAGGTGTGACGATGTGATAGCTTAAAGGTTCAGCTCTGATCCTGCTCCAGCCCCAGCCCCCCCACCAGCACCGTTCAGGTGGGTCAAAAAGGAGGGCGCGGGCGACAAAACTGTTTAAACTGCAGTATTTCTGTCCAACTGCTTGTGCAGAGAGAGAGAGAGAGAGAGAGATTCAGCAAGATCACAGTTGCCAAAAACAACCTTGAGAGTTTTTCGGGTGGATTACGCTCCGACTTGTTTTGCATCGTGCTTAAGACAGAAACACAATTTCATTTTGCTGACAAAGCTTTATCTTTGTGGCAAATATTTGCCGAGCAAATATGGATACATCCTGAGTGGAGCAGCGTTGCTGCCACACACACACACACACACACACACACACACACACACACACACACACACACACACACACACACACACACACACACACACAGCAAACCAGAGAGGGTCAACCCTGAATGATTCTCAAGGCCACTTTCTGCTCCTTAAAACTTATAAATTATAACTATAATTAAACCTTATAACACCACACTTCACTTTCTTGGCAAAGGAGAGCGATGATAGAGGAGGGGAAAGGACATTGTGCTGATCGGAGCGTTCTGAACACCCACTCATGACGGCTGTGACATGGACAGCTTGAAAGTCGATGGGCGTCTCTGCAGAGTGCTGCCAAAACGTTTCCACATCGCAACATTGCAGGAGCAACACGGCCGTCATTATGCATTTTCTGTGGCTGTTTCTGCGTCTTTGTTGCCACTTTGTGTCCCCTGTCGAGTTGGTTTAAATGTTATTGTGAAAAGTCAGTGTCTCTATGTGGATTTCGTGTCGACCTGATGTTCTTTGCCACTTTTTAATGTCTGTTTGTTTATTGGGGAGAGGGTATCTAACCAGACCGGATTAGAGTCTTTTAGGGCCTTTTTTTGGACCCTTTTTCCATTTTTTTCCCCCCTTTGAGAGCTCACAGCGGGTATTTACGAGCCCCTCGGATTTAACAGACAACAAGCCACTAAACGGCCACCAGAAGAAAAGTGCAGCCCTGTTGTATTGACTGTTGCTGAGCCCACAGCTGTTGTCTGTTGTCTACTCCACCACAACCGTCACAATGACTGGGAAATCAATACCGTCCTCCGGAGAGAAAAGACCAGACTTAAGTGCGGCCATTTCCTCCTGCATACTTGTGAAGAGCAGACTGCAGGTGACGGTGACAAGATAACCTCATTCTCCCCGGAGGACGCCAGGGGTGAAAAAAAGGCCACATGGCGAGGATTTAATGGTTTGATGAACCCTCTCAGGGAGAGACTGGGAAATTTCGGCAACTACAGCAGCTTCTTTCGCAGGATCAAAAGCTGAACAGCTACTTATCTATATTATATGTATTTAATATATCAATAGCTTACCGCGGGAAACTTTCCCGGTCTTATCTTATGTTGGGTGCCTTGTACATGTGCCACATGCAGACTGGTCTGACGAGCCTCCCAGCCATGTCTGAAATGTTTCTGGATATCATGATGTTAATGTTTCTATATGTTTCTATAAAAAAAAAGAGAGGGGAAGAGTTTTTTATTGTGCTCTTTGAGAAAAGGGTCGAAATGTCGAGAAAAAAGTCGAAAGGTCGAGATTAATTTTGAAATACAATTTCAAGAATAAATTCAAAATTTAGTAAATAAAGTCGAAATTTTCAATTTTCTCTCAACATTTCGACTTTTTTCTCGACATTTCGACTTTTTTCTAAACATTTCGACTTTTTTCTCGAAGTTTCGACTTTTTTCTCGACATTTCGACTTTTTTCTAAACATTTCGACTTTTTTCTCGAAGTTTCGACTTTTTTCTCGGAGTGCATAATGAAAAAAAAATCTTCCTCCTCTAAAATATTATTTTTATTTTTCTCCTGCCCTAATACTCTTCTGTAGAAAACCTCTGTTGAAAGCCTGTGTTGAAAAAAATCGATTTTCCGATTCTAAATCGATTCTCATATTAAAAAAAAATAAAAAGAATTATGTTAATGTTTCTAAACTGAGAATTACTCCATGTTGACACATAAATGCACATTCAAGGCATGTTTTTTAAAGCATTGTCCATATGCAACAGGAACAACTGTCCCGCGTAGTTGGGGAATGCTAGTGAGGGATGTAGTTCTGACCCCCCCAACTCAACCCACACCCATACTACTCTGTATGATGGGAAATCAGACCCAAGCTTCAGGATTAGCTTTTGTAGTCATGGGATTTACCTGAAGTGGCATAATATGGCCTAATATGTATGCAAGTTTACTGGAGTTTGTAATACGGGAAGCTTCCGTTAATCTTTTCCGTCCAAACAAAATACTTGGAAAAACTCTGAATAAATCGAGTGGCAGAGCATTAAAAAACAGGAAAACATGACTTTGGACACTCTTGGAGCTGAACTGACCTGTGGGACAGTCTGAGCTCCCGTCCCCGTTTCCTCAACAGCTCATCTGCATTTGAAGGGCAGGCCGTATCGATAGGTCCGTTTAAAACGGAGCAGCCAGTTTCAAAATTACACAGAAGAAAAACAACAGGTTGATCAGTCAGCGATCAACTCATCAATCCGCACAATCAAATGGAAAACCGGGCAAGTGCAGCCCAAAAGAAAGGACACCTGGGTAATTGCTGAGCAGACCGGCCAGACGGTTGCTGTGGTTACAAGCACTTACACAGGGACTACTATGAAAAAACACTTCACTGAAAGACAAAGTTCACAAAACGGCATAAAGTTCAGATTTGTCAGATCTGTTGAAATCAGCCATAAGATGACAGAGTCAGAGATGATGCTAACCCTGAGAGGAACACAAAACGCCAGGAGCCACAGTGTAAAAGAAGAACCAAAAGAAGGCCAGCGGGGACACGCCCACCTTATGTCAGTCATAATAGGCTATTTTTGTTTGACTTATGCAAACAAAACTGAATTTGTTCTGATTAAATCACTCCAAACATCCTCACTTCATGATCGAAAGGTGACCTGGGGTTCAGTTTGATGCACTGAACAAAACTATTTCCTTTTGAAAGTTAATTAAAATCAAATATTTTTAGTTCCAATGAAAAGTAAGAGATTCATTCATAATCTATTTATCCAACTGTCTGTTCATTCAGCTTCAAGCAATTTGTGTGATTTGGATTTTGCTCTAGGAGTGTTTTTGAGGCCAACAAATAAAATCTTGTTTCGGGCCAACTAGATCCCAGGACCAGCCCTGCTTCACTCCTCATCTAAGAGACAGAAAGCCAATTCACCACGTTGGTAGTAAAACCGCTCCACCTTGCACTCGCCTCTATTTAAGCTGACAACTCAAGTTCATCCAGCCGACAAGCCGACTCTTCTCCTCCAGTCAATCAATTGGTGCGTCTTGCTTGAGTGGGAGAGCAAAAGAAAATGAAATCTATTAAAAGAAAAAAAAAATCGGACTGACTGAGTGCACAAATGAATAGCGGTCAGAGATTTTAAAAAGTGTGTGCACAGGGATAACAGGCAAACAACTGAAATATGAGCTGCTCGTATACACATTTATTGTAACATTTTACATCATCCCACACTTACATATGCAGGTTTTTTAAAAGCTTTTTTAAAAAGGTTTTTCCCTTTCCCTTTTTAATTTTCATACAGACAGGGCACATGCGGTATAATTGTCTAAACCACTTCTCTTCAGAATCTGAAGGGTCTTATGCGATCTCAGCTCGCCTGCTAAACATCAGTCTGTAACTCTAACAACACCGACAGGTGACTTCATTACAGGTGTATTCTTCTCAGAGGGGGGATGAACCAGCTCTTGTAGCAACAAGCAGCTCTTTATCAAAGTTTTTACCAACTAGCAAGGTTGGGGTCCCATCAGGTTTCAATGGTGTGCTTGAATACGCTGCAGTGACCACTCTGGAGTGAGCGACTAACCATTAGTATAAACCTAACACTGAAACCTCCATGGAAACAAGAGAGGGGAAAAGAAGAGAAAAATCCCCAGCGAAGGCAACAAAGGGTGCTAACCAAGTTTAAAATATCTTCAACCTAGAAGATTTCCAAAAGAGTTATTGTGAAAGACATTTTTGAAAAGTACCCCTTCTGTCGTCAATATGGTCTTAACACGGAAGTTTAAATTTCCTATCAAGGCTTCACCTTTTGCTTGTAAATCAGTTAAACTTTTACTACCTTTTTGAACATGTTCATTGCAATTTAATGCTTAAATCTAACCAAGTGGTTTAGGTGCCTAACCCTAACCAAGTGGTTTAGGTGCCTAAACCTAACCAGGTGGTTTAGGTGCCTAACCCTAACCAAGTGGTTTAGGTGCCTAAACCTAACCAGGTGGTTTACGTGCCTATACTTAACCAGGTCCTTTATGTAATTAAACCTAACCAGGTGGTTTAGGTGTCTTAAACTAACCAAGCGAATCTTAGTTTTAAGTGAGAACCTAATTGGTATTTAAAACATGCATATTGGGATGGACTGAAGACAAGTCTCCTACAGTAGATAAAAGTTATGCATTTACCTCAGCACTCACCTTACTCCTTCATTTACCAAAACAGCCCCATCGAGGAAGTTGACATTTTCCTGATGTGTAATCTGGGAATTCATGTTCTCTCAGACATGTTTGCTTAGTGTGTTTATAGACATGAAAAGTCTATTTACAAAGATAGTTACACAAAATGAAGCTGTTTTGAAAATGGTGCTGAGACTATTTCTTCTCCAGGAAGTGTGGTAAAGCAGTAACATGCGTGACTGTCATCCAAGACTGCCTTTTGTTTGCCTGTAAGGTAAGACCTTAAACGATAATCATCTGACCTGCTCACAACACCCACTTAAATGTCATGTTTAAAAAACTGAATGTTCTGGGATATGAGGGTCTTCCTTAAAATGCTGCACATTTCAATTTTTTCTTTTCAACCTGAAAAATGCTGACAGGGTGTGAGCTGGAACTACAATGAATGAAGCTGAGACTGACTTTTTTTTTTTCTTTTTTTTAGCAAGCTGAACTTAACAATTGTATTTTTTTTTTTTTATATTTCCCACTTGGTTAAGGGCACTCTGTTCACAAGCAGACACATGCAAGTGGGACTTTCATCTGGGGGCTTTGGATTACAGAGAGATGGTCAAATTAAGGAAGAAAGCACTTAGAGCTGCTGCACACTAAGATGCTTGATTTCTATTTCCTTTATTTTCTTCCTTTTGCTACGACTTAAACTGACGCTCTTATGTCAAACACTTTGAATTGTCTTGTGCATGAAATAAACCTGCCTTGCAGGGATAACACTAGCATCATTCCAGTCGAAACACTGAAAAATAATAATTGTGTTCTTTAACTCAACTCAGATGAAAAATCGAGGCGATAAACAGCGCATTTGAGGATTAAAGTGATGAAAAATGCATAAATGTGCCACCAACAGGTCAGGTAGATGTTAGACATACAGCAGCGATGCAAACACAGGAGCACAAAGGATGACCTTAGATTTTAACTTTTAAGCCTCGAGCCAGGTGCCAAATCAAGGAGGAACTTACTTAAATCTTCCCTGGCAGTGCTGGCACTGATCCCCGACCCATCCGTGGTCACACACGCACGTCCCGTTCATGCATTTCCCAGAGAAGCAGCTCTTCTCGCAGGCTCTGGGCGCCGCGGACGCGTCCACCTGCAGCGCCAGATGGAGCACGATCAGCGCTCCCAGGTACGCTCTCCAAACGCGCTGCTCGTTTCTCCTGGAAGACTTGGTCCACCTGCACAGCCTTGGTCCTCCAACACCATCCATGGCGGGATCCGAGCGCATCACCCCAGAAAAGCTGCAGTTACACCGCCCGAGGCTCCGCTGTCATCAGCTTAGGTATAACCCACCTGTGTGACTCCTGCCGGGGGGAAACGGCGATTACGCACCGTCAAAGCATCCCCATCGCTCGGGACGCCGCTGGGAGACCGACAAGTGAGATCAAACTTTCAAAGGAAACAGTTCAGATGTTAAATACACATTTGGAGTCGGATCCATCCGTGCCGAGCACCGCCAACATCTTAAAATCCCCTTTTACGCGCAGCGGCGGAGCTTCTCCAGCAAGTCTTCCAGATAACTTCCTCCGTGATGAAAGGATGTAAACACACGATCCAGACCCGGGGATGCTCCCTCGGCGTGGGAAGGGTGAAATGACACCTTGTAGGGCTGAGAAGATGCAGACAAAGACTGTGCTGGGGTTTCGGGAGGATGCGACAGTCGTGTGCGGAGCCTGCTCTCGCTCCTCGGTCCACAGCTGGCTGCTGCTCCTGACGGGGAAAGTCCTGCACAAAGCCGAGCATGAGCAGTGCGGCCGCGCAGTTAAAGGCGCAGGCAGCTCCCTGCAAACATCAGCCGCACGAGACGCGGAGACAAAGCCGGTGACATTCGCGTGCTGCACGCTCCATGCTGCGCATTTCACACGCACAGCATGACACACAACAACAGGATTTATTACTTCTATTAACCCCAATTCTGTTATGTAGTGATCTGCAGCAGATCACTGTACTTCAATAACTACATATGTTCTGTCCTCGCCAAGACAAAGGATGCAGATGTACCCAGAGGACATATGCCACACCTATGTGTGTTGTTTTTAAATGTCAGAATAACAACACATGCATCCACTTTCCAATCAAGGTCAGTCGAGGAATCCTAAACCCTAAAACTTCCCAACACAGCAGTCATGCGCTATTGGTCTGGCTGTTTCACCAAAAACATCCTTTTTTCCTTTTCCAGTCTCTCTGAGGGGGTAAATATGACTTTATTTTTCTTTCAAAAGTTAAAACAGCTTATTGAGGTCTTAATGGAATGTCTGTGACATGCTTTGACCAAAATACCAGAGATGTGGTAGGAAAGCACCCTTTTCAATCATGCTTTCACGTTTATAGCGGCTGGTTTTAGGGGGTGGAGCCAGACTCCTGCCCATTGACTTGCCTCCACCCTACTTGTGGGAGGTGCAGGGATTGTAGCATCATTTGAAGTGGGATGAAGTGCAGAGGTGAGTAATCTAATCATGGTGTGTGATGCCATGTCTGCTTCCAGTACACGTCGTCTCTTCTCGTTCATCTCAACCACTGAAATGCATGCACGAGAAAATGTAGCAGTCACCTCAGCTCCTTCAATGTGTCTCGCCGTTCCAGTTTGTTTGGTATTTGCCATCTGTTATTTTCTGTGGTTGGCAGGCGGTGCAGCTGGTGCACTATCGCCACCAGGTGGTATGAAGTGGTAGTTCTCCAGAGCCGACAGTTCGTTGAGTCTCATGTGGAACCAGGGACGTGCAGAAACCTTTGGAGGGGCAGGTGATGAAATTTAAAAAGGGACACATGGAACATGACTTTAACACTTTCTGACAATAACTTTGTTACATTTGTTACTTTGTTACATGAAACCTGCTCTGAACTTCTTAAACCTCTCCAGGACAAATACCCCGTATTATAATAACTGTAGAAGCCAACGCTTTAAGCCACTGAGGTGTATTTCGATGGAAGAACCTTTTTGACACGCTTACTTTTCATATGCCAGGTGCATGATGAATGAATGTCTACTTAAACTTTCTTTGTTATGCACAATATACATTTATTTGACACTCACATAATCCAGTTTGCAAGTTACAGACATACACCAGCCCGGTACGGCATGACATTCTGTGCGTGCGGTCAAAAACTGTTTCCTCCTGCCAGTCGGAAACACACAGGTGAGCAAAGAAAGGTTCATGGACTAAATAGGCTTCAGCGTCAACCTGAAGCCAATCAGCACCTTGTAATCTGCTCTTACAATAACAAACTAAAACTAATGGAAACTAATGGGAAAAAAACAAAACTATAATGACTTTGGATACCCACTAATCAAAACTAAGGCACATGATGAGTGCATGTCGGGGAGGGGGATGTTCATCATATCATTTTGTTTAGCTGAATTATTATTAATTGTTAGATGATATTGGTGAATGAATGAACGAACTTGAAAATGGAAATCTTTTTTTTTTAATGGCCTTTGAAAAAAAAAAAAGGCCTTTGACAGAAGGATACTTTGGGCATCTGAGCAACGGGGGCGGGTGCTTGGGCACCCTCCGCCCCCCCTCTGCACGTGCATGTGTGGAACTAGGATTGGTTGAAGTTCCTCGACTGAGGCTGCAAAACCAAGTCCGTCTCCATTGACCTCCATGGTATAACGTCCAAATAGGCCGAAATAAACATATTTACATCCCGGTTCAAAAAACTGTTTTGGTCTCAACATGAGAGAAACTGACCAAATCTCAGACCTCCTAGTGGTCGTGAGAGGTATTACATGTTCAGGTACTCACTCCTCAGCTTCATGTCTTACAGCGCACAAACCTGATTTTGTACATTTTTGATTAAAATGTACCCTGCCCCCCCCCCTTTTGACATGTTTTTAGTCTCATACCTGAACAGATCATTTTCAGAACAGGCAATACAAAAACTCAGGTATCCATTCTTATCCAATCCCTTTACTAGAATTCACTTGGCAGTAAACCAGTGCCCTCTATTTGTACTATGTTTTCACAGGAATTCATTTAATCAATTTTTTTATATAAAACAGGGCAAAAAGAGCTGACCATTTTTCTCAGGAGATGTAATAGATCCAATGGAAAAAGAAAAGAAAAAAAAAATCACACACAGAAAGTTGAATCAGCGTTTCCCTTCCCATGATGCCTGGTTTCTGTTTGCTGAAATAGTTTTGTACATTTTCAAGCCATTAAACTTTATCAATTATTATTAAGAAAAAAACTCAATTCTTATTTTCCGGTCAATTACAACTCTGGAAATTGAACTATTTTGGGTTTGTTTTGTCCATTCAAAGGAAATGCAACCCTTTCTAGTACACACACACACACACTTGCGAGGCAGGGTAACCACAGGGAATGATGAGTGATAAAAACCACAGGAAAACGGCCAGTTCTGGAACAACTGCACCGTAATGAGTTGGGAGTATCAGCATAACCCCAAAATCCATTACAGCAAGGTCTGCTTCAGTACCTATCGATATTAATCACCAGTCAAAAAACAGTTTGTCTGGCTGCTCATCCATCGCACAGATAGGCCAGTGGTCTGTGAACATGGGAAATAGTTACAAGGATGCCTTTCAATCAGAAACTGGCCCCTCTGGCTCGTTCTGCAGTTTCCGCGACAGAGGTTGGATGCACCTGAGAATTCACTGACAACAATATGACACGAACATTAAAAGCAGACAGTCACAGCGGAGGCCTAATTCCCCAAACTGTCTGCCTGATTTATAACTTTATCTCACTGTGAGGCTTTAAAGACACAAATATCTCTCTGGAGCCAAGCGGTGCCTTTTTGGAAAACAAAGCCCAGATTTGCATCTGCGCTCCCCGAGGGCTCGCAAAAACACCCAGCCAGCGAGCAGACAACGAGGCGGGAGCGGAGAGATAGACTCAGTTCTGCTGCATTATGATGGAGGAAATCACAGGCGCCCTGATAATGACTTGTAAAGGTTACACGTCTACGCACAAACCCACGGTTCCAGACGGTGCACGTGTCGACGTGTCAATCTGCATCTCTTCACAGCCACAAAAAATAAAGACAATTGCAAGAAAGGAACAGCATTAATGAGTTCATTGATTGGATTGTGGTGATTAATACAGGCAAAGGGTTTAGTGTGTCAGGTTGCGCAATTTGAAATGGATTACTGTGATTAAAACAAAGGGGAATAAGGAACCACTTCAGCTCAAACTCAACCTTTATAATATGTCTTTAATACCTGAGCTTTGATAAAATACTGTCCTGTTTGGATGTACAGTTATGTGGAAAAGAAGGACCAACCTCTTTCAGTTTTAAGGTTCTACATCCAAGGGGGGTATTATATAATCTCCAGGTACTTTGGACGTCATAGAATTATATTAGTAAAGCTTTAAATGAACGTGTGACGTTATAACGTAGCATTTTTTGACATGATATGACAGCGGATGGTGGAAAGCTGCGTACCTGTTCCTGCTTCCACGGGAATTAAGAGGCTGTTTTAATCAGATGCACTTGATTAAATGATCCTTGGCAAGTGGGAGCACCTCTGACAAAGCAGAGCGTTCAGGCGTCACAATGTCACAATGCCAAGGCAGAAAGACACCAGCAGCCATTCTGCTGTGGATCTATACAGGAGCAGCTCTACGTCAACCTCCAAACGTGCTGGAGTCCTCATCAACGTGAACCCTTCTGCAGTGAGAAATATTCTCCACAAGTGGAAAACCTTCAAGGCAGTCTCAAAGAGAGTGGACCTACAAGCAACTTCACTGTACGATCTAACCTTGAAATGGTAGAACCGTCTAAACCAGTGGTCTTCAGTCTCGGTCCTCAGGCCCCCTGACCTGCATGATCTACACATTAGTTTGCTCAGACAGATCTGATTCAAATGATTGGCTCACGGTCAGCTTGTCATTGAGGTCTACAAAAGTCTGTCAGGGGTCCACAGGACCTGGCCCACCACAGGACCTGGGCCACCACAGGACCTGGGCGACCTGCTCTCTCTGAGTGAACCCCGGCCACCTCTGCATATCCCCCTGATCACGGTCACATGTGAAGCCATCGGTCCAGCAGCTGAAGCTCGGCTGAAACTGGGCCATGGAGCAGGAACTGAGCTTAGGCACACCAGCCAAACAAACATAAATCTGTGATCTTCAGCTCTCGCTGGACCAGTTTGCAGTCGCGTGTGATACGATGGGGGTGACAATCAGCTCCTCCATTGACTTCAGCTGGAGAGGGGTGGAAAGCCTGGGTTGGAGATGGGGTGTTGTCTCGAGTGGAGGCATTAAGCATCTTAGGGACTGTTGCTTTTTTGAGTGAAGGATCGATTTGGGGTGTGCAGTAAAACCGACTCTTTATTGGTCTGTTGTGAAAGGAGACATGGACCACAGGGCAAAGCTCTCTGTGTGCTGCTTGATCTATGTTCCTCCCCTCACCTGGGGTCACAAGTGGTCAGTGACTGAGAGTCTGACATCGCCGATACAAGCGACTGAAATGAGACTCAACTGCTCGACTTATCCCAGAGGGTGAGAAGTTCAGTCATTTAGGAGGGACTTGTGGTAGAGTTGCTGCTCCTGCAAATAAAGAGGAGCTAACTGGGGTGAACACAATAGAGAATGGATGGATGGATGGATGAATGGAAGATGGATGGATGGGTTGATGGATGGATGGATGGGTTGATGGATGGATGGATGGATGGATGATGGATGGAAGATGGATGGATGGGTTGATGGATGGAAGATGGATGGATGGATGGGTTGATGGATAGATGGATGGGTGGATGAATGGATGGATGGTTGGAAAATGGTTGGATGGATGGATGGATGGATGGAAGATGGATGGATAATGGATGGATGGATGGATGGATGGGTTGATGGATGGATGGAGGGATAGATGGATGGATGGATGCAAAACAAACACCTAAGTTAAACTTGAGCCTTCGGGGGTTCCTGCAGTAACTGCTGCCAGGAGTCACTTGAATAAAACTGTCAATGTGTCTTACACCAACTAATGTCTATCTTTGCATGATCAATATATTATAATTGATATATTTACATGAAGATATCTACTGTAAATGTAAATACTTTACACACATTTCTAAACTCTAATTCTCATTGAGCTTCAGAGTGCATATCATCTGACTGCAGCAGGTGGCACTCAGCCATTTCTAGAGGAAACGGCTGCTTTATGGGTAGCTGCCCCCCCTCCAGTCTTTTTATTTTTTACTTCTTCCCACAGCCCTCCGGGGACTAGCGGCTCTACCTCCTGCTCTCGCCAGCACACCTCGCTGCTGCTGACACACGCTTCTTTCTTCGCCGGCTCCTTTGCCAACATTAGGAGCATCTGCCATGCTTCTAAATTAGGGAGGAGTACGTATCCAACGCCATGTGATGCCAATCTGGGCTCCGCTTTGCCTGGCCAGTTGAGATAAATGATAAGGTCGAGGTGGAGGCGTGTTCTCTTTACTCATCAGCTTTCTGGTACGATATTAAGAGTCTGTTATCTTTAGTGTCAGTATAATGAGACATTGGAGACATCATATCTGCTCTGTCTTCTTCATATATGTATTTATGTTAGTTTGCATACTGATGTATTCTATACAAATGGAACATTTCTTCATAAACATGAGCTGCCACGTCTGCGCACTCTCGTCCCGGTTTAAAGCTCTGAAGGACAGCAAGCGGTGGCATTAAAACTCACCGTTGGCCCATGGGAAATTGGTTTGGCTCGTCGTTATTCCTGCTGCTTGAGTTGAATTCTATTATAGATCGTTTTAAACCTCCCCTCAAGGGCCTGGTATTGATTGGCTTACACAAAAGAACCCACTGTGAGAAAAAATGAAAATGAGGGGGGGCTAATATTGATTTTTGTCAGTTTGTTTATAATTAAATAGTGGAACAACGAACTGCACCAGGGGTGGATGAAAGAGGATTATGAGGAGACGCCGGACACAAGGCAGGTACATGCACACATCTATGCTTTGCTGCACATCCTCTCTGTACTCTAATTAAAGTCTTTCACTCCCAGCTGTGTCGTTTTTTAATAGAGCAGGTGCGCCATAAAGCAGAGCGCGATGAAACTGCTTATTGCATGCAAATGAAGTCACTTTGTTAGGACAAATAAAAAGACACACTTACAGAGAAAAAGGGATAAAAAGAGAGGAGAAATTGGAAGAAATAAAGTGGCCTTGAGAAGAGACTATTAACGTAAATTGATCTTTGGTGACCCCTGGTGTTTAGAGTCTGCAAGTGCAGCCTTTAAAACCTTAAAGAAAAATGAAACCTTCCTTCTTGAATTTTAAAAATGTATTATGTGGAAATTAATTCAAATCTTAGCTTGAGGGGAAAACAGTTGGAGCTTTCAGCTTCTTCACCTGCAATTCAGGATTAAGTCTTACGTTTTGATTACTTCCAGATACGGGTCTTAAAAGATCGCCTACGGCAGTAGAGAAGGTGCTTGAAATCAGACAGGAAAAAATGAAAAAGTGAAAAAAGATCCCTCTTCTCCTTCATTCTGTCTGACCTTTCCGCTGCAGTGCAGGGGCCTTGGGGCTCGTTTGCCTTAATTGGCAACTGTAATCTTGCCCACAATGCACTGCAGGTGAGGATCACAAAGGGCTTCGTTCCAATTGCTGCCACACATGGATTCTTGTTTGTTTTAAATTGAATTCTGTCGGACTGAAAAGTTAAAGCAGAATGAAAACAGCTGGAAATAACTGTGGTTGAGTTGCTCTTAAAATGACTTTCTTCCTAGTTGCAGTTTTTAAAAACAGACTTTGGTAACACAACACAACTAAAAGCCAGAACAACAAACTCATTAGTGCTTGTTCTTCTGTCTCCACCTGTTGTTGACAGGGTTAAAACATACGTACGCTGCCATATTTACACTACTTTGAAGGCCTTCTGTGTGTAATGTTCCAGTAATGGCCACATGCTGTCAGGAAAGGAAACGTAATGACCCAGAAAACAAGTTGCGAGGTGAATCGGTGCAACTGTCACTTTTTCCAAACGCGTTTGGTTTTCATCTGAAACAGGGTCGGCAGCTGATCTGCACTTTTCCATTTTCAACAGTCAGACTTGCTGGAGTAATCTGGCTGCTTGATGTAACCTTATGTTTTACACCTCAAAACAAGAACATACTTATGTAGAGGAAGCCAGAGACGTAACTCGTGCTGATCATATGCTGTGGTTTATAGGTCGCAACATAAAGACATGAACGCATGAAAACAACATTTTCCAGAATTTTCCCAAATTCTTTCCTAGGTTTGCCTTGGAAATTGGTAAACAATATTAGGTGCTTTAAAAAAATGATAAAATAAAATGACAAAAAAACAACCCAGAGATTAAACAATGTCTGCTTGATTCTGTTAAGAGTAGCTTGTTGCTTGAATATCTTAAACAATGTACAATGTAACAATGTGAATTATGCATTTTTAAACCAAGAAGAGATTTTTAGGATGTAGAGCAGAAGCAAAATAGAGAGAAAGAACCCAAAAACAGAAGAAGTATAAATCAATTCAATTCAATTTTATTTATATAGCGTCTATTACAACAGAAGTTGTCTCTAGAATCTTTCCAGAGACCAGAACATGACCCCAGAGCAATTATTACATAAACATAACATAAACAATGGCAGGTAAAAACTCCCCTAGTGATGCCATCCGGAAAAACTCCAGGTTTGGATGGATATTCGGTAGAGTTCTATAAGGCCTTCTGGCCGCAAATTGAGCCCCTTTTTATGCCCATGCTCACAGATTTTTTTGAAAATGGAACCCTTCCTGAATCCATGAAGACAGCGATAATTACACTAATACATAAGAAGGACAAAGACATTGCTGAATGCACCTCATTTCGCCCAATTTCGCTACTTCCAGTTGACTTTAAGATAATATCGAAATTAATTGCACACAGGCTTGAGGACCTCTTACCCCAAATCATCAAGGCTGACCAATCTGGCTTCGTGAAGGCACGCTACGCCTCTGACAATATTCGGAGGTTACTTAATGTGATTGACCACTCGGCCCTATACAACAAACCAGCCCTACTGGTATCACTTGATGCGGAAAAAGCGTTTGATAGGGTCGAGTGGTCATATCTATTTGCCGTCCTGGAGAAATTTAATCTAGGTGAGAAGTGCATTGGGTGGATTAGGGCTATGTATAGCAACCCGCAAGCTCAAATATGTATTAACGGCACCCTCACTGAAAAATTCGGTTTATACAGAGGCTGTCGGCAGGGATGCCCTCTATCCCCGTTTTTATTCAACATGGCGATTGAACCACTAGCAGAAGCCGTACGGGCCAGTGAAAAGATTATCGGGATTGATATTGGGAAAACAAATAATATAATTTCACTGTATGCTGATGATATAATCTTATACCTGACCAAGCCGGAGAGATCGATCCCAGCAGTGTTAGACCTCATCACCAAATTTGGAATGATATCAGGCTATAAAATAAATCTGACAAAATCCAACGCTTTACTATTGAACTCCCCAGTCTCTCACAAACTCAAGACCGTCTCACCTTTCACCTGGGCTCAGAATGGCTTTAAATATCTCGGTATAAATGTGCCTCCCAAACTCAAAGATCTTTATCAGGTAAATTTTGTCCCATTACTTAAAAAGATTAAGGACGAGTTAGAACATTGGAATATGCTCCCCATTTCATTTCTCGGGCAAATTAATGTAATTAAAATGAACATATTACCACGTTTCAGCTATTTATTTCAGTCACTGCCCTGCTATTTAAATAAATCGTTCTTTAAGTCCATAAATAAAATGCTGACCTCCTTTATCTGGAAAAACTCTTCTCCTAGGATAGCTTTTAAAACTCTAACAAAGTCCAGAGAAAAGGGTGGGCTGGGACTGCCAGATTTTCAGATGTACTACTGGGCTGCCCAGACGAAGGGCCTGATTGGTTGGGTACAAAAACGTGATAATGCTCACTGGATTGATATAGAAGAAGAACTCTGTCTCCCTACACCCATAACCTCGCTACCATTTATCAACGATATAAACACGCTAAACCTGGTAACAAGAACCTATGTAGTTTGTAACACTCTTAGGGCGTGGCAAGATGTGAAAAAGTTCTGTGGAGTCTCAGACAGAATCTCTGGGCTTGCCCCTTTATCGTTAAACCCAGATCTGCCACCATTGATTGGAAAATCCCTGTTTGCAAAGTGGAAGGAGAATGGTATATATCAGTTCCGACACCTGTTCACCAAAAGCACACTCAAATCCTTTCCAGATTTAAGATCAGAATTTGAAATCCCGAAACAAGATTTTTATAAATATTTGCAATTACGCCACTTAATTACCACTCTGAAAGGGGAGGGTCGACTATCTTTGGGGTTAACAGACCTAGAGGAGATCTTGGTGAACTCCAAATCATTAAAGGGTAAAATTTCTGTGATTTACAGTGTTCTGTTAGACCATCATAGCTCTTCTCTGACCTCACTCAAAAATATCTGGCAAAAGGACTTGGGATGTGACCTCAGTGAGGATCAGTGGGATAGTATGTGTCGGAATGTCTTTATTTCACTGTCTTGTAACAAGATAATTGAACAGAATTATAAATTTATGCACAGGATGTACTTTACGCCACTCCGCCTAAGTAAGATGTTTCCTAACTCATCCCCTAGATGTCATCGCTGCAAAGCATGCATAGGGTCAACTATGCACATCTTTTGGGAATGCAGAAAATTACAGCACTTTTGGGAAGCTGTGCATGACTTAACTGTCAAGGTTGTACAGACCCCTCTAGACTGTACACCAATACGTTACCTTTTTGGTACAGAACTGGACAAGACACTGGACCCCACACACACGAAGAGGATTGCTATGATATCCTACATAGCAAAGAAATGCATCCTACTCAACTGGAACCAGCACAAACCCCCTACATTTAACCTGTTTAAACAAACCTTGAATGACACTTTGCGTTTGGAACAACGCACGTACACTCTAAAAAATAAGGGAGATGTTTTTCTCAGAATATGGCAACCGCTCATGGACCTCTGACATTCATCCGGCATGGCTGGCCATGCCAGGATTCTGTGTACATAAAGAGACACATATGACCATATGACCATGGTTTATTTGATTTGATTATTTATGTATTTGATTTACAAGTTGTCCTTTTACTTTGGGTAACCATTTCTTTTTTTTTTTTTAATTCTTATTGTCTTGATTTTGCTTTGTTGTTTTTGTCCTGTATGTCTTTAAAATGCTAAAAACAAATAAAAATATAATTGAAAAAAAAAAAAAACTCCCCTAGTGGGAGAAAAACATTAAGCCAAACAGTGGCAAGAAAAACTCCCCTTTAGGAGGGAAGAAACCTGGACCAGGACCTGGATCATAAGGGGGGACCCTCCTGCTGAAGACCAGACTGGACAGAGCAGGAAAAGAGAAAACAGACAGAGAGAATGAAGAACAGAGGAAGCAGAGACACAGACACAATGGCTAACTGGTGCAGTACAGGGAGACAGCAGACACTGAGGTGGTCGGGGGGGTGCAGGTCAGCATGCAGCTCCTGAAGAGAGAAGGAGGGGTGAAGGGCACCACTCAGTGGATCATGTCGATGTCGGTGTCCCCCTGCACTAGAGGTTTAGGACACGGTGCAACACTAACTAGAGGTTTATTAACACTAACTAGAGGTTTATTAACACTAACTAGAGGTTTATTAACACTAATTAGAGGTTTACTAACACCAACTAGAGGTTTATTAACACTAACTAGAGGTTTATTAACACTAACTAAAGGTTTACTAACACCAACTAGAGGTTTACTAAAAACTAACTAGAGGCTTTATTAAACAGAAAGGTTTTAAGTTTGGTTTTAAAGGCGGAGGTGGTGTCAGCCTCCTTAACCCAGATTGGAAGTTGGTTCCATAGTAATGGTGCCTGATAGCAGAACGCCGTCCTCCAAATCTACATTTGGATACTCTAGGAACTACGAGTAAACCTGCACTCTGAGAACGGAGAGCTCTGCCAGGAACATAAGGTACTATCAGGTCGTTTTGGGCTTTATATGCAAGTAATAAAATTTTAATTTGGATTCTGAGTTTTACGAGTTTTTCAAACAACAAAGAAGCACCTGTTGTACAGAAAAACACAAACCTGCAGCTTCAGATCTTCTGTAACTACAGAAGTACTACAGGTTGTTTTGGTGGAGGAGCCCGAATTTAAGCAGACAGGCCACCAAGACTTCACTCAAGTGCATCCTGCAGGAGCAGGGAGCCCAACAAAGTGCTAACAAGACTTGTAACCATGACCACCAGGGGGTAAATGTAGAGGGCGAGTCCCTGGTTGGGTGCATGAGCTCATAAGTAAGGACTTGGGCTGAGGGCAACAAAACCAAAGCCTCAGAGACAATGGGCTGAAACCAACCGGCAAACTAAGCTTCACAAACCACAGAACATGACAGCCTGGAGTTACAAACAATCAACAGGAGGAGTCAGCAGTGCGCCAGGTTTAAGTTTACTGCATTTCTCAACAGTCGCCCAAACAGATATTTTCTTACATAAAGGACATGTGATTTATATCTTAAATCCATGTAACTTATAATTTGGTGAATAAACAGTACATGTCTGTCCTCTGGAAAGAAAAAACAATGATGAATTGCAGGAGAATTGGACATATTTTAAGAGAGACAAAGACGTGGTTAAAATCTGCAGAGATGTCTACTGATGTATTAGTTGTGTTTGTAACTTCGCGACAACCGAGCCGATGACGTGATGCACATCGGCAGGTAACTCAGGTGAACTCTCTGTAAACGTGCAGCTAATGAATGAGGGTGTAGCAACTCTGAAACAACTGTCTGCATATATATTATTCAGTAGGACCAAAATTTCATGAACCCCTTTCCAGTGAGATATACTGTACATTTTGATCTTGCAGCAGATGTTACTTGTCTTCAGGTGCGAGTGTGTGAGTGTGAGTGTGTCCTTTACCAGGCCTCTTTGATGGTCTGATCTAACATATTTTATTAACAGGTAACTTCCTGATTCACATCTGTCTGATGTGAATCATGAAAGGACAAGACGGATAGAAGACTGCAATATGACAAAAGGACAGAAATGCGAACATAAGACAAACAGACATAAAAGGAATCCATCTTATATGTCAGTGATCCAACATTTCCCACAATGATCTAGGGAAGAAATGATTTGTGATGGTTTTGCGATGGCCTCCAGTACAACTGGTGAAACCTTGGAGTTATATATCATCAGGATGTAAACATCATTTAAACAGGAAATATTCAGAATTGCAAAACAGCGTTTTTCCATCTCTATAATATCGCAAAGATTAGCAACATCCTCTCGCAGATTGATGCGGAAAAACTAATTTAGGTGTTTGTATCTTATAGACTGGATGACTGTAATGTGTTATACCAAGTCTCTCCAGGGTTAGCGCCCCTCCATTGGCATCCTATGCTGCTATAGAGCTACGCTGCAGGGGGACTGCAGGAGCAGTGTGATGACCTGCAGTCCCCCTTCTGATCATCGCACTGCTGCTTCCACCTGTCTGTATGGTTGTCTGCTATATGCCCCCCCCCCCCCCCCCCCCCCCCCCCCCCAACCACCTCAGTGTCTGCTGTCTACATCTGTTTACATCCCTGTACTGCACCAGTTAGCCATTGTGTCTGTGTCTCTCCTTCCTCTGTTCTTCATTCTCTCTGTCTGTTCTCTCTTTTCCTGCTCTGTCCAGCTGGTTTCCAGCAGGAGGGTCCCCCCTTATGATCTAGGTCCTGGTCCAGGTTTCTTCCCTCCTAAAGGGGAGTTTTTCTTGCTACTGTTGGATTAAGGTTTTTCTCCCACTAGGGGAGTTTTTACCTGCTATTGTTTATGTTATATTTATGTAATAAATGCTCGGGGGTCATGTTCTGGTCTCTGGAAAGATCCTGGAGACAACTTCTATTGTAACAGCTTTTACTGCCGGTTCGACTCATCATCACCATCATCATCACCTTCATCATCATCATCACCTTCATCATCATCACCTTCATCATCATCACCATCATCATCATCACCATCATCATCACCTTCATCATCATCATCAACTTCATCATCATCATCATCATCACCTTCATCATCACCACCTCCCCCCCCCCCTCACCCTCCCCCCCTGCGGCTCCACCATCACCATCCCCCTCCTCCCCCCCTGCGGCTACACCTCCACCACCCCCCCCCTCCCCCCCCACTGCCCACCTTTTCACACCTCACCTCAGCCAACCCCCCCCACCTCTGTCTACCCCCCTCCCCCCACCCAACACCCTGCCTGCACTGAAGATCTCTGTGGAAGACGTGTGCCGGCTGTTCAAAAGGCAGAAGATCAGGAAGGCTCCTGGCCCAGACGGCGTGTCCCCTTCCTGCCTGAGAGCCTGCGCCGAGCAGCTGGCTCCCACCTTCACACGGATCTTTAACCGGTCCCTGGAGCTGTGTGAGGTGCCCTCATGCTTCAAACGCTCCACCATCATCCCAGTCCCCAAGAAACCCACCATCACAGGTCTAAATGACTACAGACCCGTCGCCCTGACGTCTGTGGTCATGAAGACCTTTGAGCGACTGGTGTTGAGCCACCTGAAGGACACCACAGGCTCCCTGCTCGACCCCCTGCAGTTTGCCTACCGGGCAAACAGGTCGGTGGATGACGCAGTCAACATAGGACTGCATTACATCCTGCATCATCTCGACACCTCAGGGACTTATGCAAGGATCCTGTTTGTGGACTTCAGCTCGGCGTTCAACACGATCGCACCCGCAATCCTCCACCAGAAGCTCACCCAGCTCACCGTGCCTGCCCCCACCTGTCAGTGGATTACCAGCTTCCTGAGTGACAGGAGGCAGCAGGTGAGGCTGGGGAGCATCACATCCAGCACCCGTACCATCAGCACTGGCGCCCCCCAGGGGTGCGTCCTCTCGCCACTGCTCTTCTCCCTCTACACTAACGACTGCACCTCAGGGGACTCTTCTGTGAAGCTCCTGAAGTACGCGGACGACACCACCGTCATCGGCCTGATCCGGGAAGGTGACGAGTCCGCGTACAGACGGGAGGTGGATCAGCTGGTCCTCTGGTGCGGTCGGAACCACCTGGAACTGAACCCGCTCAAGACTGTGGAGTTGACAGTGGACTTCAGGAAAAACCCACCGCCACTCCTCCCCCTCAACATCCTCAACAGCACCGTCTCCTCCACAGACTCCTTCAAGTTCCTGGGGTCCACCATCTCCCGGGACCTGAAGTGGTCCACCCACATCAACTCCATCAGGAAGAAGGCGCAGCAGAGGTTGTACTTCCTGCGGCAGCTCAGGAAGTTCAACCTGCCACAGCAGCTGCTGATCACTTTTTACACTGCCATCATCCAGTCTGTTCTCTGCTCTTCCATCACTGTCTGGTTTGCATCAGCCACCAAACTGGACAGGCACAGACTGCAACGGACCATCAGGACTGCAGAGAGGATAGTTGGGACTAACCTCCCATCTATCGACGACCTGTACCGGTCCAGGACCCGGAAACGGGCAGGTCGAATCTCTGCAGACCCCTCACACCCGGGACACAGCCTGTTCCAACTCCTCCCCTCTGGACGGCGCTACAGAGCTCTGTACGCCAAAACCTCCAGACACAGGGACAGTTTCTTCCCGCAAGCGGTTTCTCTGATGAACTCCCACAAATAATAAGTCTCAGAGTAACCAAACACGTGCAATAAAAATCATCCAGCACCCTCTTTAATAATCATGTCTGCCTCACTCTGCTGCACCTCTCACTTTTGTACTTCCTTTTGTATAATTTGTCTGTTAAAATTGTATATAGGTTATACTTATTCTTATTCTTATTTTTATTCAGAACTATCCTTCTTTTATCACTACCTCAAACTGCTGCACCTTAAAATGTTAAAATGTTTATACTGTAGATAGTAATACCACATTTGTTTATTGTTTATTTGTTTATTGTTTATTTTTTTACTACCAAAGAGCGAAATAACCGAATCAAATTCCTTGTTGGACAATGTTCGAACCTGGCCAATAAAGCTGATTCTGATTCTGATTCTAATAGTTGCTATACAATTGAATTGAAATTGATTTATACTTCGTCTATTCTTGGTTTCTTTCTCTCTGTTTTGCTCCTGCTCTACATCCTATTTGGGATCTTATTTCAGGTATTGGTTTGGCTTTGGATATATGGAATATCTATATTATATATATATATATATATATATGGAATATCTATATCATATATATGAAATAACAATAATAAATAACTCATAAGAAATAACCTTTAGTATGGAAATAATATGAATGGTAAAACAAGAAATCTCAACAGGCAATGCATATATATTTAATGCACTCCAAAAAAAATGTGTTGTTATTATTCTTTTTGATATAAAGGTGTGATTTCATAACTCTGTATTAGAGCATATTCTCTCCTGGCTTGACAAAGATAAAACCTTCACGAATGACATGTTTATGAAATGATCATGTCAGTATGTGTGTAACACACTCTCTGTGATGTGTGATGTTTGTTGTTGGATGAGTATTTTAGTAAAATGTACACCTCTGATTTCACGAAGATGATCTTGTACAGTTGGAAATCCCAGTCACTTCTCCTCGGGCATTTTTGCCTCTGGAGAAACACTCTGCTGCAGCAAATCATTCTGTACGTGTAAAGCAATTACAGTATCCAGTATATGTGCGTTAGAATGCAGAAAATCTAATTAGTATCTGTCACATGTTGCCTCTGCCCTCAGACAAACAGTCTGGTGCATCTTCCTCTGGTTGGGCTCAAAAGCAAAGAGGTTCCACTCCAGTGAAGGCAGACATAACATTGTGTTCTCACAACATAAACCCAAAAGAGAAATGATCATTCTGTAAAAATGTGTATGAGAGCAGATATTGAATGTTTCTAGGCTGCCTTTGAGGTATATTTGGTTTACAGTGCAGCCCAGAGCTGCACAGAGCTGTGATCACGAGGCTGCTGCTGGACACAGGTCTGCAGACATCTCTTTGACATTCCACTCATGCTTCATATATCCCTGCATTCATCCTTTACGCTCCCATCTTTTATGGACTTGGCAGTTGGCCTTTATTGAGTGGATGAATGCTCATAATATTTCTGCACCTGGACTTCCAGCAGAGGAGAGGGAGGACATCTGGCTCTCCTCCACATCCCCGCTGCCTTTTTCTGACTTTATTTCTGCAGGCTGCGTGTGTGAAAATGAAAATTGCACAGAGCCTAGACGTGTGATGGGGTTTAGCTGGAGCACTTGAAGTCCTCCCAGCCTGCTCTCTCTGGCGGGGCTGCGGCGCTCCCCCTCGTCTGTCAAATCTGACGTGTTTTTCGCATTTCCTGCACCAAGGAGACCTAGAGGGATGTCCACGGGAAGTTAGGCTCAACAACAACAGCAGCAGCAGCGGCAGCAGCAGCGGATGAGACCAGGCCCGGCGGCTGCTGGAGGCGCATTATTCCCGCATCCAGCCTCCCCGCCCCTGCTGCGGCTGCAGCGGCTCCAGCGCCCCGCCGCGCCGTCATCTCCGCGGAGCCGCCCGGAGCCTCCCGCCGCCCCGCCCCGAAGCTCCGCAGCACCGTGCACATGGAGGTGCAAACCATGACCCGGCGGCTCACATCTGGGGCTCTGGCTGGGAGGTGTTTCTGCTGAAGACGCGTGTTTTTTGCTCCGCGGCGTCCCGAGGACGATACCGGACCAGCGGTCGCTGCTCCGCCGCTCCCCGGCTGCAGCGCCGCCGCTCCCCGGCTGCGTCTCCGCCGCTCCCCGGCGCTCCTGCTCGGGGGTCCAGCTCTCTCCATAATATCAAGGATTTACTGTCAGGACTCCACATATGTGACTGGCTCCTCCACACTTGACTTGTTCCACCGGGACCAGCAGACCTGTTGGTTTGATTTTTTTAAAATTTGATTTATTTTATTTTTGCACATGTAAAAAAAAAACAACACTTCATGAGAAGTTTAAGAAAAAAAAAAACAACAAAACAACGAATTTCATCCTTTAAAACTTGCTATCTTGATTTACATGTGCCAAAAAAGGAGTAGTCCTGTGTAAAGTTATTTAGTCCTACTATACCCCCATCCCTGACCATGGTGGTCTTCAACGGGCTGCTGCGGATCCAGATCCGGGAGGCGGTGAGCCTGCAGCCCACGGCCTGGTCCCTGCGCCACGCCGTGGGCCCCAAGGCCCCCGGCTGCCAGCTGGACCCCTACATGGCCCTGAACGTGGACGACTCCCGCGTGGGCCAGACCTGCACCCGGACCAAGACCAACAGCCCTGCCTGGAACCACGAGTTCACCACGGAGGTGCGGGACGGCCGCAGCATCGAGCTGTCCGTCTTCCACGACGCGCCCATCGGGTACGACGACTTCGTGGCCAACTGCACCATCCAGTTCGAGGACATCCTGCACAGCGGCGGCCGGCGCTTCGAGGACTGGGTGAGTGGGAGAGACAGGTGGGGGGTCCTGCAGGGACCCGGGGACCAGGCCAATACCAATGCCGGTACCCGATACTGATACCCGATACTGATACTGATACCGATGCCCAATATTGATACCGATGTCCGATATTGATACCGATGCCCAATATTGATACAGATACCCGATATTGATACCGATGCCCAATATTGATACCGATGCCCAATATTGATACCGATACCCGATTCTGATACCGATGCCCAATATTGATTCCGATGCTCGATGCCCGATACCGGTACCGGTACCGGTACCAGCAGGGGTGGCTCCAAAACTGTTTCCTAGGGGGGGGGCCAGATGGGGCCACTTAAATTCTTGCGGTGGAACCAAAACTCTTATTAGGCTCAGAAATACTTAAAGAAACGCCTACTGATATGCATTTTGCCCAAATGATTTGGGATGAAACTGCCTAACTGACGATAGAATCTATGTGACCGGCAAGTGTTGTTTTGTTTTTTTTTATTTGAGGCCAGTGGGGTGGCCAGCAAATTTGTAGGGGGGGCCATGGCCACCCCTGGCCCCCCCTGGTGGCACCACTGGATACCGGTACCGATGCCCGATACCCGATACCAATACCCGATACCAATTACCGATACCTGATACTGGTACCCGATACCGGTACTAGTGTTGGTGTTAGAGACCTCAGGTCTGACTGGTGCAATACTCTCCTGATCACAGGCTCCCAGTAGGCGATGAAGGCGCCCCAGCCAGGCTGTTGTGACCCGTGAATGTGGCGACATTCCGTTTGGCCATTTGTGTGTTCCTTACCTCAAAAGTTGGGGAATTTTCAACTTTTGACACTTTGACGTGACCATCAGCCAATCACATAGCATCAACACAGTTCTCTAGTTCAGAGGAAATCGTAAACACAAAGGTGAGAAATTGTCAGTCAGTACGTCTACATAAAAACTAACAGAAAGTCCAATTTTGGCATTAATCCGACCAATAATGAAGTTTTAAAAGCCATGTTTACACCTTAGCTGGGCTGTAGTTGAACTGAACTGAAGCTCTTGAGATGGAGCTGTTAGTGCCAGAAAATGCTCCTAATCCGAGTTATTCCGGCATGTAACCCATATAACCCACGCTTGGCCGAGCTAGTGACTGTCCCGGGACTCTAGGTTCCGGACATGACAACACCATGAAATAACAATTGTGTTGATGGAGATTTGGTTGATTTTGGAACCAGCTCCTAGTGGACTGAACTGCAATTTTTCCTACTTCCTGGTGCGACTCAACCCACAAGTCAGAATGTTGGTGCTTTGAGAACATCCCTGGCGCCGCCCTGATGTGCATCAGATTACACTGTAGTCTGATAATGGTCAATGCTGTCTGTAGTCAGCATCAGTGTTGGTTGTGCGGCATGTTTCCATGCCGACCGGCCTGAAGTGAAGACCTTAAAAGCATGCCCGTATAACAAATGCATGTTTTGACCCAGAATTGTCCATTTCTTGGTCTATATTGTTTGTTCCTATCACTGGGGTTGTTGTAGTATGGGAAACCCTTGAAATGAACTGCTTTTTATTTTTTTTGTAAAGAGCTTGGGATTGCCTGTTGCATTGTGGGGCACGGTGGGCATGATCGTAGTTCTGGAAGTTGAAAACAGGCAAGTAAAAAGAAACAAAAAAATAGTGAAACATGGAAAGAAAATGAGTGAAGATAAGGAATTAGTTTAGCAATTTGAAGTTATCACTCAAAGCAAGAAATTGTTATATGGAGAAGCTTGAGCTTTTGAGCTGGAAGACGGTGGTGACCGGTGTTCCCGGTTATCACCACTGAGACAGCCGATGTCTGTTCTGACCTTGTATGTGCTGTGAGACCAAATACGGCCGAGCCGTTCAGGAGATACACATCTCTTGAGTCACAACTTAGAAATGAGTGGGCACAGGACTTTCAAGAAATTCACAGGAATTCAAGAAAAGGTATGTGGGGTCTAACACGTCTCAGCATTTACAGTCTGATTTTGAAGTGTCACACAGTTTGATGGCATAACCCGATGCGCGTACACAAAGGAGGAAACTGTAGTAAAGATGAATGACAAATCACAAGCGCCCACAGCTGTACTTCAGTTCTTTGAATCATGACATTGTTATGCAGGAGGGCTTCAAGTTAGCATGATAAACAACGGAAATTGTAAACACAGAGCAGTAACACACAGTTCCAGTCTACAAATGACACTACGATGTATGAAGACCTCAAACGAACGCACTAAACTGGCCCACAGGAAGTACAGTGTTGCTTTACATGTTTAAGTTTATATGTTCCAGGCATGAAAGCAGAAAAGATCTGTTTTGTTAAGTTGTGGCTACGTGAAGAACTGCTGCACTCAGCTGCACAACAGCATCTGACCATCTAATCATTATTTATCCAATTTATACAACCAAAGACAAATAGTCCCGGAAGATAAACAGACACGAAGCTACAGTACTCTCTACTGCTGATGTACAGACCTTAACACATAGTTCTCAAGAGCGCCATGTGGCGAGACACTGGAATCTCCATCTCTATGAACTTACTATAAAGCGTGATCAGATTTCTTAAGTCTTCATTGAACTCAGGTATTAAAGATAAAACAGTGCTAGTGGAAAAAGCGCTCACTAAAGATGTGAAATTACTGTTGTTTGGTGTTGACAGCTTAAGCACATTGTGTTTACCCATTATTGGGATTAACTTGACGTTTGGATTGTCAAATTGTAGGGGTTCACATACTTTTTCATGTCACCATGGCTTGGCGTGCATTGGAGCGAGGGTTTGGGGGTTTGAAGGGAATAGATCAGCATGGATGTATTCTGTCATCAAACCACGGTAATACCTGTTATATCTGGCCCCATTATACATAGATGCAACCAAAAAAAGGTCTTTCATTTGGACATATTTATCAATTAAAGCCATTTTGTGTACAAGTAAAACTTCCCTTTGTCTTGCAAATATCAGAAAGCTAATATCATTATGCAATGATTTAAACCTGTAAAAGGCTAAAATTCATAACGTTCATACCATTTTTGGGCCTCCCATCACTTATGACTGTGTGCCACTACCAGATGAAGTGCATTTGGTGCCGTGTCGAAGTCTGACGCCTCCCCAGTCTTGTTGTATTATCCACGTTTCAATGATACTGATCTTTATTTTACTATGTCTTCAAAATGCAAACATGAAATAAGGGTACCTGCCAATCTTGGACCGACATAGATTGAAAACAGTAAAAAAAATACCATTGCAAACATCTACACTCATCGGCCGCTGGTAGCAGGTGTGGCTGCTCAGTGTAGATGGGACCGTCTCCTCTTGATTTGGAGGGAGGTCAGGTGAAATACTGACTTTTGCTTGAGTCATTTTATACTGATCATTGTGTGGTTTCATTTTGGTAGATTTTATCTTGAGGGCGTTTTTTTTTTAGGCTTATACTGATTATTGAAAATTGATCTAATCGACAGTTACGTCAAGTGATGAAATCAATTTCAGTAGACCAGTTTGCAGACAAGAGTAAAGTGACAGGGATGAAACCAGCACCTACAAATCATGGTTCTCAACCTGAAAGGTGCGGCTGCTCAAAGTGACATGCACACCGAACACAAGGCTTTCCAGGCCTTAGAGTGCCTTGCATGTGATGGTAGAAGCTGATGGACTTTAGGCTCGATTAATGTTTAATCACTAACGATGCACTGATTTTCAATTTTTAATTTTCAGCTCATACCATTTTTTGTCCAAGAGGTTCAGTCAATCACTTACAAAATCATTTTTGCCACTTTTGCATTATTGAACATTGAGCTTTAAAAAAATAAAAATCACTGAACATGAATACAGTTTATTTTTTCTCCAAGTGCAGCATCTTCTGTCAGTCGAAATCCAAAATATAAAGATGCTCTCAATTCCTGGACAGTTGTTTAAAACCGAACTGGAAGAAGTTAGACTGTATCCCCCTTTATGCACCAATTTATTGATTGCTCTTTTCTTAACTCATTGTCATATTTGCACTTGGAAGCAAATGGAATCAAGTCCATCAGATAATTAAAGCTGAGCAGGTAGGCTTAACATGGACAATAAGGTGTCACCAGATGTTTAAATGTCCAGTCTCAGGAATGTTATGACTTTTTGCCCTTATAGTTTTCAGAGGCAGTAGATCAGAAAATGAATCCTTTCTGGTCATGAGCTGATCAGTTGTGCGACTTCAGTTCCGATGAGTTAATTTGCTGTCAACTCTTAGCTTGATAAGAGCTTGTGTACTTTCCATGCATTTTCTTGTCTGTGTATCAAGTAATCCCGTCCTCCTTGCCTAGCTCAGCATAGTGGCTGGAAGGGGATTGATACACCGTGTCACCATGAGGCGGAGTAGGACCCGGGTGCAGGAGAGACGAGGTTACAAGAGCTCCCGAAAAAAGTGATTTACTTTAAAACAAACAAAAACCAAAGTGCTGCTGAGCAGAATTTACAAACGAAGCAAAAGCTTGAATGTGACAAATCCAAAAGCGTGGAGCAGCTTGGAGCCAGGGAAAGACAAGACAAGATATACACAGAAGGCTTGACGAGACACAGGTGCACACAATCAGGGCAGATGGGAACAAGGGATGTCAAGACGTAACTGAAACACAAGGACACAGGGTTTCAAAATAAAACAGGAACTAAACACCAAACCTGTGACAAACTCAAAACCCTGAAACACAGAGTGACAAAACAAACTTCATTATCACTCCAAAATGTTGTTACTTACATGTTTTGACTTGCACATTCACATTGTGTATAAATATTTGATGCATACACATATAACGGGGCTATATTTTGGTGAAGCACCACTGCAGCACTCTTAAGCACGATTGGACTAGATAATAGAGTACAAATGTCTTTGTCAATTATGCATCATGATGGCTTTTATAACCATTTAATCGATGAACAACTGTCCTTGAGGTCGGCCTGGCGTGAAGTCAGCCCCCCAGGAGGCAGGATGTATTAGAGCTGAAAAGTCTTCCATGGTTGTGACACAGCGAGTTTGTTCTCTTCTCCAGATATGTCAAGCGTTGCCTCGATAGCAACACTGGTCCCATTCACTGCAGCAAAGAGATTCAATTTCTGTCTTATTATAGTCTTTTATATATTAAACTTGTGTGTTACCTGGCAACAGTGCTGCTGCAAGCAATCACTGTGCCCAGATAGAGGGCCTTTCACATAAAATACATCCTTATGTGTATGTATATATATATATATATATATATATATATATATATATATATATATATATATATATATATATATATATATATATATATATATATATATATATAATGTGTGTGTGTGTGTGTATGTGTATTCTATTTTTCTTTTGGGTCTAATTTACATTTTAATTTCTGCTGAAGCTGTATAAGCCTCAACATATATGAGAACATTTTGAAGTTTACAAAGAGTTTATGAATTAGTTGCTAGTAAATAGAAGGCTGTTGACATTAATGGAAGAATCAATAGTTGCAACCCTAGCAGCAGCTATAAAATATCTAATCTGGTCTTAGTTTCTAATCAGTGTAAAGCCACTTGATTGAAAGTGGGTCATCTATTCCTCAGATCTTTGTACCTGCCTTGCATCACTCCCAGGCACTCTAGGATAAACACGTCGTGACTTAAGTATTGTCAAATGTTACATCATCTGAGACAAAGAAGAACACCATTTCATTTCCTCGGAGCTAAACGGCTTGTGTAATTTCCTGGTGAGTAATGCTGCAGAAGGGTAGAGAAAGAAGTCTGTTGTGGGATGGTTTTTCATCATCTTCGAGTACTGAGCACAGAGACTCTATTTGAAGCCTTCGGACTGTCTCTGAAGCAAAAAATCCATCTCACACGCAAGTAAAACCATGGAGGATATCTGCCGATTTGTAATAATCAGTTACCATGATGAGGCGTGAATTTCCTGTACAACAATGGAAGTTATCATTCAGTTAACATCGTATCATGCATCGTTAAACTAACTTCCGTCTGAAGTCGGAAGTTTGAACTTCCAGATGTGTTCGATTTTACTTCGGTAGAAGTAAATTTACCTAAACTCTATAAAGTTTGAATGTTATGTGTAAATTTGACAGTTGTGACAGCTGAAGGGTTTAATTTTTACATTTTTATAGAATAAATAGAATTAAATTAAGTATAATATATTCATATTAAATATAAATATTCTATTATATATTATTAAATTAAGCATAATAGAATAAAGAATTTGTGATATTAAAATACAAGTAAAATCAAACAAATACATTGCGTCGTACAAGTATACAATAAAAGTATGGATGGAAACAAAGAAAAATAGAGGAACCATTTTCCATTGTTGAGTCCTCATGATGATGTGTTTGAAACAAGCGTGGGTAACTTCATTTTTCTCTCCACATTTTCTCATGAATGGTGTAGCGACCACGAACTTCTGACCCCGGGTCCAGATTTAAACACCCTTTCTTTTCTTCTTTAACTTTATCATTTTTTCTAGGCATTTTAACTTTTTCTAAGCCATGATTTAATAAAGGCTTTTTATATTTTTCTAACTTCTTGAGTGCCTTGGTTTTTCTAAATTGTTTTTGAATCTTTTGGATCCCCATGCCGAAGAGCACCTGAAGTATACTTTTTATACACCCAGCATCACTCCATGCGTTTGTAGTTACCCTTTCTTTTGGACTTTAACAATTTTTAATTGCGCTTATATTTAAGTTATTTATTAATTTTTTTTAAATGAATATTCTAGACTTATATCATATTGTCATTTTGAAGGTGGAGAATTCAGCCCATCCAAACGTTTAATGCATTTCAGTGAGTATCAGCTCTGGACGGAACACTGCATATTTGGAGATTTGCAATAAAGAAACCCACCAGTTCCATCTGAACAAGCACTGGGAGACTGTGGGAAGGAAAAACACTTTGTACCTGGGACGTACTTTTCGGCAGACCAGGGAGGTCCACCAACTGTGCTGAGTAGTTGAGGGGAAGAGGAAACAAATAGAGGAAGAAAGAGAGGAAACATATAGAGGCAGGCAAAACTTAAATACTATGAAGGAGGTTTAAAGTAGCATGAGGCTCCTTTTAAGAAATGAGACTCTCTAGCGCCACCCTTCGCCATGACGGCCGTTGGGGGTACTGCAGCCAACAGTGAAGCCGGCACGGGAGAACGGGGAGAACGTGCATGCAGCGTCATGTGACGTCACATCCGCAGGACAGCGCGGGAAAGTCGGCCCCAGCACTGCAGCACATTTTGCAGCACACAGCCTGTTCAAGGCAATGGAGAGATACACTAGAGTGCTCATTCTTTTTGGTTTGGAAATGCTTCATCTGACATTATTAATAGAAAACTTAAAACGTATACGAATTCTTTTCATAAATCCTGCCTCCATTCTGCCTCAAGCTCCTTTAACAGTATTACAAGATATATAAATATACTGTATATCTTACAATACCTGTATGATAGTCTATTGAAGGGCCATATATATATATATATATATATACACACAAACAACCAGACACACTCACACCTACGAGCAATTTAGAATCACCAATTAACCTACTACACATATTTTTGGACTGTGGGAGGAAGCCGGAGTACCCGGAGAAAACCCACGCAAGCACAGGAGGGGAGAACATGCAAACTCCACACAGAAAGACCCTGCCGGGCCAGGGAGTTGAACCAGGAACCTTCTCGCTGTGAGGCAACAGTGCTAACCACCAAGCCACCTATGATGTATATTGCTTCATAGGTGGTAGGTATAGGTATAGGTATAGTATACGGCCTAAAAATATCAGGATCTGAATTTTGGGCAGTATTTTTAGCTGTAATCAGAGGTGCTTGTTGGTTTGTAGTTACTGGCCAGTAACTGCAGACTGGAACAGATACCTTCGGGAAAAGCTAAGCACAAACTTTGATGAAAACACACAGAGATGGTGACCTGCACTGTGTGAACCCTGGGAAGTCTAGTTGCATCAGTGTGTAGATGCATGCAGGAGAGATTAAGAGGTGCTGCCTGAATGTGTGCGAATAGCTGATGGAGAAACTTACGGTGAAGTGCTTTAAGTGTGTATTCAAGGTTAAAAGCAGCTTTCTAAACGTGCTCCATTTTCCATTTAACCCTCCCCCCAAAAATCAATGAGCAGAAACGTGCTGATCAGTTCAAAACCGTTATACGACACAGTTGTGGCTGGATTGAACAACAGAATTGGGCCATCTTTGATGTATTAGTGTGCAAATGCTGGCACGGCTTTCTGCAATCTACACTTTCCTTGCTGACATCAGTGTCATGAAACTGGAACGGAATAAAGTTGAATTAGGACTCAGATCAAGGTAGTAAATGAAAGACACGGCTGGAACACAGGCTTTTATTATTGACTGTCTTCTGGCATCCGTTTCATTCTTTGATCCAGGGATATTGATCTCATGCAAAATTCAAATGTAACGCCATTAGAAATGTATCCCTCCCTGTCGGGTCCAGAGTCAACATGTAGGCTTCCAGTTATGAAGCCGATGCCTTCATGTCTTTTCACTGATTTCAGAAGTTGAGAATA
Organism: Cololabis saira; assembly: GCF_033807715.1. Taxonomy (NCBI): domain Eukaryota; kingdom Metazoa; phylum Chordata; class Actinopteri; order Beloniformes; family Belonidae; genus Cololabis; species Cololabis saira. The sequence continues at coordinate 34,650,606 of NC_084603.1, forward strand.
TGAAAATATAATGTTAGGCCACAATGAAACACTCAATTGATTAAGTGAAAGGAATTTTAGACCGTAAAACTAGATTTTACCAGTAGGTTGACTCAGAATAACAGAATAACAAAACCCTGATTCAATGTCATTTTTGATTTGTTTGGGGAATACATTTGTGTGTTGTACAAAAATATAACCTTTTGGAGTATGTTATCCGTCAAGAATAAAGATGTTCAAGTTACGTACAAAGTCACAAAACCATGACCACAAACATAATGTGCTGATTTTGAACATGATTGAAACGAATGTTTCAGGTTGCACCGTGACTGGTCCACCTGTCTGACCTCAAAACAAGTCTTCCAGGAAGACACTTCTCGCTGCGAGTCAGCGCAATGCTTGAGATGTTAATGTTGCACAAGTCCTCACTTTATCTACGTCACATAACACAGTATCTGGTTTGGCAAAGACACATGACAGCCTGTAAACTCAGGCTCGGTGAGAAGATAATTAGTCCATTACATTGTAGTCACTGGCTCGAGGCAACTTTCAGCAACTGCAGAGAAGAAATGAACAAAATATCACAATCCAAAAATCTGCTAGTGCGTCCTGCTCTAAAAACGTTCACAGTCAAAATTAAATCAGGAATATTGGACGTTTCCAATGGCAGATGTGTCATAGATTGAAACATTAACTCTTGCTGCAGCATGGTTTCCCATTTTGAGTAAATCTGTTGGAGTGCAGTTTAGATTAAATTTAAAGGTTTAAGAACTTTGGAAATCTGCCCCTTTACCACAACTTTGACACGTCACCTTTTCCACGTCTGCACGGTTTCTTGTCGGATTCTGGTTAAAAAACCAAAAGGCAATGTGCCATCTTAAGGGAGAACCCTCCCACAAAAAAACTGTTATATTTTGAATTTGACATCATAAAAAAACTAGTTGGGACCAGGGCAATGTTTACGACAGCATGTCAACCCTCAGTCCGTACATGTCTGGGAACTGATTAGAGCATTTGCAGGAGTTTAGTGGAGGACTCTTGTCAGATGTAGGATCTGGCTTGCTCAATATTCCTGAGATATCTTAGTTAGTTAGTTAGTTATCTTAGTTTTTTTTCCTGCAATGTTTTCACCCAAATCCTTTGAGCTGGTGAAATGTCTGGACTCAGGCAGACCAGCTCAGCATCTGGACTTTTCCATTGTGGAACTCTGATTTAGTGTTGCAGCATTGTTTTGCTGAAAGCTGCAAATACTTCTTTGATAAACAGGATCTGGACGATGTTGCTGTAAAACCCAAGCTGCCTGTTTGATAGGCACTTATTTTAACTAACTAAGCCAATGATTCACGATCAGGTGATTACTGGATGTAATACTTGTGACAGGCCTAGCTATACTCTGCTCATGCTGTTATTTTGAGTACAACTTCTCAACACCGACAGGAAGTGCGTCACCAGTTGTTGCTTGTGAGCATCGCGTTTGGGCCCTAGTCCATCACATGTGGACACTTAACTCTCTCTTTTTATTGGCTCATGTTGGTGTGCTGTTGGTATGTAGCTCCCCACTTTTGGTACACACAGTGATCCTTCTGTCCAAGGCAGAGGAGCACCACATCATCGAGATTTTTGCCTTGTTTAGTCATTTGCCAAGTTTTCCCATGCAGTAATCCCTGTTTTTTTGTGGGGGTTACGTTCCAAAAAGAACCTGTGATAAGTGAAATCTGCAAAGAAGCAACCTTTTTTTTTTACTATTATTATACAAGGCTTCAAATTGCGGAGATCAGCCCCGCCCCACCGCGACCCCATTAATTGGATCTGAATGGGAGAAAATGAAAAATGATTATGAAAAAAATACAATAAGTACAGTAGGACAAATTGTGACCGTTGTGTATTTCACTGCTCTTCTGAGCCGCTGCATCCTGACTCGCTCTGTAGCGTCTTTTTCTCGTTGTTGTCGCTCTTTTTTCTTCTGGGCAAAAATATTCTTATAAACGATTCATCAAAGGCTCCCGTTCTTGAGCTGCTGCTGAAGCTCATTGGCCGTTCTCAGCATTGTTGCTAAGCGACCAATGTTATTGACACAGGAAATGAAGAAGCGGGGAGACTGTTTAGCCAATCAGAATGCAGAACACGATGCACAATGTATATCCGTGAAGCAGCGAGACGTGAAAGGTGAACGGCGTTATAGCGAGGGATTACTGTATTCAACATTGTCCTTCAAAGAAAGGTTGAAGAAGAACGGAAGCTGTTTGAGTCCACACAGTCTAGAAACATTGACAGATCAACGTCAAGTAAGACCGTAACGCTATGTTGCGACATGTGCTTACCACTTTCAGCAGAAAGATGATGATACAGACCAAGCAGGTCACTTAGCACATGTACACACACCCACAAACAGACACACACAGAGTCATCTGAGTGAAGCTGCGGCCCAGAAATTTGAGCTCATCATTCAAGCATGAAGAACAATATGTAATAATATCAAAGTTGTTGCGTAACAGGTTGTGCAGAGAGCTCTGCAGGCTCAAAGTTGACTCATTGAGATTAGAGCCACTGCAACCACTTACTGAATGAGTTCCAGCGTATCAGGCAGGCAGTCGTTGACCATTAATGGGGGAACGGCCCTCTTGTGACTTTTGGCTGGGGTGTTGGGGGAAAATGTGCAGCCTGACGTCCATTTGGACACGAAAAGGAGATCAGATTCCCACATCTGTCAGGAATTTGAGTTCCCCTCTGAACAGTGATTTGACGTGTTGGCAGCAGCCTTGTTGGAACTTGTCATTGACGGGAGAAGCTGTGAGAAAGAAGCGAGTGTTTGGTGTGGCTGTGAAACGGGCGGCGACTGAGACTGACAGCCAGAAGACAAAGAGCGTGTTGAAGTTCGCTGTCTACTTTGAATGGCTGGATGAGGACGGGAGAGACGAGGGGAGGACGGCTGGTGGGTGAGGCGGCGGCGTTTGAGCTTGCCGCTGCTAACCAAGTCTGACAAACATTTTTCCTTTTTCACACCAACAAATATACATCATCACCCTCTTCTGTCAGTTATATGTTATGTTTATGGGATAAACTCACTATATATGACCGTAATACTTCTAATATTGGCGCCAAAATACCATTACCTGCATGTCTGAGCATGTTCATCTTTTTTTTTAATTAATCACCAGACCGTTGAAACTTGTTCTATTTTTATAGCCCAGCAGTAGGACTGAACAACTGATCGCGTTCAAATTAAAATGATCATTTTGAGTAATGAAGTGAGTAAACTGCACATTACGTTATACATATCTAACAAAGGCTCAACCCTAGCTGCTCGCTGGTTTACTGAGTCTGTCTTGTGTTACAGTCACACCAGTTAATCAAGAACGGACAGAAACGTGGAAGTGAGAAGCTTAACATTTCATTACAATCTCAGGAAAAATGGCCTCGTTTCAACCTAAACTCACACATGAAACATTAGTGCCAAAGAAAAGAGGAACTTCATCCGTATGGGAGTTTTTGGGATTTGATAACAGAGATGTGAGGCTGACAATGAGGTTGTGTGAAATGTGTTCCACTCACTTTGCCACGACACACAACACACAAGAATCTTTAACTATCGTGGCCAACACCGGGACTTATCTTTGCTAACACATAACAAAAAAGTGTTTAACAATGTTTTCACAAAGATTTACTATGAGTAGGTGTCCTATCTCCTGTCTCAAGCTTACTAGAGGTGTAATACAGGGCGAGTGTCTCTTTGTCCGCGAGAAACCTGGAGCCATCTGGAGTTACATGGCGTTATTAGGCTACAAAATTCCCCCTTGTGCAACCAGACGTGGTACATTCGGTGGTCTTTTCAGACCCGGGACATTGAGCGGTCTTTTCAGGACATCTAGCAGGCCTTATCGGTATTGATGCTCATCCAGCTTCATGTCCACAGCAGTGAGGGAGAGAGCCATTTGCTATTTGGACATGAGCCTTAATGCTTTACAACGTGCGGTTAAAGTCATTTTTATTTCCAGTTTCAAGTCATGTTGCCATGACATTGCCATTATCTGTGTCCTTAAAGGTTGGGTAGCGGAAGCATTTTGTGTTGAACTTACCTGATATTCTCTTCATACACCGATAGCAAAATGCTAAGTAAAGTCTGTCACATCAAACCGAAGAAGGTGAATCTCCTGCAGAAGCAACGGCGCTCTAAAAATGCTACTAAAGACTATCAAAGTCACTGTACCTTTGTCTCCAGTGAAAAGACGTCTGCTGTTGGGGGTTTTTGAAGGTGTAGCTTTGAGGGCAGATTGGAGGTAAGGTGGTTGTACCTTTTTAATTGATTTTTTTTCGAAATCCTGCTGAAATCTATCCAACTGTTGTTCATAAGGGGCTACGGCGTCCTTCTCGTGGGGGTTTTAGCGCACTTACAGTAAGGGTGTTCTGATGGTCAGCAGATATTCATCACGTTATTCAATAGATGTTCACTAAAAAGGAAAATAACTTTAGAGGAAAACACACATACTCAGAACAGGAGGTAAATCCGGTAACTAAAATGTATTTTGATTTATGGTGTCGTAATTTCCTGGTCAGGTCACACAAGAGTTAATCATATAAACAACACACCTTGTGCCGTGGCCATAGAAAATGAGATGGTACCCGTGTTCCTCCGTCTGCTCCTCCGTCTGCTCCTCCGTCTGCTCCTCCGTCTGCTCCTCCGTCTGCTCCTCCGTCTGCTCCTCTTGCTTTAACGCTCATGTCCAACGTAGAACTGGTGGAACTGCTGGTAGAGGAGGAGGTTTTATTTTCTGACCTCTTCATCGGCTCATTAGAAGTATCCAGACCAAGTTGTCTGGATGCAGGAACTTCCTTGCAAACACTCGTCCCTGATTTGGCACTTTTCCACTAGTACCTACTCCACTTAACTCATCTCAACTCGGCTCTACTCAACTCGGCCAAGTTTCTTTTCCGTAAGAATTCACACCTGGAGCAGAAGTAGGAGGTTGGAGCGAAGCTGCTGTGATGTATTTGATTATGTGATCTGAACAAAGAAGACAACAACAACACTAAAGGGATGATAGATGTGCTGCTGGGTCTGTGGCTTGTGTTCGATATCAAGTTAGAATGAGAGTGAGAGAAGCTTCAAGCGGCGATGCTTTTTAATTTTTTTAGTTTGTCTCGGTGCTGCTGAAAAGTCAGCTGGAGCTGCGATCAGCTATGAAGAGACAGAGCTCCTGGTAGATCTGGTCGTTCCTTATCTCCCGTCTAGATCCCTTGTTAATTCTCTCCTCAGCACCAGGTTTATGAACATCTGCACCTCAGAGTCGAATCACGAAACAGTTTTGTGCTGCCATTGCCTGTTTCGCTGATGTCACATCCTGACTCAGACGTCTGACTCCAACCCCCCGACCAATCGGTGGCCTGTAGTGTGATGATGTCAGATACAGCCGACTCAGCAGCTTAGAACCTCGGCAGAATAGATACAGAAAAAGTATCTACTCGGCACGTAGTGGAGAAGTGCAAAACCGAGTGGAGGCGAGCCGAGTCGGGCTGAGTAGGTACTAGTGGAAAAGCGACAATAGTCACACTCAGGTGAGAAGAGATACTTCACATGCATGGTTGTGTTTTAAAAACACCGGTAATGATGCTTCTGAGTCCTCTCTGCACCGCCTCACTGGCGGTCAGGGTAAAGTGTGTAATGTGAGCCGTGTTTTTCAAAGATCTCAACGCTGACTCGAGGCAAGCGTATGATGGATTCGACTGCCACAACTGTTTGTCTCATACACTGTGTAAAAATGCGTATTTAGCTGGTTGAGCCCTTTTTCCTGAGTGGGCATGCTTTGTTAATACTTCATACCGGGTACAATATTCTGGATGCAGGTTATCTGATCATTTTATTTCCTTCTCAGCATCATTTTTATTGTTAATTGTCCATCCATTATTATATTTGAGCATTTTTGCACTAAAGTTTTTACCACTTTGTTTTATTGTCGGTCCTTCATAAAACACTTTGAAAGCGTTCTGGTGTCGAGGATACAAGTGATGAAGCTTTTTATTCCCCCATTCAACTTCCTCCAAACAGATATGCAAGATATGCAATGCGATGGGGTTGGCGTCGTTGAATCTTTATTTCAAAAGTTGTCAGGCCAGGTCGGTACCTGGCTTCCTCAGCTAAGTTTTTGTAAAATGTGCAGAATGTGATTCTTAAATTGCCGTGTTGAGAGAGTGTGAGCATCCCTGGAAGACGACATATGCTTCCTTAAAATCTGGTGAATTTCTGCATTAAAGCTGCCGTCAAAGTGAGCTTTGCCAAGGGCACTGGTGCAACCCCCCGTACCGCCACAGAGCCTGGCCTTTGAACTTGTTGCTGGAACTGTCTGGATCGTCCTTTTTGTCTGTGGTCCGCACCGCACAGCTTTCCATATATTCCCCAAAAAAAGATGAGGAGTATTGATTCAGACTCACATCTCCACTGTGTGAGGCCCATCTCAGATTCCTCTGAGCCCAGAGAGGATCATTTGACAATATCAACATCATTACTCTTTTTTTCGTGCAGTTCTTAAGTAGCATTTGTAAACATTCTTCCGTATTGTAGTTTTTGAACTAGGTTTCTCAAAGCAATCCCTTGTCCGTGTGATTATATCAGCTGCTGGTGAATGCAGCACTGAGGGATGGGAGATCAGGGGGGGCAGTTTTGACTTGTGTTCCTGCCCTTCATGCACTAAGTTACTCCATATCCCTTAAAAGGGTTGATGATAAAATCCACTGTAAAAAGAGAAATATGCAATGTGAACGACGCAAATCCACTCCATTCTTCCTCAGAAGAATCCTACATTTAAAAATGTAAATGCTTATCTTTGGCATTTGTTGAAATCATCAGTTCTTTGTTCCTTTGAATCAGCATTTCTTTTTTTTTTATCAAATCATCGTTACACTTATGTTAACGTCACCTTTTTGAAACACCATTTTAGTTCCTGTGTCTCCATAACAGCCTCAGGTTGCCAGCATGTATTTATGTATAAAATATGTTAATAACTTTTATTTAAGCAGGTGGTTAACTGAGAACCAGTTCTCAATGATAATGCCGACCTGGCCAAGAGGCAGCATAAAACACAACACAAAAACGATGAGGACTTAAAAAACAGAAAAAAAGAACGTTGAAGGCCTGACATGGAAAAAAAGGATGAATATTAAGAAATTAAACGACTTTGATGAGTGACATTGGTGGAAAAAACAAAACAAAACAGCTTTTTTTATGCATTTTGTGAACTATCTCAACTTCTTTTGTTTTTAGGGCCCGAGCACTCACAGTGCGAAGGCCCTATTGTATCTGTAGGAATTTTCCTTGTTTTTTTTCCTTCTTCTGACGAAAGGAGGGCCTTTTTGCCCCCCTAAACATGCCACAAAATTCACCAAATTCTCCACGCAAGCCAGGACTGGTGAAAAATTTGATATTTCATGATTTGCATTAATGGGCGTGGCAAAATGGCTCAAATGCGCCCCCTAGAAAACTTTGTGCCTCAAGCCCCACAATACGGTATGACGTACATGCACGAAAATCAGTACACACCTGTATTGTGTCGCAACTTAAAGAAAAGTCTCTTGGCGCCATGGCCGAAACCGAACAGGAAGTCGGCCATTTTGAATTAATCGTGTAATTTTGGTGCAATTTTTGCCATTTCTAAAGCCGCTTCTTCTCCCGAACCGTAACGTGCACCCAGGTGACACGCATTACTTTTCTCTTTCAAAACCGTGGCGACGCTAGACGCCAAAAAGCCCTTTATCTGATTGGTCCATATTTGATAGTTCCTACTTTCTGCCATAATTTTTGAATGGTTTGATATAGAGAGTCGTGGCTGGTGTCATCCGATAAATGTCCAGGCCTGAAGAATCTACATGCGAGTCATACAAGCGCTTCCACTGCAGCCTGAACGTGCACAAGGGTGCGAGGGCCCGTTCATCGCTGCTTGCAGCTTTAATTTTTGTTTATTTTGGTCCTAAACTAATGGTACGCTGCAGTCCGCACCATCAAATACATTTTAATGAAAGGACAAAAACAAGCAGGAGCTGATGCGTGTCATAGCGGTGGTCTTGCAGCTTCGAGCTTGTTCCCAGCTGTGGTTTTGACACTGCTGGTGTGGCGGCGGCGATGCAACCACACTCCTGCCGGCGGTCTGAAGCGTCAATGAATACCGCTGACGCCGCCAGGAGAGGCATAAAGAACAGGGTTTGAGAGCCAGAAAACACCAGCTCAGCTCTGACTAACTGCTTAACAAGTGTGTGTTAATAAGGGCTCCGCGTGTGGCCGTCTGGACGGCTGCGTACAGTATGTCCAGTCATCTGAGGAATGCTGAGCACTCCGCCGCTGCACTCATGGATGTATTTAAGCCTTTGTTCTTGTGAAAAGACATTAAGGCCCTGAAAGGTCAATGCACACAAGCAGATGTTTGCACAATTTGGTCCCTGGTAGTGGTTTAGTATTGTACTCGCTGACACGGTCAGCCAGATTCCTCAGCAGCCTTCCAGCTATTTACTACAGAACGCAATTACAATGACAACAGTGAAGCCATTGAGGGAAAAAACTAAACAAAACACAAAAAACAAGCAAGCAGAGCAGCAATTTGAGTTTGTTGAAATTATTAAAAATCGGATTTGGGCTGGCAGTCTAAACATAGCTCTCATCTCCTCCGTCCCCCTGCCTGTGACCTGGATCAATCCCATTTCCTAAAATCCACCAGGATTTTCAGCTGGCCGATTCTTGCCTTTTTACCCTGAATGAATATTTCTCCAAGCCAGATATCTTATCCACTTTTACAGAAATGGTAATGACTGCGTTAAAAAACCTGTTTCTCATGTAACACAGCGAAACGCTGTGTTACATGAGAAACGCTATCTATTTTTTTTTATTATTATATTTTGTTTTCCTTTTAAATAATGAGTTGTGGGCTCACTTATAGTTGCTAAGCTCGGATGAGCCGATGCTGCCGAGTATCAGCTGCACGGACCGGAGCTTGGACATCTGTCGCTTTCAGCTCCACTAAATAAAAAAGAAACCAATGAAGGATGATGTTGAACTCTTCCTTTTTCAACAAAGTCTATGCCGAACAGAAAACATGACCCAACATGAGTTGGGTCATGAGTTCCCAGTGTTTCAATTCCTTGGAATCGTTTGCCTTTTTTGGAAACGATTCCCTTATTGATTTCAGTGGGCGCCAATGACGTCACCACGCACATGCGCATTCGCGCCCAGCAGGAAAACATGGGGACAAAGCGGCATAAACGCTCGAAAGTTTGGTTACATTTTACCAAAAAGGATGACAACAGGGCGACAATACTTGCAATGTGGACATTTCAACAAAGGGGGGAAACTGTTGGACTCGGCCGGCTGGTGCTTTTCTTCCGCATCCTGGTCGGATGCGCGGAGTCGGCGCAGCGCTCGGCGACGAGGACGAGCCGGGCGCTCCGGCGGACTACTAGTCTACCGCTAGCTTCTCCTTTCATCAAGGCAGGGAAGAGTACCAGGCCAGAATAGATGAATGTCACCAAGCAGTGACTAAGTTTGTGGTGTTGAACATGTTACTGGACATTCTTGTGTAATTGCCACAGAATCATTTGTTGTATTTAGTTAATTTCTACAGAAGAATATTTATTTTATATTAAATACATATTTTATATTACAAATAATTTTGTGGGGACCCCCTGGCACCATCGAGGAGCCCAAGGCTGGGGGCGTCTTAACACCTCACATGTATTTTTTTGTTCAAAGATACAAAACAAAGTTGATGCTAATCGACCTGTTTGTTCTCCTTCTTTCCAAATGAGAATCGATAAAAGAATTGATAAAGAATCGAATCGTTAAACAGAATCGAAAATGGAATCAGAATTGGAAAAATCTTATCAATTCCCATCCCTAATGATGGTACGTGTGATTACACTTGGATAACTTTAAGTAATTGTAGCAGAGTTAAAAGCATTGCCAGTTGTATTTACCTAAGAATAAATGTAGACATCCTTGTTGATCTTCTGGACGTGAAGTTCGCAACTTTACACAAAGCAGATGCTCCGTTATGTTTGGATTTAGGAAATGAAATAAAATAAACCCTGTCTTCTCATTACTGATGTCCTCTCTTACTAATAGGACAAGTGTAAACTTAACTAAATGTAAGCAACTTTAAGGTACACCTTAAATACACCCTGTATTTTAAAAGACTCCACGGTGCATTCAAGTGCTCCTCATAAACAGAGGTGTCAAGTAATGAAGTACAAATACTTGTTACCTTACTTAAGTAGAAATTTTGGTTATCTATACTTAGAGTAATTATTTTTCAGACGACTTTTTACATTTACTCCTTACATTTTCACGCAATTATCTGTACTTTTTACTCCTTACATTTTAAAAACAGCCTCGTTACTCTATTTCATTTCGGCCTTTAAAATAAAACTATCCAGTTAAATTGCTCCATCCGGATAGGGTGAATTTGGTTGTGGTTGTTTCAGATGTTCTTGTCCAGTTTTGTTCTTACATCCGTTCCCTCAGATTCCTGCAACTAAACTTGGATGTACATTCCAATAAAGGTTAGGATAAATGATAATATGCCTCTGAAGTTTGACTTTTTGCACCATTACAATACTTATAGGCAACTAGTCATCATATCTCCTGCTCTCTGAAACACATGTTAATGCTCAATAGTACACATATATGGTTCTTTAATATATTTGCATTATACTAAGATGCATTCATTTTCAATGGCTTTTGTCCTTAATGGCTTTTTTCCCCCTTACATTACTTTTACTTTTATACTTTAAGTAGTTTTGAAACCAGTACTTTTATACTTTTACTTGAGTAAAAAACTTGAGTTGATACTTCAACTTCTACAGGAGTATTTTTAAACTCTAGTATCTATACTTCTACCTGAGTCATGAATGTGAATACTTTTGACACCTCTGCTCATAAACTCTGACATCTGTTCTTAAATGGCCACACTGCTGTTTAACATTGAAACATGTATTTCACTGTTATGGTGAGTAAATGAAACCAAAGTGACGTGGTGTAAAATATCCACAAAACAACATTTAGTTGAACCGCCGTAAAGCCTGAGGTTGTTTTGTTTGGTGAAAACGATCTGGTCTTCATTCTCAGTAGCCGTTAGCCTCCCTCCCCGTCAGAATTCCTTCAGACTTCCAGACATCTGTGAATGCTGTCAGCTCCATGACGCTAACTGTGCATAAGTACTTGTTAAACGTGACACGAGCCCCTCCAGTGCCTGTAGCGTGGACTGACTCTGCTTAAGAAGCTGTCAGCGTTTTCAGTGCTGTCATGTTCTCGACTGTGTGTTAATCCTCCGGCAGAGCAGAGGACGAGAGCTCAGGCCGGCTCTCCGTTGACCCCCGTCTCCCAGCGGGCCGCGGTGGAGGGCTGTCTTCTGCAGGGGCCCAAGGAAATTTGTGTGTTTACGTGTGTGCCAGACTAAAAATAGAGACAGTGTGTTTTGAGTCACACGGTAGGCCCTACTTCCTGTTTTCACTGTCCAAGTTTACTTCCCAGAGAGGAAGAGAGGGGAAGAGGAAGAGAGGGATGGCTCTCCCCCCCAAAAGTCTTCCCTTATCCTTCACGTATCTGCCGCGTTGTCTCCACAGCAACAATACAGCACAGTATAGGCACACAGATCCGTGAGGAATGCATGATGAGGGAATAAACTACAGTTGACGAAAGCTTCTCTGCTTCTGCTTCTGTTCCTGTCAGCACCACTTAGCTCAAATAAACTCTTCACAGCAGCAGGAATGAGACCAGAAATATACTTGTGTGCCTCTGGATTGTTCTACGAGAGATGCATTCTCTTCATGCCTTTCCTCTGCTCACTCCTCCAATGACCTGACTGACACAAATATCCAAACATCTGATGCAGTTATTTATTTGGTCACTGCAAGCAGGGCTGCAACTTACGATTATTCTGATAGTCAATTAGGCATCGGCTATTGAAACGATCAGTCGACTAATCGGATTATGAATCTCATAATTATTAGATGGCTCCTATTTAAGTCTCAGCTTTGAAATTTAGCATGAGGTTGTTTAAGGGATGTGCTGATTAAAAGTAAAAGTCAAGAAAGATGGACTCTTCATTCAAAAATCTTTTAATGAACTTTGCTGCCAGTTGCCATGGTGTTGGATCAGCAGCTCCATATTGTTTACCTGGTGCTGAACTCTATTGCACTTATGTGCGTCTCAGCAGAGATAGGGAGGGAGGGTGATGCCTCACTCTGTTGAAATCTTCTTTTTTAAGCCAAACAGTGGCAAGGAAAAACTCCCCTTTAGGAGGGAAGAAACCTTGAGCAGGACCAGGCTCATAAGGGGGGACCCTCCTGCCGAGGGCCAGACTGGGGGTCGGGGACGTCAACAGCACAGCAGGCAGGTGGAAGCAGCAACGGGATGACCGGGGGTGGGGGCCGCAGGCCAGCATGCAGCTCCCGAAGCTCCGGCCCAATCATCAAGTCCCAGGTTAGGTGCAGGGTTGGGGTAAGGTTGAGAAGGGGCAGGGCCAGGGAGAGGAGTCTTGAGGGACAAACCTTCTCCCCCGCCTGACCGGGCCGTTACCCTGCCCCTCTCACTCCCAAGCTGCAGGTTCCGGTGTTGTGCATTCAGAGATGCTCTTTGCCACCGGCAGAGGATGCTGCACCATGTACAAAAGAGAAAAAAGAGGAAAAAAAGGGGGGGCCAGCACAAGAAACTACAGGAGCGACTCTAACACACTAGAGTTTACACTACCTAGAGATTTACCAACACCAGCTAGAGGTTTACTAAACATTAACTATAGGCTTTACTAAACAGAAAGGTTTTAAGTTTAGTTTTAAAGGTGGAGGTGGTGTCAGCCTCCTTAACCCAGATTGGAAGTTGGTTCCATAGTAATGGTGCCTGATAGCAGAACGCCCGCCCTCCAAATCTACATTTGGATACTCTAGGGACTACGAGTAAACCATCACTCCGAGAACGGAGAGCTCTGCCAGGAACATAAGGCACTATCAGGTCTTGCAAATAATGCAGAGCTGAGCCGTTTTGGGCTTTATACGCAAGTAATACAATTTTAAATTGGATTCTGAATTTTACGGGTAGCCAATGGAGCGACGCTAACACTGGAGAGACGTGGTCTCTCCTGCTAATTCCTGTCAGTACTCGGGCTGCTGCATTTTGGATCAGCTGGAGGATATTCAGCAAATTACTTGGACATCCTGCTAATAACACATTACAGTAATCTAGTCTAGAAGATACAAACGCATGAACTAGTTTTTCTGCATCACTCTGCGAGAGGATTTTCCTAATCTTTGCAATAATACGGAGATGAAAAATGTTATTTTACAAACCTGATTAACATATGATTTAAACGACAAATCCTGATCAAATCCTGATCGAAAACAACGGATCTGTGTTGCGGTTCCTGGGCCCTCGTATGGATCTAAACTAGTCCAAAAATCTTATCTTCTCTTAATAACGTGCTCCCCCTGGTAACTTGTAATAGTAAACCAATTCGTTTTTTACATATATTTCTTAGGTTTTTGGCTTTTTAGGACTTGTCTTCTCTGGACCCTTTGTTTACTATCCATTTCCGTAGCTACCATCATGTCTGCCACACCCCACAATCCAGTCCTAGTAAAGTGCTGCTTCAACATCCCAACACTGCAATATCCGTTTTCTTCTTCAAAGAGTGTTTCAGGAACTGTCAACTCAGAGCTACTCACAAGTGAGATGGTTGCCATGGATACGGTGCTTTCAAGCCCTGGTTTTTATTTATTTGCATTTGGGAAAGTAACAGCTACTGAATCTCCTATGAATTGTCCTTTACTGCTGCGTATCTCTGTCTTCACCCCGCTGGGTCGCTGACACTGAACCTTTCTGTTAGTCAGAATGAGGTCATTCAAATGTAAGTGATGGTATCAGGATTGATGTGAGAACATGAGGCAGGACAGACTCAGGACAGACTCAGGACAGACTCAGAGTAACAGAAATATAAATACAGGGGTACGATCATCGCTGAGAAGGAATGTAGAAGAGCAGAGCTTACGTTACAGGGCTAATGCGGTCCATAAATCATTACTGGACGCGTGGAGGTTGAGCGTCTGTGAAATGTCTGTAATGTAAATCACCGGTGAGCTCATCACAGCAGAATTAAGCTTCGTAAGGAGCCAGCTTCATTTCCTCACAAACAGGATGAGAAAAGCGAAAACACCCTCTTATTTCACTCACACATTGGACACAGAAGAGCCCCAGTTAAGCAAAAACCATCTCTCACTCTGAGTTTAGGTGATATACGTGTGCAATATAAATATTCTCGACCGAAGGTTTGTATTTGAACTTTTGGAGGTTATCAGTTCTGCTGGGGAATGCTCTTGATTGTGAAAAGATACACTTTTGCACGCTTTAAAACATGTAACCAGCAACATTTCTCCACTCAACTCATTGATTACACATCAAAGTGTCTTCTTCAGTCAGAGACTTGTACAGGTTTGCTCTTCAGACTGCTATCGAACATCGTTAGAACCTTCTAGAGTGACTGTCTTTATTGACTGGAGCTGAATGATAGGAGGACGTATACTTCCTGGATATTGATAAAACAATATAACGTGTTATAGTTAAACAAATGCTTAAGTATATGACATCAGCATCTTTCCGCCCTGCATAAATAAGCTGCTTTAACGCAGCGCTCGTGCTGCGAAGACATGCCAGTGATGCCCCGTTCATTCCAGCTCTACATTCACACGTGTCGAATGCGAATGGGGTGGATAGGACCCAGAAGCAGGAGACCAGGAGGCAGCAAAAACGTGTTTTATTAACTTAAAGGGGACCTATTATGCTTTAACATATATAAAGTGGTCTCCCCTCAGCCTGCCAACTCAGAGAAGGAGGAAAGAAACCAAATTCTGCAGTGTCTGTACAGCCGCCCGGATGAGCCGTGTGATGTGGATCTACGAGCCGTTCAGATTCTGCTCCCGTCGTTACGTAACCAAAATGCAAACCACGCCCACAACTATAAAACCGTGTAACTGCATGTGAGCGTCCGACTATCGTAGCACTGCGTGACATCGGACGCTCTCTGTCCATCTCCCTCCAGCAGCTGCCACTTTATTGAGGTTTTTGTAGTGAAATGAGGAGGAATCATAGAGATAACTTCTCATTTCAACTAACTGGATCAACCGTTCCTCATCCATGACTGTTTCCTACAGCGCTTTCAACCGGCTATCAACGCGAGCGGCAGTCCAATAGAAAATAAAGCAATGGAATTTATTTTGTTGCTGACGCTCGCTCGCATCGCATGCAGTTAGGACACAGTGTAATAATAACTCCGCCGGCCGGAGCTTCCGGCATTTTTTCGTAGCGGTGTATCACGTCATTCAGGCAGCCAATCAGCACAGAGCCTCATTATCATAGCCCCGCCCACTCAGAATCCTGCATAGATAATGAGGTTAGAGAATGGGAAGATAAAGACATGGCTCAGTGGCTGAATTTCTAATTTATTTAGCAAAAACAATCAAAAGCTTGTTTTTAAGACATTCAAGGCCTGTTTAAAATTGGTATTAGATGCCATAATAGGTCCCCTTTAAACAAAACCCAAAGCGCTGCTGAGCAGGATTGCAAAAAAACAGAATTGCACAAAACCATACCGGAAACATGGAGGGATGGAACAGTACGGAGCAGCAGGGAGCAAGGGAAAGACAAGACCAGATATACACAGAAGGGTTGACGAGACACAGGTGCACACAATCAAAAAGATGCTGAGTTGACGGGGCTCTGAAAGCAGCATCCAAACATTTTGGGTGACCAACAGCATTGTACAGTTTTTGGCTTGTATTTTTGCATCTCTGATTTGTGTCTACGCTATTAGCAGTTCTGTCTGCAGCAGTCGCCAACTGTCAATCAAAAGAAAGGTGATTCCTGTTGGATCAGACACACGATAATTCTTAAATTGAAACACGGAATAAGCAGAAAGACATAACGTAAAATTACAGCCCGACCTGGAATAGCACGAGGTGGTGGGCCAATGGTCGTGCAAAATTACTCCTGAACGTTAGTCATGTGCAAAGAAAAAACCTGTCTTGCATGGATAGCAACAAGGATACTCACACTCCTGCTTTGTGTGGGTTTAGGCAACACTATTTATTCATTTAATGACATTAAAGGCAGGTTATTGGCCAAAGATTGTCTGACCAACCTGTAACATCATTTGCCGTATCACAGACTCAGCATTTGGTTTGTTTCATCTTCTCAGGCTGGGGATATGGTTTAATTTTATTAATGCTAATGACTTTAGCCTTTTCCTCAGATGTCCAGTTCACTGTGGGGCAGCAATGTCAGGATGCAGGTTCTCCCTGCAGGACATTACATTGTAAAACATGTGACGCTCACATTCATGTCAGTATTTGGAATATTTTGATTGATCGGTATTTAGAGGTGATTGGAAACAGTGATGATGATCATGTATAAACCATAAAGATGCTAAATAATTAGGATTAGGCGATTCTTTAGAAAATGTGACAGGCCTCGCTGCCAGTGCATATCTTTACTTCTTACCTTTTTTTTCCATTCTCACACACTAACAGTCCTTATTTGCTTCTTCCAGTTGTGCATTTTCAGTTTATGATTCTTTTGAGTTTTTTTTTATTATTATTTTTCTTCAGCTCTCTAACATCCCTATTTTATGTTCCCAGTGATTTGGAGTATCAGACCTGTTCCTAGGTTTTTGCTTTTTTTGTCTGACACTTTTCACTCAGGTTGCCTTGTTGACTTACTACCCGTTTTCACCCTTTATGTGTTTTTATTTTTACTTTTTCCCCTTCATTTGTTCCCTGGTTTGAAACATTCCCACTTCAGTACCAGTGAAGGCATCGTTGAGGGTCAGCTTTTCATAATGCAGCAGTAAAGCTTCAATCGGCTAGTCCTGGTATTCAGGACATGAATCTGCCTCTTACTACCTGTAATGACCTCTTTTGTAACCACACCTATTTCTGTTGAAGAGAAAAAAAAACCCTGTTTCTGTCAGTTTCTCTCACCGGTTTAAATCAGTCGAGCCCCTGCTGGAATAAATCTGATGTCACATGGTACACTAGTTATAAATAAGCAACACTTTTAACACTAGCCTGATGGCAACAAGAGCTGAGGCAGGCTTGTGAAAAGTCCTACTTTTCTCACCGTTCATCCTTTATCTACCCAATCTTGTAAATAAAGGTGAAGCTGCTCTCTGGAAAGCGTTTGTCTTCAGCAGATGCTCCGTGGCTGCAGCATAAGCGGGGCTTTGTAGCCGTAGGTCTCTGAGGATACAGCCAACCACATGACTCCAACTTGACTAAATCTCATGTGATACTTCCAAAGCTTTGGGACAGCTCTGTTCTTGTGTGTGTGTGTGTGTGTGTGTGTGTGTGTGTGTGTGTGTGTGTGTGTGTGTGTGTGTGTGTGTGTGTGTGTGTGTGTGTGTCAGAGGAATGCATCTCAGTGTGATTCAGTTAAAATAGAGCTCATTGAGTTGCAGTTGACAACATGTGACATTAATGATCTTTGAACGAACCTCAGTCAGAGGTAGAGAAGAGGATCCAGATGTTCAGATACCTCATAACCTTCTTTCTGGTGGTCTTGTTGTTCAGGTTACTGCCCAAACAACAAAGTAAGCAAACCAAACAGAATATTCATATTACCTTGAACGGATGCAGGTTTCTTCTCTCCAAGTCTTCAAGTCTTCTCTCATCACAGCGACTGATAGACGTGCAGCTACAGCAGGGTAAAACAGACTCCAGTCACAAGCTAACATGAATGTCAGACCAAGCCACACATGCACACAGGAAACATGTCAATCTGATTGGCCTGACTTCTGTTGGGAGTTCACGTTTGATTCTATCAAAGTCCTTACAGAGAAGAACAGGTTAAAGTTGAAAGTGAGTCTGTAAATTGTATCAGATTCCCAGTTGGAATCATTTGGCTTATCCATCAATCCATCCACCCATTGATGGCTTCACTTGGAGGACAACTGGCCATTCCCAAGTCAACCAAGAGATAAAGTCTCCAGAAAACCATGGGTCTGCCATTAGGCCTCCTTCAGATGGGACTTCTCCAAAACACCTCCTGTGGTTTCTTTTGATGTTTAGGAATAATTATTTATTGAGTCTCCTCTAAATAATTGGACTCCTCAAAATAGTTCTTGGTCCTGCCACGCTTTTAAGAAAAATCATTTAGGCAGCATGTATTTGTAACCTTATTTTTTCAGGTAAAATCTACAGTTCATGACCATAGGTGGGAGTTGAAACGTAGACGAACTGCTCAGATTCCAGTTTCTACATTTAAATGACATGCCTTTCTTCAAACACCAGGTTTAGTTGTGGTGTTCCACAGGGCTCTGGACTGGGACCCATTCTGTTCTTTCTATATGCTTATATTACACGTTATTATCTGTTTCTACCTTTATGCCGGTGACACACAGTTCTATTTAGCTATAAAACCTGGGGAAACTGATCAGTTACTGAACTGACTGATTACCTTGGAAGCATACTGGGGAGACTTGGAAAACCTGTAACGATCTGCTTTTCATTTCAGAGAAAAATCATTTCTGAGATTGAACTACTGGATGGCTTTGCCTTGGTTTTCCAGTTTGGCTGTTGGAAACCTTGTCCTTATTTTTGATATGGCTTTGTATTTAAACAGCTCTCTAGAACAGCCGTTCTTTCATCTGCCTAATGGATTTCTAAATCTGTCAGTTGATCCAGAACCCTGCAGTCAGAGTACTGACAGATACAGCCAAGAGACACCACACTTCCACTATCTTGACACTTCTCTACACTGGCTGCCCATTAAAATTAGAAAGAGATTTAATATCACTTTTTAACAACATACAAACCCCTCAAAGGCCTAGCTTCAACTTATCTGAAAGATCTTATTGTTTGCTGAGCCCTGTTACCCAACAAGGGCTCATCAGTCTCAGGACGCAGGCCTGCTTGTGGTTCCCAGAATCTCTCAGAACGTGGTGGGAGGAAGTGTTTAGTTTTCAGGCTCTTCTGCTGTTAAACCAGCTGACACTTTGTGTACGGACACAAACTCTGCTTAAAATTAACCTCTTCCAGACATCTTATATTTCTTTCACAGAACTGTATATGCCATAATTGTTTGAATGTGCTTGTTTTCCTTCTTGTGCACTTTTAAGCATTTCATTTTTATTCTAACCTAATGTTCAAATAACATCAATCTAACTTTTGATGCTAATTAACATGACTTTAAATTAATTCTGAACTGTTCAAACATCCTCATTTCAAGTATCATGTATGAAAGGGCATACAAAGAGCTGCAAAGAGGACCAGCAGAGATCTGCTGGGACGCTAACTGTCGCTCGGGCTGACGTTCGCAGGGCCAGACGCCTTTCATCCTGAAATGATCCAATGATGTCTTAAACCACGCTGCAAATATGTTTACTTCTCCTGCAACGTTGGGCCTTTAGCGTGAAGGTCAATTAAGATCCACTTGCGTACCGCTGGGCCTTCACCTCATCACAGAGAAATGAAATCATCGCGGAAAAAAGCAACAGTGCAATGAATTGAAAGGGTTTAACAAGTGCACCACTCTGCAGAGATTTGATGTTGGGACTTCATGAAGGCCTACCATCTTTTGTTTTATTCCCGCCCACTTGAAATCAAGCTGTGATTGGTCGATTTGCCCGTCACTCTCCACACATAAACACATAGCTTGGCCTTCCCTGGGATTTGGGAAATCCTAACCAATGAATGAGTTAACCGGGCCTTAATAGAGACATGAACTTGACAGGAAACTTAATGTTAGAACATAGATGAGAGAAAATCTGTTAAATATATTGTATTAAATTAAATGAGGTAGAAATAAAAAAAATATTAATATTTTTTATTTAATACTTTATTATTATTACCATTATTATTATTATTATTACATTTATTATTATTTCTTATTTTTTTTTAGGCCTTCTCTGAAGGCGTAGAAGGCCCTGAAGGTTCCCCATTGGTTCCAAGCAGCTGTTCTTATTCCACGTTAGCTTCAACCCCAAAGTTGGATTGAGGTTTTTCTCACATTACCAGCTTTGGTCTGCTTAGAGCTAGAAATGTGTTCCCAGAGTTATTTGACAGGCTTTTTTTCCCTTTTTGTTGTTGGCCTGTTGAAGAATGGTAGACGCCTTGAGAATTGCACTCTGCAATGTGTCGCTCATGAAGAACTAACAGCCGTAACAGAAAGGTAACCCCTGCAGGGAAAAACGAAGCCAGCCAGAGCGAACACCCTCAGTTCCTCAGAAGGCTCGCCTCTCCTCCTTCAGCGCCTTGCAAGGGTTAAGGAGTAAATGGTCATCGAATGCTTCAGGTATGCGTGAGTCATTGCTAAGGGAGGATAAAACAATGATCAGTGTGTTTATATGTGTGATAGATACAAGGTATTCCAGAGACAAGAAGGAAGAGATATTGAAAACCCAAACCACAGAATAGGCTTGTGCTTGTGCACGTGTGAGACGATACATGTATGGTACCGTCTAAGAGGAAATCCAAGTGGAAGATGAGTGTGCATGTGAGTTTGAGCGTGTGTTCGAGTTGCAGAGTGGAAGCAGATGGCCGAGTGGGCGGTCTCTGCCGCTCCACGCCTGCTGAGACTGTTAGAGCGGTAAAGATGAGCATTAAGGAGGAGATGAGCATTTGGACGGCAGCTGCCCTGTCCTGAAAACTGTCATCTTCCCAGTCTGTTTTCACCTCTCCACCTGTGTCTCTGTCCACTCCAGTCCCTCTCTGCAGCCTCCGTCTCTCCAGCAGGGCTGCACATATTCACTTATCACATCCTTCATTCCATATCTGATTCTCCACGTCACTATTTGATTAAAATCAAAGCTTACTCGAAAACACTTCCCACTTGAAACATTTCTAATATTCAAGTCCACTACGTGTAAAGACTACGGGAGAGTATTAGGGCCAGGCAGGAGATAAATAAAAATAATATTTTAGAGGAGGAAGATTTTTTTTCATTATGCACTTAGAGAAAAATGTCGAAAATGTCGAGAAAAAAGTCGAAATGTTGAGAAAAAAGTTGAAATGTCGAGATTAATGTTGAAGTACAATTTCAAGAAAAAAGTCAAAATTTTGTGAATAAAGTTGAAATGTTGAGAAAAAAGGCAAAATTTTGACTTTATTCATGAAATTTCGACTTTATTTTCTAAAATAGTATTTCAACATTATTCTCGACATTTCGACTTTTTTCTTGAAGTGCACAATAAAAAGAAAAATCTTCCCCTCTCAAATATTTTTTCTCCTGCATGGCCCTAATACTCTTCCGTAAAAGACTGATTATATTTAAGGTTTTGTTTTTCAATACAGATGCTGTTGCATAAACATAATTCAGTGGACTGAGACTATTCATTTGCAGCAATACAGGTTCTTGTGCACTGCCACGCTTGTTGATCTGCAGAAGAAGATTTCTAAACAGGACTTCCTCCCATATCATTGCATCATTGAACATGCCGTTTATTAAACTGTTATTATCTGAAACACACTTAGTTCACTTGCTGTTCTGTTCTGTTCAGCTGTGGTGTCGAGGCGGCTTCGTCTCCCTGGCTGCCGTTGGTTGAGACTGATGTGTATCTTCACCTGTGGGAACCACAACCGACTCTTGCACACAGATGCACATTTGTGCAGATATTGGCAGAGGAGACTCAGACAGATGCAGACACATAGGGATTTTGCTGTCAGACTGTTCCTCTGGAAGCTTAAACGCCGCTTTTATTCCTTTACCTTCCTCTCCTTTAAATATAAATATAAAACCTCAGGGCTTTTCTCTCCGCTGCCGCAAGGCCAAGAGTTTAACGAGGAGCAGTTCTCCAGCCAGGACTGCAGAGCCATCCTTCATCCCTCGCTTCTCTTCCCTGAGGACATCTTTGGCTCTCACCTGCAGTTTCACTCCCGTGTGGCGAAACCACAAACCAACATCAGCATCGTTTTCAACATAACACCACATCTGCTTCTGCCACTTGATTCAAAACAGAGTGCAGAGGCCCTTTTCTTCTTCTTTTCTGAAATAACCAGAAAGACGAAGCAGAAAATGTTTAAAAAGCGCTGGTTTGCAGCAGCGGCTCCTCTACGCTCTCCTGCTCAGAGGGGCCGGATTGTTTAATTGGCATACTGCATTACAGAGAGAAATACGTCCACGTTCCCAGATATTGATTTGACCAAACGCAGAGTAAGGACGTTTTTCTGTCTTCAATTATTCAGGCCTCTGGTTGCTGTTTCAGCGTACAGCTACTGTGGATTCTGTCATAACTCAGACTTTTGACGGTCACATCCGGAGGCTAAAGGTCTCAAAAAATCCATCTTTTGTTCTGCTGCTTTTGAGTTTTAGTAATATAATTTAAGGAAGACTGTTGATATTTTTACGAGACCCAAAAGCTCTGTGGTAAATGGCTCGTTGTGAAGTTCTACTCCGTCACACCAAACAAACAAACAAAGACTTCATTCTGACAATCATTTAAGTGTCTTATAGTATTATACAGTAGTATTCTTAGCAGTTCATGACACAGAAAACAGTGTGTGCGCGGTGTGTGTGTGTTAGTGTGTGTGTGTGTGTGTGCTCCATTTGTCCTGATCTGCTCTAATAAGTCATTTTCTTCAACATTAAATATAAAAATGAACTAACTTGACGGAATGTCCGCTCTGAAGAATGATCCTCTCTTGACATGTTACTAAAGGGTTTCAGCTACAACACACGGGGTGGGGGGGTCTCGTAAAAGAAACAAGACTGTCGTTGAAGGTGGACCGCATGTTGCAATCTCACAGAGTTAAAACGTTCAAATGTTCCAGATCGTCTAGTTCAGGGGTCGGCAACCCGCGGCTCCAGAGCCGCATGCGGCTCTTTAGCGCCACCCTAGTGGCTCCTGGAGCTTTTTCAAAAATGTTTGACCTCTTTTTTTCTTCTTTTTTTTTCTTTCTTTTTTCTCTTCTTTTTTCTCTCCTTTTTTTCTTTCTTTTTCCTTTCCTTTTTAATCTCGACATTTCGACTTTTTTCTCAACATTTTGACTTTTTTCACAAAATTTTTACTATTTCCTCGATATTTCGACTTTTGTCTCAACATTTTGCGTTTTTTCTCGAAATGTTGGCTTTTTTTCCACATTTCCATTTTTTTTTCTCTCCTTTTTTTCTTTCTTTTTCCTTTCCTTTTTAATCTCGACATTTCGACTTTTTTCTCTAAATTTTGACTTTTTTCTTGACATTTCGACTTTTGTCTCAACATTTTGAGTTTTTTCTCGAAATGTTGGCTTTTTTTCCACATTTCCATTTTTTTCTCTTCTTTTTTTCTTTCTTTTTCCTTTCCTTTTTAATCTCGACATTTCGACTCTTTTCTCAACATTTCGACTCTTTTCTCGACATTTTGACTTTTTCTCAAGATTGTACTTCAACATTAATCATGACATTTCGACTTTTTTCTCGACATTTCAACTTTTTTCTCGACATTTCGACTTTTTTCTTGAAGTGCATAATGAAAAAAAAAAATCTTCCCCCAGTCATAACTAATATAGAAACATGCAGCATGTGTTGTCTTCATTCTAAGGCTTATACAAGACTTTTCATTTTTTGCGGCTCCAGACATATTTGTTTTTTGTGTTTTTGGTCCAATATGGCTCTTTCAACATTTTGGGTTGCCGACCCCTGGTCTAGTTGATGCAGATGTGATGCAGAAATATGAGCGTAGATCCGAAGTTTAGTTTAATTTCACATGCACGTTTACTGCTTTGGCATCAGAACTATGAAATGATACCTGACCTTGTATGGGTTTATGTTCGGTGTGTGTATTAAATCATAGGAGTCTGGACTCTCACAAGTGTAGCAGTGCGTGTGTGTGTGTGTGTCCGTGTGTGTGTGTGTGTGTGTGTGTGTGTGTGTGTGTGAGTGTGTGAGTGTGAGAGAGAGAGAGTCTGTGGGTCTGCAGTGTGTCACTCTCTGTCACCGAGAACAGATAAAACACAATGTCCTCTCTGTTCTCTCTCTGGCTTTGTCTCATTCTCACTGCAGCTCCTCCCTTGTGGAGTTTGAGTTTGGACGTGTGATCACATCCTCCATCACACCCTCCATCAATCACATCACATCCTCAGCAGAGTGATCTAGAGTCACATTCAAGGCCAATTATCTCATATAACCGACCCTGGACCCCAAACACACCCACAAGACGATGGCTGAAATAGAGCAGCTGTTGGAACGGTCCAGTGAAAGACCACTCTTCCACCTGACTGAACTGCTGTAGTGGCACCTTCAGAGAACCTCGTAGTAGCAATCTTGCTGCTACCGGGGGTCACCAGACAGGACAGCAGACACGGGGTTTAGTGCAGAAATGGTGATTTATTTACTTTTTCACCCAGACACACGTGCCAGGACTCAGCACCTTCAGCAGCTCTGTGTCCTCTCTGTAGAGCTCCGCTCTGGGTCATTCCTCTCTTGTCTCCAGGGCCTGCGCACTACTGAAATACACAGAGAGTGATTAAACACACCTGTGCACCGTCAGCTGTTCCAGCTGCATCACCTGTGCGCTGCTCCCCCGCACTCCCTCTCTCCCCTGCAGACTACGCCCCAATCCTGCACCCTGCCACACTCGTCTAAACAAATGTCTCCAGATTTTAACTGAAGAAAAGTAGGGCAAATGTCCCAATAATGCAGCCAATAAAACATTTCTGGAGAATACAGTCAACAAAACAAGCATATTTGGTTCAATTTGTGTCTAAACTTACCAGAACATACCAGAATGGTATCATGGATGTGTTTTACTGTACATGGTGACAGCTTCTAGTGATTCATGCTGGCCCCAAAATAAAGACCCTTCAGCAAGTCATGACTCCTGTCCACCCCTGCCAGCGTTGCTCAAACACACACACGCACGCACGCACACACACACACACACACACATACACACACACACACACACACACACACACACACACACACACACACACACACACACACACACACACACTCACACACACACACACACACACACACACACACACACACACACACACACACTCAGAGAGAGGGGAACATACCAGATGCAGATCCACACAAACTTGCTCTCAGTCTGTCAAGGTTGAAGAGAAAAAAACGTGACATCGGTGAATTTATTCTGTGTAGACACAAACAGACACAAAGTAGACACACACACACACACACACACATACACACATGCTGGATGTCATGGCTCTGATCGGCTGTAGTTATTTCCAGAGCGGCTCGGTCCCCGCTGTGTGGGTGAGAGCGGGGAGACGCTGCGGGGTCTGTGGGGTCTGGACACGAGCAGCCGCACTGAAGCGCCGCAGCAGGTCTGGCTCGGAACCAGTATGGGGGTCCGTGGGGATGGAGGCGTCTCCATCCCGGCAAGGGCGTAGAGCGCCGGTGCGGCTGGCAGTGCGCTGCGGTGCTGTGCAGGCTCTATTGCCACGGCGTAGGGTACGCGTGACGCGCACCATTCTGCATTGGTGTAACGCGGAACCATAAATCAGCCTTCAGTGTGTGCTCTGTGTGCTGTTCTGAACTTTTCTGTTGTCTCATTTTGCTGGGACGTTGGGTCCCTCCACCGAGACACAACTTTTGCAGTATGCGTTCTTTGTTGTGTCTAAAAATGATGCGCAGTGCCGACCCAATCAGAAACGGTACAGATATTCTGTGATATTTTTTTATATTTATAAAAAAATAGAATTATAAAAAATAAAGGAAATAACTTTGATTGGGTGGGCAGGATGCACGTTTGGGTGGTCACAGCCCACCCCTGCCCCCCCTAAAACCGGCCTCGCTTACAGGTGAATGAGACATGGGGTAGTTTTGTTGAAAATGTGCTGTCCAAAATGTCCTGGAAACCTCGACTCCTGCAAATGCGCGTTCCCCAAAGTTTGTGGGGGCGTGGCTTTGGACGGAGCGCTGACAGGAGGGGGAGGAGGGGGCGGGGCTTAGAGGAGGTGCTGTCATTACCCGATGTGAGTCACACATGCGCAGTCGCATTATGAATGTAAAATGATTGTAATGTAATGTTAAAAATGTGTTAGTTTATACCATTCCCAACTGAAAAAATATGTCGTCACGCCTCTACCCGCCTCTACCCGTTTTGTCCCCGTGTGTTTTTCCACATCCAGGGGAGAAGTGTGCAGGTTGGGGTGAAGCTGCTGTGACGTACTCGATTGCGCAACCGCTTTGTTCATGTCGGCGCTGATGAGAAATCAGCTGGAGCGGCTGAGAGTAAAACAGCCCGTCTACATCCCTTTTTAATTCTCTCCTCAGCCACCAGGTTTATGAACATCTGCACCTCAGAGTTGGATCACCAAACAGACGTTTTGCGCTTTATAATAAAATCACCGCGAAAAAACATGACAGATATATGCATCTTTCTCTATCTCTATATATTATTTTTATTGTCTAAATTTTTGGGGTAATATTAAACTAATGAAAATGGTGTCTTCTCATTCATCATTAATAGATGTTTGATGATGAATTAAGTAATATCAAAGGGAACTTTTACTTATTTCATTAAAATTCAGACCAAATAGGAAAAGCAATCATGTAAATAATAATATACCTAACTTATTGTGAGTAGTGTATATCAAAACAAGTGTGTGTTTAGATCTTGTCTATCAAGTCTGGCGACGTAACTGTAGTTTGTCCAAGCGACTGCGCATGTGTGACTCAAATCGGGTAGCGACTCACATCGGGTAATGACAGGTGCCACTTTCAAATCTTGCTAGCTCTCCAACATCAAGGATTATACCTTTAAAGGTATTGTGACATGAAAAACACATTTTTCTTGATTTTTTGTGTTTTGTTGGGTGTCTTGACATCAATTACACCCAAAAAACAACAAACTTTTAACATTCAGTGTATTGTGTGCTTTCTGGGATTTTCCGCATAACTGTGCAAAAACGGCGCATCTGGTTTGGTGGCGGAACGTGACGTCACGCCCCGCTGAATCACTGCCCCCTCCACCCAGCTCCCTGCCTCCTCTCCTCTCCAGCGCACCATAAAGGCTGATTTATGGTTCCGCGTTACATCGATACAGAGCCTACGGCGTAAGGTTACGCGGCGACGCGCACCATACGCTGAACCCTACGGCGTAGGCTCTGCGTCGATTTAACGCGGAACCATAAATCAGGCTTAACACGGAGCAGTTTAGAGCCTCTTTTGTTCTAATCACCGGAGGAAAACTGCTAAGAAGACCTGCGGCCACTGACTGGACTTAAGATAAGGGGACACTGCTGCTTGCATGCCTTTATTTTTATGATTGTTTGCTGTGGTTCGCCGTGCTGCTTCGCCTGTCGCTCCCGGCTTAACTCTCCGACGCCGCTGTGAGCGTATGGCTGGAGGAGGAGGAGGTTTGGAGGAGGAGCGGAGCAATGATTGACAGGAAAGGGAGAAAAGGAAGCATTTTTCACGGCGCAAAAAAACACTGTAATAAAAAGCCAGGAATAGAGTACTAGAGTGAATATTTTCTTGTTACACTCTTTTAGACACATTTGAGGGATGTTGGCCAAGACTTTTAATAGTGTTAAAAGCATGTTAAAAATGATGTCACAATACCTTTAAGGCCTCGTTCCTCTAAAATGCGGTGGAAAGGTTCTTTAGTCTTGCTGTGATTCAGAAACTAACTTCAATGTTAGCAGACATCGCTCCTGCTCCATTTCAAAGTGGGACAGTTAAACTCACCAACAGATCTGGTGGTGTTACTCATTTAACCACCTCTTTTCAAGGGCACATAAATGACCAATATCTTAATGCCAGTCTGTGAACAGACACTGATGAGTGACAACCTCTGACTCACACAAAGAAAAAGGTAAATCAGCATCGTGCTGCAGAATATTAATAGTTCAACATTTTAGCCCAACATCCATCGTACATGGCTCTTATGTAGGTTTTTCTTAAAGGGATTGTGACATGAAAAACACATTTTTCTTGATTTTTTGTTTTGTTGGGTGTCTTGACATCAATTACACCCAAAAAACAAGGAACTTTTAACATTCAGTGTATTGTGTGCTTTCTGTGATTTTCCGCATAACTATGCAAAAACGGCGCACCTGGTTTGGTGGCGGGCCGTTACGTAACGATCCGCTAAATCACCGCCCCCTCCACCCAGCTCCCTGTCTCCTCTCCTCTCCAGTGCACCATAAAGGCTGATTTATGGTTCCGCGTTACACCGACGCAGAGCCTACGGCATAGGGTTACGCGGCGACGCGCACCGTACGCTGAACCCTACGGCGTAAGCTCTGCGTCGATTTAACGCGGAACCATAAATGAGGCTTAACAAGGAGCTGTTTAGAGCGTCTTTTGTTCTAATCACCGGAGGAAAACTGCTAAGAAGACCCGCGGCCACTGACTGGACTTAAGATAAGGGGACAGTGCTGCTTGCATGCCTTTATTTTTATGATTGTTTGCTGTGGTTCGCCATGCTGCTTTTCCGTGCTTGCTTCGCCTGTCGCTCCCGGCTCCGACGCCGCTGTGAGCGTATGGCTGGAGGAGGAGGAGGTTTGGAGGAGGAGCGGAGCAATGATTGACAGGAAAGGGAGAAAAGGAAGCATTTTTCACGGCGCAAAAAATCACTGTAATAAAAAGCCAGGAAAAGAGTACTAGAGTTAAGTTTTTCTTGTTACACTCTTTTAGACACATTTGAGGGACGTTGGCCAAGACTTTTAATAGTGTTAAAAGCATGTTAAAAATGATGTCACAATACCTTTAACATGCTGGAACAAGCTTGTACTTTTATTCTGAAGTAGCAACGTTAGCACGGCTTGCTCTGAACACCTGTGTTGCATCTTCCTTTTTCTAAAAACCCAAATAATCCTGCAGGATGGATGTGCTGCTCCTCTTCTGGACAGAGTTTCAGCTGATTCAGCTCCAGACTGCTCCATCTGGGCCGGAGACTCGTTGCCTCACAACCCTGTCATAGCTCAAAATCGCGATAAATGTGATTAATCGTTCAGCCCTATTTCATTACAGGTTACATTTTTTTAATTTAAGACCTGCTAATCACCAAATCTTATTCTTTTATCACATATTTGAGTTGAAGGAGGACATAGCCTGATTTTTATAGAACTGTATTAAATGAACCCCTGTATATGGGGCATCTGTGGCCATATTTATTATCCACCAGCCCAGTTACATATGCAACAACTATTTTTAGTTTGTTTCCTGGGTGTACCAGAATCTCTGAAAGGGTTCAGTCTTCAGGCGATGCCAACAGAGCCATCTATTTTATTATCATTACTATTATTGATAATGACTTTAAGAGCACAGACTGATTCCATGTGATGCCTAAACTTTGTTAAGCATCAGTTACATCCATAGTGGCAGCTGGTTTACTGCTGCTTTTAACAAAAACAGTTTTACTGCCGGTAATGGTTTGTTTTCCTCGTGTAACCTTTATTCAGGCAGGAGAAGACGCTCAGCATGCAGTCGGGAGGAATAAACAGTTGTGACGTTTCAGCATTGAGCAGAGTGACTGATAATCTGGAGCTGCACAGTAATGACCAACACAACGCTCAAACACAACCACACAGGGAAATTAAATTGAAGGCTTTAACTCAATTTAGCACGTTTCCCTCCAGCCGGCCTCCTCCGCCCTGATCCATCACAGTGGTGTGTGTGTGTGTGTGTGTGTGTGTGTGTGTGTGTGTGTGTGTGTGTGTGTGCGTGTGTGCGTGTGTGCGTGTGTGCGTGTGTGCGTGTGTGCGTGCGTGCGTGCGTGCGTGCGTGCGTGCGTGCGTGCGTGCGTGCGTGCGTGCGTGCGTGCGTTGGGGTGTGTGTGTGTGTGTGTTGGGGTGGAGGTTGTTCTCAAAAAGGTATATGAATTTAATTTGACTGCCTGCACAGAATCCATCGCGCTGGTGTGAAGGTGCACACCGTGTTTGCTCTCACACGTGATGACGACCATGTGAGGTTGGACCTGCGTACACAGATATGCAGACTGTTGTCGTTATCAGGTGTGGCTGAATGCCCGGAGTGATTAGTGACTTCTGCAGGACAGACGAGGAATGTCCACTTGTGACGGCTCGTCGTCGGTGGGGATTGATTCATAGATTGTACAAAGTGCAGGAATTCTTTGATCCATCGTAAGATATGGATTGTGGGTTTACAACAGAACCAGGCTGAGATGTTGAGGTATCAGTGTTGAACGCTGGATGGGATAAACCCTTCCTGCTCCGAGCACACACACACATACAGACACACACACACACACACACACACACACACACACACACACACACACACACACACACACACACACACACACACACACACACACACACACACACACACACACACACACACACACACACACAGACCTTTTCCTTCCTTTCCTACTATATTTAGTGACGTCTGCACCTGCAGTCTGAGCAGCTCAGTGAGCAGCAGGGCCTCACAGGAAGGAGCTGATGTGATCCATGAAGTCACAGTAGTGGCCCAGGTTTCAGTAGTGACCTGATGGATCCGGACCTTGCAGGACTTCTCACCCGGGCTTCTGTTGACCTCAGCCCTCATCTGTGTTCAGGGAAGCTGCTGGACAGCAAGTCGAAGACTGAGAGGATCTCATTCAGTTTATGAAAGTCCAAAACAAAATCATCTTCCAGTCCTTATCGGTACAGGGAACTGGAAACAGCCATCATTTTAAAGGGGACCTATTATGGCATCTAATACCTATTTTAAACAGGCCTTGAATGTCTTAAAAACAAGCTTTTGATTGTTTTTGCTAAATAAATTAGAAATTCAGCCTCTGAGCCATGTCTTTATCTTCCCATTCTCTAACCTCATTATCTATGCAGGATTCTGAGTGGGCGGGGCTATGATAATGAGGCTCTGTGCTGATTGGCTGCCTGAATGACGTGTTGCACGGGAGGACACAAAGACAGAATACAGACATTTGTGTTGGTTTTTACAACCAACAACAGAGCAATTTGCATGTCTAGCTCGAACAGACACCAGATACACCGCTACGAAAAAATGGCGGAAGCTCTGGCCGGTGGAGTTGTTGTTGTTGTTCCGGCCAGAGTTAGTTGTGGGCGTGGTTTCACGTATCGGAGGCCAACCGATGTAAATCGCTCCTGTTGTTACGTAACGACGGGAGCAGAATCTTATTGGCTCGTAGAAGTCACATCACACTGGACGGCTCATCCGGGCGGCTGTACAGACACTGCAGAATTTGGTTGCTTTCCTCCTTCTCTGAGTTGGCAGGCTGAGGGGAGACCATTTTATATATGTTAAAGCAAGAAAAAACCTGTTTTTCATAATAGGTCCCCTTTAATATCGTAGCCTTGTCACGTCAACAAAAACAAAAAGGATTGGCAAAGAGTGGGCGGATGTGTTGGAGGAATTCAGCATAAAGACCAAAACAAAGTGTGAACAGAATGCAGAAGCATCTGAATTCTGTGGCGCTGTTGTTACAGATGTACGTTACAGTCGTGTAACTGTTCTCAGCAAAGCGTCTGCTCTCACCAGATCACTCTCCAGGAGATCAGCAGAGTTACGACACATGAATGAACTCACAAGTCCGTCACATGAGGATGGACTGCTGGGCGCTCTGATGCTCCCAGAATGCATCGCTCTGACCTCGTAGGGGTCGTGGACACCGGTGGACGCACACGTTACATCAGCCCTGCCATTCACACGTCGGCTCAGCGCGCTTCACAATAGGCTTTTGGCTTCCTGCATCACTCTTATCAGAGCTTTCTTCTTCCAATTTATATATTCTCACTTATTACCTCATGTTTTGGTTGTAAAGTATCTCATTTTTCATTAAATGAGTTCTGTCTGCCTGAAATACTTCCAGGGACTTCACTGCGCTCTGACTGTTTTTCTCTACTCTCTCATTCTGCTGCATCAGCAGACTGTTTTTTCTAAAGGGAATACAAATATATTTCTGTATATATGAATGCAGTGACTGCAATTTTTAATGGCCAGAGAAACATCTGAACTAGAAGGAATCTGTGTGCAGGCGACAGGGCTGTCTAGACTGGACACTTATGATCTTTGCTATCAGCTTAGTTCAAAGCATTTCTGATGGTATGGGGTTGCATTAGTGTCGGCGGCGCACGCAGCTTCCACATCTGGAAAGGCTCCATCAATGCTGAAAAGTTCATAGAGATTTCAGAGCGCCATCTGCTTCCATCCAGACATCTTCACTTTCAGGGAATATTTCCATATTTCAGCAAGACGATGCTAAACCCCACACTGCATCCATCACACCCAGGAGGAGAGTCCCGGTGCTGAGCTGATCATCATCTGGAGCATCATCATACCCAGCAATCAAGGTCCAGGACTAGGCCTGTGTTGAAAAAAAACGATTTTCCGGTTCTAAATCGATTCCCATATTAATTCCTAAAAATCAATTCGTATGTCTAAAGAGCAAAATTTTTTTTCATCATTACATTACAACTTTTGGTATTTTTTTGTTTATGCCCAAAAAAGGAATTTTTCGTTGGACACGAGAATAACTGGTGCCATGTTTTTGCCTTTAAATATGTTTAAAGTTATGAAAACATTAAAGTTTTCAGTTATAATTGCATAAATTGTCTATATTCCTTTGCTTTATATACTGTCTTGGGGTTACATTTGCAAAAAATGCTAAAAACCAAATTCTCAAAAATGGGAAAAATAAAACCAATTTCATACGTCCTCTGTTTCCTCCCTGGATCTGTTTGGTAATTCTACACGATGTTTCTGAAAGCAGTTCTATCAGCATTCTGGGAGTTGATTGGTCCTTACAGCATCATTAGCTGCAATACTTGCTGTTGAATCTCAATATAATACTAGTATTAATATGTTGCAGAACTACAAAGTCATATAATTCATGCAACAGCTGAAAAAACTGTTTTAATAAAACTAACCCAAATCAATATCGGAATCGAATCGAATCGGATCGAATCAAATCATGATAATCGATTCTGAATCTTAAAGGGGACCTATTATGGCATCTAATACCTATTTTAAACAGGCCTTGAATGTCTTAAAAACAAGCTTTTGATTGTTTTTGCTAAATAAATTAGAAATTCAGCCTCTGGGCCATGTCTTTATCTTCTCATTCTCTAACCGCATTATCTATGCAGGATTCTGAGTGGGCGGGGCTATGATAATGAGCTCTGTGCTGATTGGCTGCATGAGTGACACGATACATCGCTACGAAAAAATGGCGGAATCTCCGGCCGGCGGAGTTAGTTGTTGTTGGAGCAAAATCTTATTGGCTCGTAGATTCACATCACACTGGACGGATCATCCGGGCGGCTGTACAGACACTGCAGAATTTGGTTGCTTTCCTCCTTCTCTGAGTTGGCAGGGTGAGGGGAGACCACTTTATATATGTTAAAGCAAGAGAAAACCTGTTTTTCATAATAGGTCCCCTTTAAGAATTGGAATGGAATCGATTCTTGACATTTGAATGGATGACCAGCTCTTTGCAGGACTGTTGAGCAGCTGGAACCCTGTATGGGACTAGAACGGGCCAGCATCCCTCTCCCACACCTCCACCGGCCTCCTCACTCTCCACACGTTTACATGCAGTTGCTGCTCCACGGTTGCTCCTGCCATCAAATTCACAATGAGCTAATATTTTCCATGAAATGTAAAAATGTCTCCGTTTCAACATCTGACATGTGGTTTAAGTGCTGTCGGGAATAAAATCGGAGGTTATGAGATCTGCAGACGTTGCGACGTTGCATCTTTTCGGGAATCAACATCCACAACCGGAGCAGCACAGAGGGACGGCCGGAGATCCTTCGTGCTTTCTTTATCATAACCGCTAGCATCGATGTGGGTGTATCTGACCAGTGGGGACGGCCTTTCTCCAGGTTGTGTGGAGGTAAAGTTCTCCTGAGGAACCAGAGGAGAGTCTGTGGGTCTGCTGCACTTTGGGCCCTCTGCAATTAGTCCTGCAAACCTTTTCTTTTATATCGAAAACAACAAAAGTGGGAACATCTGAAGACGTCGTCATGCCAACAGACTTCTGCTGAAGTTTAATGTGAGAAAATGCTTCATCAGTTTTGTCAGCTCCCTGACAGATCCTCCTTGTGCCAGTGACAGCAAGGAGACCGTCCCTTTCTTTTACTGACAACAACAAAACAGCCCAAATTTCAAAGACCTTTATCTCCCGGTTTATTGTGTGTGAGCGGCTCTGCCGTTGCAGCAGAGCGGCTCCCTCCCTCCGTCAGATTCATGGCACTACTCTGCCTCCTCCATCCTCCTTCATCTCTCCCATCTGCCAACGACTTCCTTCCTTCCGTTCCGTCTACCAGAAAATGCAGATGGATGAGAAAATGATCTTGTTAAACCTCCAAACGTTCACTCCACCGTCCCAATGGAAGATGCCGATCGATTCCGATGAAATGAAAAGAAAAACAACCCAACTCCGGCTGTGAAATGATTCTCTTAACATCAGTGAGAAGTCATCTGGCGCGTTCCCCTCCCTCCCTCGGTTGGAACAAACTTTCTCTGTCCTCCCCCTCAGCCGGCTCTCTGCTTTCCATCTCTGACTGTGTACGTTTCCGAACCCACGCCTGCTCGGCTTGGCTGCGGCAGCTCTCGCTGCTGCTGCTGCTGCTGCTGCTGCTGCTGCTGCAGCAGCTTCCTAATGTGTGAGTGTGTGTGTGGAGGGGGGACGGTGGACGCCGTGGGAGGTAGAAACGGCTGCTGGAAACC
The DNA here is from genome assembly GCF_033807715.1 of Cololabis saira. NCBI lineage: Eukaryota > Metazoa > Chordata > Actinopteri > Beloniformes > Belonidae > Cololabis > Cololabis saira. Next base: position 34,685,215 of record NC_084603.1, read on the forward strand.
CGGGCAACCCCTCGCCAGGTACCAGCTCCTCGCTCCTGAAACCCGTCTCCCTTCCTTCGTGTGTGTGTGTGTGTGTGTGTGTGTGTGTGTGTGTGTGTGTGTGTGTGTGTGTGTGTGTGTGTGTGTGTGTGTGTGTGTGTGTGTGTGTGTGTGGGTGTGCGACAGGAAATGTGTCAACCTTCACTGTGAGTCTCAAACCACACTTGTTTTTTCTCTCCAACTATCTCTCGTCTGCATGTTGCCACGTCACTGGTGTGAGAGCTACGGAAGAATATTAGGGCTAGGCAGGATAAAGATAAAAATAATATTTTAGAGGAGGAAGATTCTTTTTTCATTATGCACTTCGAGAAAAAAGTCGAAATGTTGAGAAAAAAGTCGAAATGTCGAGATTAATGTTGAAGTACAATTTCGAGAAAAAGTCAAAATGTCGAAAAAAAAAGTCGAAATGTCGAGAAAAAAGTCGAAATGACGAAAAAAAAGTTGAAATGTCGAGAAAAAAGGTGACATTTCGAGAATACAGTCAAACTTGTGAGACTATAACAAACAGCGCATGTGACTGTCTTTACAAAATGCCTCGTAGGCCTATAGATGAACTGGTGAAACTGTACTTCAGAATCGGCTTCAGTAACAAAGAAATTCAGTCTAAATTCTGTCAGTCACTCGGATTTGATGGGCCAGAGGAGACATTTTGACTTTATTCACGAAATTGTATTTCAACATTATTCTCGAAATTTCGACTTTATTCACGAAATTTCGACTTTATTCTTGAATTTATATTTCAACATTAATCTCGACATTTCGTCTTTTTTCTCGAAGTGCACAATAAAAAAAAATCTTCCCCTCTCAAATATTTTTTCTCCTGCATGGCCCTAATACTCCTGTCGGCGTGAGGAGATGCTGAAGCATCTACTGACCAAATTGGGGCCCTAAGCGAAAGGTTATTTGGAGGCCCCCCCGACCTCAAACCTCTCCCCATCCCAAATGTATCATTGCTACAAAAGGACCTAATAACAACATGCTATTTTACTTGACAACCCGTCAATAACAACAAATGTACGGTAGATAAAGTAGTTTGACTGTATGATTCAAATGAACAACCTGAAATAATAAATACATATTCAATAAAAAACTTAAAACTGAAATAGTAAGTCACAAATAGCGATCAATTACTCACCAAAAGAAAGTTACTTCCACCACCTCAATCCCCCACAAAAATCTGAAAGCAGGTCTCGCAGGTCTGAAATCAGAGCTAAACACACGTGTGCCTTTTACAGATGCACATTTATCTCATTAAAAATAGTCAAACTTCTTAACAATAGAAATTGATATAAAACTATAGCCAATTTATTATATATTGGCTAAAGTTTGTAGCTTATATACGATCGACTGGTCATTTTACCACCTTTTTTCAACAGAGGTTAATGCATAGGATGTTAACAAGGCGTTCAATAAATGTTCATCAGGGCCGTTGGAAAAACACAATTCCCTCAGTTTATACAGAAACTGGAGACAGATTCATATCTGAGTGGCAGCTCAGGTGTTTGTGCTACAAAGTTTTATTTCAACAACATCCCCACCTTCACGTGAAGCACGAGTTTCCTCGTGTTTTGCCTTTTTCCCTCTCTTGCTCCTGATTTGTGATGTCTTTTGGATGAAAAGTTGAAATCTCTGCAAGAGCCTGCCTGCACCCTTCTGATTGGTCAGATTTCAGGTGCTGCCAATCAATGCACGGCCAGATTACTCACCATTCAGGTCTCTTTTCTCCCCTCCTCCTCACGGTAGCGCATACACGCACCCATTACGCAAATGTGTTGCCGAGCAAATGCGTCCCCTCGCGCAAAATGCACTGTGCTGAAGTCACTCTCTTCCATGTGAGCGCTGCACAACGTTTCAGGAAGAGGGAAAACATCAGGCCACATACTGACGATCCAGATGTTTACAGTTTTTCTTGATTGCCTAAGCATGATTTTCAAAACAGGGCCCGTGGTTTCAAAACACTACACACAATTAGCACAACAACACACCAAATTAGCAAAACACTACAGATCCTTTGCAAAATTAAACACGCTTGTAAAAACTATACACTTCTTTTTAAAAACCACACTTTGTTACCATATGAAACAAACACGTTTCACATTACTATACTCTGTTTGCACGAGTTACACTCTGCTGTGATAAACCTAAAACCCTTTTAGCACTTCTACGTCCCTATGATTAGAGTAGGCTACTATCAACAAAGTACAAATATACAGTTTTTCTTGATCGTTTTGGCCCATTTTTCCATTCACAGTTTACTTTTTCAAAACAACTCACACAAAGCCCTTAACAGAAGCTGAAATAACCAAAACACTTTATGATGTTTGCAGAATGACACCACTTTCTCAAAACTTCCACACATCCATCAAAACCAAACTTTTCCATCAAAACCTAGAATTTTTTCTCAATTGAACATGTGTATTTTCTCATTTATTTACTGTAACGATGGATAACAAAATTGAAACCACAGCTATCAATATCAACTTTTGTTCAACACCCTCATAGTATTGACTATTTTACAACTGACAACATACTACAATTTGGGTTTTGTATTGAGCACTCTAACTTAGTTATATAACTTAGAAATATACTGTCACAGGGTATTTACAGTAAAATCAGAAAATGTGTATACAGTAAAATATTGTAGATCTGTTTTTGTATTGCTGAAGTTCCTGTCAACACCATTGATTTACATTTGTTCTACTGTGTACAAAATGGCAAGATTCTGACAGAAAAATATTTATTGCAGTACTTGTCATATGCACGTAATCAAAATGACAGGGTTCAATATGCAGTACAACAAAGGTCAATTGTCAAAGAAAGTACTGTAAATGAAACACAATGAAATGAAACCCTGTAAATATGAACAAAATAAAAATACAGGAAAATTACGCATTGTCGACACGGGCCTGACGATCAGGCCACATGTCCTCGTCCACGTCCTCCTCGATCCATGCTTGGTGTCAACTTCAAGCTATTGACCTCTTTGATAGGTTGAGGACTACTTGCTTTGTTTTGCAAAGAGAGTTCACACAGGTGCTGATCATTTTTAGAATTGAGAGAGTAGTTCCAATTAGCTGCTACAAAGTGTCTGCAATGTGTTGCCATGGTAAATCAGTTATGTTTTGTGTCTCTTTGTGAGAAGTGTGTTAACTGTTTTGAAAAGTGTATTACAGTAAAAGTCAAAGAAAATTGTGTGAAAGCAATGAGAAATAGTTAACCGATTGGCCAGAGAGGACTCTTGCTGTGCAAAGAAGGTGTGAGCATTAGATAAAGTTGACCCATGATGTGCAAAATGTGTCAAAGCAATCGAGAAAAACTGTAGTCTTTCTCTGACTCTTGTGCTTGGAGACCAATGAGCTCACCTGCTGCTTTCTATAGTGTAGATACACCTGATTGGTGTGTCTACATTTAAGCAAACAAGTGTTTGCACACCTGATGACTGTGTTGAACCAACTGGTTGGACGGTGTGCTAATTTGACAGTCAGTGCTTTGGTATTGCAAAGAAGTGACTTTATGATAGATTTTTGTGTCTAATGTCGGTTTAGTGTGTTTAGTGTTTTGAAAATCACTGTGTGTAGAGTTTTGCAACAAGTGTGAGGTTGACAATGTGCTTATAGTTGTGCAAATATGGGCTGATGTTTTGCTTCTTGAGTGTAAGGTTTTGCTAATAGTGTACTACTTTTAATTTTAGTGTGTAAGCAATCGAAAAAAACTGTAAGTAGACCCCGGCTATCAGAGTGGTTTCTTAATTTCCTCTCTTATTGCGTCATGGGGGACCTGTATGTCTTGCAACAAGGAGACCAGCTCTGTGTCCGTGTGTCCGTCACAGAGACATGCCGTTGGCAGCGGTGTGGAGGACACTTCCTGCTCCTGAGAGTTCTCCCACAGAGCGTTTAGTGTCCACCTTTTTACTTGATTAATTAGTTGTAAAAGGACGTGGGTGTTGGACACGCTGAATTCTGCTCATCCGAGTTCACCTGGAGAAGATGTCCCTATTTATCCACCTGGACCCCTGAAGGCAGCGACCCGTTGCTCGGCTGTTTTAGGATCCTCTGAGGCCATGTTTACACATAGCCGGGTATTTACAAAAATGGATATTTCCCCCTCTATGTTTTGAAAAATACCATCATTTACACGAACCAGCATAAATACGTTGTTAAGGTGCTATGAGCAGTCAAACCTACAGGGGGCAGTGTAACGAGAAGATAAAGTCATGCTAGCCAATCAAAATCCTGGAAAAAAAACATCAACAAATGACACGAGTAACTTCCAGTTACTTCCAAGATGAACGAGAGTCTTTCGTTTGGAGTGACAGAGAAGTGGAGTTACTTTTAAGTGTTACTTTAGAATATAAAACAAGTAAAATACAAGAAAATATTGACGGTGGCCAAACAAATTGTAAACACAGGTCGCACACATGACGTTGCACTGCAAAAACTTAAAATTGCTTTAAAGCAGCACAACGTAACTTTCAGCTTTTCTGAGTTTGGCCGGATCTTTTGGACAAAAGCGGTAGTGCTTTACCAGAAAGAACACTACATTTCCCATGAGCACCAGCGCGTACTGCCGGAAAACTCCTGTCCCGTCGCTGCATTTGTTTTGATAGAAGACGGGATGCTTTTCTGTTTCACCAAGTGAACAGACGGAACGCAAAAAAAAAGATGTTAAACTGCTGGAAAGGAACTGGAATTTACCGGGATACCTTAAACAAGGAAGCCAGGGAGCGGTATATGGAGAAAATAATGATTATTAACGGTCTGGATCCATATGAAATCACTACTGAAGAGCCATGTGTTTCAATAAATTAGTATAATAGTACAACATACAGTACATGTTTTGTATTACTCTTAATTTTCTTTTCTTTTTTTTCGACTGCTTTGAAGAGGCTCTGAGGCGTGAGCAATATAAGGGAAGGAGGGGGAAGTGACGTATGCCGTAAAGCAGTCAAAGCCGTAAAGATTTGTAGTTTTTTAGTGTGGCAGGGTTCCTACCATGCTCCTCAAAGTTACATAGTGCCAGTGGAGGCGATACAGACCCCTCAGACCATGACAGAGGTTCATTAAACCTGTTGGAAGTTGATGTACCATCACAATGACTCTGGAAATATGATATTAAGGTGGAAAAGTTACATAGTGCCGCTTTAAGTGTAATGAGATTTTTTTGACTACAAAGGAAAAATTTTAACTAGAAATAAGACAAATATTCTTGTTAAGATTTTGAGTTTTTGCAGTTTGGTGACGTTTCTGTCAAATAATGTGACGTTCTGAAGCCTAAATGTCCGTTTCCCTCCGTTTACAAGCAAACGTGAAGACGGAGTTTTTGCAAATCTCCACTTTGGCCGGAGTTTTCAGAAATGATGGTTTTTGGTGACTTTGAGCTTTGTTTTCCTGTAAACGAACGGCCAAAACGCATGAAAACGCCACCGTTTTTGCTACGTGTAAACGGGGCCTTAGAGGTCTAATCTCCACTTCCCCGTCATCTTTCTATACAGTACAGGGAACAGCCTACAGCTGCATACAGCTGTGAACTGCTGCACATGCGTCTTCATTTGTCTCCATTAGCAGGAACTGTGGGGACCGTCTGCAGGGCTGGGACCGGTCCCTGCCCTGGGTTTGGTACTTCAGTTGGGAAATGTTCTCAAGTTGACTGGGTTTAATCTTCATATTCACTGAAACTGGATTTTTTCCCCCCACATTACAGGATTTGAGCTCCTCATGATTTCTCTCTCCTCATCTGTCTCTGCATGTGTCCTCCCTGTGTGCAGATTGATCTGGAGCCAGAGGGGAAAGTCTACGTGGTGATCGACCTCTCGGGATCCTCCAGTGAAGGTAGGAGCACAGAAAACCAGAGACGTCACCAAGACGGATGGCTCTCAGCTCGGGTGCGAGAGCCGCTGAATAATCGTCCGAGTATTCGCTCAGACGGCGTGATATCCATCTGCTGGCGTGTCTGGGTTATCTGCTGATGAAGTCGTGGACAGGAAGCAGCGTCACTGCTGACGTCAACCCCTCAGCTCTTCTTAGTGTTCACTGCAGATAAATAACCACCTTCAAAAAGGCTTAAACCTGCGGCGAACGTCTGCACGAAGGTCCTAAAAATGCTGCAAAATACACAGTTACATAATTTCCCTGTGAAGGGAACGCTGGTCTCGTCACCGGCCACATTTAATCAAAGTGTGAATACAAAGCACAACTGTTTTCTGCAGATGTCAAACCACATTTCCTGTCTGCTCCAATTTCTTTGAAACACAGTTTTGTACTTTGTAAAAGACAGTTGTGATGAAGCGCTCATCATTTATTACATTTTAGTAGCAGTTTATGCTGCTAAAAGTGTGCACAGATATCAAATTAGAGTTCAAGTCCAGACAGATTAAATCACATGCCTGACTGTTTATTTTCTTCCTCCATTGTTGTTGCTGCAGAGAGATCGCTTTTATGGGTCAGAAAAAAAGCAAAAATGCATCTTATAAGTTGTAAACAGGCAGGAAGACTGGAAGAGGGGATTACTCTCGTGGAGCTATTACACCAATAATGATGGTTGAAGTGAGGAAAAGGGAAGATAGTGATGCAGTTTTACTGCAGCCTCGTTGCTCAGCGCTAACGTACGCTTAGGCCTGTGTTGAAAAAATACATTTTCCGATTCTAAATCGATTCTCATATTAATTCCTAAATATCGATTCGTATGTCTAAAGATCGATTTACATTTTTTTTTTTTTCATCGTTACAACTTTTGGTATTTTTTTGTTTATGCCCAAAAAAGGAATGTTTTCTTGCACACGAGAATAACTGGTGCCATGTTTTTGCCTTTAAATATGTTTAAAGGTATGAAAACTTTGGTTTTCAGTTATAATTGCATAAATTGTCTATATTTCATTACTTTATACACTGTCTTGGGGTTACATTTGCATAAAATGCTAAAAAACTAATTTTCAAAAGTTAAAAACCGAAAAACACAGAAAATGGAAAAAATAAAAATGGAATGTGGGAAAAAATAAAACTGATTTCATCCGTCTGTTTGCTGCCCTGGATCTGTTTGGTAATTCTGACCCATGATGTTTCCTAAAGCAGTTCTATCAGCATTCTGGGAGGTGATTGGTCCTTACAGCATCATTAGCTGCCAATACTTGCTGCTGAATCTCAATATAATACTAGTATTAATATGGTGCAGAACTACAGTCATGTAATTCATGCAGCTGAAAAAACAGTTTTAATAACACTAACCCAAATCGATATGATAATCAATCAAATCGATTCTTGATATTTGAATCAATCCCCAGCCCTGGTAGCGCTCCTTTCCTAGACAAGACTATTAATACACTTTATAAAAACCTCTCATCAGGAGCAGCAGAACGATGACAGACCGGGGTTGGTGGCTCTTTTTGTCACTTTGTTTTAGGAGTTTGGGTCAGAAGATGAGAAAGCGAAGTAAGAAGTGAGTCGTCTTTGTCGCGTCAGGACCGCATGTTTCCCGTGTGTCCGTGTGAATATGTGTAGTTATCCATGCGTGCTTCGCCGTGAGACTGGCGGCTGCGTTGTTCCTGCAGCTAGCCGGCTGCCGTCGGGCCTTTCCTGGTTACTTTGTCTGCTGCTAATACACCTGGCTTTGGACCTTTGGGTCGGCTGGTGATGTTTTCTGAATTCCTTTGCCATAAAATGAATTTTTTCCCCCTGCAATGGACACGAGTTTCATTTCAGGGACAGAAGGTGATGATTAAAACCAAAACCAACCAAAACCAGCCTGTGGCAGGGTGGAGGGGCAGCCACTCAGACGATTGGGCACACCTGTGCCCAATCAACCTCTCCACCCTGCCTGGCTACATAAGAAGTGGCTGCACACCAGCAAGAGCTCTGCTGGAGAAGGTTCTGCTGGTGCACGTGTGGCGGTGTGATTGAATAAAGGAGTTCCTGCACTAAACCCTGTGTCCTCTGTCCTGTCGGTCGGCCCCAGTGGCAACGAGCTTGCTACACAGCCCAACCTAATCACCATGGGGTCATGAGCCCCCGCCAGAGCGGAACCAGCATCCTCCCCCCTGGATCTGAGGACCAGTCAGACTGTCCTGTGGAGATCTGACGGATATGAATCCTTGTTACAGGATGAAATACTGATGAAATCCATCCTGATGGAACTGGAGTCCCGCTAACATTTATCCTGTCAGACTTTTTAAACGGACTTGAGCCGGTGCAGAAATGCATCTAAACTCTTTAAACCTGCTTCACCTCAGTAGGGGGGAATGAGCCTTTCACCAGGAGAATCAGAGAACCAGACAGAACCAGACAGAACCAAACAGAACCAGACAGAACTAGACAGAACCCGACTACGTTCTCATTGCATGAGTCACTTCCTTTTTTCTTTTTTTCTGATCTGATTGATCTTCTTCTGTCTTCCTGCTCATTTTTTTCAGTCCATTGCAGGGTGTTAGTGCGTGTGTGTGTGCGTGCATGTGTGTTAGTGCACGTGTGTGATTTGTTGAAGTGACAGTCATTACTTACATGTGTTTGCATAGCAGAGACACACGGACCTGAGTGCTGCAATCAACCTATTAGCTTCAGCACACACACACACACAAACGTACAGCCGTGATGATGAGCACAATGATAACTGTCGCTCTGTCGGGAGTTTTCTTAGAAAGCCCTCAAATCTTCTCACATCATATTTTGAGTTCCATTTCTACGTTGTGTGTTTTTCTCCATTGTTCCATCATTCACCGTCTTGCTGCACGTGTTGGTCCAAGAGAAGCAGCCTCCACGTGGACAAATGATGAAGGTCAAGCTCAAGGTCAGGCCCCCCCCCCCAGGGAGCAGCTGGTGTCACAGCCAGCAGAGCAGCCATGAAGGACATGAAGGACGTGAAGGACATAGGAGACATAAAACCCATAAAACAACCTTCATGAAGTGAAGAGTCAGGACCAAATGAAGCTCTACTGCAGAAAGAGAAGAAGGAGAAGAAGCTGAACACAGTTGCTCGGTCTGGGCCGTCGGGGGGGAACGCCTCGTCCTCCAACCGCGTCGGTGCTTAAGAGCATCTTTGATACGCACGAGTACACGCTGACGTTGGTCAGGTGTGGAGAGTTTACACATGTGCACGTCACATGGGGAGTTGCACATCTGTAAACGCTGAATGATGAAAACACATCCACACGCAGCAACGCAAATCTAATGCTGCAAATATCAGCTGATCCAGCTCCGGCGCTGGACTGGACCCACCGCTCAGACTGACCCGCCATCCAGACCATCCAGACCATCCAGACCATCCAGACCATCCAGACCATCCAGACCATCCAGACCATCCAGACTCGCCGCTCGCTGGAGAGAAATGGGGATTTGTGAAGGAAAACTACTCAGAACTGGGCTGTAAACACATAAGCATAACTAACACCCCGAGTACATGCCACCGAGGTGCATTCTGGGAGACTGTATCACCGTGTCGTCGGGTGTTGAACAGGCTGCAGAGGTCGGCCGTCTGTGAGGGCGGAGTCAGCCATCGCCTGTGATGTCACTCGCTGTAGCGTAACTCAGTAAGAACCTGAAGCTCTGGAAACCTTAAAGGGAATCTATTATGAAAAACAGGTTTTTTCTTGCTTTAACATATATAAAGTGGTCTCCCCTCAGCCTGCCAACTCAGAGAAGGAGGAAATAACCAAATTCTGCAGTGTCTGTACAGCCGCCCGGATGAGCCGTCCAGTGTGATGTGACTTCTACGAGCCGTTAAGATTCTGCTCCTGTCGTTACGTAACCAAAATGCAAACCACGCCCACAACTATAAAACCGTGTAACTGCATGAGCGTCCGACTATCGTAGCACTGCGTGACATCGGACGCTCTCTGTCCATCTCCCTCCAGCAGCTGCCACTTTATTGAGGTTTTTGTAGTGAAATGAGGAGGAATCAGAGAGATAACTTCTCATTTCAACTAACTGGATCAGTCGTTCCTCATCCGTGACCGTTTCCTACAGCGCTTTCAACCGGCTTTCAACGCGAGCAACAGGAAGAAAATAGAAGCAGGGCGTCCGACAAATGTTCAGCTCAGAACGGCGCACCGTGTCGCGCTGCGGCCAGTTAGGACAGTCCAATAGAAAATAAAGCAATGGAATTGATTTTGTTGCTGACGCTCGCTCGTATCGCATGCAGTTATGACATTATAACTCCGCCAGCCGGAACTTCCACCATTTTTTTGTAGCGGTGTATCGCGTCATTCAGGCAGCCAATCAGCACAGAGTCTCATTATCATAGCCCCGCCCACTCAGAATCCTGCATAGATAATGAGGTTAGAGAATGGGAGGATAAAGACATGGTTTAGAGGCTGAATTTCTAATTTATTTAGCAAAAACAATCAAAAGCTTGTTTTTAAGACATTCAAGGCCTGTTTAAAATAGGTATTAGATGCCATAATAGGTCCTCTTTAAAGATTTTGAGACTGGGACATCAGAAGGCAGGAACGTGTCCATCACCACCGCCGCTATGGCTGACACTGTTGCTAGGCAGCAGCTGTCAGTTGCTAGGCAGCGGGGGTTGGCGTACAGCTGACGGGGCTGAGGGACTGAGGTGTGTTTGAAAACACACCCGGGGACGTGAGGAATGAGAGGAGGAATCTCAGGTGATGGATGTCACCCCCAGCCCCCCCACACCCCGGGCTGGGGATTTCATTATCCACGGTCCTGCTACCCAACGAGCTGCCGGGGGGGTTTATGGGGGATCTAAACTTCAACTTTCAGGGTCTTTAAAGAACTGTCTCATGGCGGCCCAAAGTAAGGGACAGCTAGAGGGAAGGAAGTTTAAAATTGGGAACTTATAATAAAAGGAAAATGTGAAAATATGTGAACTGCCGGTCGGGAATTTGGACACACTTTCTCATTAAAGTCAGTGGGGGGAGTTTGTTCGGGCTCTTGACTGGTAGGAAACAAATTAAAAAGAAAATTAAAAGGGAAAAGGAAGAAAAAAAAAGCACAAACAAATGAATGTATTTAACTCTGCTGCCCGGACCGGTCCTTTGTACTGTTTTGTTTGTCAGTTTGTTTTTGTTTGTTTTCTAGTGTCCCCTCTTGTCCTGTACCTGTATGCATTTCTGTTTTGATACCTGTTTTGTATTTTTAAAAAAAGAAAAAAAATTCACAGAAATAATGTTTAATTTTATAATAATAGTAATATTTTTTTAAATCACCCAAAAAAATGGAATTTATAATTTACAGAAGTAGTGTGAAGTTTAAATAGAATAATAGAATTTCAGTTTGAGTTTAAGAAAAATAAAGTATTTTAGTTTAAGTCATTCATCAGAAATAGGCTGCAGTTTAAATATTTTACAATGATTGTGTCATGGTCTTTTGTGCAATTGCTTTTAATTCATGCAACTTCATTCCTTTAGCACACGTGTAAACTATTGCACCCTACACTGAAAGACCAGAGTTTGATTCTGCTGCACCTCTGCTGTACAACATCAAAAACACTGCTGTTGCACTGCAATGCCAAATTTAAAGCCGCCCTCCTAACCGCTGATGAATGACTCGTTGGTTTTGCAGAGGAAACCTGTTGATCCAAGGTGTTATCACCCCTTCAGCAGCTACATGGGTTGTTTTGAAAAATTGCGCTTCCCATAAAGCCCTGCCCTGCCCGGTGTGATTGGTTCGGTACGTTCTGTACCAGTGCCAACCCCATCACAGGACGCTGAATCTCACGCTAGCCAGGGCATCTGACAGGCAAAACTGCTGCTAAATCATTATGTGGAATATCATGGATTAATAAAGTCTTTCACTATGACACAACATTCACACAAAAAGTGTTTTATAACACTATGCATCATGGTGGATACACGTTATTGATTTGTTGCTTATAATGATCCAAGTCACAGAGTCAACTCTGCTGCTTCTCTGTTGAGAAAGAGAAATCCGGATTAAACCTCTCAGAATAAAGGGGTTCACCCAGTGGTCCAAGTTATTGGAATCTCCTGTAGCGCTGGGGATCGATTCAAATGTCATGAATCGATCCGATTCCAATTCTTAAGATTCAGAATTGATTATCACGACTTGATTCGATCCGATTCGATTCCGATATCGATTTGGGTTAGTGTTATTAAAACTGTTTTTTGAGCTGTTGCATGAATTATATGACTGTAGTTCTGCAACATATTACTACTAGTATTATATTGAGATTCAACAGCAAGTATTGCAGCTAATGATGCTGTAAGGACCAATCCGCTCCCAGAATGCTGATAGAACTGCTTTCAGAAACATCGTGGGGCAGAATTATCAAACAGATCCAGGGCAGCAAACAGAGGATGTATGAAATCGGTTTTATTTTTTCCCACATTCCGTTTAAATTTTTTGTCAATTTTTGGTCTATTTCGGTTTTAAATTTTTTTGAATTTGGTTTTTAGCATTTTATGCAAATGTAACCCCAAGACGGTATATAAAATAATGAAATATAGACAATTTATGCAATCATAACTGAACACTTTAATGTTTTCATACCTTTAAAAATACTTAAAGGCAAAAACATGGCACCAGTTATTCTCGTGTCCAATAAAACATTCCTTTTTTGGGCATAAACAAAAAAATACCAAAAGTTGTAATGTAATGATGAAAAAAAAAAAAAGATCTTTAGACATACGAATCGATTTTTAGGAACTAATATGAGAATTGATTTAGAATCGGAAAATCGATTTTTTTCAACACAGGCCTGATCTCCTATCTATCTCTTTACTTGTACAAGGTTAATTGCTCCTTAAACATCCCGTCACTTCCCAGCTCTTTCAGCTCTTCTGTCTCACGTGTTTCAGGTGGTTCGTGTGTGACGGTGTGTTTAATCAAAGCAGAGTTGACAGCCACTCAAAGCTCTGCTGTTTTGGTGGGAAACTCCTCAGTAATGAACCTGAAAGAGGCTGAAGCTTCAGCTCAGGTTCACAGATTTCCTGCAAGGACACGCTCAGCCAAGCCGCGGTGCTGTCGCCATCTAGCGGCTGCTCCGCGTCACTGCAGGTGCAGGTCACTACGTCATGTTGGCGAGTCATGATGCTGCTTTTTTACCTCCAAGCTGCAATATGGAAAAGCTTGGATTAAAATCTATTGTATAATGAAAAAAAAAAACATTTGATGTCAATGCAATTCATCCACAATTCTCTACAGCGAAGTCAATAATTAAATGCTCTGATGAACTCTCATCACTCATAGAGTCTCAGAGTAATCAATAATATTATTAATGAGAATAATGAGAATCAGAATAATCAGAATAACCATAATCATATGCTGTAACAATGCACCTTTCAATAACCATGTCTACCTCATACTGCTACACCTTTCACTTTTTTTAAATTGTATATATTTTAATAAGAGCTGGCATTTGCCTATTTGCCTATTTACTGTACAGTGAGCGAAAATAACCAAGTTTAATTCCATGTCTTGTTTGACCTGACTTGGCCAAATAAACATTCTGATTCTGATTCTGATTCTAAAAACCCCTTCTCTACAACCTTCGTACCTTTTTGCCTTGTGCTGTTTACTAAATCATCCGGTCCATACAATAGCTTGTGTGCTCTGTGTTTGTTCTTTGTCACAGCAACGATTTCCAGCGACAATGAGGAGCGGGTGTTTCGCCAGCGAATGCGCCCCCGGAAGCGGCAGGGCGCCGTCCGCCGGAGGGTCCACCAGGTCAACGGGCACAAGTTCATGGCCACATACCTGAGACAGCCCACCTACTGCTCCCACTGCAGGGACTTCATCTGGTCAGAACACACACCTGCACCTGCACTCACACACATGACAGGGGACAGGTGATCTGGCCGTAGATTTACCCTCCCTTAATGCAGCGTGTAATGCTCCCCAGGGAGCCTCTGGAGTGTGAGAGCTTGTGGCAAGAAATAAGTTGAAATCCTACACAAGATTTGAAAACAGCTCGGTGATCGTGTAACATGATGAGGAGCTGCCGATCTGAGCCTCACGATTAGAGACATGGCCCTGCAGGAGCGTCCACGCTGAGGAGATCACACATGCACCTGTCAGACCGGTGTCAGCCTGATATATAAATGTAAATGTACTTTATTTATATAGCCCTTTACAGCCACCTCTAGGTGAGCCAAAGTGCTTTACGGAATAAAACATACAGAAATACAACATACAATCATAAGACAGAGCAAAAAAATAAATAAATAGAATAAAAAGAATGAAAAAGTGTCACCACACTACTGGGTATTAAAAGCCATTCTAAATAAATAGGTTTTAAGCCTTGATTTAAAAAGGCCCAGGTCAGAGATAGACAGTGAAAGTAAAAACAGTGACAAGTACCAACAGAGTCATTTAAAAATGTATTTGTATTTGTGCTTTAAAATCAGACAATGAGACTAATGTGTTTAGCTTCAGGTCTTTTTGGAGGCGATTCCAAGCAAGTGGGGCAGAACAGCTGAAGGCTTTCTTCCCTAGATTGGTCCTTGCACTTGATATAGACAGCAGGATAGCATCATTTGATCTCAGGCTATAACTATTGATGGCTTTCAACTTAATCAGAGAACAAATGTAAAATGGAAGTTTACCTAATATAGCTTTGTATATGAACAGGTACCAATGATTAAGCCTCTGCCATGTCAGTGAAGGTAAGCCAGCCTTGGAGTACAGAATGCAATGATGGGTTAGAGGTTTACACTTTGTAACAAATCTCAGTGCACTATGATACACAGTGTCTAACATATGCAAGAACTGGGCAGGAGCATTCATATACAATAGATCACCATAACCCAAAATTGGTAAAAATGTCGCAGAGACCAGTCTCCTTCTGGCCTCAAAGGAGAAACATGCCTTGTTTCTGAAGTAAAACCCTATTTTTAGCCTCAGTTTTTTAAAAGGCTAAAAATAGGGTTTTACTTCAGAAACAAGGCATGTTGCAGGGGAATTGAAAAGGCTCGGTCACCCCAGCGCTTGAACTTTGACCTGGGAACTTCCAAAACACAGTTGGTTTGAGGATCTCAAAGCCCTGCCAGGCTCACGCACCGTTAAAAGCTCCGATAAATAGGGCGGGGCAAGGCCGTTGAGGGCTTTAAAAACAAACATTAAAAGTTTAAAATCAATTCTAAAATGGACAGGAAGCCAATGGAGTGAATAGAGGACCGGAGTAACGTGCTCACGTCTTTTAGTGTTAGTTAAAAGACAAGCAGCATTCTGCACTAGTTGAAGGCTAATAGAGGACTTGGAGACGCCAACATATACTGCATTACAATAGTCTAATCAAAAATCACACCCAGAGTTTTGACATAAGAACTGAAAGAAGACAAGGTGCCAAAGCTAGATATGGGCTCAGGGACAGTCGAGAAATGTGTTTGTGGCAAAGTTTGACATCACATATTGGATTATAGCAAAAAAAAGACGGTGACACGTCAGGTTATGGTATTTAACAGCACACAAGGGAAGCTAAAGCCACGAACACGGCAGCTTGTGAGCCGTTACCCAGCCTGCACTTCCTGATCCCAGAGACCTCAGAGTAAATGAAGAGAGAAAGGAAAGACTTGCCAGGCACAAGTCCTCCCTCTTGTTTGTTGTTAAGGAGGTGTCTGTCAAGGCTCGTTTCCTCAGCTGCACAAACAGCACCCAGACACTGTCAGGAAAACAGCAGTCTCTGTCCTGGACGTCTGCTTAACCTGCACCAACAGAACAACCACGATGAACATGTTGAGTGCACGTGTCATAAGGTGGACTAAGGCCCAGTCCTGTTCCTGCCCCTTTAGCCCTTCGCCCTTCTCTTACCAACACTCCTGAGAAAGGAGGGTCAATGGTTCGGGATGAAAACAATGCCCTTAGAAAGGCACAGGACCAGTGATTGCAACGTCTAGAATCCAACTCCAGATGTGGTAACCTTGTGTGCCGGATGTTTATTTGCTTCTGACAATGACACAACGCAGAAATGTACGTTTTCTGCGTACTCTAAAGTTTGAAGTGGGCTTCTGGAAGATCTCCATTAGCAACGCCACCCTTCCCCTTCATCCAAGTGAGAATCGGGACGCTGCCACCGCTCTGGTCAAATGCCGGGGTCGGGCTGAGCTGTAGGAATGGGACAGGCCCTAAATGATGAAGTCATGCACAAAAGCTACCAGACACCCTTTTGTTTGCTGTAAAAACATAATAAAATCACCTGACTTTATAAAATGCATTGTATGTGCAACAATAATATTAATTAAAGCTGCAAGCAGCGATGAACGGGCCCTCGCACTCACGTTCACCGCCCCCCATAAGCATATCAGAAATGACACCACCCACGACTCTCTATGTCAAACCATTCAAAAGTTATAGCAGAAAAAAGGAACAACCAATCAGAAGAAGGGGCGGGGCTAATTCAGGCCAATGAAGGTCAAGGACTCCATACAGAGTCTGATGACACCACCCACGACTCTCTATGTCAAACCATTCAAAAGTTATGGCAGAAAATCGGGACAACCAATCAGAAGAAGGGGCGGGGCTAATTCAGGCCAATTATGGTCAAGGACTCAATACCGAGTCCCATGACACCACCCACGACTCTTTATGTCAAACCATTCAAAAGTTATGGCAGAGAAAAGTATTCTAGGGGGCGCTGTTGAGCCATTTTGCCACGCCCATTAATGCAAACCATGAAATATCAAATTTATCACCAGGCCTGGCTTGTATGCAAAATTTGGTGACTTTTGGAGAACTATCAAATATGGACCAATCAGATGAAGGGGACGCGTGCTTTTTCGCGTCTAGCGTCGCCACGGTAACACTTTTGAAAGAGAAAAGTAATGTGCGTCGTCGCAGGACAGAGGACATTTTGATGTAAAAAAAACACAAAAATTGCTGACAAAAAATTTCGTCGTGCTGCCAGGCTCGAACTCTCCAACTCTGGCACCAAAGACCGCAATAATGAGGCTGAGCTATGTCTCAGCTATACCTTTTGTTTTGACTTACTGCCTTAGGACAGACCAACATAGCGATAAAATGTCTGGAACTTTTTTTTCCTAATTTTTGAAATATTTGTAAGGTATAAATATTAGTAAAACACTACTATTTTTATTACTTTTTCTGTAACCATTCCACCGAGGTTCTAACCGGGCTGAGCACGGGTCTATTTCTGACGTCACCATATTACAGGCAGCTGATTGGTCGGGGAGCAGGGCCGTCATCACCCTACTCGCCACTGATTGGTCGGGGGGCGGGGCCGTCATCACCCTACTCGCCACTGATTGGTCGGGGGCGGGGCCGTCATCACCCTACTCGCCACTGATTGGTCGGGGGGCGGGGCCAGCAGACGTTTGAATCAGGAAGCGGGACTCTCTATGTCAAACCATTCCAAAGTTGTAGCAGAAAATCGGGACAACCAATCAGAAGAAGGGGCGGGGCTAATTAAGGCCAACTAAGCTTAAGGACTCATTACAGAATCCCATGACACCACCCACGACTTCCTATGTCAAACCATTCAAAAGTTATGGCAGATAAAAGTATTCTAGGGGGGGCTGTTGAGCCGTTAGGCCACGCCCATTAATGCAAACCAAGAAATATCAAATTTATCGCCAAGTCTGTCTTGCATGCAAAATTTGGTGACTTTTGGAGAACTATCAAATATGGACCAATCACATGAAGGGGGGGGGCGCGCCTTTTGGCGTCTAGCGTCGCCACGGTAACACTTTTGAAAGAGAAAAGTAATGCGTGGTGTCGCAGGATGTAGACGCACATTTTGATGTATAACACACCTGGGTGCACGTTACGGTTCGGGCTGAATTAACTGCCGAAGGAATGGCATAAATTTCGCCAAAATTACACAATTTATTCAAAATGGCCGACATCCTGTTCGGTTTCGGCCATGGCTCCAAGAGACTTTTCTTTAAGTTGTGCCATGATACAGGTGTGTAGCGATTCTCGTGCATGTACGTCAAACCGTATTGTGGGGCTTGAGGCACAAAGTTTTCCGGGGGGCGCTGTTGAGCCATTTTGCCACGCCCATTAATGCAAACCATGAAATATCAAATTTATCTCCAGGCCTGGCTTGCGTGCCAAATTTGGTGCCTTTTGGGGAACTATCAAATATGGACCAATCAGGTGAAGGGGGGGTGCGCTTGTTGGTGTCTAGCGTCGCCACGGTAACACTTTTCAAAGAGAAAAGTAATGCATGTAGTCGCAGGATGGAGACGCACATTTTGATGTATAACACATCTGGGTTCACGATAAGGTTCGGGCTGAATTAACCCTCGAAGGAATAGCATATATTGCTCCAAAATTACGCAATTAATTCAGAATGTTCAAAATGGCCGACTTCCTGTTCGGTTTCGGCCATGGCGCCAAGAGACTTTTCTTTTAGTTGCGACATAATACAGGAGTGTACCGATTTTCGTTCATGTACGTCAAACCGTATTATGGGGCTTGAGGCACAAAGTTTTTTCTGTCGAACCAATCAAATGAAGGGTGGGCGCGCTTTTTGGCGTCTAGCGCCGCCACGGTAACGCTTTTGAAAGAGAAAAGTAATGCGTGTTGTCGCAGGATGGAGACGCACATTTTGATGTATAACACACTTGGGGGCACGTTACGGTTCGGGCTGAATTAACTTTCGAAGGAATGGCATAAATTTCGCCAAAATGACACGACTAATTCAAAATGGCCGACTTCCTGTTCGGTTTCGGGCATGACGCCAAGAGACTTTTCTTTCAGTTGCGCCATGATACAGGTGTGTACCGATTTTCGTGCATGTACGTCAAACCGTATCGTGGGGCTTGAGGCACAAAGTTTTCAAGGGGGCGCTGTTGAGCCATTTTGCCACGCCCATTAATGCAAACCATTAAATATCAAATTTTTCGCCAGGCCTGACTAGGGTGCAAAATTTGGTGACTTTTTGGGCATGTTAAGGGGGGCAAAAAGGCCTTCACTTTGTCAGGAAAATAATAATAATAATAATAATAATTAAAGCTGCAAGCAGCGATGAACGGGCCCTCGCACTCACGGCCGCCGCCCCCCATAAGCATATCAGAAATGACACCACCCACGGCTTCCTATGTCAAACCATTCAAAAGTTATAGCAGAAAAAAGGGACAACCAATCACAAGAAGGGGCGGGGCTAATTCAGGCCAATGAAGGTCAAGGACTCCATACAGAGTCTGATGACACCACCCACGACTCTCCATGTCAAACCATTCAAAAGTTATAGCAGGAAATAGGGACAACCAATCAAAAGAAGGGGCGGGGCTAATTTTCACCAATTATGGTCAAGGACTCAATACCGAGTCCCATGACACCACCCATGACTCTTTATGTCAAACCATTCAAAAGTTATGGCAGAGAAAAGTTTTCCGGGGGGTGCTGTTGAGCCGTTAGGCCACGCCCATTAATGCAAACCATGAAATATCAAATTTATCACCAGGCCTGGCTTGCATGCAAAATTTGGTGACTTTTGGAGAACCATCAAATATGGACCAATCAGATTAAGGGGGCACGCTTTTTGGCGTCTAGCATCGCCACGGTAACACTTTTGAAAGAGAAAAGTAATGCGCGTAGTCGCAAGATGGAGACGCACATTTTGAGGTATAAGTCACCTGGATGCACGTTACGGTTCGGGCCGTATTAATTGCCGAAGGAATGGCATTAATTGCGCCAAAATTACACAATTAATTCAAAATGGCCGACTTCCTGTTCAATTTCGGCCATGGCGCCAAGAGACTTTTCTTTAAGTTGCGACATGATACAGGTGTGTACCGATTTTCGTTCATGTACGTCAAACCGTATTATGGGGCTTGAGGCACAAAGTTTTTTCCCTCTGAACCAATCAGATGAAGGGTGGGCGCACTTTTTGGTGTCTAGCGTTGCCGCGGTAACGCTTTTAAATGAGAAAAGTAATGTGCGTCGTTGCAGGACAGGGACGCACATATTGATGTAGAAAAAAAAAAATTGATGACAAAAAAGTCTGGATACTGCGGGAATCGAACTCTGATCTCTGACTCCAAAGACGGGAACGCTCTGGCTGAGCTAACACTCAGCTTCTCATTTCTATTTGACCTACTGACTTAGTAGAGACCAACATATCGATATTTAGTAATGTAAGTCTGGAGCTGTTTTTTCTAATTTTTTTAAATATTTGTAAGTTATAAATATTAGTAAAACCCTACTATTTTAATTATTACTTTTTCTGTAACCATTCTGCCAAGGTTGTAACCGGGCTGAGCTGGGAATATTTCTGACGTCACCACATTACAGGGAGCTGATTGGTCGGGGGGCGGGGCCGTCATCACCCTACTCGCCACTGATTGGTCGGGGGGCGGGGCCGTCATCACCCTACTCGCCACTGATTGGTCGGGGGGCGGGGCCGTCATCACCCTACTCGCCACCGATTGGTCGGGGGGCGGGGCCGTCATCACCCTCCGCGCCACTGGTTGGTCGGGAGGCGGGGCCGTCATCACCCTACTCGCCACCGATTGGTCGGGGGGCGGGGCCGGCAGACGTTTGAATCAGGAAGCGGGAGTCAGCGCGAGAGCGACTGGCGGCTCGTGGCTTTTATTATAAAAAAGGGACAACCAATCAGAAGAAGGGGCGGGGCTAATTCAGGCCAAAGAAGCTCAAGGACTCATTGCAGAGTCCCTTGACACCACCTACGACTTCCTATGTCAAACCATTCAAAGTTTATAGCAGAAAAAAGGGACAACCAATCAGAAGAAGGGGCGGGGCTAATTCAGGCCAATGAAGGTCAAGGACTCCATACAGAATCTGATGACACCACCCACGACTCTGTATGTCAAACCATTCAAAAGTTATGGCAGAGAAAAGTATTCAAGGTGGCGCTGTTGAGCCGTTAGGCCACGCCCATTAATGCAAACCATGAAATATAAAATTTATCACCAGGCCTGGCTTGCATGCAAAATTTGGTGACTTTTGGAGAACTATCAAATATGGACCAATCACATGAAGGGGGGGCGCGCCTTTTGGCGTCTAGCGTCGCCACGGTAACACTTTTGAAAGAGAAAAGTAATGCGTGGTGTCGCAGGATGTAGACGCACATTTTGATGTATAACACACCTGGGTGCACGATACGGTTCGGGCTGAATTAACTCTCGAAGGAATGGCATAAATTTCGCCAAAATGACACAATTTATTCAAAATGGCCGACATCCTGTTCGGTTTTGGCCATGGCTCCAAGAGACTTTTCTTTAAGTTGTGCCATGATACAGGTGTGTAGCGATTTTCGTGCATGTACGTCAAACCGTATTGTGGGGCTTGAGGCACAAAGTTTTCCGGGGGGCGCTGTTGAGCCATTTTGCCACGCCCATTAATGCAAACCATGAAATATCAAATTTATCACCAGGCCTGGCTTGCATGCCAAATTTGGTGTCTTTTGGGGAACTATCAAATATGGACCAATCAGATGAAGGGGGGGTGCGCTTGTTGGCGTCTAGCGTCGCCACGGTAACACTTTCGAAAGAGAAAAGTAATGCGTGTAGTCGCAGGCTGGAGACGCACATTTTGATGTATAACACATCTGGGTTCACGATACGGTTCGGGCTGAATTAACTCTCGAAGAATGGCATATATTGCTCCAAAATTACGCAATTAATTCAGAATGTTCAAAATGGCCGACTTCCTGTTCGGTTTCGGCCATGGCGCCAAGAGACTTTTCTTTTAGTTGCGACATGATACAGGAGTGTACCAATTTTCGTTCATGTACGTCAAACCGTATTATGGGGCTTGAGGCGCAAAGTTTTTTCTGTCTGAACCAACCAGATGAAGGGTGGGCGCACTTTTTGGCGTCTAGCGTCGCCACGGTAACGCTTTTGAAAGAGAAAAGTAATGCGTGTGGTCGCAGGAGGGAGACGCACATTTTGATGTATAATACACGTGGGTGCACGTTACGGTTCGGGCTGAATTAACTGCCGAAGGAATGGCATAAATTGCGCCAAAGTGACACGATTAATTCAAAATGGCCGACTTCCTGTTTGGTTTCGGGCATGACGGCAAGAGACTTTTCTTTAAGTTGTCCCATGATACAGGTGTGTACCGATTTTCGTGCATGTACGTCAAACCGTATCGTGGGGCTTGAGGCACAAAGTTTTCAAGGGGGCGCTGTTGAGCCATTTTGCCACGCCCATTAATGCAAACCATTAAATATCAAATTTTTCGCCAGGCCTGACTTGGGTGCAAAATTTGGTGACTTTTTGGGCATGTTAAGGGGGGCAAAAAGGCCATCACTTTGTCAGAAGAAAAATAATAATAATAATAATAATAATAATAATAATAAAAATTCCTGCAAATACAATAGGGCCTTCGCACTGCAAGTGCTCGGGCCCTAATAATAATAATAAAAATTCCTGCAAATACAATAGGGCCTTCGCACTGCAAGTGCTCGGGCCCTAATAATAATAATCAGAATAATCAGAATAATCAGAATAATCAGAATAACCGCAATCATATGCTGCAATGCACCTTGCAATAACTATGTCTACCTCATACTGCTGCACCTTTCACTTTTTTTAAATTGTATATATGTTAATAAGAGCTCTCATTTGCCTATTTGCCTATTTACTGTACAGTGAGCGAAAATGAGCGAAAATAACCAAGTTTAATTCCACATGCAAATACATAAAACCTACTATGATATACAACTTTTTTTCACAATGCAGTTATTTATTTAACAAAAACTAGGAGCTCAATACTGAGTACCCCCTGTTGCCTCCAGAGAGGACTTATATTGATATTGATGAATTAGCAGTTTGCATTAAAGCATTACAGTGTATATTATTCCTAAAATGCCGGCTGTATCAGGTATTTTAGGAATAATAAAGATATCAACAAAAGTAATGATTGGTGATGATACCGACAATTATTTAGAAACTAGAAGACAAAATTGGGCTATTTTTAATTTCATGATATAACACACACTTCTAAAAATATGGGTCTTCTGTACCATTTCATATGTCAGGATTAAAGGGGTTAACACAGTGCTAAGAAGGAAAGACATAAGCCACGGTCTTAGAAGAGGCAGCTCAGTCTGGAAAGACTGAAGATCATTTCAGTGATCATTGTAGTGGCAAAAATCTAATGATGAGTTTTCTTTTAACACATTCAGTATAGGGCTGTTCGATTAATCGATTTTAAATCGTAATCGCGATTATGTAATTAGAACGATGTTAAAACGTGAAACTCGTAAAATCGATTTTTCCCTTTTTTTTTTTATCTTGTCTGCACACATATTAATGATTGATACCATATTAATGATTGATGGAAATACCTGTCAATACCTGCGACAAGTGCCCCATCGGAGAGGCTCTTTAGTGTAGGAGGGGGCGTAACATGCCACCGGGCATCCCTCAAGCCAGATGCGGTAGACCGGCTCGTGTTCCTTGCAAAAAACTTGCAAATGTGAATAGCAAATGTAATGACTGACATTACACACCTCTACCTCCTTCATGGGTTGCATTATTATTTAGCATGCAAAGACCCAGTTTAGTTTAATTAGAAAATGTCTTGTTTTATTTAATTGGAAATATAACTTACTGTATGTTTGCAAGTGCTGATTTGCTGATTTTTTTTTTTCCAGAGATAAAACTTTATATTTTATTATGTTTTTTAAAACTTTTTTTCAACTTATTTTACAGAGTTTTGCACTTTATTCATTCATTTTTTGTTTAATAAGAGCAATGGGGCAAATGTTCAATAAAAAAACTGCATATTTGAAATCATTTCTTTGCCTTTTGTCAATTCACAAAATAATCGTAATCGTAATCGAAAATCGGATTTTGAGAGAGGAAAATCGAGATTTTATTTTTGGGCAAAATCGAACAGCCCTAATTCAGTACATTCTTTCCTACTGTTTTGCCACATGGAAAGGCTTACGCAGTGTGTGTCAGACTCCCAGCTGTCCTTTAAATAATCCAAAGAGCGTTGTGATTCACTGATGATTAGACTTTATTGTAAAAATAACAAACTTTAAATAAAGATGCAATTAGAGTCCTTGAGTTTTAACCGTGGTTGTCAGAGGGTCCCATTCCCCTGCTGATCCTGAAGCTGCGGTCAATGACGGTTTCGCTGCTGTCCCTGCCTTTCCCGTCATACATCACACCACCAGCTTAAAGACTAGCACCTGAGGAGGGAGGAAGGCGCACACTTAATATTTTAACTTAAATTAATATTATAACTTAAATGCAGTTCCTACAATAATTTTAATCTAATTTTTAGTTATATACAACGAGAGATAGGAACAATAACTCATGACGTTGTAAAGTACAGTAAACATTCACAACAGTTGCTGGTCTCCCCATCAAATTTAACCCCAGGTCCGACCGTCCGATGTTCATCTACATCTCAGAGCCTCTCCGAGTGCCTCAAGTATTGAACTATGTGGGAGCACAGGAGGAAAAGCCTCCTGGTTGGTGGCGATGAATAGCTGCTGTGTGGAATCACAGCACTTGCAGAGCTTCTAAATGCTCCCTGATTCCTGCGCTGACCTGTGAAGTGCAGAGTCATGAACAGCCAGCTGTGTTTGTCTCCGCTCCCTCTGGGCTCCCCGCGGTTCGGGCCGTCCGAGGTGAAGCCACTTCAAAATGTTAGCTCATTCTGCTTGTGGGTCAGCTGTCATATTGTACAATAACCATGGCAACCAGCCGGTTCCTAAGGGCTGCTTTGCTTGTCTGTGCATGGTTACATGTGTGTGGGCACCACGGTGATGTCTGACTCCCGTCTCTCTCCGCAGGGGCGTCCTAGGGAAGCAGGGCTACCAGTGCCAAGGTAAGGCTTTAGTGTGGAGCAGCTCACATCTCCGTGGCCTCTTCTACTTGAAATAAAACATCAAATAAAAACTGGAAACCCCCACAAATCTATCTGACAGATTTTCAAGTGATTTCTTAAAAAACTTACTTGTTGTTTTTTTATTCATCTGCATGAAAAGACTGAAAACTGCAACAAGTTTGCAGAAAATTTGTTGGCAGGGACCAAACCAGGATTTCTGTGTCTAAATGGTCCAAAATATTGAGAGGAAGCTCAGTTAAAGAGGGCAAAAATATGTTTTTGTATGAAAATATTCTACTTTATTTCTCTGCAGGGTTTGCCAGTTTAATTTGAAGGAATATTTTTTAAATTTTTTTTATATATTTTTATCCCCTGATTTTTTTTCCCATTTTTATCACCAGTGCCCTTACTTAAGTCAGTGCTGGGTATTGCTCCCTCTACCATCCCCGGGAGGGCCCTGGGCACTGAACCCAGGACCTTCTCGCTGTAGGGTCGTGACCAGGCTGGAATATTCCTCAAGCTTAACATTTATTGCTCTTGCAAACATATTGCAGCTTACAGAACAGGAGAAAATAGCATGTGCATGTCTCAGTTCAGTAGTTATGATGTCCAACCGTGTGTGTGTGTGTGTGTGTGTTCCTCCTGCAGTGTGCACCTGCGTGGTCCACAAGCGCTGCCATGAGCTCATCATCACCAAGTGTGCGGGGATGAAGAAGGACGACACGGTGGTAGAGGTACCACATTCTGAATGCTCCCAGGAATTCTGTGTGGAGTCAATTCATTTATATCGCGTCTATTACAAAAGAAATTGTGTCTAGGATCTTTCCAGAGACCCAGAACATGACCCCCGAGCAATTATTACATAAACATAACATAAACACTGGCAGGTAAAAACTCCCCTAGTGGGAGAAAAACCTTAAGCCAAACAGTGGGAAGAAAAACTGAAACAGAAACCTGGACCAGGACCTGGATGTAGGCAGGCATCAACCATACATCTACACAGACAGGTGGAAGCAGCAGTGGGATGATCAGAGGGGGGACTGCAGATCAGGATGCAGCTTCTAAAGCTCTGGCCTGCAAACATGCACAGAAGAGAAAAGGAAGGGGCAGATGATGAGAGCAATGATGGTTATGAAATACTTATAATTAATAAATGAGAAAGGAAAGAGAAGCAGGGGTGATGGGCACCACTCAGTTGATCATGTCGGTGTCCCTCTGCATCGTAGCTCTATAGCAGCAAATCTAAGATGAAGTTATGTTTCAGACTAACATGGATGAAAAGTGTGAGCGCCAAAACACTACGACGAAAAACAGAAACCCGTCAAGCCACACAGGACGTCAACAGAAATCAGTTATACTTGTAGCTCCTACGGGAAAGTGTAGCCTGATGGCTCTGACTAGGATTCCTTGAACATGTCGGGTTCTGGTGCCCTCCAGGGCTCTGGAGCTGGTCATCAGCTGCTTGCTGACATCCTGACCCACCTCTGACCACCTCAGTGTCTGCTGTCTACATCTGTTTATATAGTCGTCCCTGTACTGCACCAGTTAGCCATTGTGTCTGTGTCTCTCCTTCCTCTGTTCTTCATTCTCTCTGCCTTTTCTCACTTTTCCTGCTCTGTCCAGCTGGTCTCCAACAAGACGGTTCCCCCTTATGATCCAGGTCCTGGTCCAGGTTTCTTCCCTCCTAAAGGGGAGTTTTTCTTGCCACTGTTTGACTTAAGGTTTTTCTCCCACTAGGGGAGTTTTTACCAGCCACTGTTTATGTTATGATCTAATCCCGATCACTTGAGTTTGAGTATCTGCCGATCCTGATTTTTCCCGATCCGATCACTTTTTTTGGCTCCCGATACATTTCTGATACTTTTTCCCGATTAGATACAATTTGGCAATGAATTAAAAAAAAAAAAGAGGAATAAAACTAAATTATCCCAAGTTTCATTTATTGTCCATTGGAGAACAACATGAACATATATTTCAACAAAGCATTTTGT
The DNA here is from genome assembly GCF_033807715.1 of Cololabis saira. Lineage (NCBI taxonomy): Eukaryota > Metazoa > Chordata > Actinopteri > Beloniformes > Belonidae > Cololabis > Cololabis saira. The sequence goes on from NC_084603.1 coordinate 34,711,925, forward strand.
GGCACTGGTGCCACAAAATGTAAAAACATGAAATAAACTTAAACAAAAAGTTCAGAATAGTGCAATCACAAAAATAAATAAATTTAACTTCAAAAGAGGTAGTTGAATGACATCCAGTCAAACTCACAAACACAAGAAAATTAAAATACTTTTTGGCTTAACCTTAGTGCAACATTCTGAATGGATGAAATGAATAGCAGCAGCTTAATGCAGCATGAACATACAATATATAACATTTCACAATTCAAACATGTAAACCATGTTAGTTTCGCTTTCTTCGCCGGCCGGAAGTGACCTTAAATGCAACGATATATAAAACGATTTAATATATATTAAAAACATTAATAACTAGGTATATCTCGATACTTTTTTTGCCGATACTGATGTTTTGAAAATACCGTGATCGGGCCCGGGATCGATCGGGAGGCCAATCGATCGGGACAACACTAATGTTTATGTAATAATTGCTCATAATAATTGGTCATGTTCTGGGTCTCTGGAAAGATCCTAGAGACAACTTCTGTTGTAATAGACGCTATATAAATTGAATTGAATTGGTCACCAGCTGGTCTGGTGTAAATGATCACTGATGCTATTCCAGTCAGCCCTGTCCTCCGGGCTCCTGCAGCTTGGTCTCACTGTCCTCTGGTGCTTCTTCCAGTCAGTGGGCTCTCAGAGGTTCAGCGTCAACGTCCCGCACAAGTTCAGCATCCACAACTTCAAGGTCCTGACATTCTGCGACCATTGCGGGTCGTTGCTGTGGGGGCTGCTGCGCCAGGGCCTCCAGTGTAAAGGTAGGGCAGAGCCACGCTCCGGGACGCCGTCTGTGTGAGCTCCCCCTGTAGCACGCCTCTCCTCTGTGTTTACGTTGCAGTGTGTAAAGTCAACGTGCACCGGCGCTGCGAGAGCAACGTGGCCCCCAACTGTGGCGTGGACGCCAGGGGCATCGCCAAAGTCCTCTCAGACCTGGGAGTCACGCCGGACAAGATCTCCAACAGCGCCCACAGACGGAAAAAGGTCTGGAGAACTTAGCAGAGCCACACTTTTTCACACTGCAAAAACTCAAAATCTTAACAAGAATATTTGTCTTATTTCTAGTTAAAATGTCTAATTTTTAGTCAAAAAATCTCATTACACTTAAATCAAAGACTCATCACTGGAAAAAAATAACAATTTTCACCTGTTTCAAGTAGATTTTCAGTTAAAATTCTCATTACAAGCAAAGTCTTGTTCCACTGACAGATTTTTCTACTTATTTCAAGTGAAAATTTACTTGAAACAGGTGAAAACGGTCAAATAACCAGTCATTTTTCTGGTAATGACTCTTGTTTTAAGTGTAATGAGATTTTTTGAGTAAAGATTTGACATTTTAACTAGAAATAAGACAAATATTCCTGGTAAGATTTTGAGTTTTTGCAGTGCAGCTTTCAGTCTCGTACTTTCAGATTTGGCTTTTCTGTCTAAATTACTAGCGCTGGGGGTCGATTCAAATGTCAAGAATCGATTCGATTCCGATTCTTAAGATTCAGAATCGATAATCACGCTTTGATTCGATCCGATTCGATTCCGATATCGATTTGGGTTAGTGTTATTAAAACTGTTTTTTCAGCTGTTGCATGAATTATATGACTGTAGTTCTGCAACATATTAATACTGGTATTATATTGAGACTAAACAGCAAGTATTGCAGCTAATGATGCTGTAAGGACCAATCACCTCCCAGAATGCTGATAGAACTGCTTTCAGAAACATCATGTGGGTCAGAATTATCAAACAGATCCAGGGAGGAAACAGAGACGGATGAAATCGGTTTCATTTTTTCCCATTTTTGAGAATTTGTTTTTTTTAACTGAAAACTTTAATGTTTTCATACCTCTAAACATATTTAAAGGCAAAAACATGGCACTAGTTATGCTCGTGTCCAACAAAACATTCCTTTTTTGGGCATATACCAAAAGTAATGTAATGATGGGGGGAAATTATTTTTTTTTTTAAATCGATCTTTAGACATACAAATTGATTTTTAGGAATTATATAAGAATCGATTTAGACTTGGAAAATAGATTTTTTTCAACACAGGCCTATAATTGACTGCTGTTTTTTAAAGACTAACTGTGACAGTAACATGTGTGCGTGGAGATGCTGATGGGCCTGTCTGAACAGCTCCCTCAGGCTCAGGACCCCCAGCAGCCGTCAGCAGAGACGCCTCAGCCCGAGGACGACCGCTCCAAGTCCGCCCCCACCTCCCCGTGTGACCAAGGTAAAGCCCGGAGCTGCAGAGCACCCCGGAGGAGGCCTCGGCAGCCCTTCTCATCTCTGTCTCTCTGCAGATGTGAAGGAGCTGGAGAACCTCCGCAAAGCTCTGTCCCTGGACCACCGCGGAGACGAGCACAAGCCCAAGCCTCTGCCGTCCTCGCCCTCCGTCCCCGCGGTGTCCAGCAACTCCCCCGGGGGAGGAGACGGGAGGGGAGGAGGGGACGGAAACGGCCACGGAGTGGCGGGAAAGGAAGGCCAGGAGAACGGAGATGTGAAAGGTCACAGCGCTCCGGAGGCCAAGAGGATGAACCTGCACGACTTCGTCTTCATCAAGGTTCTGGGGAAAGGCAGCTTTGGAAAGGTGGGCTCCCCTGGGACGCCTGGGGAAGTTGGGGGTGGGAGCGCTGCTCGGGTTCTGATCTCCGTGTCCCGGCACCAGGTGATGCTGGCGGAGCTGAGAGGCACGGACGAGGTCTACGCCGTCAAGGTGCTGAAGAAGGACGTGATCCTGCAGGACGACGACGTGGACTGCACCCTGACGGAGAAGAGGATCCTGGCCCTGGCCCGGAAACACCCGTACCTGACCCAGCTGTTCTGCTGCTTCCAGACCAAAGTAGGTACACACACACACACACACACACATATACACACACACACACACACACACACACACACACACACACACACACACACACACACACACACACACACACTCATGTTCTATAGGCACACAGCCAGATGATCCTCGACCCAAGGCAGACAATAACGTCTTGATGGTTATCCAACTATTGTGTGCTCGCGTCTCCAAGGTTGTGTGTGTGTGTGTGTGTGTGTGTGTGTGTGTGTGTGTGTGTGTGTGTGTGTGTGTGTGTGTGTGTGTGTGTGTGCGTGTGTGTGTGTGTGTGTGTGCGTGCTCAATGCCACCATACTTGTAATGTATGTGAACCAAGTCTGAACTTGCAACCTACTGTATGCAAACCCAAACCATGAACTCAGGCTGCTGTTGCACACGCTCGGGCACATGCACCATTTACAAAACAAGTCAGACCTTTCAGAGAAAAAGATCAAACTCTTAAGGACCAACACAGAAGTTATGAGCAGAAGCTCAAAGAGAGAGTTTCCCTCCATGGTCAGGACCTAACAGGATACATAGCGTCTGTTTGTACAATAAAAGTCAACTGTGATTCAGCAGACGCTTTGATGAGAACTGATTACAACGGGACCAATGGTTTACAGCTCGTCAATGTGACGCCTTCAGAAAATGTCTTTTTAATCAGAAAATGAACCAAAGGTGTGTTCTGACATCAGTCTACATCTGCAACATTACTGAATTACAAGGATACATGTCTGATTAAAGAGAAAGTGGATACTGGATGTAAAAGCTCTGGAAGAAATCACTTTTTCCAACATCCTGCACTCATTTCCCCTCAGTGGGTTTTGCTGTTGAAACTAACTTAAAATATTCAAAGAAAATGTTTAAAAAATCATAAACTCTGAGCAAAATCTTTGATTCACAACACTTTAGTTGGAGCTGCTGGTTTCTGAAAATGTCCTTGGGTTCAAACTCTCCTGGTACTGTGACATCACAGGCCCAGATAATTATCCAGGTTCTCCGTTACGCCTTTTCCACCAAACTGGTCCCAGGGCTGTTTCTGGGTTAGCCCTGAGTTTGGAACCGGGCTTTCTGTTTCCACAGACAAAGAACACACACATAAAAACACAAACACACACACACACACACACACACACACACACACACACACACACACACACACACACACACACACACACACACACACACACACACACACACACACACACACACACACACACACACATATACATATATATACATACACACATACACACACACACATAAACACACACCCCCCGGCACCACCAGGGGGCAGCACCACACCAGAGGTTGGAACATCCCTCTCTGAGGTCGACACACACATCAGGTCTGGGAATAACCAGTAGATGAACTGGGTTGATGGTTCTGATCCAACATGAATCTCTGACAGCACTGATGGCTCCAACCCCGACACACGTCAGCAGAAACCCGGTCCTGGAGAGAGACGCTTCCAGGTTTCACTTCTCAGGGCCAGATCGGTGTTCTGAGCCACTGCTGTGCGGCTCTGCCCCCATATCATGATGTCATGGTGTCCCAGGTACCGGTACCTTTGAGGGCTCGTTGAGCAGTGGTTCTGGGCCCGACCTTTACTCCCAATCAGAACCTTTATACAACATTGTGGCCTCTGAGGTAAAGAGACCCGAGTGTCCGGGGCCCATCTGTGTACCTTTGGGGCCCGTTGGGCTGATCTCATGTGTGTGCCGCTCCTCTCCGTGATCAGGAATATTTTCCTGAGCCGTGGTCAGGGACGTGCCTGCCAGCGCTCAGGGACAGATGTCCCACCTTCACCCTCACCCTGCTGTCGTCACCTCCACCTTCACACCAGGTATCCATCACCGCGCCTGACAGGCACAAAGGGCACCCGTGGGTGGGGCGGCCGGCCCTTCCAGGCCCGGGTTTTGTCTATCGTATGTTCCTATCAGGAAATATATTGCAGCTTTTACATGTGCATGTACGTTCTGTACAATGTGTGTGTGTGTGTGTGTGTGTGTGTGTGTGTGTGTGTGTGTGTGTGTGTGTGTTTTTATGGAAGCAACAGGCTACATTTAGTGTGGAGGTGAAGTGTTTTCAGAGCAGCTGGAGCCTGACGGTGCTGAGACGGAGACACAGGTGTTGACTGTTATCAGTCAGACCTCAACGGTGCTGAGGCTGGAAAGGTCGCTGACTCACGGGACGAGTCTTTGGAGTTGAGCTTGTTTGTTAAGAGAAGATCTTCCTTATTGGAGATGTCTCATGCTGGGTCAAAGCTCTCCACAGAGCAGTGAGACGAGCCTTTCCCCACGATGGGTGGTGGGTTGACAGTCCACCTGTCTCCTTCTGCAGGACGGTCCCCGTTGGACATCCTGCACATCTTTGAGCTCCCATCTAGATGCCAATATAGACGTTGATTACACTCAGTAACCTGCCACGGGAGGAGTACCAGTTGCACGAGGACGTGTGGAGATGCAGAGCGTAGAGCCATGCAGGACAGTGGTGAGGTGAGAGGTAGGCGTAACTGATGGGTTTCAGGTGGAAGTGGGACTGCAGCAAGGATAATCCCAAAGCGGTTTGTTGTTTGGCAGGATGATGGGTACGGATGAGGTCACATGGGAGTCTGCTTGGACTGGGAGGCGATCAGAATATTGGGGGCCGATCACTGATCACAGCATGAAATCCATAAATTCTTCAATATTGTTGTCTCATGTACACAACACTGACATTGTCTCATTATTTATCAACATTAGGAGATGAGAAAGTATCGTGAATTGACTGTTTTATTGCAGGCTGGAGTAATGTGCAATATTTCACCCTCTAGAGACTCTTAGAGACGACTTAGACTCATGTAGCCTACTAGTTTAAGCTTTCTTGTGGCAGTAATTACATGTACAACACAACATGTGCACCAACACAGACAACAGTAGATATGTCACTCTCTTAGAGTTGATACAAGTTGTAAACTAAACCTTAATTTTCCTGTGGAAAAAGGAATTAAATCCTAAAATAAAAATGAATTATGAAAGCTTAGCGATAGCATGTGAGGAAACTCTTGTGAGTTTCACACTCTTCACACTCTTCACACTCCTGCCAGCGTTGAACCAGCAGCAGTTGTTAAAACACGACCCCACAGACAGGAGTGCTGTCGTACGGCCACCAGCCTGCGGGGATCAGACCTGTGGAGAGCCGGTCACATGACGGCTCAGTAACCTGGGGCCTCGCTGTGGGTCCGTTCTCCTCACGTGGCTTTAGGTTTTAGAGGCTTTTTAAAGTCAACAAGTGGAAGGTGGATGGATGTGAAGCAGGGAAGCAGTGCTCTATTTATATGGTGCTTACTTTGTGATTTTGGCTTCATGTTGTTCCTCTCAGTTCTCCCCATAAGAGTACCTGATGCACACACACACACACACACACACACACACACACACACACACACACACCGGCTGTCAGGGCTGATTGCCGGCCTGTTCTTGGACGAAACAAAGGGACTGTGGCTCTTATATAACAGCTCTGATCCTTATCACAAACGTGATGTGTATTCCATATGTAGCGTGACCCCTCTGGCAGCACCTGCCCCCCCCCCCCCCCCCACTTCCCCTCACGCCACGCCCCCTTCCCCCACTTTTCTTGGAATGGTCCTGGGAGGTGGAGGCTAGTGCGGTAAACAACCCCGTCTATACGTACTGTATATACAGTAAGGAACAAAGAGCCTGCAGCTGCGTCACGCCCTGACTCTTATGTAACACGGAGGTCAGTCAGCCCCCCCCCACCAGGCATATAGCAGCCCAGAGGCTGATTAAAAGCACACAAATACACACACACACGGACATAACACCTAGAAGTGTTTGTGTGGGTGAGACATTTGTACCCACAATGATTCAGTAGCTTGCAGAATCTCCTTTAACGTGAAGTAACAATGTTTGAGATGACTTAGACTCGTGTGGCTTTCCTGTGGTGATACTGTAAATGTGTGTGCAACACAACATGTGCACCAACACAGACAACAGTAGACATGTCACTCTCTTAGAGTTGATACAAGTTGTAAACTAAACCTTAGTTTTCATCGTTTGTACCATCGTTTGTACCCACGATGATTCAGCAGCTTGCATAATCTCCTTTAACGTGAAGTAACGATGATTGGTCCCTCACTTGAGACCGGAGGAGCCCGGTCCTGCTCTTCTTTGAGGTGTTGCTTCAGCTCACTCAGCTCACCACAACATTTAGGCCAGGCTGACATCTTGAATCAGGCAAACTATCGCTGTCACGGATGGGGTTGTTTAGGACCCAGATGCAGGAGAGCGAGAGGCAGGAGTTCCAAAAAAACAGGGTTTATTTCACAGAAACCAAAAACCAAAGCGCTGCTTAGCAGGATCAAAAAACTAAACACATGGAAACACGGAGGGAGAAAACAGTACGGAACGACAAGGAGCAAGGGAAAGACAAGACCAGATATACACAAGGGGGTAACGAGACACAGGTGTGAACAATCAGGGCAGATGGAAGACAGGCGGGGCAGAACAGAAACACAAACTGAGGGGAAATGTCAACCACTGACATAACCCGCCCCTCAAGGGATAGATCCCAGATGTCCCCATGGACAGATCACCCAGGGCGGGTGGAGGGGGCCTGGTGGAGGGCCCAGGCCAACACACGGCCAAAGTTCCGGGGGCCGTCCTCGGGACCGGGCAGACCGGCGAGACAGCTCCGGGGGGTCGTCCACGAGGCCTAGGCTTGGGCCTTGGCGTGGGGCTTGGGCGACTTTGCTTGGGGCTTGAACTCTGACTTGGCAGGGGACCTTGACTTGGCGGGGGACCTTGACTTGTTGGGGGACCTTGACTTGACGGGGAACTCAGGATACGAGGAGCTGGCTGAGGGGGAACCCCGAGCCAGGTGTGTTCCCCGGAAGGGAGATTCCTCCTCCGGGTGCCGCCAACCAGGAATCGAAAGTTCTGCCTCCCGGTATACGTATTCCCAGAAGGCAAAACTTTTAAACAGCTGTGATTTCTTAGCAGCGCTACGATGAGGCGAAACAATAATCGATAGATTAGTGGACTACCTAAGTAGTCCCATAAGTAAAATACACAGAGTTCATTGATCTCTGGTCTTTCTACTATTGTCATTTAGCCAAAGCGACTTACATCTGAGAGAACAAACACAGAGGAGCAATCAGGGTTAAGGGCCTTGCTCAGGGGTTCATCTTGGTTACCTTCCAGGGCTTGAACCTAGCTCCTCCAGACCAAAGCCCACCTCTGTAGCCACTACACTAGTCTTTTGGTTTGGCTGGAAGAAGTCCCAGAAAATGAGGCGTCCCCCTCTGTGCTCGACTGTTGGCACGAGCTGACGAGCCGGTTTTGGTGTCCTCCCAACACTCTCTGGATTGCGACCAAACATTTCCAGTTTGGTCTCGTCCGCAGCTGTCTTCCTTCCAAGATGTCGGATACACCACCTCCCGTTTGCCTCCAGATGATTCCGGTGTACAGAGGAGTTCATTGTTTTGGAAAGGGGCACCTTTAAAGTTGGTACCTGCAGGCCTTCATCCTGCATGTGCAGCGCACCCTCCTGTGTTTGGACATGTTTCTGCACACACCGGCGCTGCTGGATGGCTGCAGGGCGCTGGAGTCTTCCGAGCTGTTTGCGTGTAAGTTTGCTACTTTTCTGAGGCCTAGGAAACACAGCTTTCAAGTTCACCATCAAATAAACACTAAAAAAGCTCTGGCATATTCTTATTTTAGTCTTTTATCAATGTAATTAAAGAAGATTGTGTTGATTGATGCCAATCCGTGCATATATTGGTGCGTTACGTGAAACATGAGCATGTTTTTAAATCGGCCCACTCCTTTGAAGGAGCCATTTTTTGCCCGATGACATCACTCGACTTAAAAGAGTCTTTGTACTTTGGGTGACCTATGTCCTACCTACAGCCTCCCTCCCTCCACGCTCCTCCTCCTCCTCCTCCTGCTCATTCTTCTTAATCGACTGTGGGATCGCGGCCGTTCCCCTATCGGCCCAATTACCGCAGAGAAATGTAAATAACATTATACAACAGCAACGCCGGGCCCCGTTCTGCAGCAGACACCGGGGCCGGGCAGGGGACCGACGCTGCCGAGGAAGACGAGACGCAAATAGAGAAAAGAGGGAAATGGGATGGGATTCAGAAAAACAGGGGAAACTGAATTGTGTTTTGTTTTTTCTCTCTCTTTGTGTTATTTTTGAAGTAAGTAAGAAAAAAAGAGATGATGAAAAGCAGAGGAGTGGGAGCTGAAAGGCACAGCGGGCGATATGGAGGAGAGGGAGTGTTTTTAATGAGCCGTAATCCGTGAACATCAGAGGGAGCAGACAACCAGACAGGTACACTAATGAAGCTTTGTTCTGGCGCGTTCAGGACGGGGAGAGACTGACGGACCAGGGAGGGACGGAGGGACGGACGGACAGCGAAGGGCAGGCTCAGTCAGAGGGCTTCAGGCTGAGAGCAGAAGGGAGTTACACCTCCTTCTTTATGAGAAAAACATCCATCCAGTCATCTTCATTTCAATTATTATGACATTTACGCCCACGAGGAGGAGAAACACCAGAGTGGAGAAAGATCCCAGTGCATCATGGGAGGTTCCCTAGCAGTCCAGGCCTCCGTCAGCACGACTCAAGGACGGGTCAAGGTCACCGGAGTCATCTAGGTAGAAACTTCAGGAAAGGGGAAGGTTTTAAGCTCAGTCTTAAAGAAGAATATTTAATTGATCCATCAATCCATCCATCCATCCATCCATCCATCCATCCATCCATCCATCCATCCATCCATCCATCCATCCATCCATCCATCCCTCATCCATCCATTCCTCCATCCATCCATCCATCCATCCATTCATCCATCCATGCATCCATCCATCCATCCATGCATCCATCCATCATCCATCCATCCATCCATCCATGCATCCACCCATCCCTCCATTCCTACATCCATCTTCCATCCATCCATCCATGCATCCATCCATCCATCCATCCATCCATCCCTCCATCCATCTTCCATCCATCCATCCATCCATCCATTCTTCCATGCATCCATCCATCCATGCATCCATCCATCCATGCATCCATCCATCTTCCATCCATCCATCCATCCATCCATTCTTCCATGCATCCATCCATCCATCCATCCATGCATCCATCATCCATCCATCCATCCATCCATCCATCCATCCATCCATCCAACCATCCATCCATCCATCCATCCATCCATCCATCCATCCATCCATCCATTCCTCCATCCATCCATCCATCCATCCATCCATCCAACCATCCATCCCTCCATCCATCCATCCATCCAACCATCCATCCATCCATCCATTCTTCCATCCATCCATCCATCCATCCATCCATCCCTCCATCCAGCTCCCTCTCGTCCTCCGTTTCCACTCTCATCCCCGTCCAGAGAGAACACACGTCTGAGTGAACAGTGTCATCAGACTCTGCGTTGCTAAGGGATGTAAAAACCTGCACACATCCTGACCTGAGCACACACAAAAATACACAAGAAAATAACCGGCCTGCTTTCTGCAAACTCAGACCCCACAAGCTTCTCGTTACTTCACTTGTTCGTGACCTTCCTGCTGGTCTGTTTCTTATCACATCAATTACTGTTTTGGTTTTTACCAAAGAGAATCAAGTGTTCTCTTTTGTTTGTGCAGGAAGTTCGGCTACGGTGATATAAAACACACATTGGACATCTCTCAAAGACTGTAATGAACTGCAGGGAAGAGAGTTTAGCATATGAGAACAATAAACATCTTCACTTCTACACATCAACCCATTACAGCCCATTTGGTCAAATATGTGTGTCAGGCCTGACCCAGTGAAGTTTTGCAGCTATTTTCATAGCTCCAGTCATTAGTTTAAAACTGCGTGTTGCAGGTAGGGCACACAAACACAATTTTGTAATTTCATACTTGACAGGGCCCTTATTGACATAATGCGTTCCTTAGACCTGAACATTTACTCAGACGTTTCCTTACGTAACCACCATCCAGCTGGCAGATCAGCGCGCGTTCATAGAAATCATTCCTGCTTTTATACGGGTTGTTTTTGAAGGAACTGCCACACATGATGACATATTTGTGATCTTTTCTATTTCTACTCCCGTACCTGAACATTTGCATTTTTACCTGTGCGTTCCCACAGTCACATGCAATAAATGTTCATGTCGTGCCTGGCAGAGGTTTGTGGGCAGGGGTGAGTGTGGGAGGGAGGTGCATTTGCCCCATGGTGTCTCATACAAAGCAGATGCAGTATATGTTGCACAAAATCAAGTTTCATGTAGTCATTTCGGCTTTAAAGAATCGTCCAGATGCAGCGTTTTCTGTGTATTGACAACAGCGCCCTCTGTGGTCAGACATAGCAATTACAGCTATGTCCTTATACATGATGGAAAATAAGTTGTCTCACTAGTAAGCAGACGTGGGTAGAGGAGCCAAAAATTGTACTCAAGTAAAAGTACTGTTACTTCAGAATAATATGACTCAAGTAGAAGTAAAAAGTAGTCATCCAAATAATTACTTGAGTAAAAGTAAAAAAGTAGTTGGTGAAAAAACTACAAGTACTGAGTAACTGTTGAGTAACGTCTGATTTATCTTTTTAACACAACCATTCAAACAGACAAAAGTACAAAATAATCATCTTCAGCCAAATTAAATCAATAAAATAATAAAATAAATTAAAATAAATAAAAAATAAATAAATAGCTTAAATCAAAATAATCTTAAAGTAAATTAAAGTACTTTAATAATAAAACAGAATAAAAAAATAAATTAAGCACAAGTAGCACAAAATGTCAAGCCTTTGTACTTTTCTTTTTTAACCAGCAGAACTAGAACAAGCCCATGAACTCATAGAAACTCTGTGTGTGTTTGAGTCTGTGTAAATGTGACAAAACATGCAAAAACAAACATTTTTCCCAAAGAATCACCCAGTGATGTCATGAGTACGCGTATGCGGATAAAAGGGATAAAAGAAAAGAGCTCAATGTAGCCTAATGTAGCGGAGTAAGAGGAACAGTTTCTTCTTCACAAATCTACTCAAGTAAAAGTAAAAAGTATAGAGATTCAAAACTACTTCTAAAAGTACAAAATTTCCCAAAACTTACTCAAGTAAATGTAATGGAGTAAATGTAACTCGTTACTACCCAGCTCTGCTAGTAAGTGGGGATATTATAAGTTTTAAATTCCCCGAACTGAATAAAACTAGTGATGACTGATAGTTTGTGCAGGTATTCTCTCTTTGAATCCAATTGAAAAGCTTTTCTCAAGTAGGCAGAATAGTGGACTGTTTCTATTCAGGCTGTTGGAGCCGAACAAATTCATTTCAACACTATTCAATTCAAATTCAAAATCACCTTATTCATCCCCGTAGGGAAATTGATTACGTAGTGTCTGATTTTGAATAATTATAAATACAGGGTCTGTGCTGGCTGTTTGAAGGGAGATTTAAGGGAACTGGAACTGTAAGATAACCAATGCTACTGACCGCGCCGACACAGGGATGTGTCTAACTTCAGCTTCAGCAGGACCCCTGCCGGCCACCGGACCACGTCTTCCAAGCATCTGTGCTTCCTTAAGACTCCCATTCAAAAAGCATCAGCTTCCTTTATGAATTACTAAGCTGTTACGTTCTTCTGTCATGGCGGTGTCCTCAGCTAGATCCAGTCCTGATCAGGGCATGTGAGCTCCTTCTGAAAGAAAAACATAATTAAACAGGCACCAGACTATTTTCTGAAGTCATGTTTCCAGGTTTAGCTCCTGGCTTTTGTCTAAATATGGAAACTCCTCCAATCCTGAACTGGAGGCTTCAAGACATCTGCTCCGTCCTCCGACTACATGACCTCTGGTCGCTGGCAGACATTGCCAATAATTAAAAGTAACTTTGCAAACACAACCAAACATCAAGTAGGTGACGCAATTAATTGATGTTAATATGGTGCTAATTAATGCTCAAGTTTACGTGAATCATCCACCTTTGTTTGAATATAAAGACGAAATGTACAATACATCCTCATCTCCTTTTGACTGCTCAGCTGTTGAGGGTTTGGTTTCATTATGTACAGAAAAATGAAGGTTAAACAGAAAACGGGATGAAAATCCAACGTTGTTGTGGTTAACCTTGATTTGACCTCTTAAGCTTGTACCTTTTTTGCTTCTGTTTTAGTCAGTTCAGCCAGTTTGATCCACCAGCCGAGGACCCAGAGGGGAGGATAGTTAGGACATTCCCTGTTTTATAGGCCACTGTATCATTGAAGATGCAGGTAATCCCTGCAGATCAGCAGGAGAGCAACAATGAGGTGATAAGCCCTCACGTTCTAGCGTCTGTCTGCAGATCATCCCCCCCCTGTTGGCCTGTATCGGCCCTGTGACCCTGTGGCCCTTCACAGGACTACTGTCTGCACCACACATCATTATCCTTCTTCACCTGCTCCAAATAACTTACAGAAGATACAGAAATAAGAAAAGTTCATACTTTTCAAGAAGATGAAATCAGGTGCTTATTATGGTCCGGTTGACGAAGACTGGACACTTCCAGCTGGAGGAGTCGCTGAACTTTTATCTGCTGTACGATCCAGCACATACAGCTGAATGTGTCTAGTTTCAGCGAATTTCCCCATTGAGGGAGAAATAAAGGACAATCTGATCTAATCTAATCTTTCACTGCTCAAACCTTCCTGGTGCACTTCAGCACGACTGGTAACGTCACATAACATTACCTCCCGTTACACGCACACAACATTGAGCCCTTTCGTGCACTTAAGGATGTGCGTTTGCAGGATTATTCTGTCTTGCTCGGGCCAGTACCGGCATGTAAAAGCCGCTACTGGCCAAGTGGTGGCAACTTCTATGTAAATGTTACAGAAGGCCAGCATGCACCTGCATGCACGCGCCTAACGAAAGCTCCGCTTACATTTATTATTATTATTAGGGCCCGAGCACTGACAGTGCGAAGGCCCTATTGTATCTGTAGGAATTTTTTCTTTCTTTCTTCTGACAAAAGGAGGTCCTTTTTGCCCCCCTAAATGTTCCCAAAAAGTCACCAAATTTTGCACGCAAGCCAGGCCTGGCGATAAATTTGATATTTCTTGCTTTGCATTAATGGGCGTGGCCTAATGGCTCAACAGCCCCCCTTGAAAACTTTTCTCTGCGATAACTTTTGAATGGTTTGAAATAAAGAGTTGTGGGTGGTGTCATCGGACTCGGTATTGAGTCCTTGACCATAATTGGTGAAAATTAGCCCCGCCCCTTCTTCTGATTGGTTGTCCCTTTTTTCTGCCATAACCTTTGAATGGTTTGACATAGGAAGTCATGAGTGGTGTCATTTCTGATATGCTTATGGGGGACGGTGGCCATGAGTGCAAGGGCCCGTTCATCGCTGCTTGCAGCTTTAATTAGGGCCCGAGCACTTGCAGTGCGAAGGCCCTATTGTATTTGCAGGAATTTTTATTATTAATATTATTATTATTTTTCTTCTGACAAAGTGATGGCCTTTTTGCCCCCCTTAACATGCCCAAAAAGTCACCAAATTTTGCACCCAAGTCAGGCCTGGCGAAAAATTTGATATTTAATGGTTTGCATTAATGGGCGTGGCAAAATGGCTCAACAGCGCCCCCTTGAAAACTTTGTGCCTCAAGCCCCACGATACGGTTTGACGTACATGCACGAACATCGGTACGCACCTGTATCATGGGACAACTTAAAGAAAAGTCTCTTGCCGTCATGCCCGAAACCGAACAGGAAGTCGGCCATTTTGAATTAATCGTGTCACTTTGGCGCAATTTATGCCATTCCTTCGGCAGTTAATTCAGCCCGAACCGTAACGTGCACCCAGGTGTGTTATACATCAAAATGTGCGTCTCCCTCCTGCGACCACACGCATTACTTTTCTCTTTCAAAAGCGTTACCGTGGCGACGCTAGACGCCAAAAAGCGCGCCCACCCTTCATCTGGTTGGTTCAGACAGAAAAAACTTTGCGCCTCAAGCCCCATAATACGGTTTGACGTACATGAACGAAAATTGGTACACTCCTGTATCATGTCGCAACTAAAAGAAAAGTCTCTTGGCGCCATGGCCGAAACCGAACAGGAAGTCGGCCATTTTGAACATTCTGAATTAATCGCGTAATTTTGGAGCAATATATGCCATTCCTTCGAGAATTAATTCAGCCCGAACCGTATCGTGAACCCAGATGTGTTATACATCAAAATGTGCGTCTCCATCCTGCGACTACACGCATTACTTTTCTCTTTGAAAAGTGTTACCGTGGCGACGCTAGACGCCAACAAGCGCACCCCCCCTTCATCTGATTGGTCCATATTTGATAGTTCCCCAAAAGGCACCAAATTTGGCATGCAAGCCAGGCCTGGCGATAAATTTGATATTTCATGGTTTGCATTAATGGGCATGGCAAAATGGCTCAACAGCGCCCCCCGGAAAACTTTGTGCCTCAAGCCCCACAATACGGTTTGACGTACATGCACGAAAATCGCTACACACCTGTATCATGGCACAACTTAAAGAAAAGTCTCTTGGAGCCATGGCCGAAACCGAACAGGATGTCGGCCATTTTGAATAAATTGTGTCATTTTGGCGAAATTTATGCCATTCCTTCGGCAGTTAATTCAGCCCGAACCGTAACGTGCCCCCAGGTGTGTTATACATCAAAATGTGCGTCTACATCGTGCGACTACACGCATTACTTTTCTCTTTCAAAAGTGTTACCGTGGCGACGCTAGACGCCAAAAGGCGCGCCCCCCCTTCATGTGATTGGTCCATATTTGATAGGTTCTCCAAAAGTCACCAAATTTTGCATGCAAGTCAGACTTGGCGATACATTTGATATTTCATGGTTTGCATTAATGGGCGTGGCCTAACGGCTCAACAGCGCCCCCTAGAATACTTTTATCTGCCATAACTTTTGAATGGTTTGACATAGGAAGTTGTGGGTGGTGTCATGGGACTCTGTAATGAGTCCTTAAGCTTCGTTGGCCTTAATTAGCCCCGCCCCTTCTTCTGATTGGTTGTCCCGATTTTCTGCTATAACTTTGGAATGGTTTAACATAGAGAGTCGTGGGTGGTGTCATGGGACTCTGTAATGAGTCCTTAAGCTTAGTTGGCTTTAATTAGCCCCGCCCCTTCTTCTGATTGGTTGTCCCGATTTTCTGCTATAACTTTGGAATGGTTTGACATAGGGAGTCGTGGGTGGGGTCATCAGATTCTTTATGGAGTCCTTGACCTTCATTGGCCTGAATTAGCCCCGCCCCTTCTTCTGATTGGTTGTCCCTTTTTTCTGCTATAACTTTTGAATGGTTTGACATAGGAAGTCGTGGGTGGTGTCATGGGACTCTGTAATGAGT
This sequence comes from Cololabis saira, assembly GCF_033807715.1. NCBI lineage: Eukaryota > Metazoa > Chordata > Actinopteri > Beloniformes > Belonidae > Cololabis > Cololabis saira. Next base: position 34,728,169 of record NC_084603.1, read on the forward strand.
CTTAAGCTTCGTTGGCCTTAATTAGCCCCGCCCCTTCTTCTGATTGGTTGTCCCGATTTTCTGCTATAACTTTGGAATGGTTTGACATAGAGAGTCGTGGGTGGTGTCATCAGATTCTGTATGGAGTCCTTGACCTTCATTGGCCTGAATTAGCCCCGCCCCTTCTTCTGATTGGTTGTCCCTTTTTTCTGCTATAACTTTTGAATGGTTTGACATAGGAAGTTGTGGGTGGTGTCTTTTCTGATATGCTTATGGGGGGCGGTGGCCGTGAGTGCGAGGGCCCGTTCATCGCTGCTTGCAGCTTTAATTATTATTATTATTTTCCTGACAAAGTGAAGGCCTTTTTGCCCCCCTTAACATGCCCAAAAAGTCACCAAATTTTGCACCCTAGTCAGGCCTGGCGAAAAATTTGATATTTAAAGGTTTGCATTAATGGGCGTGGCAAAATGGCTCAACAGCGCCCCCTTGAAAACTTTGTGCCTCAAGCCCCACGATACGGTTTGACGTACATGCACGAAAATCGGTACACACCTGTATCATGGGACAACTTAAACAAAAGTCTCTTGGGGTCATGCCCGAAACCGAACAGGATGTCGGCCATTTTGAATTAGTCATGTCATTTTGGCGAAATTTATGCCATTCCTTCGAAAGTTAATTCAGCCCGAACCGTAACGTGTCCCCAAGTGTGTTATACATCAAAATGTGCGTCTCCATCCTGCGACAACACGCATTACTTTTCTCTTTCAAAAGCGTTACCGTGGCGACGCTAGACGCCAAAAAGCGCGCCCACCCTTCATCTGATTGGTTCGACAGAAAAAACTTTGCGCCTCAAGCCCCAGAATACGGTTTGACGTACATGAACGAAAATCGGTACACACCTGTATCATGTCGCAACTAAAAGAAAAGTCTCTTGGCGCCATGGCCGAAACCGAACAGGAAGTCGGCCATTTTGAACATTCTGAATTAATTGCGTAATTTTGGAGCAATATATGCCATTCCTTCGAGAGTTAATTCAGCCCGAACCGTATCGTGAACCCAGATGTGTTATACATCAAAATGTGCGTCTCCATCCTGCGACTACACGCATTACTTTTCTCTTTCAAAAGTGTTACCGTGGCGACGCTAGACGCCAACAAGCGCACCCCCCCTTCATGTGATTGGTCCATATTTGATAGTTCTCCAAAAGTCACCAAATTTTGCATGTAAGCCAGACTTGGCGATACATTTGATATTTCATGGTTTGCATTAATGGGCGTGGCCTAACGGCTCAACAGCGCCCCCTATAATACTTTTCTCTGCCATAACTTTTGAATGGTTTGACATAGAGAGTTGTGGGTGGTGTCATGGGACTCTGTAATGAGTCCTTACGCTTCGTTGGCCTTAATTAGCCCCGCCCCTTCTTCTGATTGGTTGTCCCTTTTTTCTGCTATAACTTTTGAATGGTTTGACATAGGAAGTTGTGGGTGGTGTCATGGGATTCTGTAATGAGTCCTTAAGCTTCGTTGGCCTTAATTAGCCCTGCCCCTTCTTCTGATTGGTTGTCCCGATTTTCTGCTATAACTTTGGAATGGTTTGACATAGAGAGTCGTGGGTGGTGTCATCAGATTCTTTATGGAGCCCTTGACCTTCATTGGCTTAAATTAGCCCCGCCCCTTCTTCTGATTGGTTGTCCCTTTTTTCTGCTATAACTTTTGAATGGTTTGACATAGGAAGTCGTGGGTGGTGTCATGGGACTCTGTAATGAGTCCTTAAGCTTCGTTGGCCTTAATTAGCCCCGCCCCTTCTTCTGATTGGTTGTCCCTTTTTTCTGCTATAACTTTTGAATGGTTTGACATAGGAAGTCGTGGGTGGTGTCATTTCTGATACTTATGGGGGGCAGTGGCCGTGAGTGCGAGGGCCCGTTCATTGCTGCTTGCAGCTTTAATTAGGGCCCGAGCACCTTCAGTGCGAAGGCCCTATTGTATCTGTAGGAATTCTTCGCGTTATTATTATTATTATTAGGGCCCGAGCACCTTCAGTGCGAAGGCCCTATTGTATCTGTAGGAATTTTTTTTTTTCTTTTTCTTTTTCTTTTTCTTCTGACAAAAGGAAGGCCTTTTTGCCCCCCTAAACGTCCCCAAAAAGTCACCAAATTTTGCATACAAGTCAGGCCTGGCGAAAAATTTGATATTTAATGGTTTGCATTAATGGTCGTGGCAAAATGGCTCAACAGCGCCCCCCAGAAAACTTTGTGACTCAAGCCCCACAATACGGTTTGACGTACATGCACGAAAATCGCTACACACCTGTATCAGTACACAACTTAAAGAAAAGTCTCTTGGCGACATGGCCGAAACCGAACAGGAAGTCAGCCATTTTGAATTAATCGTGTCACTTTGGCGCAATTTATGCCATTCCTTCGGCAGTTAATTCAGCCCGAACCGTAACGTGCACCCAGGTGTGTTATACATCAAAATGTGCGTCTCCATCCTGCGACAACACGCATTACTTTTCTCTTTCAAAAGCGTTACCGTGGCGACGCTAGACGCCAAAAAGCGCGCCCACCCTTCATCTGATTGGTTCAGACAGAAAAAACTTTGCGCCTCAAGCCCCATAATACGCTTTGACGTACATGAACGAAAATCGGTACACACCTGTATCATGTCGCAACTTAAAGAAAAGTCTCTTGGCGCCATGGCCGAAACCGAACAGGAAGTCGGCCATTTTGAACATTCTGAATTAATCGCGTAATTTTGGAGCAATATGAGCCATTCCTTCGAGAGGTAATTCAGCCCGAACCGTATCGTGAACCCAGATGTGTTATACATCAAAATATGTGTCTCCATCCTGCGACTACACGCATTAGTTTTCTCTTTCGAAAGTGTTACCGTGGCGACGCTAGACGCCAACAAGCGCACCCCCCCTTCATCTGATTGGTCCATATTTGATAGTTCCCCAAAAGGCACCAAATTTGGCATGCAAGTCAGGCCTGGCGATAAATTTGATATTTCATGGTTTGCATTAATGGGCGTGGCAAAATGGCTTAACAGCGCCCCCCGGAAAACTTTGTGCCTCAAGCCCCACAATACGGTTTGACGTACATGCACGAAAATCGCTACACACCTGTATCATGGCACAGCTTAAAGAAAAGTCTCTTGGAGCCATGGCCGAAACCGAACAGGATGTCGGCCATTTTGAATTAGTCGTGTCATTTTGGCGAAATTTATGCCATTCCTTCGAAAGTTAATTCAGCCCGAACCGTAACGTGCCCCCAAGTGTGTTATACATCAAAATGTGCGTCTCCATCCTGCGACAACACGCATTACTTTTCTCTTTCAAAAGCGTTACCGTGGCGACGCTAGACGCCAAAAAGCGCGCCCACCCTTCATCTGATTGGTTCGACAGAAAAAACTTTGTGCCTCAAGCCCCATAATACGGTTTAACGTACATGAACGAAAATCGGTACACACCTGTATCATGTTGCAACTAAAAGAAAAGTCTCTTAGCGCCATAGCCGAAACCGAACAGGAAGTCGGCCATTTTGAACATTCTGAATTAATTGCGTAATTTTGGAGCAATATATGCCATTCATTCGAGAGTTAATTCAGCCCGAACCGTATCGTGCCCCCAGGTGTGTTATACATCAAAATGTGCGTCTACATCCTGCGACTACACGCATTACTTTTCTCTTTCAAAAGTGTTACCGTGGCGACGCTAGACGCCAACAAGCGCACCCCCCCTTCATCTGATTGGTCCATATTTGATAGCTCCCCAAAAGGCACCAAATTTGGCATGCAAGCCAGGCCTGGCGATAAATTTGATATTTCATGGTTTGCATTAATGGGCGTGGCAAAATGGCTCAACAGCGCCCCCTAGAAAACTTTGTGCCTCAAGCCCCACAATACGGTTTGACGTACATGCACGAAAATCGCTACACACCTGTATCATGGCACAACTTAAAGAAAAGTCTCTTGGAGCCATGGCCGAAACCGAACAGGATGTCGGCCATTTTGAATAGATTGTGTCATTTTGGCGAAATTTATGCCATTCCTTCGGCAGTTAATTCAGCCCGAACCGTAACGTGCCCCCAGGTGTGTTATACATCAAAATGTGCGTCTACATCCTGCGACACCACGCATTACTTTTCTCTTTCAAAAGTGTTACCGTGGCGACGCTAGACGCCAAAAGGCGCGCCCCCCCTTCATGTGATTGGTCCATATTTGATAGTTCTACAAAAGTCAACAAATTTTGCATGCAAGCCAGACTTGGCGATACATTTGATATTTCATGGTTTGCATTAATGGGCGTGGCCTAACGGCTCAACAGCGCCCCCTGCCATAACTTTTGAATGGTTTGACATAGAGAGTCCTGGGTGGTGTCATAAGATTCTGTATGGAGTCCTTGACCTTCATTGGCATGAATTAGCCCCGCCCCTTCTTGTCATTGGTTGTCCCTTTTTTCTGCTATAACATTTTAATTGTTTGACATAGGAAGTCGTGGGTGGTGTCATCAGATTCTTTATGGAGCCCTTGACCTTCATTGGCTTAAATTAGCCCCGCCCCTTCTTCTGATTGGCTGTCCCTTTTTTCTGCTATAACTTTTGAATGGTTTGACATAGGAAGTCGTGGGTGGTGTCATGGGACTCTGTAATTAGTCCTTAAGCTTCGTTGGCCTTAATTAGCCCCGCCCCTTCTTCTGATTGGTTGTCCCGATTTTCTGCTATAACTTTGGAATGGTTTGACATAGAGAGTCGTGGGTGGTGTCATCAGATTCTGTATGGAATCCTTGACCTTCATTGGCTTGAATTAGCCCCGCCCCTTCTTCTGATTGGTTGTCCCTTTTTTCTGCTATAACTTTTCAATGGTTTGACATAGGAAGTCGTGGGTGGTGTCATTTCTGATACTTATGGGGGGCGGTGGCCGTGAGTGCGAGGGCCCGTTCATCGCTGCTTGCAGCTTTAATTATTATTATTATTTTTCTGACGAAAGGAGGGCCTTTTTGCCCCCCTAAACGTGCCCAAAAAGTCACCAAATTTTGCACCCTAGTCAGGCCTGGCGAAAAATTTGATATTTAATGGTTTGCATTAATGGGCGTGGCAAAATGGCTCAACAGCGCCCCCTTGAAAACTTTGTGCCTCAAGCCCCACGATACGGTTTGACGTACATGCACGAAAATCGGTACACACCTGTATCATGGCGCAACTGAAAGAAAAGTCTCTTGGCGTCATGCCCGAAACCGAACAGGAAGTCGGCCATTTTGAATTAGTCGTGTCATTTTGGCGAAATTTATGCCATTCCTTCGAAAGTTAATTCAGCCCGAACCGTAACGTGCCCCCAAGTGTGTTATACATCAAAATGTGCGTCTCCATCCTGCGACAACACGCATTACTTTTCTCTTTCAAAAGCGTTACCGTGGCGGCGCTAGACGCCAAAAAGCGCGCCCACCCTTCATCTGATTGGTTCGACAGAAAAAACTTTGTGCCTCAAGCCCCATAATACGGTTTGACGTACATGAATGAAAATCGGTACACTCCTGTATTATGTCGCAACTAAAAGAAAAGTCTCTTGGCGCCATGGCCGAAACCGAACAGGAAGTCGGCCATTTTGAACATTCTGAATTAATTGCGTAATTTTGGAGCAATATATGCCATTCCTTCGAGAGTTAATTCAGCCCGAACCGTATCGTGAACCCAGATGTGTTATACATCAAAATGTGCGTCTCCATCCTGCGACTACACGCATTACTTTTCTCTTTGAAAAGTGTTACCGTGGCGACGCTAGACACCAACAAGCGCACCCCCCCTTCATCTGATTGGTCCATATTTGATAGTTCCCCAAAAGGCACCAAATTTGGCACGCAAGCCAGGCCTGGAGATAAATTTGATATTTCATGGTTTGCATTAATGGGCGTGGCAAAATGGCTCAACAGCGCCCCCCGGAAAACTTTGTGCCTCAAGCCCCACAATACGGTTTGACGTACATGCACGAGAATCGCTACACACCTGTATCATGGCACAACTTAAAGAAAAGTCTCTTGGAGCCATGGCCGAAACCGAACAGGATGTCGGCCATTTTGAATAAATTGTGTAATTTTGGCGAAATTTATGCCATTCCTTCGGCAGTTAATTCAGCCCGAACCGTAACGTGCACCCAGGTGTGTTATACATCAAAATGTGCATCTACATCCTGCGACACCACGCATTACTTTTCTCTTTCAAAAGTGTTACCGTGGCGACGCTAGACGCCAAAAGGCGCGCCCCCCCCTTCATGTGATTGGTCCATATTTGATAGTTCTCCAAAAGTCACCAAATTTTGCATGCAAGACAGACTTGGCGATAAATTTGATATTTCTTGGTTTGCATTAATGGGCGTGGCCTAACGGCTCAACAGCCCCCCCTAGAATACTTTTATCTGCCATAACTTTTGAATGGTTTGACATAGGAAGTCGTGGGTGGTGTCATGGGATTCTGTAATGAGTCCTTAAGCTTAGTTGGCCTTAATTAGCCCCGCCCCTTCTTCTGATTGGTTGTCCCGATTTTCTGCTATAACTTTTGAATGGTTTGACATAGAGAGTCGTGGGTGGTGTCATCAGATTCTTTATGGAGTCCTTGAACTTCATTGGCCTGAATTAGCCCCGCCCCTTCTTCTGATTGGTTGTCCTTTTTTTATAATAAAATTGCCGCGAGCCGCCAGTCGCTCTCGCGCTGACTCCCGCTTCCTGATTCAAACGTCTGCCGGCCCCGCCCCCTGACCAATCAGTGGCGAGTAGGGTGATGGCGGCCCCGCCCCCCGACCAATCAGTGGCGAGTAGGGTGATGACGGCCCCGCCCCCCGACCAATCAGCTCCCTGTAATGTGGTGACTTCAGAAATATTCCCGGCTCAGCCCGGTTACAACCTTGGCAGAATGGTTACAAAAAAAGTAATAATTTAAATAGTAAGGTTTTACTAATATTTATAACTTACAAATATTTAAAAAATTAGGAAAAAAAAGTTCCAGACATTTTATCGCTATGTTGGTCTGTCCTAACCCAGTAGGTCAAATAAAAGGAATAGCTGACACTTAGCTCAGCCAGATTATTGCGGTCTTTGCTGCCAGAGGTCGAGAGTTCAAGCCTGGCTTGATATGCCAAAATCTTTGTCAGCAATTTTTGTGTTTTTTTTACATCAAAATGTTCGTCTCTGTCCTGTGACGACGCACATTACTTTTCTCTTTCCCCTTCTTCTGATTGGTTGTCCCGATTTTCTGCCATAACTTTTGAATTTGAGTGGAGTTTGCGCGCGCAGCTCCCGCGGGGGGAGGGGCTGATGTTCAGCGCGGCCGCCATCTTGGTCGAGGCGCCGCATTGACTGCCTGAGAACGTCGGGCGTGGCCGCCATCTTGGATCGGTATCGCTTTAACTCTAAAGCGTTCACTTCTATTGTGGAAGGAGGTGTCTGCATAAGTAAAATAACTATAACTCACTTGATTTTCAACCGATTTTCACGCGGTTTGCTTTGTTACAAACGGCAGACATGTAGCTATGATACAGGATGCTTGATGTACGTTAAATATGCAAGCTTTCATGCTAAAATACGTTCTGCAGGTAGTCACACTTCAGGTATACACACACACACACACACACACACACACACACACTATATATATATATATATATATATATATATATATATATATATACACACACACACACACACACACACACAATATACACAATACAAAATACAGTATAGCATATTAATGAATGTATTAATATATTTGAATAACAGACATAACAAGCTTAAAAACAAAAAACATAACGGATGACAGCATACAATTGTCATAATGGAGAAAAAAAAGAAACATTTGGAAGGAGTGTGTGTGTGAGGAATTGTATATTAGTGTTATAAATTGAAATTATATAATAATGCAATCGCTATGATATATCATTTTACAATATAATACAGTCAAAAATATATGAAATGAAGCAACATACAATGCAATAATACAATATGCTATATTACTGGGTACGCTAATATGAAATAACAACATGTAATATAATATGGTATAATAGATTAATATAATATCATACATTCTGGACCATGAGATACAGCTGTACTGTATGATCGTCGTTCATTTGAGTGATCTGATTTTTTTTTTCATGGTTTGCATTAATGGGCGTGTCCTCACGGCTCAACAGCGCCCCCTAGAATACTTTTTTCTGCCATAACTTTTGAAAGGTTTGACATAGAGAGTCGTGGGTGGTGTCATGGGACTCGGCATTGAGTCCTTGACCATAATTGGTGACAATTAGCCCAGTCCCTTTTTCTGATTGGTTGTCCCTATTTTCTGCTATAACTTTTGAATGTTTTGACATAGAGAGTCGTGGGTGGTGTCATGGGACTCTGTAATGAGTCCTTGATCTTCTTTGCCCTGAATTAGCCCCGCCCCTTCTTCTGACTGGTCGTCCCTTTTTTCTGCTATAACTTTTGAAGGGTTTGACATAGGAAGTCGTGGGTGGTGTCATTTCTGATATGCTTATGGGGGGCGGTTGACGTGAGTGCGAGGGCCCGTTCATTGCTGCTTGCAGCTTTAATTAGGGCCCGAGCACTTGCAGTGCGAAGGCCCTATTGTAATTGCAGGAATTATTCTTCTTCTTCTTCTTATTGTTCTGACAAAAGGAAGGCCTTTTTGCCCCCCTGTACGTGCCCAAAAAGTCACCAAATTTTGCATGCAAGTCAGGCCTGGCGAAAAATTTTATATTTAAGGGTTTGCATTAATGGGCGTGGTAAAATGGCTCAACAGCGCCCCCTTGAAAACTTTGTGCCTCAAGCCCCACAATGCGGTTTGTCGTACATGCACGAAAATCGGTACACACCTGTATCATGGGGCAACTTAAAGAAAAGTCTCTGGGCGTCATGTCGAGAAACCGAACAGGAAGTCGGCCATTTTGAATTAATCGTGTCACTTTGGCGCAATTTATGCCATTCCTTCGGCAGTTAATACGGCCCGAACCGTAACGAGCACCCAGGTGTGTTATACATCAAAATGTGTGTCTACATCCTGTGACAACACGCATTACTTTTCTCTTTCAAAAGCGTTACCGTGGCGATGCTAGACGCCAAAAAGCGCGCCCACCCTTCATCTGGTTGGTTCAGACCGAAAAAACTTTGCGCCTCAAGCCCCAGAATACGGTGTGACGTACATGAACGAAAATCGGTACACACCTGTATCATGTCGCAACTTAAAGAAAAGTCTCTTGGCGCCATGGCCGAAACCGAACAGGAAGTCGGCCATTTTGAACATTCTGAATTAATCACGTAATTTTGGAGCAATATATGCCATTCCTTCGAGAATTAATACGGCCCGAACCGTATCGTGAACCCAGATGTGTTATACGTACAAATGTGCGTCTCCATCCTGCGACTACACGCATTACTTTTCTCTTTCAAAAGTGTTACCGTGGCGACGCTAGATGCCAAAAAGCGTGCCCCCCCTTCATCTGATTGGTCCATATTTGATAGTTCCCCAAAAGGCACCAAAATTGGCATGCAAGCCAGGCCTGGCGATAAATTTGATATTTCATGGTTTGCATTAATGGGCGTGGCAAAATGGCTCAACAGCGCCCCCCGGAAAACTTTGTGCCTCAAGCCCCACAATACGGTTTGACGTACATGCACGAAAATCGCTACACACCTGTATCATGGCACAACTTAAAGAAAAGTCTCTTGGAGCCATGGCCGAAACCGAACAGGATGTCGGCCATTTTGAATAAATTGTGTCATTTTGGCGAAATTTATGCCATTCCTTCGGCAGTTAATTCAGCCCGAACCGTAACGTGCACCCAGGTGTGTTATACATCAAAATGTGCGTCTACATCCTGCGACACCACGCATTACTTTTCTCTTTCAAAAGTGTTACCGTGGCGACGCTAGACGCCAAAAGGCGCACCCCCCCTTCATGTGATTGGTCCATATTTGATAGTTCTCCAAAAGTCACCAAATTTTGCATGCAAGCCAGATTTGGCGATAAATTTGATATTTCATGGTTTGCATTAATGGCCGTGGCTAACGGTTCAACAGCGCCCCCTAGAATACTTTTCTCTGCCATAACTTTTGAATGGTTTGACATAGAGAGTTATGGGTGGTGTCATGGGACTCTGTAATGAGTCCTTAAGCTTTGTTGGCCTTAATTAGCCCCGCCCCTTCTTCTGATTGGTTGTCCCGATTTTCTGCTATAACTTTTTAAGGCTTTGACATAGAGAGTCGTGGGTGTTGTCATTTCTGATATGCTTATGGGGGGCGGTGGACGTGAGTGCGAGGGCCCGTTCATCGCTGCTTGCAGCTTTAATTATTATTATTATTATTTTCCTGACAAAGTGAAGGCCTTTTTGCCCCCCTTAACATGCCCAAAAAGTCACCAAATTTTGCACCCTAGTCAGGCCTGGCGAAAAATTTGATATTTAAAGGTTTGCATTAATGGGCGTGGCAAAATGGCTCAACAGCGCCCCCTTGAAAACTTTGTGCCTCAAGCCCCACGATACGGTTTGACGTACATGCACGAAAATCGGTACACACCTGTATCATGGGACAACTTAAACAAAAGTCTCTTGGGGTCATGCCCGAAACCGAACAGGATGTCGGCCATTTTGAATTAGTCGTGTCATTTTGGCGAAATTTATGCCATTCCTTCGAAAGTTAATTCAGCCCGAACCGTAACGTGCCCCCAAGTGTGTTATACATCAAAATGTGCGTCTCCATCCTGCGACAACACGCATTACTTTTCTCTTTCAAAAGCGTTACCGTGGCGGCGCTAGACGCCAAAAAGCGCGCCCACCCTTCATCTGATTGGTTCGACAGAAAAAACTTTGTGCCTCAAGCCCCATAATACGGTTTGACGTACATGAACGAAAATCGGTACACACCTGTATCATGTCGCAACTAAAAGAAAAGTCTCTTGGCGCCATGGCCGAAACCGAACAGGAAGTCGGCCATTTTGAACATTCTGAATTAATTGCGTAATTTTGGAGCAATATATGCCATTCCTTCGAGAGTTAATTCAGCCCGAACCGTATCGTGAACCCAGATGTGTTATACATCAAAATGTGCGTCTCCATCCTGCGACTACACGCATTACTTTTCTCTTTCGAAAGTGTTACCGTGGCGACGCTAGACGCCAACAAGCGCACCCCCCCTTCATCTGATTGGTCCATATTTGATAGTTCCCCAAAAGGCACCAAATTTGGCACGCAAGCCAGGCCTGGCGATAAATTTGATATTTCATGGTTTGCATTAATGGGCGTGGCAAAATGGCTCAACAGCGCCCCCCGGAAAACTTTGTGCCTCAAGCCCCACAATACGGTTTGACGTACATGCACGAAAATCGCTACACACCTGTATCATGGCACAACTTAAAGAAAAGTCTCTTGGAGCCATGGCCGAAACCGAACAGGAAGTCGGCCATTTTGAATAAATTGTGTCATTTTGGCGAAATTTATGCCATTCCTTCGGCAGTTAATTCAGCCCGAACCGTAACGTGAACACAGATGTGTTATACATCAAAATATGTGTCTCCATCCTGCGACTACACGCATTACTTTTCTCTTTCGAAAGTGTTACCGTGGCGACGCTAGACGCCAACAAGCGCACCCCCCTTCATCTGATTGGTCCATATTTGATAGTTCCCCAAAAGTCACCAAATTTTGCATGCAACACAGACTTGGCGATAAATTTGATATTTCATGGTTTGCATTAATGGGCGTGGCAAAATGGCTCAACAGCGCCCCCTACAATACTTTTCTCTGCCATAACTTTTGAATGGTTTCACATAGAGAGTCGTGGGTGGTGTCATGGGACTCTGTAATGAGTCCTTAAGCTTCGTTGGCCTTAATTAGCCCCGCCCCTTCTTCTGATTGGTTGTCCCGATTTTTTGCTATAACTTTTGAATGGTTTGACATAGAGAGTCGTGGGTGGTGTCATCAGATTCTTTATGGAGTCCTTGAACTTCATTGGCCTGAATTAACCCCGCCCCTTCTTCTGATTGGTTGTCCTTTTTTTATAATAAAATTGCCGCGAGCCGCCATTCGCTCTCGCGCTGACTCCCGCTTCCTGATTCAAACGTCTGCCGGCCCCGCCCCCTGACCAATCAGTGGCGAGTAGGGTGATGGCGGCCCCGCCCCCCGACCAATCAGTGGCGAGTAGGGTGATGACGGCCCCGCCCCCCGACCAATCAGTGGCGAGTAGGGTGATGACGGCCCCGCCCCCCGACCAATCAGCTCCCTGTAATGTGGTGACTTCAGAAATATTCCCGGCTCAGCCCGGTTACAACCTTGGCAGAATGGTTACAGAAAAAGTAATAATTTAAATAGTAGGGTTTTACTAATATTTATAACTTACAAATATTTAAAAAATTAGGAAAAAAAAGTTCCAGACATTTTATCGCTATGTTGGTCTGTCCTAACCCAGTAGGTCAAATAAAAGGAATAGCTGAGACTTAGCTCAGCCAGATTATTGCGGTCTTTGCTGCCAGAGGTCGAGAGTTCAAGCCTGGCTTGATATGCCAAAATTTTTGTCAGCAATTTTTGTGTTTTTTTTTTACATCAAAATGTTCGTCTCTGTCCTGTGACGACGCACATTACTTTTCTCTTTCCCCTTCTTCTGATTGGTCGTCCCGATTTTCTGCCATAACTTTTGAATTTGAGTGGAGTTTGCGCGCGCAGCTCCCGCGGGGGGAGGGGCTGATGTTCAGCGCGGCCGCCATCTTGGTCGAGGCGCCGCATTGACTGCCTGAGAACGTCGGGCGTGGCCGCCATCTTGGATCGGTATCGCTTTAACTCTAGAGCGTTCACTTCTATTGTGGAAGGAGGTGTCTGCATAAGTAAAATAACTATAACTCACTTGATTTTCAACCGATTTTCACGCGGTTTGCTTTGTTACAAACGGCAGACATGTAGCTATGATACAGGATGCTTGATGTACGTTAAATATGCAAGCTTTCATGCTAAAATACGTTCTGCAGGTAGTCACACTTCAGGTATACACACACACACACACACACACACACACATATATATATATATATATATATATATATATATATATATATATATATATATATATATATATATATATATATATATATACACACACACACACACACACACACACACACACAATATACACAATACAAAATACAGTATAGCATATTAATGAATGTATTAATATATTTGAATAACAGACATAACAAGCTTAAAAACAAAAAACATAACGGATGACAGCATACAATTGTCATAATGGAGAAAAAAAAGAAACATTTGGAAGGAGTGTGTGTGTGAGGAATTGTATATTAGTGTTATAAATTGAAATTATATAATAATGCAATCGCTATGATATATAATTTTACAATATAATACAGTCAAAAATATATGAAATGAAGCAACATACAATGCAATAATACAATATGCTATATTACTGGGTACGCTAATATGAAATAACAACATGTAATATAATATGGTATAATAGATTAATATAATATCATACATTCTGGACCATGAGATACAGCTGTACTGTATGATCGTCGTTCATTTGAGTGATCTGATTTTTTTTTTCATGGTTTGCATTAATGGGCGTGTCCTCACGGCTCAACAGCGCCCCCTAGAATACTTTTTTCTGCCATAACTTTTGAAAGGTTTGACATAGAGAGTCGTGGGTGGTGTCATGGGACTCGGCATTGAGTCCTTGACCATAATTGGTGACAATTAGCCCAGTCCCTTTTTCTGATTGGTTGTCCCTATTTTCTGCTATAACTTTTGAATGTTTTGACATAGAGAGTCGTGGGTGGTGTCATGGGACTCTGTAATGAGTCCTTGATCTTCTTTGCCCTGAATTAGCCCCGCCCCTTCTTCTGACTGGTCGTCCCTTTTTTCTGCTATAACTTTTGAAGGGTTTGACATAGGAAGTCGTGGGTGGTGTCATTTCTGATATGCTTATGGGGGGCGGTTGACGTGAGTGCGAGGGCCCGTTCATTGCTGCTTGCAGCTTTAATTATTATTATAACCTTTATTTAACAAGGAAAAAAAAGTCTCATTGAGATTAAAAATCTCTTTTACAAGAGAGTCCTGGCCAAGTCACGCAGCAGCACAAACACAAAGTTGCACAAATAAACAATGACAAAACTTTTTAAAAACAAATCAGAAATACAGATCACGAACAAAATCAGCAGTCGAAACATCTACAGCCAGGTGTTTTTGCTTCCAAGTCTTTCAGAAGAACCTTAAAAGCATCAAGTGACACCAGATTATTCAATTTTTTATTCAAGATTTTCTGCAGCTCATTCCAAGCAGAGGGGCAGCAGAGCTGAAAGCCCTACTACCTGGTCCAGTACGAACCCTTGGTACAGTCAATAAAAATAAGTCCTGAGACCGAAGATTCTGACTCCCAGTGCTTTTTTGAGAGAGATACCTCCCCAAAAAAACTGGAAGCAGGACCAGATTGGCCTTATAAACAAAGACATGCCAAGGATAAAGTCTCCGGGTGGCCAGAGCAGACCGTCCGACTGTTTAGTTTACCGTTACCATGGCAACCTCAACACATAGGTGAAATGACATTTTCTGATTATGTTTTTTTTCTCTCAATATTCCAAGTTAATGTTTAATAAAAGCTAATTGTTTAGTAAAAAGAAAGGCCTCAGTGTCACTTCTGGGGATCAATGTCTGTAAATGATATGTAATTTTATCATTACTGCAGGTCCAGAGGTCATTTTAGTCCAGTGAGATTAGCACATAATGTGTTATTATTTACTTTAAGTTTACATAATTACTAAACCTGAAAAAAAACAAGCAGTATTTTAAATGATTTTGAATGTTATGTTACTCGTTCCACTGCAGCCATCTGGGATCAGATGAAAACATTTTTTTTTGACGTTTTGCACACGTTTTGCATGAAGATGCAGCAGAATATTTTTAGGAAGGATCCCCTTCACATTTTTTGGTTTCCGTATATTTGCTTCCTATTATTGTGACTCTTGTTTTAACTGCAGGGGTTTTTTTTAGGACAAACACATGCGATGTAGTCCCACGGCGACACATTAACACAACACAACATCCACCAGATAAAACATTTCCTGCTTCCATCACTAAACAAGAGTTCTTAAACTAAAACACACACACACAAAAAGAAAAGTCCCAAAGTTGGAGCCTTTGAACAGTCTTTGATTGTAAAGTTTACAACATTACCATTACCACGGTGACTGGACAGTGTGTGGATGTGAAGTAAAGCAAAGACAGACTGGTTGTGTTTAATGAAATGGCTCTGTGCTGGTTCCCTCTGTGTGGTAATGGCCGGCCGCCAGCTGGTAATGGCTCGTAATGTTCCGAGGAAAATAGGCCAGCAATTCACTTTCCCCCCCCCCCCCCCCTTTTTTTTTTGTACATGGACAAAAGTTCAAACCCCCAAGTTGTTTTCTGTTCTCGGTTTTGCCTGATTATGACAAATGTATTCATTGTAGGCCGGTGAAGCGTGCTCGTACTTTCAGGTGAGGAGAAGCAGGCCGTGACTCTCAGAAGCAAACGCAGATCCACAGACGATCCGGGAGGCTTTGCATAACCGAGCACCCACTACGTCACTGTTATCTAACTTATTCAATTCGATTAGTTGCACATTTTTGACCACTTAAACCCTTAAATTGCTTTTTGTGACTTGTACTCGATGAATATCCTCTGATTCGGCCGGTCACAACTCCACATCTGCAAACGCGGCCTCCTAAGAGGCCCAGACGTTTCCTTATCAGCTCAGCTTATCAGCGGGCCGCTTGGAGTTGAAAAACCTTTGTGTACATTTTTATTTCCACCTGGTCGGAGCTTTTAATTACAGTTAGCATTGAAACTGATGTTTTTTAAACCTGCTTTACTTCTTAACAGCAAATTACTTGCCACATAAACATAGAACAATAAACACTGCAGTCACTTCTGGACTCTGGACTGACTGTCCCGTGACAACAAATCTCTGCAAAATGAGAGTGATGACTAATGCAAACAAACACGGTTCACTGTCCTTCAGAATAAAAGCCTTGAAGGATTAGTGATTACACACAAATGTACAGTATGTGAGTTAATAAAATTAGATACAGAAGGAATTTATTATTCAAAACATAAATCAAACCATTACTAGAACTATTTCCTCATTTATTTTCCTTTCTTTTGTCGTTCCCCTCACTTCTTTTCTTGGCACTACTTCTTTCACTCTGAGCTTTTATTTTTCCATGGCGGTATGTGAACGTCTCTCCTCATTTTCTTCTGTCCTTCCTCCGGTTTTCTCTTGAATAATAAATATTAGAGCACATGAAGGGTGGTGTTTACCCGGCGGTGAAGCTGATGCTGCATTGCTGAAGCCACTACCACAGGTTGATCAGGGGGTAAAGACGTCCTGAAGATGCTCCTCCTCTCATTCTGCCCCCACTCTCCAGCTGTGCATTCACGATGGCAGAAAGGCGCCATATTCCCTCTCCCGCGTGTGCTTTCACAAAGCATGGTCACTTTCTGCAATCTAAAGACGATCTGGTCCCTCATGCCTCTGGTAAACCGGCAGTTTTATTCAGTCGGCGCTGAATAAAAGACAACGCTGAAAAAGCTCCAATAAAAAGTTGTTGCTACCTGGTTGTTCTGGTGAAATGCACCCGGCTCTGCTGGCATCAGGTCCTCAGTCACCGATGAGGTTTGCAATGCTTCAGTATGTCTGGTTTCACCTGGTGGGGGCTCCTGCAGGTGTATGAGCATGGCAGCAGGATTTCCTCAAATAGAGTACAGCGAAGGTACGACCAATGCAACATGGTAGGAAATTGGAGGGGCGTAAAAATGTACCCCTTTTCACCAAACCGGTTCCTGAGCTGGTTCTGGGCCAGTGCTGTATGGAGCCAAATCAAGGCCAAAAGTTTTGCTAATTTGAAAATAAAATTGTAATTGAAAAACTAAGATTTGAACCGGAAAATTCAAGTCTGACTGAAAAAAAGATCTGAAACTGAAATAAAAAATTTAAACTGTAAAAAAATAAGTTCATGATCAAAACTTGAATTTTCAGGTTCAAATCTTAGTTTTTCAATTACAATTTTATTTTCAAATTAGCTAAACTTTTGGCCTTGATTTGGCTCCATAGTGCTGGTGCTGGTTCACAACTCTTTCAACTAGGAACCAGCTGAGAACCGGTTTGTTTTTCATAGCTCGGGTGCTGAGGGGAGCCACGTCAGTTACGTCACTGCAAGCGTCAGTTACATCGCTGAGTTTGCATTGGCACGAACATTGAAGCAAAAACGAGGTATTTGCTCTAATACGGACTTGGTCCACGTAGCTCCTCCGTGGACCGTATCTCTAAAAGACAGGTTGTCTCCTCCTCAGACCACTGCTGCTTTGCTGCATCCATGTTAATTCGTCGCTTTTTGGAAAATGTCTCCGTCTCCCAGTCTTGCTCTCGCCGTTGGTCTTAACAACTCCACCCCCTCCGCTTACGTAAGCGGTTCTTTCCTCCAGCCCAGCAAAGAGTTGGTGCTACCTTGGAACCACTTTATCTAGCCCAGAGCCAGTTCTTTGTCTGTGGAAACAGAAAGCCCGGTTCCAATCTCAGCTCTGGCCCAGAAACAGCCCTGGAACTGGTTTGGTGGAAAAGGCGTAACGGAGAACGTGGATAATTATCTGGGCCTGCGATGTCACAGTACCAGGAGAGTTTGAACCCAAGGACATTTTCAGAAGTCAGCAGCTCCAACTAAAGTGTTGTGAATCCAAGATTTTGCTCAGAGTTTACGATTTTTTAAACATTTTCTTAGAATATTTTGTTATAGTTTCAACAGTAATACCCACTGAGGGAAAATGAGTGCAGGATGCTGGAAAAAGTGATTTTTTACATCCCGTATCCACTAAGCCTTGTAATTCAGTAATGTTGCAGATGTAGACTGATATCAGAACACACCTTTGGTTCATTTTCTGATTAAAAAGACATTTTCTGAAGGCGTCACATTGACGAGCTCTAAATCGTTACGGTTGTAATTGTTTCTCAGCAAAGCGTCTGCTGAATCAGTTGACTTTTATTTTTACAAACAGACGCTACGTATCCTGTTAGGTCCTGGTCATGGAGGAAAAACTCTCCCTTCGAGCTTCTGCTCATAACTTCTGTGTTGGTCCCTTAAGAGTTTGATCTTTTTCTCTGAAAGGTCTGACTTGTTGTTTTGTAAATGGTGCATGTGCCCGAGCGTGTGCAACAGCCTGAGTTCATGGTTTGGGTTTGCATACAGTAGGTTGCAAGTTCAGACTTGGTTCACATACATTACAAGTATGGTGGCATTGAGCAGGCACACACACACACACACACACACACACACACACACACACACACACACACAATCCTTGGAGACGCGAGCACACAATAGTTGGATAACCATCAAGACGTTATTGTCTGCCTTGGGTCGAGGATCATCTGGCTGTGTGCCTATAGAACATGAGTGTGTGTGTGTGTGTGTGTGTGTGTGTGTGTGTGTGTGTGTGTGTGTGTGTGTGTGTGTGTGTGTGTGTGTGTGTGTGTGTGTGTGTGTGTGTGTGTGTGTGTGTGTGTGTGTGTGTGTGTGTGTGAGCAGTGGGAAGCCTGTATCTGTACATTCGTAATTACAGTCAGGAAATGTTTATTCATGTTTGATTGGGTGGGACCAGCCGGGACTCTGAGTACATTTAAACAAACTATTTCAGCATCCTGTTTAAAGTGGCTTACAGGGGCAGCGGGTGGGGGTGAGGGGGGGTTCTGTGGTGGAGCATTGGCCGGTTATGTAACACACGATCCCGAAGCTCCTTTCAACTGATAGCAGAGGAAAGAAAGGAGTCTGCGGACGGCTTTAAAAATAAGCTGCAGAATGCCGTCGGAGCAGCCACGCGGACCTGATGAGTCAGGACCTGCAGGAAACGCTCAGATCGCCTCCCCGTCTGATTCCTCAGCTGGGCTCTGCTGTTCACTGAAGGTTCTTCCAAAACATGAAATCAAATTCACTGTTTCTATTTGTGTTGCTATTGGGCTGTTTCATGTCAGAACTTCCCCTTACCGGGTTTGTGATTTAGGTAAAACTGTTGATTATGAGTCGCGGTTTGAAACTGCTTTTATAATTTATAATATTCGCTTGTGTCATCTTTACAACTCCCAACTTGAGTTGTTTCAGTAATCCGAGAACTTCTACCTTTGATATTGACCTGCAAACCGAACTGTACCCCCCCGGAACTTCAGGCTTA
Organism: Cololabis saira; assembly: GCF_033807715.1. Lineage (NCBI taxonomy): Eukaryota > Metazoa > Chordata > Actinopteri > Beloniformes > Belonidae > Cololabis > Cololabis saira. The sequence goes on from NC_084603.1 coordinate 34,747,380, forward strand.
TCTCATCAATTAAATTTTCCTCTTAGGCTTCTGCTTATTTTAGATCATAAACCTGCATCACCTTAAGCTCAGTCCACTTGTCCACGCTAGCAAACTTGTCGTAGACCTAGAAACTTAAAGAGTAATGTAAGTAATGTTAAAAGCAGTGATAATGTGCTCTATGGTCACAAACCTTCGGATAAACTTGTGGAGTGAGAAACACTGAAACACAATAGGAACCCAAGGAATCCACTTCATGACATTCCATGTCCTTACTAGGGGTTTTGGTCCAGGGATTGGGTCGTCGAAGGCACCCTGCCATGACTGCCAGGCGCTCGCCTTCGAGCCCCAACCCCAGGCCTGGCTCCAGGGAGGGGCCCCGGTGACGCCAATTCGGGCGACATAACGGTCCCTGATTTTTTCCATACCATGATTGGCTTGTGAACCGCTCTTAGTCTGGCCCGTCACTGTTGTGCAACTCAGGTAGCTAAGCTGGTCAGTTATCGAAGGCTAATGATAATTCTATTAAAGAATTATTAATAATTAAGTTGACTATTTATCAAATTGAATTACCAAAATGATAATAATTCTCGTAGGGGCACCACCCCGGGGCCTTAATCCAGGGAAAAATGATAACTTCACAGCAGAAAATCAGTCTCAGATGATTAGGATTATCCTGCATAACAGTAAATCTTACTATCACTTACAGAATAACAATTGAAGGAGTGCAATTCGAGCTCTGGTTCTACTCAAACAATCAGTTTGTGACCAAATCTTGCATGAAATAACAACAACCACTCATTAAAAATCAATCAGAATTTATTTACATACGGGTATTAAAAAGATGTAAATAAATACCCAATAAATCCTGATGGCACACTACGTATTATAAAACCATTAATTAACTAGAAAAACAACAATCAATAAAAATGAAATGAAAGTTAAATGCATGGAATGGAAAAAAAAGAATCAAATGTAATAATAAACATGGTATCAACGAACATGTACGGTTCAACAACGTGGTCGCCAGCCGGTCCACATGTGTTTTGTGGATCTGGAGAAGGCATTTGACAGTGTATCTTGTGCCATTCTGTGGGGGTTCCTCAGTGAGTATGGAGTCCGGGGCCCTCTATTAAGGGCTGTCCAGTCTCTGTTACCCCTTTTACACCAAGCTGGTTCCAGGGCTGGATCTGGGCTAGAGCCAGACTTAGCACCAGTTCTTTGGTTTTACAAAGCCTAAGCACCGGCTCCTGGCTCTCAAAATTGGTGCTAGACAAGAACCAACTCTTCGCTGGTCTAGAGGAAAGAACCACGTTACGTTGGGAGCTACGTGCTTACGTCAAGGGCTGGGGGCGGGGCTGGGCGCGGTGTTACTGAACAACCAAAGCAGAGTAAACACGGAAGAGCGCCATTTTTAAACAACGGAGCGTTGAAGATGGCGGTTAAGTTAGCAGACTCTTTTATTATTACATCCATTTATTTAATAATGGATGTAAAACAGAAGCAGCAGTGGTCCGTGGAGGAGACAACCTGGCTCCTGGCGCTAGTTGTACCGGGAAATGGTGACGTACACAGACGTATACAAAGTAACGTGATGACGTGGCTCTCTGGCGAGCTGCTGGCCAGCACCAGCTTGTGTAAAAGCAAACGGTTCTCAACCGGTTCTTACTTAGAACCAACCGCGAACCGGCTCTAGCACCAGCATTAGCACCAGCCCTGGAACCAGTTTGGTGTAAAAGGGGTATCTATGATCGGAGCAGGAGTCTGGTTCGCATTGCCGGCAGTAGGTCAGACTTGTTCCCGGTGCATGTTGGACTCTGGCAGGGCTGCCCTTTGTCACCGGTTCTGTTCACAATTGTTATGGACAGGATTTCTAGGCGCAGCCAGGGGCCGGAGGGGATCCGGATTGGGAACCTCAGGATTTCATCTCTGCTTTTTGCAGATGATGTTGTCCTGTTGGCTTCATCAGACCGGGACTTTCAGCATGTGCTGGGGCGGTTTGAGGCCGAGTGCGACGCGGCAGCAATGGAGAAGTCCTGCCTCAGGTGGTTCAAGTATCTCCGGGTCTTGTTCACAAGTGAGGGAAAGATTGAGCGTGAGATTGACAGACGGATCGGTGCAGCGTCCATAGTTGGGGTCGGTGTACCGGACCATCGTGGTGAAGAAAGAGTCGAAAGGGGAAGCTGATGATTTACCGGTCAATCTATGCTACAATCCTCACCTATGGTCATGTACTTTGGTTTATGACCGAAAGGAGATAATTGGGAATACAAGCGGACGTCTGGGAAGTGTCTGGGGTTAGGGAAGTCTGGGCATCGCTGCTAAGACTGCTGCCCGGTAACGTATGAGTGGAAGAAGATGGACGGATGGATGGATGGAGTCCACTTCACTTCACTTTATAAAATGTACTTTAATTTAACTGTAACTTAGTCAATAATTAATATTGCAAAATTTCAATTTGGATCTGAAATTGTGGGCAACACATGAAGTCACAACCTTGAGTCCTGCCTTTGTCCCTCTATTACAGACTCATTTGTTCAGTAAAGTGATTGGAGAGACTTATCAAGCTATGTCCTTACTGTAATGTGAAAGCATGTAAAAGGGAAGAAATGAGTGAGAAAACGGTGTGAAACGTGTCAGAGGGTTCTCAAACGGTGTTCTTCAGATTTTTTAATGCTCCCAGCTGCGTCCAAATTAGTAGGATTCCACGACTGTACGTCATCACGTACAGTAACGATATACATGAAGACATTAATCTCCATGAAGACTGAATGTGTGTTTTCACACCTCCGACGTCTTTGTGAAGGTCTACAAACCTTTCATGTACATCACGACAAGGGGGTTCCCCTTTGTTGAAGTCTATACACACACATCCACATGCAAACATACATGTAAACCTACAGTCTACACATGCACACATGCCTTTAGAGCAGTGTCTCCCAACCTGGGGGTGTGTGAAACTTTGTCTGCTTTGAGGATATGCAGTTGTAAAAATTATATTTGCGCATGTTAAATAAATAAAAAATAATAACACACCTAATGGAATATGTAATCCAAGTCTGTATAAACCCACGTAGTATTTTAAAAGGACTAAAATATATTTCAAATATATTTAAAATAATTGCTAAAAGTTATTTAGCAGGATAAAAACTTAAAAACTTATTATATCATTATTCAACAATTAATCATACTACTTCTCCAACAGGTTGTTAAAGGAAAAATGTTACAAATTTTTGCTCTCATATTAAAAGAGACATTTTTCAGACATTATTTTATGTCCTTGCAATTATTTTTTGTGCGTATTTTATACATTGGTGACACAAAATGAAGGTGAGATAGACAAAGTCATATGTATACAAGGTAAACCCAAAGAGAAATGTATCACAAAACATAATTAATGTTCATTTTTTCAATTAAAGATTTGTAACAAATCACTTTACTCTTTTGGTGCCAGTACGTACGGGTCGGGGGGACTGGCTGGTCTTAGACACAAGTAGGGGGGTAAAAAAGGAAGGAAAAACCACTAAACCACTGATTTAGAGCACATGTCATCCCAACAGCCAGCGGTGCAGAGTCTGAGTCACACTCTGACTCTGACCGACTGTTTTCTTATATATGCTGCTGTTTATATCACAGCTCTCTCTCTCTCTCTCTCTATCCACATACACGCTCTCTCTTATTTCCTATATGAAGAAAGTGAGCAGGGTTCCAGGAAGTTTGTTTTCTCCGGAGGTTTGGGAGAGCTTGCAGGGCGTCGCAGCAGCAGCAGTGTTTTCTGAGTGGGTGTCACAGGAAGGTCCAGTGAGGGGGGGACTATACGTGTTTGCCACTCATTCACACGGAGGAATGTCTGGTCATGGTTTCATGTGGCTGGAAATATTAAATGTAGTATTCTGTTGCTTTTGTGGAGAAAAATAAAAAAAACATTGTTTCCAAAGTCAATCTGCCTTCCAATGTTTCAATGAAAAGTTTTGATGTTAAAAAAACAAAACGATCAGAAATAATGTTTGATAGCAATCAAGATGTAATCTTAGGAATAAATGACATTTTCATAACAAATATTAAACTGGCATGTATAAGGTAAACAAAAAAGACCATTGCAGTATAAAATCATCTTAACAGCAACATTTCTGTTTAAGTACTTCCTGTTAAGCTGTATTTTTCTACGTCTACACTATGAATATTTGCTTAGTAGTGAAAGTCTTTGGAAAAACAAAGTACTTCTCTTCTGAACCATGTTTTACTCACATTCTCACCAACTTCTGCTCAAATACATTTAGTTCAATTCAGTTTCAATTACTTAGTTTAGAGAGAGTTCACAATGAAAGTCATCTTGAGGCAAAAAAACTGGTTTATTCAGGTTTATCCAGGTTTATCCAGACCATTTAACCACATTTAGCCCAGTTATACTCCGGTTTATTAGAATTCAGATGTGGAACCGGGTTGTTTCAGGCGAGGAGGCGCTGGGCTCTTCAGGGTATCATGCCACCCAAACCTGGATGTACCACAAAGCTCAGGGATGAGAAATATGATGCTAACATCCATGAGAGCTGCAGCTGGAAGCTGCTGAATCCTCTTAGGACATCCTCGGAGGAAGGATTTGCACAAGTCCAGTCTAGAAGTGAGATAAGGTTCTCCTTATTTTTACCATATTACCAAGGTGGAAGACGGTAATTCTGTTTCAATTGTGACTTAATGAAAAATCTCACAGTTTTATAAAATAAATTATACGATTTAATCAATTTCAAGACAGCAATAACAATGTACAAGGCACACAACCAGATGCTCCCACGCTGTGTCCTGGAGTTGTTCCAAGTGAGGGGAAGTAGCTACAACTTAAAGAGCATATTGCAGGTTAGAATTTTTTCAAAAATGATACCTGACCTTATGTGAAAATGACTATGTGAGAAGTTAATGTAGGATTTAATATGTTTTACAAGACATAAGGGCACGTATTCAGAGGAAAAAGTGGCTGATTTTAGCCAAGCTCGTACAAACGCTTTTTTTTCCGAACACCGCGTCATATGACGTCACACCAGGGAGCAGTCTCCACAGTTCTGCCCCATCTGACTGCCCAGACCCCGTACACACGTAGCCCCCTCCCGGGGGGCTGCGCCGCAGAGGCGGCCCGGAGGCCGGATGACCAGATGATCTACAGGTTTGGAATGCTTATGAATGTGGTCGAAAACGCAGATCTTCACCGCGCTCCCTGATGTCACGTCACTTCCGGTTCAACTTTTTCAGATGCGGAAGTAAAATACTCTCACAAAAACAACTCCGGAGGTCACTGTAGTATATATTTATGCGTATTTCAATGAAAATTCAGTTCCTACATTATTTTCCTACACATTGATTCACAGGGGTCTCCAACCTGCAATATGCTCTTTAAGGGGCTATGGTATTTTTGAGCAGAAATGGCCAAGAACAGTAGCTCAATTTACAAATTAAAAAAAAAGTATAAATCTAAAATAATAGATAAATATAGAATACTAGTATAAATTATCTTGATATTAAATATCCAACTGTCTAAATTATGCTGTCCTCAATCGTGAGTGACCACATTTATTTTCTTCTCTTCTTTGTTAATTTTCTTTGTTTTGTTTGTTTTTTTTTTCGTTTTCTTCTTATTTCTTTCTTTCTTCTTATTAATATCTTTTTTTCCTTTTCTGTAGTCTGCCTTTTGTTGAAAAGGATAGGCAAAATAAGCCATGAGGCTTCAGCCTATACCTTTTTGGTCTAAAAAAAAAAAATGTGTACATATATATATATATATATATATACCTGTGTGTATACATATACAGTGTGTATATGCAAACATCTTTAATGTAAATGACCGAAATAAACTAAACTAAACTAAAACCTCACAGTTGTACTAGATGCTTGTGGTCAAGCAGAAGCAGCGGTCCTGTTAACCTCCTAAGACGCGCTGCAGGCTTGTTTCCTGCTGCTGTTGCCCCGGTTACCAGGTTGAATATGATGACGTCCACACGTGTGTACGGCGGGTCTTTGGAGGTCAGACTCGCTCACCGTGGTGGTAATAAATAATAACTGTCCGTCTCCTCTCTGTGCAGGACCGGTTGTTCTTCGTGATGGAGTACGTGAACGGCGGCGACCTGATGTTCCAGATTCAGCGGTCCAGGAAGTTCGACGAGGCCCGGTCTCGTTTCTACGCCGCCGAGGTCACGTCGGCCCTGATGTTCCTGCACCGGCACGGCGTGGTTTATAGGTGAGCGCGCCGTTCCAGCTCCGGCGGGAGTCGTGGGAGGTCAGGCCGCTGTTGAGTGGACTTTAGTAGTAGATGGTCTCCATGAATCAGAGATGAACTCCACGTAAACAAGAGGTCACGGCTTTGCGTCGTGTGTCAGGAGTCTAAATTTAGAGGCTGCATTCACTGACCACAGGACATTTGAGCTTCCTCGGTGGAGAACATATCATTTATATAGTAGTTAGTGCTAGGACATGATTCATTGCTAGTGCAGCTCAGACGGTGCAGCTCAGATGATGCGGTGCTGCAGCGGTTTCGGTCAATCAGAGAAGTAAAACTCATCCTGCACAAACTGATATTTATTCTTGTACTTTATTTAATAACCAAGTATTTCCAAAGCTGAACTCCCACCATCCTGCGGTGCAAAGACAAACTCCATCCATGCAGCTGCTTGTCTGCATTTAACCCAGGGGTCGGCAACCCAAAATGGGGTCGGCAACCCAAAATGTTGAAAAACTAATATTTCTGGAGCCGCAAAATTTGAAAAGTCTTGTATCAGCCTTAGAATGAAGACAACACATGCTGCATGTATCTATATTAGTTAGAACTGGGGGAAGATTTTTTTTTCATTATGCACTTTGAGAAAAAAGTCGAAATGTCGAGAAAAAAGTTGAAAATGTCAAGATTAATGTTGAAGTACAATCTTGAGAAAAAAAGTCGAAATGTCGAGAAAAAAGTCGAAAAATTGAGAAAAAAGTCAAAATGTCGACAAAAAAGTCCAAATTTCGAGAAAAAAGTAAAAATGTTGAGATTAAAAAGGAAAGAAAAAAGGACGAAAAAAAGAGAAAAAAAGGAAAAAATAAGAAAAAAAGAGAAAAAAAAGGAAAAAAAAAGAAAAAAGAAGAAAAAAAGAGAAAAAAGGAAAAAAAAGAAGAAAAAAAGGAAAAAAAAGGTCAAACATTTTCTAAAAAGCTCCAGGGAGCCACTAGGGCTGCGCTAAAGAGCCGCATGCGGCTCCGCGGGTTGCCGACCCCTGATTTAACCCATGAAACTTCATAGCTTTTTAAAAATTTAAAAGCCTTAAAACTGGGAGACACAATGGCTCCTAAAGGGGTTTGAGTTGTTCAGTGTGACCCAGCGTGGGTTGCCGGCGTGAAACCCATGGGCCATGACGGCTCCCAGAGCTCCCAGAGCTCCCAGAGCTCCCAGAGCTCCCAGAGCCCCCAGAGCTCAGGCTGCAGAGCCTCTGCTGGTTCCAGTCCCTCAGGAAGTGTCCTGACACTGGGGCTAATTGCAGCACAAAGTGATGTTTGTCGCCAGCCGCTCGCCGCGCGTTCCTGCTCACATTCACAATGAAACGTATTTCTAAATATTGTCTTTGGTCATGAAACTCTGACTGGACCCGGGAGAGTCTCCGTCTGCACGTGGGGGCTGCAGTGACCTCACGGTCCCTCTGCCCCAGGTATTATCTGTCTGCGTGGACTTGCTCAGTCATAATATCATTGTGAGTCAGCCGCGAGCGCTCGGCTGAACCATAACACCATTGTGGGGGGCTCGGCCTGATTCCTCCCAAAATATCTGCAGATGAACAAATGTTTTTTCCTGACCGGTTTTCATCAAATGAAGGTTTAATGACATGTTTGGATTTTCTCATCGTGCACCGTGAGCGTGCGTCTGTGTGCGGCACATCTGTTTCCATGTTGGGAGGATGAATTATCACCACTGGGGTCTAGAAATATCTTCACTTTCCGGTAAAGGCCTTTGCGTTAAGGCTTTTTATCCTTTGTTTCCCCGAAACACCTCAAGTGGCTCCTCTTTGATCGGCCACCTTATAACGGCGGAGGGGGTTTCAGGTCCTGGAGACGAGCCAGACTAGGACCATTTAGACTTTGATGGAACTTGAAACAAGGAGGACAGTTTGGCCGGGCTTCCACCCGCGGGGCTGCAGATGGACCTGGTGGGACCACCGGTACGAGTTAAGTGCTATGTGAGCCTCAGCATCCCAACCCGGGATGGAAAATGAGACATTGTTCTCCTAAATGACAGAAAACAAGACCCTAAATATCCCACGTACATCTGCTGTGGTCACCATTAAAGTTGCTTTCGTCATCGAAAATTATGACTAAATATCGTCGTCAACGGACCCTCATCACCTGAGGAAAATGCTGGTCATGTGATGATAACGAAAATTAAATATATAATGCAATATTGTAGAGGAACAAAAACGAGACTAAAAGGTAGATTACAAATAAAAACTCTGCTAAAATGTGTCTTCATTTTCGTTGACCAAAACCAGACGAAATGTTCTAACAAAGATTCTTAATGTCCATGTTTTTTCAGTAGTTTCCTCTGGTTTAGTTCTGCTGGGTGACGTTAGTCCTCAATCCCAGTCGCTGCAGCGGGGAATCAGATCCAGAAGATGCAGCTGCAGAGTTAGAGGCTGATGCCGTTAACGCAGAGCTCTAGGTTCACGTTAATTAAAAACAAAGTTACATAGAGAAACGTGGGGATCTGCTCTAGGGGGGAGAAGAAGAAGATCCATCTTTGGATACTCTTTCCTACATAGACGTGGAAAAGACAACCCAATGTGTCGTTCAAAAAGACAAAGATGGGGAGAAATGCGGAAAAATAAATATGTTGTAAACTCAAATTAGAGTCTTCTGTATCTGGAATGAATGTATTATTGAGTCTATAAGGTAACAATAATATAATAACAAGATAACCTTGTTTGAATTGTAAAATAGGTTTGGATAAATACAATCTTTGACTAAAACTAGAGTAAAATGGTCCGGGACAATTCTGACTAAAATAAGAGTAAAATGCTCAGACTTTTAGTCGACTGAAACTTGACATGACTAAAAGGAGAATGAACGTGACTAAAATTAATAAAAACTAAAATGATAGCTTGACCAAAAGACTAGACTAAAACTAAAACTAAACTAAAATTAAAAACAGGCTGACAAAAACAACAATACTCTCCATCTTGTTAGAGCTGCGTTACATGTGATGGAGGAAGGTCAACTCCTCTACTTTTCCTGGGACTTTGTCCTGATTTTGTCCTGATTTTATGCTGATTCTCAATTTTTAACAGGTGATATAACAGTTGAAATGTCCTGATATCTCCCTCCATCTTGTCGCGTCTTGTTTTATGTGATTACAATATTGTCGATTCATTATTTTGATTTTCAGACAACATGAAATATAAACGCCAGCCGTCGCCTCAAACTAACAGCCCCAAGACAAATGAACGCCTGTCAGTTTTCTGGATAAAAGCCAAGCGCAACATGTCTGCTGTGATTCACCTGCCAGATATCAGCTTGGATGAATATTTGAAACTGTGAGCTGTAAGACAGTTAACGTAGGAACAAATGAAGACTGAAGTGTTAAAAAGACAACTTGTGTTAAAGATGGTACAAAAGTATAAAAATGTCAGTTGTGGGATGACGTGCAGGACCTTGTTGCAGGACTTTGTTGCAGGACTTTGTTGCAGGACTTTGCTGCAGGACTTTGCTGCAGGACTTTGCTGCAGGACTTTGCTACAGGACTTTGCTACAGGACTTTGCTACAGGACTTTGCTGCAGGACTTCGCTGCAGGCCAAGCTCTCGCATGCTGACAAGAGCGTGATGAAAGAGGCTTTTCACTGATTCATTCTTTCATAAAAACAGAAAAAAGCTGCAAAGATGACGGTGCAGTTTATGTTTTCGCAGCTTTTTTGTTACTATATAAAGGAGAAGGGGAGAAAAAGAGCAGCTGCAGATGTGCGGAGAAAAGCTATTTAAAGGAATGAAACTCAGAAAATAAAGCATCACATTATAAATGCTAAACATCCGTGAATTTGTTTTCATTTCTTGGTCTGGGGAAGTTTTGCAGCCGTGATCTCGGAGCAGCAGGTCCAGTCCTGCTGGCACCGGCGGACCGGGTTCATTGTTGTGTGACAATGGTCCCATTAATGAAGGAGGAGGGCCTTGCTTGGAACGTTTCAGCAGTGAGAATATCTCCATGTGGTTTTTTTCTTTCTTTCTTTGGTTGACAATTAAAGTCAAATTAGTCACAGAGTTACAATCAGAGAGCTTTATTGTTTATTGTTTTGTTTTGTTTTTTTTAACTGTTGCCTTTGGCTTCCCAATCGGGGTTTTAAAAGAAACTCGGCCCAGAGTCCATGTCTGGGTATGACACGCCCCTCTTTGTGACGTCATAAAGAGAGCACCAATGAAAACCCACACTGCAAAAACTCATTTCGGCACTTATTAAAATATTACTTTATGAATTTCAGTGAAAATAACTTAAAATACTGTGAATAAGATATAAATAACAACTAACACACCACTTTACACTGCAAAAACTCAAAATCTTACCAAGAATATTTATCTTATTTCTAGTCTCTAGTCTCATTTTTAGTCAAAAAATCTAATTCCACTTAAAACAAGACTCATTACCAGAAAAATAACTTTTTATTTGACAATTTTCACCTGTTTCAAGTACATTTTCACTTGAAATAAGTAGAAAAATCTGCCAGTGGAACAACATTTATTTTCTCATTACAAGCAAAAAAATCTTGTTCCACTGGCAGATTTTTCTACTTATTTTAAGTGAAAATCTACTTGAAACAGGTGAACATTTTAGTTTTTTCCAGTGATGAGTCTTGTTTTAAGTGTAATGAGATTTTTTTTTACTAAAAATGAGACATTTTAACTAGAAATAAGAAAAATATTCTTGTTAAGATTTTGAGTTTTTGCAGTGCAGCTTCCAAAACAACCAAGACAAAATGTAAAAGGTCCTTTAACACAAGTCTGTTTACAAGTGATGCTGTGTAGTTAAATGCACTGCAAAAACTTAAAATTTTAATAAGAATATTTGTCTTATTTCTAGTTAAAATGTCTCATTTTTAGTCAAAAAATCTCATTACACTTAAAACAAGACATCACTGGAAAAAACTAAAATGTTCACCTGTTTCAAGTAGATTCTCACTTAAAATAAGTAGAAAAATCTGCCAGTGGAACAAGATTCTTTTTGCTTGTAGGAGAAGATAAATCTTGTTCCACTGGCAGATTTTTCTACTTATTTCAAGTGAAAATGTACTTGAAACAGGTGAAAATTGTCAAATAAAAGTTATTTTTCTGGTAATGACTCTTGTTTTAAGTGTAATGAGATTTTTTGACTAAAAATGCGACATTTTAACTAGAAATAAGACAAATATTCCTGGTAACATTTTGATTCTGCAGTGTGACAACGTATCAAATGTTGAAACATTCGTTTTTGATCCTTTGACTTGCTGAAATAAGCAAGTCCTTCTATGGAGAAACGTCTGGAGCACCGATCCAGACCGTCTCCTGACCCCGGCGACGCTGGTTTGGATCTCGGTGTTTCTTTCCTCTGGAAAACCCGCCGGAGCTTCTGGATCCAATTAGCACTGAGGTCTGTTTTCTTTGCGTGTTACATCTTTGAGATGAAAACAGCTTTGGAGGATTCTTGAGCCCCCAACTCCTCCGCTCTTATTTCCCCCTCAGCTTTCGCCCCACATCTACCTGCCCTCCGTCATGAGGGGGTGTTTGTATTTTGCAGAGTTCCTACCGGCACCTGCAGGAGGAATCCAGCTGGCTGTGGAGCTTCCTAATGCGCTGAGTGCATTTGGCGTTTTCAGCCTCTGAGATTAATGGTTCAGGCTCTCAGCGGTGTTTTCTCAGTCACGCTGTTTCAACTGTGAATATTTCTTTGTCAGAGGCCGCAGGGGAAACACACACACACACACACACACACACACACACACATACTTGTGATTGCGTGTTAATTCATGATGGCTCAGTTGAGCGAGCTACCTGATCCGCTCTCCCTGCGCCGATGCCTGGCGCTCCCTCCTTCCTGGCCCACTTTGTTGTCCAGAGGAGGATGAACAAGTGCTTTGGGAACGTTGTGTCCCAGCTCCCCCCCTCCCTCCTGCAGCTCTGATGCTTGTCTCTGCTGCTGCCAGCGCCGGGCCACCAGCCCTCCTTCCACATGGAAACGGAGGAGCGCGCCGCGTGTTCCAGTCCTTTCAGCTCTGCTATGTGACCGAACGTGGCCCGGCGTGATGTGTGCAGGTGATACAGTTGACAGAGCAGGTTGGGACCGGTTTGGGGGCAGATGTCGGTCTGCGTAAACACACACACACACACACTGATGCAGCGGTTGTTGCACCGGTCGTGTGTCACATCAAGAGGTGTGTGTTTGAACCAAATCAAACTCTTAGTCTTTGTCTTGTCATTTCTCCGTCTGAACTAAACTGGATCTGCTTCGTACTTGTACTTGTACTTGTATTTGTGTTTGAGTTAAGGCTGGGATTGTCGTGGTATCAGATCTTCATGCGAGGTTATCGTGACCAAAAGAATTTGCGATAAGGTTCAACCACAATATCTATGGAAAATGAGAATAAATAAACAAATAAATCTATCTGCCCAAAGCATCTGTAACACTGTTGTATGTTCTGCAGTGTTGTTTTTGGCAGCCTGTTGCAATTTTAGTTTTAGTCTAGTCTTTGGGTCAATTTAGTTTTTATTCGTTTTAGTCACGTTCATACTCCTTTAGTCTTTTCAAGTTTCAGTCGACTAAAAGCCGGAGCATTTTAGTCTCGTTTTAGTCAAAGATTGTATTTAGCCAAACCCATTTTACAATTCAAACAAGGTTATCTTATTATTATATTGTTGTTACCTTATAGACTCAAGAATACATTCATTCCAGATAGTGGGAGAAAAGCCTTAAGCCAAACAGCGGCAACTAAAAACTCCCCTTTAGGAGGGAAGAAACCTTGAGCAGGACCAGGCTCATAAGGGGGGACCCTCCTGCTGAAGGCCAGACTGGGGGAGTCAGGGACCTCAGCAGCACACAGCAGGCAGGTGGAAGCAGCAACAGGATGATCAGAGGGGAGGGGGGGGGGGGGGCGTCAGTAGCACACAGCAAACATTCACGTAGGCAGGTGGAAGCAGCAATGGGATGACCGGGGATGGGGGGGGGGGGACTGGGGCCGCAGGCCAGAACGCAGCTCCCGAGGCTCCGGCCTGCAAACATGCACAAAAGAGAAAAAAGGGGGGCCGGCACAAGAAACTACAGGAACGTTGGACAAAAATGGATTAATTACAAATCAACTGAAATATTGCAAGCCTTTTATTATTTTAATATTGCTGATCATGGCTTACAGCTTAAGAAAACTCAAATATCCTATCTCAAAAAATTAGAATATTCTGGGAATCTTAATCTTAAACTGACAACCATAATCAGCAATATTAAAAAATAATAAAAGGCTTGCAATATTTCAGTTGATTTGTAATGAATCCAGAATGTATGACATTTTAGTTTTTTTAATTGCATTACAGAAAATAAAGAACTTTATCACAATATTCTAATTTTCTGAGACAGTCCTGTATAGTACCGTAACTCGGTAGATATCTCAGCAGCCAAATACACAGTCATCATGTGTGACTGCTTTAGTTTCTTCTCGTTCTCCTGCTGTTTCGAGGTTATTTTGGGATATTTTAGCCTACAGTCTTACACAAAGCTCCTTCAAATATTTGGGCCTCCCTGAACTGATATATGACATTTTTACAAACTCATGAAATGTGCTCATGCTTTTTATGTGGAACCCCCCCCCCCCCCCCCCCCCCCCCACTGAGGAGCTGGATATGCAGTGGGATCATGGTTTCACCTGAGTCCTGCTCTACATCCTTCTGCCATTTATGGTTTTACTTCCAGTATCTCAAACGTCTTTTCCTAAAGCTGCTCGTGATAACAGCTCTGGAGCAGTTATACGCATTTTAAAGCGTTCCAGGGCGACGGCGGAGTAAATAACATCCCGGTTTGTTTCAGCGTTTGTCGGTTCACAACTAATATAACACAAACAAACTAATACTGGAGCCCTGCAGTTTGCAGTTTGTTTATTTGGATATCTTCCCAGCCTGATCTGCGTCTCACGTAGAAATACACCAGCAGCAACGGTCTGAGTGTTTGTGTATTTGACCAGATGTGTGTTTGGATCACTTGGTCACCCAGGAGGAGGGATGGAGGGAAGGAGGGATGGAGGGATGGGAGGAAGATAGAGGGTGCGGGGTTAGCTGTCACGGAGCACAGGGGCTACCGTGGAGGACGTCATGGAAAAATCTTACCACGAAACACAGGAAATGCTCTCCGTCGCGCCTGATTGGCCTGTGTGTGTGTGTGTGTGTGTGTGTGTGTGTGTGTGTGCTCCTCGGTGCAGCAGAGCATCGTCTGTTTATTGACGGAGTTTATTGAGCGATATTAAAGCTCCTGCGATTCCCCTGGTGGTCACAGCACGCCGTCCCGCCACCGCCATCAGCCAGTGTCGCTATCTCTGCCCAGATCTGGGTTCTCTGCACAAACGGCTGCCATCCCTGCGTCTCTCACTTACCAGACCTCCCAGCTGCTGCTGCACGCCGCGCCCTGGGAACGTCGCATGTTTGGCGTCGACACGTTTCATCTGGCTCTCAACAGGCTGAACCACTTTTGGCCGTTCCCGGCTGCAGAAGCTCGGAGATGCTTGTCAGCTGGAGGATCTGCGGGAGCAGCTCAAGGCCCGCTGTTGATTGAATGTAGACGTTTGTAAAAGTTGTCAACAATATGCACGAGCTACGTCAGAGCGGTTGTACACGTGACCCACGGTTGGTCTGGATCGTGCAGGATCGCAGCACACACCCATACTGACACCTGTCATTGAAGGTTTTTGTAAGGGGGCTGACGTGTGTTGGGTTTGATGCCTGATTGTAAACTATAAGCAGAAACAGTTATCAAGCTAAAGGCAAGGCAAGGCAAGTTTATTAGTATAGCACAATTCAACACAAGGTCATTCAAATTGCTTTACATCAACATTAAAAGCAGCGAGACACAATTTAACAGTAAATAACAAATAAAATGATAAGAAAAGAGGTAAAATAATAAAAAGCACAAGTTGTTACAAAGTAAGGGCAGTAGAGTCCAGCAGGTACATCTCATTCTTACAATGGCAAGAATTACGTTTCTATACGGTCAAAACGTACAAAGACCGGGTCAAATACAGTATTACGAAAGTAATCTAACATTTAGTACGGTGAATTAAACCAATTCACCATACTAAACATCACTGAAGGCCCCAAAGCTGCACCGTAGTTGGAGCACGGCTTGTAGACGGCTCGTAGCACAGGTGCAGCTTCATGGACGGAGGCAGAACCTGTCAAGACCTACCAAAGACCTACCAAAACCCACCAAGACCTACCAAGACCCATAAAGACCTGCCAAGACCCACAAAAGACCCACCAAGACCTACCAAGACCTACCAAGACCCACCAAGATCTGCCAAGACCTACCAAGACCCACCAAGACCTATCAAGACCTGCCACGATCCGCCACGACCCGCCAAGTCCCGTCAAGACCCGCCAAGACCCAACAACACCCGCCAAGTCCCGCCACGACCCGCCAAGACCCAACAAGACCCAACAAGACCCAACAAGACCCAACAAGACCTGCCAAATCCCACCACGACCCGCCAAGTCCCGCCAAGACCTGCCAAGTCCCACCACTGAAGAAAAAACAAATGTATGAGAAAACCCAAGGGTCCGACGATTCACTCAGGTCACACATGATTGGCTGGTTTCAGACACGTGTTGCTTCCATGGGGTGGTTCATATATTTATTGCTTAGTGTGTGTAATTTGGGGAACATGGCAAAAGGAAAAGCTTCAGAATAAGATTCAACCTTTAATCAAAGTGGCGTCTCCACAGTGACGGGGCGGGGACCTGAGGACTCGGCAGCAGAGATGAGGCTGAAGCCCGGCAGGTTAAACCACAGACACAAACGGCGGAGCGGCGGCTTGAGGAGCCAGTTCAACTCCAAACGAAGCCCGCGGCAGCTCGCTCACAAACAATCCTGTCAATAAAGTTGCACAACTAACGCACGTGCAGTTCTGACGTCAGACATTTGCAGAAGGCAGATCTTACCCACTCATGCTTCACATTTCTGGGTGCATCTCAGATTATCCACTGCTGCTGACGTCCGTGTCTTCTCCCACCCATAATATCCTTCCATTAGCTCACCTAAACACCTGCAGCCACCTAATATCCGGCCTTGCAGCGCAGGTGATTTGTAATACAAGAATTAATGTCAGCAGCTGTTTAAGCTCAACCTGCGTTAGATTCATCCGTCTGTCTGACCTGCTGCAGGTTAACGTCCCAGGAGTGGCCCCGGGGTGGGGGGGGCTACGCAGGCGGGCGGACACGGAGTCCGCCGTCTAATCTGTCATCTGCAGAAACTCCGAACAAGTGCCGCTCTTTCCCATGTCAATGTGCCTTTTAGCAAGGCAGGGTCCCCCAGCTGCTCGGCAGCACAACGCGGGGTTGTTCTGGGCGGCCGCGAGAGATGGCCGTTGGAGATTTCAGGCAGAGTTGAGAAAAATGAGAGCAAACATGTCTCAGCTGCGTAAAAGCACTGAAAATGTTGTGAACTTGAACCTAAAAAGCGACATGAGTCAGCACATTTCTTCTCTCCTTCATTTCTTTTTGGCGGCCCAGCCTTCAGAGGCAGGGACAACCAGGAACTGATGGTGTTTGGTATTTGCCGTAACCTGACCTCAGCGTGACCTACCAAACCAGAACCTGCGATGACGCTCACACCGTCCTACCAGTTGCTCTTGTTTACGGCTCCTTCTGCAGACGCTGTTACCCATCTGAAAAGAGCTGTAAACGAGGTAAACCACTTGTTTGGAAGCCGGCCGTGCAGCTCTACTGCTCGTGAGGAGTCCCGTTGTTCATACACTGGGTGGCTGAGGAGATAATTCAAAAGGGATCAGCAGCGCCAAGATGAGTTAAAAAAATTTAAAAGCGTTGCTGCTTGAAGCTTCTTTCACTCTCATGTCACGGAAGGGGTTGTTTAGGACCCAGATGCAGGAGAGCGAGAGGCCAGAGTTCAGCAAAAACAGGGTTTATTTTAAAAAAAGCGAGAACCAAAAACGCTCCAGAGCAGGATTAAAAAAAAACACAAGAGCAAAAAAACGAAAACTTGGCAGGACACATGGAGGAAGGAAACAGTACGGAACGACAAGGAGCAAAGGAAAGACAAGACCAGATATACACAAGGGGGTAATGAGACACAGGTGTGAACAATCAGGGCAGATGGAAGACAGGCGGGGCAGAACAGAAACACAAACTGGGGGAAATGTCACACACTGACATCTCATTTTTTAACTTGATATTGAACACAAGCCACAGACCCAGCAGCACATCTATCATCTCCTCCAGGTTCTACATCTTTAGTGTTGTTGTCTTCTTCATTTAGATACACAATCAAATACGTCACAGCAGCTTTACTCCAACCTCCTACTTCTGCTCCAGGTGCTGAATTGTTATGGAAAAGAAACCAAGTTGGGATGAGTAGAGCCGAGTAGGTGCTAGTGGAAAAGCGCCATTTGTGAGCGTGAGAGCGGACACTCCAGAGTTTAGTCAAAGCAGCACGAACAGGAAGCAGATGACGCTCTGCAGGCTGGAGTCCGAGCCGCCGCTTCGTACCAGTAATCAGACATCTCACATTTGATCTGGAATTCAATTAACGGAATTGACCCAATCATTTATGTAACATGTTTTCATGGGGGGGGGTTCAGCGTTTGGTTGTACTCAGCCTGTCGCTGACATTTTCTTCCCATTGGTCCTAAATTACCGCGTTAGAAATCCCCGTCGACCAAACACGTGACGGAAGAGAAAACCTTTTCATCGTCAGATCACGGCAGCCCAAACACCCCACCCGCTTATTTTTTGTATTTTTTTGTATTTTTGGTGCTTAAGAAAACAGAACACTTGCATAAGCGCTCGGCTTCAGAAACGTACACGCTCCGTCTCCTCGCCCGCTTGTCGGGGCGGCTGCGTTTTCTGGAAACTCCTCAGGCTCAATGGCTGCAGGGGCCGCGGCCGGGAGATGTTGACATTTTTGTTGCAGCCAACCATCAAACTGAGAGCGGCCGCATTCACGGGCAGCCCTGCCGTCTGTCAGCGCCGCGGCTCTTATCTCTGACTGCTCCCTGTCTCTTCCTTTCTTTCCTCTTTGTGTCGTTCTCCCGCTCAGACCTCCACTTTCTCTCCGGCAGCTCTGATCCCCGTGTACGTTTCACCTGGAGAGCCCGGGAGGTTTGGGAAGGACTTGACTTATTACTGCAATAACTAAAGAAAGGTGTTGAAGTTTGGGGAAATGCCTGTAAAACATATATTCAGTCAATTTTCATTTTGCAAAAAAGAGCCATAAGAATAATCAGTATAAAACGATATAGAGATTCAACAAATCCATTATTCCTTCAGTTAAAATTGTTGAAATTTCATGAACTAGTAGACTATAGTATTCTGCAAATTATGTTTAAAGCTCATAAAAAAAACTTAACCAATTAACATTCAGAAAAGATTCGAAAAAAGAGAAAGCAAGTATAACTTTAAAAAACCAAGATTCAGGACTAAATTGATGGAATGTTGTGTTTCAGTGAAAGAAATCAGTTTATGGAACAATCTGAACAAAGAAACCAAAGATTCCAAATCAAACATTACATTCAAAAGAACAATTAAAGCCAATATGTTAACGACATATAATGATAAATGTTAGTTAAGTTTGATTGACATACCCATAGCCGGCGGCTATTTGATTTTATTTTAGTATTTTTTTATTTACTTAGTTGTTGCTTTTTTAATTTTTAATTTACGTTCTTTGTAATTTGACTTCTTGGAAAAAAGGGGCAGAGTAAATAAGATTATTCTTCTTCCTCCCTCCTTTCATTCATGGGTTAGGAATGTTTGTGTTTGTGTTGAGTTGTTTGTTGTATTATTTTGAATGAAATAAAGAATAAAAATAAATAAATAAAAGATTCAATCCTTTATTGACTTTAACATGTTGCATTTACATACAAATGTAATTCCCACTCTCTTGCCTTCATATGTATACGGTACATCTTTAGATTCTGGAAAATGACCTTGTGCATAGACGCACATTTAACAGACAACAAACAAAAAAAACAAGGGACACCTCTGAACACAACAACAGCAATATTGTTAGCAATATTTATGGTTGATCATATTATTTTTAGGTACTTCAATTTTGCATTGAATTTCAGGTGAAATGGCTTTGAGATTTGGCCACTGCAGAGAGCCACATTAATAAGATTCCCCAGATTCATCCATCAGATGATCCAAATGAGTAAATGAGAGGCCCCCAAACACCGTCAAATAATGCCTGTTTGCCCTTTATCGTGTTCTTAATTTTTTCAAGTGGCATGGTGGAAGAAAGTTCTGAGATCTATTTTCCTGTACTCGGCCCGCAGATGTTTTTCCATGAGGGCTATTACTCTTTTCGCTAATAAAAGGCATACTGTATGTCTATACGAATTTGGTATTTTCGTGTAATTTTATGTTTAGCTGCGTATATACCTAGTGTAATAATCTTTGGGTCAAGGGGTATTTGTATGGAGAAGTATACCTTGAATACACAAGATCCATCTTGATTAAAATGAAACATTCAGAGCAAATGAGCCCAAGACTTTATCTTCTTCAGTTAGGCCTTCCTTTGTACGTTTTGACCGTATAGAAACGTAATTCTCGTCAGTTGTGTGAAATAAGACCTGGAAACAGACATTGTGGCATAGAATTGTCAAATTGGTTTAATTCACCGTACGAATTGTTACAGATTACTTTTGTAATACTGTATTTGACCCGGTCTTTGTACGTTTTGACCGTATAGAAACTTGTCATTGAAGAATGAGATGTACCTGCTGTACTCTACTGCCCTTACTTCCTAACAACTTGGGCTTTTTATTATTTTTCCTCTTTTCTTATCATTTTATTTCATTTTATTTGTTACTTACTGTTTAATTCCTCCTCTGCAGAGACCTGAAGCTGGACAACATCCTGCTGGACGCAGAGGGACATTGCAAGCTGGCCGACTTCGGGATGTGCAAGGAGGGAATCCTGGACGGAGTCACCACCACCACCTTCTGCGGGACGCCGGATTACATCGCACCGGAGGTAACCAACCGAACGGGGATTTCCCCCAACGTTCTGGCACAAACACAGCTCAGTAGCGTCTTCCTGAGGGCCGACGTTACACAAGGGCGTGTTGGCGGCAGGTCTGTTCCCTCACCTGTCTGCTCAGGTCCAACTGTGCTGTCTCCATCCAGCTGTGGGAGAGACAAGACACATTTGCTATTATATGTATTAATTCTTTGATTTATTAATACTTTGGATGGTATATTTATTATTTAGTGATTATTATTGTTTTTTTTATGTTATTGATTTATTGTTCTGCTGTTTTATTTATTCGTTGATTTGATTTGATATCAAATCAAATTTATAATTAAAGCTGCAAGCAGCGATGAACAGGACCTTGCACTCATGTCCACCGTGCCCCCCCCCCCCCCGGGTTCCCCCCTCATTCCTAGGCCAATAATACTATAAAAAGTGCCTTTGCTGTTCACATAAAACTCAACTTATCATTATAAGCATATCAGAAATGACACCATCCACAACTCTCTATGTCAATCCATTCAAAAGTTATGGCAGAAAATAGGAACTATGAAATATCAACCAATCAGAAGAAGGGGCGGGGCTAATTTGCACCAATTATGTCCAAGGACTCAAAACCATGTCCCTTGACACCACCCACGACTCTCTATGTCAAACCATTCAAAGGTTATGGCAGAAACTAGGAACTATCAGATATGGACCAATCAGATGAAGGGGGGGCACGCTTTTTGGCTCCTTTCGTCACCACGGTAACGCGGCATTAACGGCTGAAGAAATGGCATAAATTGCGCCAAAATTACACGATTAATTCAAAATGGCCGACTTCCTGTTGGGTTTCGGCCATGGCGCCAAGAGACTTTTCTTTAAGTTGCGACATGATACAGGTGTGTACCGATTTTCGTGCATGTACGTCAAACCGTATTGTGGGGCTTGAGGCACAAAGTTTTCTAGGGGGCGCTGTTGAGCCATTAGGCCACCATTAAACATCAAATTTTTCGCCAGGCCTGGCTTGCGTGCAAAATTTGGGGTACGTTTAGGAGGGCAAAAAGGCCCTCATTTTGTCTGAAGCTTGACAGTATGTAGAGATGACATCACCATTTACCGACAAGAGAGTTAAAAAAAAAGAAAATCCAGCTACTGAGTCCTCAATAGATTTATGGGAACATTTCCAGTAGATAACTTAGAACTTTTAACATTATTTTGCATTCAATGAGAGAAGTTTTTGATAATAGTTTTCGACGGCAGCACCTGGTTGTCATAAAGGTTGTTTCACTTCCACGTTGGCTTCACTTCTCCGTCCTGGAGTCAGATCCATATCAGAACACAAACACACTTGTGTTTTCTTGGACAGAAACTAGTATTTATGAAGGAAAAAGGAGAAGTAAGAATGTGCCGTGCTCAGTGGTAGTGACGGGTTCAGATCCCTGTAGGCCTCACCTGGGGATGTGAACACTCATCATCGTTTTCAGATTGATCCGCTTGACTTGCACCAGATGATAGTTGGTTTCCACCTGTCAATCATGCTGCAGACGCCTCCCCCTACGACTACGACACGGATCACTGGTGGTAAACGAGGCGGGGAACACTGGTCCTCCTTCCCTCCCAGGCCTGCTGGGAGTCACGGCCTCTGCTTTCAATCACTACAACTGATCACTTTCTGTTCCTGTTCATGTTCAAATGAAACTGACAACCATTTTTAGCCATTTGATGACAAAGGTGTCAGTTTCACATTTAGTGAAAGGTTAAATTGATTGTCATGTTTGTTTGGTTGTATGATGCAGTGTTTTATATGCAAATATCCACATCTGTTCTCGTGCATGTGCATAACTTTTCTAAAAGAAAGCAACAAAGATTTTAGTTTTCTTTAAATCCTTGTAAACAGTCTCCAGACTCAGTCCTGGTGCAGTACATGGATTCAGCAGGTTCAGAAAAGAATCAGCTTCGCCCCGAGGCATCTATTGTTATCCTGCATGTTTTTTATTATTTTTTTTTTTTCATTTTCCGGACAGATTTCGGTTCGCATTTCAGAGGACCCAGGCGAATCATATATCAAAACGTGTGTCTCGGTCAGGAATAGTGTTCCATGACTTTTGGTGTTGAAATTCCCATTTTTCCCAAAGTTATTCCCAAAAGACGGCCAAAAAACCCCATTTAAAGTGGATGGGAGGACATGAAAAAAAAAAAATCACCTTTTTTCTGAGTCAACTAACTCTCTCATACCTGCACGTAGAAATGTGATTCAAACTTCAAAACGGAGGAACACTTCTGTTCTCTCCAAAACACCAAACAGTTTTTTCCTAAGATGTAGACTTTTCAAAATATGAGCACACAAGCGAGGACTTGAAATCACTTTTTTCTAGCGGGTTCAGACAGTGATGGTGGAAGCAGTGTTTCTGTGTTTTCTGACCAATCCAACCTCCTCCGTTCAGATCCTGCAGGAGCTGGACTACGGCCCGTCGGTGGACTGGTGGGCGCTGGGCGTGCTGATGTACGAGATGATGGCAGGACAGCCCCCGTTTGAAGCCGACAACGAGGACGACCTGTTTGAGTCCATTCTCCACGACGACGTCCTCTACCCGGTGTGGCTCAGCAAGGAGGCCGTGTCCATCCTGAGAGCGGTCAGTCAGCCCCTCGGCCCAACCCTGTTCTCTGGAACCGGAGAACCCGGTTCCAGCGCAGCATCTGCTCGGTTTAATCCAGATAAAAGCTTTTAATGACTTCAACATGGAGGGGAAGTTGGAGCAGAGCAGCATCAGGTCACTCTTCTCAGTTTCTGCTCCTCTGATGTTTTAATCTCGTTAGGTGATGTTCGCCGATGCAACTCTGTGGGCTTCATGCATTTTGTTACCATAGTTACCATAGGTGCCATAGTTACCATGGGGACCATAGGGGCCATAGGTGCCATAGTTACCACAGTTACCATAGGGACCATAGTTACCATAGGTACCATAGGGACCATAGTTACCATAGGTACCATAGGGACCATAGTTACCATAGGTACCATAGGGACCATAGTTACCATAGGGACCATAGTTACCATAGGGACCATAGTTACCATAGGGACCATAGTTACCATAGTTACCATAGGGACCATAGTTACCATAGGGACCATAGTTACCATAGGGACCATAGTTACCATAGGTACCATAGTTACCATAGTTACCATAGGGACCATAGTTACCATAGGTACCATAGGTACCACAGTTACCATAGGGACCATAGTTACCATAGGTACCACAGTTACCATAGGTACCACAGTTACCATAGGTACCACAGTTACCATAGGTACCACAGTTACCATAGTTGCCATAGTTACCACAGGGACCATAGTTACCATAGGGACCCTAGGTGCCGTAGTTACCATAGGGACCATAGTTACCATAGGGACCATAGTTACCATAGGGACCATAGGTACCACAGTTACCATAGGGACCATAGTTACCATAGGTACCACAGTTACCATAGTTGCCATAGTTACCACAGGGACCATAGTTACCATAGGGACCATAGGTGCCATAGTTACCATAGGGACCATAGTTACCATAGGGACCATAGTTACCATAGGGACCATAGTTACCATAGGGACCATAGGTACCACAGTTACCATAGGGACCATAGTTACCATAGTTACCATAGGTACCATAGGTACCACAGTTACCATAGGGACCATAGTTACCATAGGTACCACAGTTACCATAGGTACCACAGTTACCATAGGTACCACAGTTACCATAGGTACCACAGTTACCATAGGTACCACAGTTACCATAGTTGCCATAGTTACCACAGGGACCATAGTTACCATAGGTACCACAGTTACCATAGTTGCCATAGTTACCATAGGGACCATAGTTACCATAGGGACCATAGTTACCATAGGTACCATAGGTACCACAGTTACCATAGGGACCATAGTTACCATAGTTACCATAGTTACCATAGGTACCATAGGTACCACAGTTACCATAGGGACCATAGTTACCATAGGTACCACATTTACCATAGTTGCCATAGTTACCATAGGGACCATAGTTACCATAGGGACCATAGGTACCACAGTTACCATAGGGACCATAGTTACCATAGGTACCACAGTTACCATAGTTGCCATAGTTACCACAGGGACCATAGTTACCATAGGTACCACAGTTACCATAGTTGCCATAGTTACCATAGGGACCATAGTTACCATAGGTACCACAGTTACCACAGGGACCATAGTTACCATAGGGACCATAGTTACTATAGGTACCATGGTTACCATAGTTACCATAGTTACCATAGGGACCATAGTTACCATAGGTACCACAGTTACCATAGGTACCACAGTTACCATAGGTACCACAGTTACCATAGTTGCCATAGTTACCACAGGGACCATAGTTACCATAGGTACCACAGTTACCATAGTTGCCATAGTTACCATAGGGACCATAGTTACCATAGGTACCACAGTTACCACAGGGACCATAGTTACCATAGGGACCATAGTTACTATAGGTACCATGGTTACCATAGTTACCATAGTTACCATAGGGGCCATAGTTACCATAGGTACCATAGGTGCCATAGTTACCATAGTTACCATAGGTACCATAGTTACCATAGTTACCATAGGGACCATAGTTACCATAGGTACCATGGTTACCATAGTTACCATAGTTACCATAGGTACCATAGTTGCCACAGGGACCATAGTTACCATAGTTACCATAGGGACCATAGTTACCATAGGGACCACAGTTACCATAGGGACCATAGTTACCATAGGGACCATAGTTACCATAGGTGCCATAGGGACCATAGGTACCATCGTTACCTTAGTTACCATAGTTGCCATAGTTATCATAGGTATCACAGTTGGAATGATTTTCAGTATTAGTGTGTGACACTGTCACTACGTCTGACTGCGTTTTTAGCCTGGAGTGGATGCACTTTGCGTGAGTTTAAACGTTACAAAGCTCTAGAAGCCTATGAGCGGCGACATGATGGAGCTGAGTTAAAGTCAACCACCGTTTCTGACTCAATTTTTAAACTAAAGACGTTATGAAGCTTCCGAAAGCATCGAGTCGGAATCTGTTTAATGAACTCTCTGAGTCAGAGGTGTCGGGGTTCGTCAGCCTGGCTGCAGCAGCTCTGCAGCAGCAGCTCTGAGGCTGAACCACCACCGCACCGCTTCCACTCCTCTTCTCCACTCTCAGTGGTGGAGTGGGCTTTTGCTGATTCAAAATAATCTGGCAGACGTTTTCGTCTCTCGCTATCGGTCGTCCGGTTTCTCTGCGTTTGTCACATGTGAGAGAGGATGCAGCTTTTTTCTCAGAGTCATTTGTTGATCCACGTTTCCTGTTCTCCCGCTGGAAGAACGTCAGATAATTCCTTGTCTTTCACTTTCATCTGAGTGTGTTTGTGTTTTTTTTGTTGGCGTGTGTATTTAACGAAGCTTGTTCACTTGTGTATTTGACTGTGCAATGTTTCCATCACAAGCCCCGAGTTTACCTTGGCTGATGCTGCAGTTTGACTGCAAAGCCTTGTGGGAAAGCGTGTGTGTTTATGTTGGAGGACGTGTTGGACTTTGACCAGTCACTTGACTGGAAGCCTGGACTCTTATTGGTCAAGTGGTCCAGCTGAAGGACTGGCGGGTCACGTGAGCGTCCCCTCCCGGCCCGGAGTGACGTCAGAGCGTCGTGTTGACGGCGTTAAAGCACATGAAAACGCCCTCCACTGCGGTCGCAGAGAATCCTGCAGCAGGTTTATGGACATTTCTTCCTTTAACTTCTACAAGTCAGCCAATGTTTCACACACGCGTCTTCAACACCGTCAACAGACACAGTGGCTCAAAAATCAGCACATTAGTCCATGGGCCAGACCAGATATCAGCACCACTCAAGGTGACGAAACTTGCTTATCATTTTTGAAAAGATCCATGTCTGTAGATGATATTTTGGTATGATAACCCTTCCTGAGTGGCAGCTGGATCAGAGTTATCAGCTCATGAAGTTCAGAAAATTACATTTTAGATGCTGCTGCATATCCTGGTTTAGACTCATGTACAGGATATCTGTTAATGTTTCACTATATTGTATTTGGTATCATTTTAAGCATCCATTCAAGCTAAGATGTGAATCTTTCTGACCAACATCGAGGTCACTGCAGCTCTTTAAACTATAAACAACACACATTTTTACAAAATTTTTGCCTATACTATCTTTTATCCCTGTGTCATCTAGGAACAACAGAGACACAAAATACAAAAATTGGAATACTCATAGGAGCATAAGGATTCAGGAAATGTATCACATCTTAGCTTGAATGAATGCTTTAAAGGTCCTCTTTAAAATGATACCAAAGACAATATTGTGAAATATTGACAGATATCCTGTACATGCACTGCAAAAACTCAAAATCTTACCAGTAATATTTGTCTTATTTCTAGTTAAAATGTCCCATTTTTAGTCAAAAAATCTTATTACGTTGTTACCAGAAAAATAACTTGTTAATTGACAATTTTCACCTGTTTCAAGTACATTTTCACTTGAAATAAGTAGAAAAAACTGCCAGTGGAACAAGATTTATCTTCTCATTACAAGCAAAAACATCTTGTCCCACTGGCAGATTTTTCTACTTATTCTAAGTGAAAATCTACTTGAAACAGGTGAAAATTGTAGTTTTTTCCAGTGATGAGTCTTGTTTTAAGTGTAATGGGATTTATTTGGACTAAAAATGAGACATTTTAACTAGAAATAAGATAAATATTCTTGTTAAGATTTTGAGTTTTTGCAGTGTGAGTCTAAACCAGGATATGCAGCAGCATCTAAAATGTAATTTTCTGAACGGGGTTTTAACTTCATGAGCTGATAACTCTGATACAGCTGCCACTCAGGAAGGGTTATCATACCAAAATATCATCTACAGACATGGATCTTTTCAAAAGTTATAAGCAAGTTTGGTCACCTTGAGTGGTGCTGACCAGTGAAATTTTGGGCTCTGGCCCGTGGACTACATGGACTTTTTGTCGTTTAGACGTTTAGGACCCAGGAGACGCTGATATAAAACAGTACAGACGTTCCTGTACAAACAGTCCTTTTTAATGGCCTGTCTGACCTGTGTTTTATTGTCGGCTGCTCATCCACACGATTCCTTAACTGGAATTGCATTTCAGGGTCTTTTTAAAGGATTCAAATATCAGTTCATATCCAGATTGAGCTCGGCCTTAGATTAATGGCCGTTTGGCTGCAAAGGTTTCGTCAGTTCTACCTCAGGCTCCTCTCATCCAGCAACAGACGTGGGGTTGTTACAACTCTGGGATTCCTCCAAGTTTCACATTCTTTTGCATACAGACGCTAGAAAGGTGTCGGCGTTAATCAGCGTCAGATTAAATCAGTGGGAGCTGTTGACAGATGTGAGTGGAAGTCTGGGTAAATAGAAGCTCAGGTGAACGAGAGCACTTGACATAATTGCCCTGCGTCATTGTTTGTTTAGCTCAACGCCAGCCGAAAGCGTCTGCTTGCGCTTGAGTGACGGATCACGAGTAAGTGTGAGGCGCTTTGCTGGTCTGGAGCGTTCAGGGGCGCTGACACGTGACCAAGGAGACAAGACATCAGCGCAGATCTTATGGCCCTTTTCCACCAGTACCTACTCGGCTCAGCTTGACTCATCTCGGCCTGGTTTCTTTTCCATAACAATTGAGAGTGAAGCTGCTGTGACGTATTTGATTGTGTATCTAAATGAAGAAGACAACAACACTAGAGATGTAGAACCTGGAGGAGATGATATACAGGACTGTCTCAGAAAACAAGAATATTGTGATAAAGTTCTTTATTTTCTGTAATGCAATAAAATAACAAAAATGTCATACATTCTGGATTCATTACAAATCAACTGAAATATTGCAAGCCTTTTATTATTTTAATATTGCTGATTATGGTTTACAGTTTAAGATTAAGATTCACAGAATATTCACATTTTTTGAAATAGGATATTTGAGTTTTCTTAAGCTGTAAGCCATGAGTACAATTTCGAGAAAAAAGTCGAAATGTTGAGAAAAAAAAACGGATTTTGTGAATAAAGTTGAAATGTTGAGAAAAAGGCAAAATTTCGACTTTATTCTTGAAATTGTATTTCAACATTAATTTCAACTTTTTTATCGACAATTTCGAGAAAAAAGTCGAAATGTTGAGAAAAAAGTCCAAATTTGATGATGATATTGATTTGAAACACATATCATACATATGCAGTTGCATAACTTCAGAAACATACCCTTACGTTACACAGTCACTCTCCTTACTGGGTTTGATGGGCCAGAGGAAACATTTCTACTTTATTCACGAAATTGTATTTCAACTTTATTCACGAAATTCCGACTTTATTCTTGAAATTGTATTTCAAAATTATTCTCGACATTTTGACTTTTTTGTCGAAAGAGAATCTTCCCATCTCAAATATTTTTTCTCCTGCCTGGCCCTAATACTCTTCCGTAGCTCTGCAAATTCTTGAAATGTCTTGTTTAAACCAGAGTCTGGTCTGAGGGAGGGATTAGCGCCGCCCATCCCCATCACATAGGGAGGTTTCACATCACCACTAAATCTAGTCTGTCCATTTAATCCAAAGATGAGAAATAAAGTGCTCTTTCTTCCCTTTGTCTCGTCATTCTTTCGCCACTTCTCAGTTCATGACGAAGAGTCCGGCCAAGCGTCTGGGCTGCGTGGCGGCTCAGGGTCTGGAGGAGGCCATCAAAGTCCACTCCTTCTTCAGAGAGATCGACTGGACGCTGCTGGAGCAGAAGAAGGTCAAGCCGCCGTTCAAACCTCGCATCGTGAGTCCACACGCACCGCAGGAAGGAACACAGACACGCTTGTTCCCAAACTCTGGTACCAGAGGTGATTCTCCTGATGCTGCTGCCCGACCGTCACACGGCACTCTGTTGTTTCTTTTCTTGCAGAAAACCAAAAGGGACGTGAACAACTTTGACCAGGATTTCACCCGTGAAGAGCCGGTTCTGACGCCCGTGGAGGACAGCCTCATCAAGCAGATCAACCAGGATGAGTTCAAAGGATTCTCCTACTTTGGGGATGAGACTGCAGCTTAGGCCCCGCCCACCACACCACACAACCCCTCCAAAACAAAAAAACCCCACAATATCTAAACGAACACAAGCCCCTCGACTGTCCTGCTTCCCGACTACTCCAGGAGTTATACTAGCCCCCCTGCGTTTGTCCTGGACCCGTGTGCTGTTGCTTCAGCAGCATGTCTGACTGCAGGTGGAGAACCAGGCAACGCTGTCAGCGTGTGTGTGTGTGTGTGTGTGTTAGTGTGTGTGTGTGTGTGTTAGTGTGTGTGTGTTAGTGTGTGTGAGGCGGAGAGAGAGCGCGCGTGCATGTGCTGTTGCAGAGTCTCCCACAATGTGCTGTATCCTATCCGTCTGTGCATTTCAAGAATGTCCTTTCTTCCTTAAACATGTATGTGAATGGAAAAACTCATGGAACCGATGATTGTATGTAAAGATAGGAAACAAAAAGTCTCGAAAAAGTACTTGATTCACCATGAAAAGAGAAGCCGGGATGAGGCACCTTTTACTTTTCAGAAGAAGGAGGCTCCATCGCTCCATCATTTATCTCTCACCCTCTGATTCCAGTTCTTCATTTAAAGCCAAATGGTACCGTTAGACCAATAGTAGCTCTGCACTGGGAGCGTTCAGCTGTCCAGCGAGCCTTTCTCAATCTGACGTGATGCTCGAGGCTCGTTTGATGAAGTGAAGCAACCGCCCGAGACCTGAGTTATCATCCAAGCCCTTTAAGAAGTCTGTTTATTTTAGTTCAGGGGGTAAATCTTGACAGGTGGCCTGTACCGCGGAGCAGGGCTCGCGTCTTGCCCGAGTGTATCGCCATGGCAACCTTTGCTTGAAGCCCAAACCGGTCTGGATAAGGGAGGTCTGAGGGATACACTACAACAGCTCCAGTTTCCCAGGTCTGCACATGCCTGTTCACAGCAGGCGGTTTCAGAGGGCGGAGTCAGGTGTTCCAGATGTTTGGCAGGGAAATCAGTGTCACAACTTGACGCGTCCCTCTTCAGGGGAGCAACGCAGGCAGTGGTCTGATGATAAACACGAGGATATTGGAATAGATAGATAATTATCCTCTAATCTGAGTCTGTCATGTCACATTGAACCCACCCACTGAGAGACATTTTCTTACACTTCAGCAGCCCCTAACTAAGAGTGCTTTCAGACCTGTGGCCCGTTTGTTTTGTTCCGATTCAGGGGATAAATCGATACAGTTGTTTCGTTTTTCATTTCTGGCATTTGTGTTCACAAGGCAACCGTCTGCAGCGGTTCAAAGCTGTTAACAAATGCCATGAGAACAAACTGTTCTCTCATTGGTCAGAAATTAACACGAAGGAGTTTCCTCTTCCGCACCCCGGGAAAAACAACAACTACACTGCAAAAACTCAAAATCTTACCAGGAATATTTGTCATATTTCTAGTTAAAATGTCTCATTTTTAGTCAAAAAATCTCATTACACTTAAAACAAGAGTCATTACCAGAAAAATAACTTGTTATTTGACAATTTTCACCTGTGTCAAGTAAATTTTCACTTGAAATAAGTAGGAAAATCTGCCAGTGGAACAAGATTTAT
The DNA here is from genome assembly GCF_033807715.1 of Cololabis saira. NCBI lineage: Eukaryota > Metazoa > Chordata > Actinopteri > Beloniformes > Belonidae > Cololabis > Cololabis saira. Next base: position 34,778,200 of record NC_084603.1, read on the forward strand.
CTTCTCATTACAAGCAAAAAAATCTTGTTCCACTGGCAGATTTTTCTACTTATTTTAAGTGAAAATCTACTTGAAACAGGTGAAAATTGTTGTTTTTTCCAGTGATGAGTCTTGTTTTAAGTGTAATGTGTTTTTTTTTAGACATTTTAACTATAAATAAGACAAATATTCTTGTTAAGATTTTGAGTTTTTGCAGTGTATGGAGCATCGTAAGCGAGTGTGGCTAGTTTGTTTGTCGGTTGCTGTGTGGATTATGTTCTCACTGCAAACGAACCGCTCCAGGTCTGGAATGGAAGCGAGCAGAGACCACCTCTCCTAGGAGAGGTTCACATATACCAAACAAACCGATCTTTATGGGGAAACGCTCCCTCCAAACGGGACAGGTGTGACAGCACCCTAAGTGACAGCATCCTGTCAAGTAAAAGCAATGTCTCCCGACTGAACGCTCCACAAACCAGGTCCTGTGTGTCTTATCTAGCCTTCTTCAAATGGCTTGGAAACATATTTATGTCCAATGATTGTGTAAAGACATTGAGGAGGTTTAACGAGGGGGCGGTGGTGACACTGATGAGCCTGTCAGACCCATTTCCAGCCGGGTGGGACCACCGGGGTGGACTAATCGCTCCGCTGATCGCTGACACGCCTGAGTGTGCTGAGTCTGCTCCGTGGTACAGGCCCCCGGAGGACCCCTGACGGGTGAAAGGCCTGTGTGTGTGCGTGTGTGTGTGTGTGTGCGTGCAGTAACTGTGATCCGTTAACGTACTGGACCTGCAGTCTCCAGCAGGGCCGACCCAGCGCTGACTCAGCAGGCGGTCCTGCAGCCCCGGAGGAGAACGTGTGGACTGGTGTAACTGAATAAGGTGTTAAACTGAATGTATTTGCTCTGCGGCGTGTTTGCACCTGCGAGGAGCGTCTCCATGTCCTCATCATGTGTTGTTTTGATATTTAAAGCATCTTCCTGTGTTCTTTAATATGAAGTGTGTTTACTGGATTGTCTTCTCATCACCGTCTGTAGAGTCTGTGTGAGTTTTCAGTGATGTTCACCATGATCAGACCCTCCTCCTCCTCCTCCTCCTGTACCGAACTGAAAGGATTCCAGATATCTCCGTGTGCAATATTCCCAAAGAGTTTGGATTGTTTTAGCCGCCTCGGTGTGTTTCCGCTGCTTCCTTTCCCTCTGAACTCTGGCGTTCCTGCCTGCGAGTGAGAATCACTGGTCAGGATCAGCCGTGGATCACTTCCATGTGCAAACGTCCTGCTGTTAATACGATGTTGTTGAGCATCCACAGCCGGTACTGTGAAGTACTGTAGCAATGACGCGGTTTGCACCCGGTAGCACTTCTGCCACGATAGATTCAATGGAAAGAAATGTATTAAAAATAGATTTCTGTACTTCCAAAAACGACTGCAACAGCAACAGTAGCGAGAATATGGGTGCAGAATATCCTCATGCTTCCACCGGAGTGAGCTGGAGCCAGGTGTGACTCGGGAGGAAGTTCATTCTTCAGAAGTGACTTTAGTCGTCTGAGTCGTCAGCGCTTCATCCATGCAATTCAGACTTTAACAGAGATTTTGTTTCTGTAATTCGTTCTCTTCTTTCCCTTTCTTCAGGGGAAACGATGAGAAGGATTTAAAGTATTTAAAAAAAAGACAACTTAACAAATATACTAATGAAATAATTCAAGTTGATTGGGAAATAAATCCTGAAAAATACAGATTGGTTTTATTTTTCATTTTTAAGATGACATTTTACTTAAAAAAACTGCACTTCGAGAAAAAAGTCGAAATGTCGAGAAAAAAGTCGAAATGTCGTTTTGTGTTGACGTCACATCAGTCACAGAGCAGATGATGAAGCACTGACATGCGCAGTATCAGTGGCCGCTGAAAACGATTGGCAGCATGGATAATGATACGACCCCTAATCAGTAGGAGCCGTACAGTATTGGAGTTCCCTTATCGCTTCCCATTTGGAAAAAAAGGACAACAATGAGGCAAATGGCGTTAATATGATGGGGAGTGTTGACTAGTTAATTAGTTACCTGCAGTATTATTAGCCAAGGACATGCTAATGTTGCTGATGCTGCTGGAAAACGCAACATTCCTTGACCATTATTGCTGCTGTGTGCGCAAACATTTTTGCATGTTGGTAGCATTTCCTCCCTTTGACGAAATATTCACTTAGCAAGTATTGCAAGTTTCCCTGTTGTCCTCTTTTTTACTGAAATAATAACCAGACTTTCGTAGGTCTGTATCGCTTGGGCGCCATGTCTACTATCGACTGCTGGCTTATGCACGATAGGCAACATGTGTGATGACGTCATTTATGCTCACTGGAATCCAACAGGGAATCGTTTGAAAAAAATGCAAACGATTCGAAGGAATTTAAACACTGGGAACCGGTTCTGAACAAGAACCGGTTCTCGATTCCCATCCCAACACTGCAAAACCTCAAAATCTTACCAGGAATATTTGTCTTATTTCTAGTTAAAATGTCTCATTTTTAGTCAAAAAAATCTCATTACACTTAAAACAAGAGTCATTACCAGAAAAATAACTTTTCACCTGTTTCAAGTAAATTTTCACTTGAAATAAGTAGAAAAATCTGCCAGTGGGACAAGATTTATCTTTCATTACAAGCAAAAAAATCTTGTTCCACTGGCAGATTTTTCTACTTTTTTTAAGGGAAAATCTACTTGAAAGAGGTGAAAATTGTTGTTTTTTCCAGTGATTTTCTTGTTTTAAGTGTAATGAGATTTTTTGACTAAAAATTAAACATTTTAACTAAAAATAAGACAAATATTCTTGTTAAGATTTTGAGTTTTTGGAGTGTACTGAGGAGTCCATCAGAGGGGTGTTCACACCTGGTATTAAAATCTGCACCCAATTGCAGCTTGCAAACACTGACTGTGTCTTTAGGTGTTGAATGTGAAGTAGTTAGGTGTAACTGGCGAGGAAAAAAAAAGGAGCGAGAAATAAGAAAAGGAAAGCGCCGTTAGCATGAAGGAGAAGCGGAATGACAGAGGGGTAAAATATGGTCTTTGTGTGCAAAATCAAAGACATCACGACTTAAACCAGTGACAGCAGCTCATTAGCCGGTCCCTGTATCAGCCCAGGACGGTTTCATGTCCAGATCACGAGGACCGCGTGCACACAGGTGTCCTGTCCCCTTCAGAAACATCCGCAGCGGTCAGAACGTGATGGGATCTGGCATCAGCGCCGGCCACTCGGGATCAGGTTTTAACGGGGTGGGATATTTAAAAGGGCACCTTATCTGAGAGCACCAATCCCCACCGAGACAGCTGCAGGGTCAGAAGGTGGAGTAGCACCAGCAGACGTCAACACAGGCAGCAGTCGGCTCCCAGCTGTACAGATAAGAAAAAGCATTTCAACCTGAAATGACTGAGCAGTGATGTAAACGGCTAAAATAGGACAGAAGTGAAGTCCTAGTGAAGACAGATGTGGGAGCAGCAGCGTTTCCTCCACTGAATGAAAGCAGGAGACCCGACGTCACATTTACGCCTCCCAGCATGCTCGGCTCCTCCTCTTCCTCCTCTTCCCCTTCTCATGTCTCCTGTCGCATATTTGTTTAGTCTTTAATTTGAAAATGTCAAGTTGTTTGTCCCACTACGACCCAAAAAAAGGACACCATGTCCCAGAAGTCCTCCACTCCAGATGTCACATGCCGTGTCCAACAAAAACATCTCCCATGCAAGAAGCTTGAGTTTCACATCAGCGGCGGCTGGACGGAGTTGGACAGAGTTTCCAGCAGTGTTACCAGAGTTTCCAGCGGTGTTACCAGAGTTTCCTGCAGTGTTACCAGAGTTTCCAGCAGTGTTACCAGAGTTTCCAGCGGTGTTACCAGAGTTTCCAGCAGTGTTACCAGAGTTTCCAGCAGTGTTACCAGAGTTTCCAGCGGTGTTACGACGGCTAACGTTTTCTCCCTCGGGTCGTTTGCAGTGTTAGCGTTTGTATCAGGGTGTTTCCGGTCCCTGTGTTTGTGAAGCTTCGTCCGCTGACCTGTGGGTTTCCTTCAGTTATCTCCACGCTCTTCATATTTGTTTAGGTTGTTGTTTTTTTTTTGGTGCCAAATGTACTGTATTTTTAAAGGATGTGAAGGTGTATTTTAATTTTGAAATGAATTAAATATGGTGTCAGACTGAAGCTCCTTTTTGTGTCACGAGTCCTTTCTTTTTTTCTTTTTTTTTTCCCAACTTTGTCATTAAACCGCCACGTGGCGGTTTGGGTGAGTTAACCGTCAGTAATCTCGTCCATCTGAAGTATTTGAGCATCGGTGTGAGAGGACAGCGTGGGATGCCAGAAGCTTATCAGTGTCTTCGATTCTGAAAAATGTGGCTCGTCCTGCTCCTGAAGATGCTTGAAGAGAAGCGATGACGCAGGCTGTGCTGCTTTGGTTCTGGTGGTAACCTTCAAATAAAGAGTCACGTTTCCACAAATAGCTTGAATGAATACACTAAAGTTCAGTACTTTTGAGTATTTTGTGTCAAGTACCTTAATGGGAAATCAGGAGCTCCGTGAGCCGAGGGTTGCCAACTGTCCCTTGAAAAACTGAATCGTCCCGTATTTATAAACTATTGAGCTGAAAAGGGACACACTTTGTCCCGTATTACTGTGAGAGTCAAAAAATAGTCATAAAATGCCAATGGAAAATGGCATTGAGCTGTTGAGTTCATAAGTTATTGTTTTTTGTTTTACTACAACTGTATCTACAGTCATGGCCTTTGAGGCACAAATATGTTTACAAGTTTTCTACAGACTTTCTGTTTGTACTTTTGTTATTGCACTAAAAATGTGCACAATTACAGGATGGATGTTCTGCTTTCTTTCTATTGTTTTATATTAATTTATACAATTATACAATTTATACAACTTAGTTAATTTAACTATTTTAAGTTAAGCAGGACAGGTTTCTGTTCTGTTTAAGTATCTTTCTGTTTAAGAAAGATACTTATTTTATTCAGTTCATTTTTTTATTTTGTATTAAAGTGAATTGCTGGATAATAATTTGTTTTCCATGTGTTCATGGCATTCAAAAATATGCATCTAATTCAATTCAGGTTCGAGTTAAATAGTTAAAAAATTGTGAAATGATTTTTTTTTCACAAAAAAAGCAGCAAAAAAACAAAGGGTGATGAGGTGTTCCTTATTTATTTTTCAGGGAGTTGGCAGCCCTAAGTGAGCCACACCAGGAGGGATTTCCCGTTGACAGGTTGAGATGAACACTTTGGGCCTAAAGAGTACAAACTGGTTTTTGCTCACTTAAGGCTGTCGACAGGTGACAGGTAAGAAAACACAGGTGAAGCTGCACTGAACACATCCCAGGGTGATCCACTCTGCTTTCATGATTACAAAAGGACTCTGACATCAGCCGTGGAGACATGTCGGATCACGAATCGCAGAATTAAAGGCCTGTTTTTCCCAAGCTCAACTGGATCATCGTGTTTACGTTTGTTCCAGCTCTCAAGTCTACTTGAGATTTCAGTCAGAAATCCCAGCCCTGTGATGTTTCTCCGGCCCGAGACGTCCCGACTGACCCCCAACAAACGTAAACCCGTGTCAATAAGAGAGAACACTCTGATTTTTGAAGGTTTTTACTTTTAAGCCGACCCGGCGCTTGAACGTTGGGGGTGAAGATGGTATGACGATGCTGTCACTTACCAAATAAACTCCTGTAAAGAAACCATTCATGCAGTTGAAACCGTCAAGTTTAATTGATGACAGTTTGGACCTAGTTTGCTTAAACACATTGCACCGTTTAGCCGAAGGCTATTTCTTTTTTTTCTCCCAATTTCCATTTGAATAAGTGTCCTCTTGTGTCAATAACAGTTCCAACGCTGTCAGGCCAACACATCATGGTTGAGAGAGATTCTCGTCATGGAGGATGTGGTGCTGGCTCTCGGGCTGCAGGAGGGATTTAAAGAGACGATGCTGCTCATTTCGTTACAATTTTTGATCATTTGGTGCTGCAGAAGTGTCTTTATTTGCACTCTGGTGACTGTAGAGGCTGCTAGTCCTCCTGCTGTCACCTTCAGTTGAGACCATGCACGATTTGATCAACTTCAACACTAAAATTGGAAGTTGCAACCTTTAAATCAGGGCCAGAGTGAATCTCATGTGAATGTAATTGTGCTGCATCAGAAACGAGGACGGGGCCAAAATAAAGGCTGCTGGAGCTCTGGTCAAGAGCCACTGAGGGCTGATCCGACTGCTTCCCCTGCAGCTCCTCCCCTGAACCTGAACTGTACACAAACAACCAACAACAAGCCATGGGATCTATTGTCTTTTTCTTTCTCTGGCATTGTGCCGACAGTAGCCCTTATTGACAGTACTGAGAGAGGATATGAGGAGAGAGAGGAGGGAAAGACGCGCAGCAAACATAGGCTGGGGTCATAGGACGTATAAGAAGAGCTGGACAAACCTCTCATCCCCTTAAGGGATTAGTGTCCATACTGGTTCTACTGGACCTCAGTGCTGCTTTTGACACTGTAGATCAGCATCTTACTGCACAGGTTAGAGCATGTTGTTGGGATTGAAGGGACAGCTCTATGTTGGTTTAAATCATATCTATCTGACAGGTTCCAGTTTGTTCATGTACATGAGGTTTCTTCAGAACAGTCAAGGGTCTGTTATGGTGTTCCGCAGGGTTCAGTGCTAGGGCCAATCTTGTTCAGTTTATACATGCAGCCGTTGGGAAGTATAATCCAGAATCACGGCATACACTTTCATTGTTATGCTGATGATACGCAGCTCTATTTGTCTATGAAGCCGGATGAAACAGAACCGTTGGTTAAACTTCAGGCATGTCTTAGGGACATCAAGGACTGGATGTCCGGAAATGTTTTGCTTCTAAATTCAGATAAAACAGAGGTTATTATTCTTGGTCCAGAGCATTTTAGGAAGGGATTAGATGGTGTTGCGATGGCTTCCAGTGCAACTGTGAGAAACCTTGGTGTTCTTTTCAATCAGGATTTGTTGTTTAAACCATATATTAATCAGGTTTGTAAAATAGCATTTTTCCATCTACGTAATATCCATAATATCGCAAAGATTAGGAAAATCCTCTCGCAGAAAAACTAGTTCATGCGTTTGTATGCAATAATGCAATAATCATGTCTGCCTCACTCTGCTACACCTCTCACTTTTTTGTATTTTTTGTATAATTTTTTGTATAATTTGTTTTGTATAATTGTATATATGTTATTTTATTCAGAGCTGTCATTTTTTCTCTACCTCAAACTGCTGCACCATAGATGTTTATGTTTATATGTATATATAGATGTTTATGTATATATGTCAACAAGTACCACATTTGTTTATTTGTTTATTTACTGCCTAAAGAGCTAAATAACCGGAGTCAAATTCCTTGTTGGACAATGTTCGAACCTGGCCAATAAAGATGATTCTGATTCTGATTGTATCTTCTAGACTGTAATGTGTTATTAGCAGGATGTCCAAGTAATTTGCTGAATAGGCTCCAGCTGATCCAGAATGCAGCAGCGCGAGTGCTGACAGGAATCAGCAGGAGAGACCACGTCTCTCCAGTGTTAGCGTTGGCTACCCGTATACAATTTAAAATGTTATTACTTGCGTCTAAAGCCCAAAACGGCTTAGCTCCGCGATATTTGCAAGACCTGATAGTGCCTTATGTTCCTGGCAGAGCTCTCCGTTCTCAGAGTGCAGGTTTACTCGTAGTTCCTAGAGTATCTAAATGTAGATTTGGAGGGCGGGCGTTCTGCTATCAGGCACCATTACTATGGAACCAACTTACAATCTGGGTTAAGGAGGCTGACACCACCTCCACCTTCAAAATCAAACTTGAAATGTTTCTGATTAGTGAAGCCTTTAGTTAGTGTTAGTAAATCTCTAGTTACTGTTAGTAAACCTCTAGGTAGTGTCAACTGTAGTGTGTTAGAGTCAGTAGTCATAGCTGCAGCTATAGAACAAGATTATAATAGTTAGTCTCAAACATAGCTTGGTGGTAGATATGCTGCTATAGCTGCAAGGGGGACCGACATGATCCACTGAGTGGTACCCCTCACCCTTCCCTTCTCCTATTGCATTTTCTATTTATTATAAGTAGCCTACAGTATATCATTGCCATCATTTTTGTCCATCTTCTGTTGTAATAGACGCTATATAAATAAAACTGAATTAAATTGAATTGAATTCATACTGTGAGATGCCAATCGATTGGAAATGGGCGGCCCAACTGGCCCATGTCCAACCTGTGATGCTAGCCCATGTTACCTTACATCAACATGGATCAGAATCTGTCAGTCCATCCACATTTAAGATGAACAACGAGAATTGCAGAATTAAAACTAATATGGGTGGAAATCCAGTCGAGTTAACGATGTTAACGAGCCGACGCTAAACGATAGCAGCACCGGAGGAACCGCCACAGCTGAAGCCGCCTCCTTCAGCCTCGACATGGTGCCCACCCAAAACCTTTATCTCTGTAGAGTTAATGGCACAACAGGCCATGTTATCTTCACAAGAAAAAATATTTTGCTCTGTAAGTTCACCAGGCAGGAGTAGTAGCTAAGTAGTAGCTAAGTAATGATTAAGTAGCTGCAGTGATGATGAGTCTATCGAGACCAAAACGGGTTTTTGAAACAGGGTGTAAATATGTTTAGTGATGCTGCAAGCTTGAACATCTCAACATGGAGGTGGAGGGAGATTGGGTCATGTTTGGAGCCCGCCCCTAGTGGTCGGGGAAGGAACTGTTTTGGTAGGACGTAGTCCCTCGGCTGGGGCTCAAACCTGGGCTGAAGCCTCTGTACACGGGGCTGCCCGGTTAAAAAAGTGACTCTGCTCCGTCAGGTCGTCATTCACATCTTTATTCATAACCTACAAGCTGTTGACGTGAAGCCGCAGTGCAGCTGTCACCAAAAACACCAAGCGCTTTAATATGCATAATATTTGTGACTTTATATAAGTTGACTTGATGGGGTTATAAAAACTGATCAACTTTACAAATGTTATGGAGGTGAAATCAGAGACTATTTCCCAGGCTGTACATTCACACTTGTGTGTTTAAAGATGAGAGTGAATGTAATATGAATAAGTATGACAGGTTAGCAGATGCTGAGTCAGCGAGGGTCTGCTCGGGCCTGCTCGTTGCACCTATTTGCAACAGGGTGCCACAACAAACAGGAAAAAGAAGCTTCAAAACAACTCCTCAAAAATCCTGGGGGGGCTGTCAGTGTTTATGACGTCTACGAGGAAAACTGGACATTGCACCTTGGTCTGAAGGCACCGTGGCCCTCAAAATGATGTGTACATGTAAATGCTCAAGTGCAAAGTGGAATACAGTCCATCACAGCAACATCTAAACCCCCCCGACACAACAGCTACAATAAGTATCTTGTGAATCTAATTTGAGGCCACAAAATGCTAATATGTGGCCATAAAATGTGAATCAAACTTTTCGCCACAATTTAGTTGTTTATTTTTTGTTATTAAACTTTTTTATTAAAGAAATAAAGTCAGCCATACAGGATTTACATCACCACATTATCAATCGGGCATTGTTTTTCATAAAAAAAAGGGAGAAAAAAAGGGAGGAGAAGGAAAAAAATCAAAAAATCAATCAATCAATGAATAAGTAAAACAAATCATCAACCAAAATCCGATGTACAGTCAATCCAAGACTAATACCAAGTAAATAGATAAATCAAGAAGAAATCAAAAAGAAGATGCATCTGTAAGGGGACAGCAAAAAAGGGACCTTCACTTCCGTCTCTCTTTTCTCTCTTTTTAAAGCTTATTTTACCTTTAATTTAAGAAAAAGCCTTTTATTGCTTTATGGCCTATTTAAAATGTGTTAGTTATGAAGGAGGAGAATTAATCCTTGTGTGGTCAGATTGTGCAGGGACGGGCCCGGGGCCCCCACCCGCCTCTCCCGGGCCCCCACCTGCCTGTTCCGGCCCGGGGCCCCCCCACCGGCCTCTCCCGGGCCCCCACCTGCCTGTCCCGGGCTCCCGCTTGCCTCTCTCCCCACCTGACTCTCCCGAGGCCCCCGCCCGCCTGTCCCGGCCCGGGGTCCCCCACCTGCAGAAACTCGCAGGTAGCAGCGCTCCGCGGAGGGGGCGTGGCCACCGGGCCGGGGGGCGGGGCCCCGCCATCGGGGCTCAGCCAATCAGCAGCCCGGCCGGGCCAGAGGGCGGGGCCCCCGCCGCGGGGCTCAGCCAATCAGCGGGCCGGCCGCCACCAGGTCAGGCAGCAGCGGCTCCTGCGGGAGGAACAGCTCGGACCAGCGACCAGCGTCGGTCGGCGACAGCAGCGTTACCTTGCAGCCGCCTGGAGCGTCTTTCTCCGCGGGCGAGAGGCTGTACGATCCTCGGCAGTGTTCTGAGACTGTACGGCCCCCACCGAGTCCTCACCGAGTCAGCCGGGACCGGCTTATGGACTATAAGTGACCCAGAAAACCTTGCTCTGACCAGCGGCACTTTCTGCTTGATTTTATTAAGAAGTCTGGACTCTGAAGTTGGACATAACTTCGACCGTCGGGGACTTTGCAGCCGTGATTAAAACAGCAGGAGACATGACAGCGGACAAGGACAAGAAGAGGTAGGACATGACACTTGTGGCTGTTATTGGGGACCTGCAGACCTGCAGGTCTGTAAGTCTGCAGGTCTGCAGGGATTCCGAGTCTGATGCGACCGTCAAACTCACTTTACTAGGCTGTCATAACGTATTATAAAACTATTATTCATTTATTTCTACACAACATTTAAATTAGATTAGGTTAGATTATCCTTTATTTCTCCCTCAATGGGGAAACCCACTTTGTGCAGCAGCAGTACACTCAACACACACATGCACATGCAAGAAAGGGGTAAAAAAGTAAAAAATATATAATTACGAAATATAAACAGTATATACATTGGAATGAAAATAAAAATGCGAATAAACCCCCATTTAATGGCTTGCTAAAAAGTCCTATAAACGCACCATTAACTTATCTGAAATCTATATCTGTATGTATGTATATCTATATATCTATATCTATGTGTGTATATATATATATATATATATATATATATATATATATATATATATATATATATATATATATATATATATATATATATATATAATGTGTGTGTATATTATAGTAGCTGTGGTCTCTCAGCCTAAAACTTGGCCTTTCTGCAAATTCACACGAAGCCGCAGGAAAAGTGCGTGCAGGGCTCTGCAGGCTGCGTAATCACACAGCTCAGGGTGTTTGTGAACCCATGATGGTGAAACATGAATAATGAGAGCACCTCCAGGAGTTTTTGGGGTCGTCCAGAAGGAGGACGTGATCCTCCCAGGACAGAATCCACACTATTGACCCCTGACCTGTTTTTCCCAGCATGTCTAAATGGGCCAATCACTGTGGCAGATATCACATATGCCTGCTCGGGAAATTTCCAGAACAGCAGGTATCTCTGCTTGGCAGCGCGATTTCCTCCGGAGGAGATTACGGCAGCCACGTAATAAACCCAGAACTCAAATCTGCTGCATGCATGGATGATGTCCCCGTGTCATGTGTCCCTATCAGCTCCATTGTGCCGCCTCAGCATCTGCAGAGGGCCGGTCTGGTCTCGGGGTGTCGGGGTTGTCATCTGTTCACCGGGGGGCCACCAGGCCTCAGGACACCTGTCGGAAAGATGAACATCTCTGTGGAAAAATCCTTTACTCATCCACCTTCTTTCTACTCAGTCAGGCGGCTTAAGACGGAGAGAATCACTGAACTCAAACGTGGTTTATGTAAGATGAGGGGGAAAATGAGTATTTAATTTACACGCCACTTAGAGATGAAAACTGATTTCAGTCAGCTGGCTTCTGCCTGACGCCGTCTCGTCTGTCCAGTCCACGCCCGGGGCTCTCTGCTGCTCCTAAACACACCAACAGAGCAGGGTTTGAAACCCTGGAGGTCCCAGGGTGGCTGATCGGTGGGGAGAGACCAGCGGAGAGATACAGATGACTCCAGGGGAAGGAGTCAGGCGAGCATTTCCTCGCCGCTTCCACTGGAAACCCATCAGCCATTTTAGGGAAGGGGAGCTCAAGGGAGTGTGTGTGAGTGTGTGTGTGTGTTTGCCTTTGTGTCACACAGTAGCTCATTGTCGCTGCTGCAGCCTGGAAGTCATAATTGCTCTGATAAGTTGTGTGATTCCTGACAAACGTTTGCTCAGTTCAGACGAAGGGTTTCAGGTCACTCTCCTTCCCGCTGATGTAACGGGAACGGCCCGCGGGAATGTCTTTCATGTGGGGAGTTCAGAACTCAGAGCGGCGTTTCGGCACCAGCGGGCCAGAGTCATGGCTTGTGTGAACTTTCCACCAAATCACTGGTTGAATCTGCATCTTTATTGATGCTTGATTCTTGTTTTTTTTCACTCACACAGAGCCTGAAAACCCCTGACTAGTGTCTAGTGAATGTGTGTGAGAGGCAACTCCGTATACACACATCAAAGCCTTATGGTGAGGCGTTAGTCACCGCAGCTCGTCTTCAGTTAGTTGTTATTCTACCTGATCTAATCTAGCAACAAGTTCTGCAGTGGCATTTGTTGCTTTGCCTCAGAAGTTTCAGAAGACAAAGAAAATAAAAAATAAGTAAAGCAAGCAGACGTTGATGCTGGACGGGCCTGCAGGTTGTACATGTGAACTGAATCCCCCCCCCCGGTCTGGATTTAATCTGCCAGCCTAAGAAGGAAAAAGTGAATGTGACTAATGTTAAATTTGAAAACTGATGAATGACTTCCTGAAGCAAGATAACGACTAATCAAAGCTCGGACAAAGCTCATTTCATTTCATTTATTTAGCATAAATTCCTATAAAAACAGTGCATGGAGGGAACGAAGCCCAAAGGGCTTGTACAGAGTTCAGCTCCCATCAACAACTGGGATGAAATAACAAAGATAATGTACAACAAATTATAAATATAAACGTAAAAGAGAACTTGGATACAAGGTCTGGATTACATTAAAGATAAAGACATTGAAGGTTAAGACAGAATAAGATGTTTTTTTAATAACTTTCTGAAGGAGGTAAAAGATAATGTTGACTTCAGCGACACATTCAAGTCATTCCAGAGTTTTTTCTAAATGTAATATTAACTTGGTGACTTGATGTTTGACAGAAAGGTAAATGAAGATTGCCACTGTGTCTAGTTGGATATGAATTAAAATCAGATGAAAAAGTAAAAAAACTGCTGGAAAGTGACAGGAAGATCTTGTTTTCTATTGATAAACTTATGCACAAACAAGCATGAGTGAAAAACATTAAGTTTATGAAGGATAATAGTGAATATTTTATAGAAAGAGGTGCAGATGGTTCGTGTCTACCAGACTGAGAAATCGGTCTTAAGAATCTTTTTTGGATTATCAGTAATTTGTTGAGAAATTACATGTTTCTGTCACTCGTGCAGAACCCGGGCGGTCGCTGCTGTTTGAAATCCAGGTAAAAAGGAAAAGTTTTAAATTTGCGAGTCAAACTTGGCTCTCACGTCCCAAATCTTTGTCTTATACGGGGACTTTTGTAATTTATATTTGAGCTGACATTTTGTGTTGCGTTTGTGTTTAAACTTACAGATGAAGTAACAGATGAACTGTGAGAGTTTTTAAAGTTTTATTGAATCATATTTATCTCAAATATCAGTGTTATTATAGATTTGGTTGACAGGATTTGACTTTTGATTGTTTTTCATGGAACGTGTTGGAGTCCAGTTTCATTAACTTTAAAAGGAAAACAAATTCTTGATTGATTTATAGGTTGATTGATTTGCATGTGTCATTAGAGAAAAACTAAGATCATCTAACAACAACGTACCCAAACAAATGAAATGTCCCAACACAAGCAGGTCACATGACTTGTGACTGAGGTTGTAGTTTCAGCCCGCAGTGGGATGTGTAATGACACTCCCTAAGAATAATCAAAACAGATTTTCTTTCTTAAGTACATCTTAAAAACCGTCCTTGGTGCCTTTATTCTCTGAGCACTGTCACGTACTGTATTTTCAGACTCCTCTAGTTGTGATTGACAGCAAAGTAAAAAACGGTCCTGCATGGAAGTTCAGCAGGTTTTGATTGGTTGTCCTGTGTCCCAGCGGCTGTCGGACTGGGATGATCGGTTTCCGGGTCTGAGGCCCGAAAGCCTCCACTGATCACTGAAACGCCGTTACTGAGCGGTTTGTTCAGCGGCGGGCGGTTTGTCACAGCTGCGGCGCATCAGCAGGGCAGACTCCGCTCATGTCGCGTTGGCGCTCGTGACACGGTTGATGGCTCCTCTTATTTTTATGTCCCAGCTGACTGGCACCAGGAATAAGCCGGAGGTGTCTGAGGAAGCCCTCTGGCTCCTCTCAACATGTGATTGCACTGGAAACAATGTCCAAAGGTCAGAGTCCGGGGCGGTTGCCAGGCAGATGTACGTTGCAGCGGCTGCAACGTTGGGGGGACGATGAATTTGGGATCTGACGGTGCAAAACTGCAACAAAGCTAGATAAGTGAGAGCTGGATCAATCGGGGGGGGGGGGGGGGGATTACGTAAAGAGTGAGAATCTCGAGTGTTCAAGAAGTTAGAAAAGGTTGTGATGAAGAAAGCAGCAGCTCCTTGCAAAGATGTCCCACCTACTGGACCGACTGTGGTCCCCTGTAGACTTTGGCCCTCATGTGTTTGACGGGCCGATGGAACTCGGGTGTAGAGCATTGATTTGTGGGTTTTATCAAATCAGTTGGGCCTCGCCGCCTTCGTGTCTCGCTGCGTTGGGTGAAGTCACGCGAGGGCAGGTGGGAGGACGAGGACGAGGACAGAGCAGTAAAACGGGACTGATGAGGGGAACCCTTGATGCCACTGGCGTCCACTCAGCGTTGGACATTCACAGCCCGGTTGGGACCACGAGAAGTAGGGCTGGGTATCAATTAAAATGTCAAGAATCGATTCGATTCCGATTCTTAATATTCAGAATCGATTATCATGATTCGATCGATTCGATATTGATGTGGGTTAGTGTTATTTAAAATGTTTTATGAGCTCTTGCCTGAATTATATGACTGTAAAATAACTAGTGAAATAATAATTTCACAATAATTATTGTGAAATAACTAAGAAATAAATAACTCAAACAGGCCTTTCAATATCCATTTAAAGTGCAAAAAAGAAAGAAATTGCAACAGTTCATGCAGTAAACAAATCATTTTAGCTTATTTAATTTATTCTGTCACCACGCACACATATGAAGCACCTGGCATTTTTCAGAATTGTCATGACAAACTGTTTGTCCGACTACTGGGATTAAAGTTCACCTGGCGAAAATGATGAAAAAAAATTAATAAATCGATCTTTAGACATAAGAATCGATTTTTAAGAATTAATATGAGAATCGATTTAGAATCGTAAAAATCAATTTTTTCAACACAGGCCTAGCGAGAAGCACTGGAGACTGGCGATTGACGACAGACGTGTCTCTGCAACTCATATTGAACTGTTGTGAGTTTGTGTGTTTGTCATTTATGACCTGCGCCACCGTGAGACGTCACCAGTGCAGCCGTTGCCAGGCGACAAACACCAAACCCCATGATGTACATGCTAACCTGGGGCGGTTTAGGCCACACCCTACCTACACCCTACACCCTACACCCCACCCACACCCTCTGCCACACCTACGCATTTTCAGCTGATTAAAAAAAAATGTTTTTAATGAATCTTCACCAAATTTATTTGAACTTAAACCATATACTTTTATCTTTGTTTATCAATTCCTCAATTCTTCTCAAAACACCAAGGCCACAGTCTAAAAGGTCAGCGACCTTTGGAGATTGTTCGGCGTAAAAAATATCCGGCCCAGAATCCAGAGCGAGGACTGCTGTTAAGAGAGTCTTGCTGTATATTTCCTGAATTTAAAGCCCCCACCCCCCGAGGCCTTTCATGGAAGGAAGTTCACGGCCGCAGAGGTCTTGGGGAATGCTTCGGCTCTTCCTTGTTATTAATTGCTTTGTTTAGAGGTTGTGATGGATTTGGAATTTCCCATGGGGGATCTGGTTTGACGGCGTAGGAGAATCAGGTCCGAGGTGAACCTTGTCACAGATATCAAGTCCTGGGCTGACTTTATTGCCTCACCTAAAGAATCGTTGCTCCACAATAAAGACCTGTAAGTCAGATTCAGCCGTCTATTCATCTGATGAATAGAATTAGAATCTGAATTTACACCCATATTTAACTTATGTAAATACTTAATCTCATTGCAATTTGACTTGTGAATGTAGCTGCTGTCCGAAATTTTGTTGTATACTGTACAACGCTAATAAAGCTTCTTATTCTCTTATTTTTATTCTTGATGTTTACCTCCATTTTGGTTTATTTTCAGTTGGTGATCTGATTAAACAAACGGCTGCTCTCCAGGCCACTTGGGTTTGCGTGTCAGGTCTTAGCGTGGGTGGTTAAAAACCTTTGTATTTGGGAGCTTAAACAAGTGTAAACAAGCGAGAGGAAGACGAGGACAGGAGGACGGGCCGAGACAAACACAACAGACGGCAGCGGAGGAGCACGGAGAGTCTGGCTTTTAAGCACGGCAGTGATTTCAGGCGCAGATACGCTTGTTCCTCGGCCGACTGATCCTGTGGACCAAACGTCGGCGCTGACAGAAGGGGAAAAGACAAACTGAAAGTTTTATCTGCTGCCCGTGAACCGCAGAGGACTTTATACTTCTGTGGTCTGTGCATATTCAGAAGGAGGCTGCCTGCCAGCAGCAATGTCCCGGATCAGAGAGCGTTTAAAGAGCTCTGACAGACTTTAAAAGCAAGCGTGGCTCTCGGTGGCTTTAATCTTCCGTTTTATACGTTCCTCTGTCGCATCATTGCATAACGCTGCCGTTTTATTGACCGTTTCAGCTGTTTCTGCTGTTTTTCACCATAAACCAACAACACTGATACTCATCAACGTGGGACGACTGTTGTCTTTGGCGCTCGTCATCGGCCATTAAATCATGAGTCATATGGAGAGAGAATCCTCTTTCACTTCTCAGATCAGGACATAATAAAAGGACAACAAAAATACCATTCGGTCCTTATCAGGTCTTAGATTGATGCGAGGGGGGGCCTCAGAACAACAGCATGTGACTGATGACACTGTGTCAGTATTTATTTAAGTTAAACTGTAGAAGAAGTGGGTCAGAGATAAATGACTCCAGAACCGCTGCAAGCAGCGATTATCGTCGTAATCAGTCGCTCACATCTCAGTTTGAGTCCATTCTTCCTTGTAACGTGGCTCCAGTCCATCACGGTTGGCAGGTATTTGTTGACTCACAGCGTTTTTTTCGTCTCCCACGACAACATTTGTCACGTTCAGGTCTGGACTTTGACTCGGCCTTTGCGAACGCTCCGATCCTCGTCCCCTTCGGTCTTTGCTGGTGTTTTTGGAGCATTGTCCTCATTTCTCGAGCTAAATCCAGCCAGCTTTGGTAAATGAAGACGAGCCCTGATCATCACCCCTCCACCGCCGTGCTCAGCAGCTGGTACGAGGCGTTGCTGTCCGTTATGATCAGGGATCTCCGCTTTGGTCTCATCGCCTCAAGATGAACTTTATTGTGCTGTCAGCACGGCTGTGAACTGACCTGGGCGAAATTTATTGGACGCCCACTCAGAAGATCGGGAGGAATTCGTTTTTTCAAAACACACTGTTTTTGTGTTTGGCCTCTTTTTTATTTATTTACTTTTGTTTGTTCAGATAAGTTTGCAACATGTGGTAGCATGCCCCTGATTGTTAAGGAGTGGTTGTAAAACAGTTATGTAAGGCTGCAGGATTGCCAGACACAAACGTAGATAACATGTCCGAAGACTTCGCTGAAATTACCAGCACAAATGAAAGTGTGTGTCTTGGTTTTACATGGATCTTTGGTCAAACCTGAGGCCCCTGGCTTCCTGTTTGGCCCTCAGGCCTTCAGGGGAAACAGCAGGAGAGGAGGGGAGGTGGTCTGGGAAACCTCTCTGCATCTTTCCTTTGTTATTTTTATCATTTTCACCTGCCCACGACTCCCCCCTACTCAGCCTTTTCCGCCTTTGTTTTTCTGTTGTTGTTTTTGTTTCATCCGCGTGTCTCATGGTCATCCTGGACTCCCTACGGCGCGCTTTGCCCTCCTCACGCTGTTGTTGTTCCTCCCCTGCTCCTCGGGACCAGTACGTTCTCCTCTCCTCCTCCAGAACTCTGTCTCCTTGCCATTTCCTTTTTCCCGTCCGCCAGCTCCCCTTCTTCCTCTTCCTCTGCTACTGAACGGGCCCGGCTCCACAGTCCGCTGTGTGTCACCTGGCGTAGCTCCATGTCCCCTCCCCTCCCCCCGTTTTTGCCTCCAGGGCGACCGTGACGAGCCCGGAGTGGAAGCTGGAGAAGGAGAAGCTGTTTGCAGAAGGGCGTGTGCCGCTGTAATTAAAACAATTCCCCCAAATCCTAAGAAATCAGTGCAACCCAGTGATTATTTACCGGAGCGGCGGGCCAAGCAAAGGCCTCTCCCCTGGTTCCTCCGGACCGTGTTCAGCGGGTGAATGTGGCCACTTTTAGCCCGAACAGCCCGACGATTGGAGACACCTGTATCCCAATTGCCCTTAATAGCTGGGAGGGAATATGTAAAAAATCATAAAGATTGTTCACTTTTTGATATTTGGCATGGTGTTAGGTTTGGACATAAGGTTTTCAAAAAACACCCCAAACAAATTGTGACGCCCCCTAGTGGCCGGTTTGCAGAAATTCAAATTGGCTCCCGCCAAAACGACCAAAGGTCATATCTCAGCTTCTCTTAGTCCTAGTTTGTTGAATATTGTCACTTTTTCTACTTTTTTGGTGCTAGGAATTCAATTCTGGGATAAATCTCCTATTTCAAGATCATGTTGAAGGTCAAATTTAATTTTCAAGGTCATTTCTTGCCCAAAAAACTCCATATCTCGAGAATTAAGTCACATAGAAAGATTATAGAGGGCTCTAGTTCCCTAATTTCACCCCCAAGGAATGCAATTTTCTGTTTATTGGACAGGTCACTATCGCTGTAGTATCAATAATCTGATTGGGTGAGAACAGTGGCCTTCATTCAGGCTTAAGATGAACAGAAACTCGGAACTAAGACACAGTGAAAGAATAGGATTTTGTTAAAATAACACACAAAAAACATCAGCTGTGCATATTTAAACCCGATTAACACCTACAATGCTTCCTCTATCGCCTCGCTTATTGATTCATTTGGAATTTCCTGCAAACCGGCCACTACGGGGGACGTCCCAATTTGTTTGTGGTGGTTTTTGCAAACCTTATGTCCATAACTAACACCATGCAGAATATCAAAAACTCACCAAGAGCACGATTGTCATGAATTCCCTCCCAGCTACAAGAGCTGCCTTGAATGTTTCCAGCGCAGCTCTGCATGCGTGTGTGTTTGAACATGAAGCGGTGAAAAAGCCTGCGCACGTGTCCTCGCACTTCAGAGACGCAGGCCCTGAGAGCGAGCACACAGAAGGCCTTTCATATCCTAACCCTCCGCCCGCCGTGGCCCCGCGTGGCCCCCGCGGGCCTCGCTCCAGCTGTCAATCAGCGGGACGGGGCGACGCTTCCGACAAAAGCGAGGTCAAGAGGGAGCGGCGACGCCCCGCAGGATCAAACCAAGACAGTCCTGACGGGTTTACATGACCACGTTAAAATGTAACCCTTTTTTAAGGAGGAGTGAAGCTGCTTACACTTTCCAGGAATGTTCAGTCTCTCTGTCCTGCGTGCTGAGAGGAAGCTGGGAGAGTTTGTCTTCCCGTTTGTCCCTTGTGCATGTCAGACCTTCACCTTCAGCCTCCGTTTTGTCTTCATCTCTTAGCTGTTTTTCTGCTAAGTGAACTTGTTGCCCCAAAGAAATCTTTATCTGGTCTACGTCTCTGATTTGGACCAATGTGCTGACACAGGCCGGAGATTATTATTAATATTTCTTATCTCGTATTAGTTACACCCTGTAATATCTTTACT
Source organism: Cololabis saira (assembly GCF_033807715.1). Lineage (NCBI taxonomy): Eukaryota > Metazoa > Chordata > Actinopteri > Beloniformes > Belonidae > Cololabis > Cololabis saira. Next base: position 34,798,189 of record NC_084603.1, read on the forward strand.
TTTAGCTGTTGCAAACAGAAACCTGGACTTCAGACTGAAATATTTGAAATTTGACGAGTCATTCCTGCTTCCACTTCCACAACCTGAGAAGTTTCTGTAAAACATGAACAACCCTGGACTATTAGGTTTGGGACTGATTTGCATAATATTCGTTTGGACCCTCTTACAAATTAGTGAGTTCTTTTTTTTTTATTTTTATCTTTTATTTGGAAAAGCCTTGATTTCACAAATGCAGATTTACATAGAGTCCAAATCACTTCAAGTAAGTTAACATAACATTGGCATGACATTTTGTAGAACTTCTGATGTCCAGTTTGCCTCCTGGCTCTTCCCAGAATTTTCTTTATAAAATATTTACATGGAGCATGGAAAGCTTCTCATCTTAAATATTACATACAGAAAATTACACACAAAGCAGAGAATGAGTAAAGATCAAAATATGATATTACAAAACACATTTTGATCCCACTCCTTATTTTTGTCAAGTTAGCAAAAGTAAGAATAAGAATAGTTTTATGTACTCAGTCCACTTAGAACACATCTGCTAAAATATCTCCTTTTCCATTTTTAGAGAGAAAGACAAATTTTCCATTACATCACAAATGAGTAAATTCAACACAGACTTGCATCCCGAGCTGGGGCTTTTTGATCAACATTGACAGAAAGGGTTTAAATAATAATAATAATGATGATGAAACATTGAAATGTGGCAGCGTCCGTGCGCTGGTGTGCGACCCGTCCATGTTTGGCTGTTTTTCCCTCGTTCAAGGCCGAGTCTCGCCTGACCTCATCTTTCTGAGGCGGCAGGTGGCGCTCTGCAGGTTCACAGCACAAATCTGACGGCTCATTTGGTTCCAGATACTAAAAAAGCAGGGTGTGTTAATTGATCTCATTTAACGTGTTTAATAAAATAAAGAAACATGAGATGAAACAAGTGGTTCCAGGAGGCGCGGGCTCTTTACGCCGGCGGCTGCTGTCTGGTGATGTGGGTCGGCCGGCTGAGCATGTGAGGCTCCGTCTCTCCCGCTGGCTGCTGCAACGTCGTCCGTGCAGCTCGTTTGATATTCTGCAGGACGGTCGGCTCAGCTGGACCTGGACCAGCCCCGGCCCCGGCAGAACCAGCACCACCTGTGGTCTCACTCCCACTCCCTCTCTCCCTGAGCCTCTTTCAATCAGCCAGTCTATCCCGGCCATCAGCGCGGTGTGGGCTGTGTGTGTGTGTGTGTGTGTGTGTGTGTGTGTGTGTGTGTGTGTGTGTGTGTGTGTGTGTGTGTGTGTGTGTGTGTGTGTGTGTGTGTGTGTGTGTGTGTGTGTGTGTGTGTGTGTGTGTGTGTGTGTGTGTGTGTGTGTGTGTGTGTGTGTGTTTGCCTCTTTCATGGACTATCAGAATCATCAGCAATCTCCTGCATCGTTCTTCCCCTGATTGAGCCAAAGTCGGGGCCCACGTCTGGGATAGCTGTTTGTTCGTTTGTGTGTGTGTGTGTGTGTGTGTAAGTGTGTGTGTGTTTGGCTGTGTTTCCAGAACTCTATGTTCTTGAGGATCACAGATTAGCCAGTACTGTATTGTTGCTCTGTGTTTGTGTTCGGCCAGGCGCCACAACTACAGGAAGACCCACTGTAAGCAAGGAAAGGTGTGTGTGTGTGTGTGTGTGTTACTGTGTGTGTGTGTGTGTGTGTAATGGGTGTGGGCAGAATGTTGGCCATTTCCAACCTTTAGCCACCTCCATATCGGGAAGTAACATGTTTAATTCTCCATTAAACAACCTTTAAAAAAAGCAGAAAAAAAAGCAAATGTGTTTTTGTTCAGTTTAAAGGAGCAGTCCACCGTTTTGGAAAACCCATCTGCGTGAGGAGAATTTGTTTAATGTTGTTTAGTTTTAGCGTGGGCAGACAAATGTTACAAGACCTGCAAAGGTCATCGCCAGCCGGCACCACGCAGAGATATTTTGAAGGCGTACTTTTTCGCGCAGCGAGCATCCCGAGCTCTCGCTGCTTTCAGCAACGATACGGATCTCCAAACAGGCGAGCTGTTCCTTTAAGAGTGGGGTTGAGGGGGGGTCAAATGTTCAGGTTTCAGTCCATGTCAATGAAATCTGTACATCTGTTCTCAGTGAGAGTGATGGAAATGACAACAAGCTGATTAGAACATTTTTAGTTGCAGAGCAGAGGAGCAAATGATCCATGGAGAGCTGCTCTGGAGACGCACACGGCCTCGCACCTGCTCTGGTTACAGGATCTGTTTCCTATAAGCACCGCTCTCCTTGTTATCACAACAATCACATGCACAGGACCTGTTTTCTGTGCATTTGTCTGCACGCTTTTTGTGTGTTTGCGAGGATGCGTGACCGCTCCGCCGAAACCTGAACAGACTGTCTCCATGTGCGATGACAAAGATGTCAGCGGAGCGAGGAAATGTTACAAGTGTGTGATTAATGTCCTCTGATCGTAGTCTTTAAAGAGCGAAGCTGAAAACTGATGCCTGTCAGAGAAGTGACTCCGTCAGTGTCGATTAAATCTGTGGAAACCAGGAAAGGAGGATTTGTTTTAGTTAAATTATCCACTTTCCCTTCGGGGCTGATAAAGAATTATTGAACTGAATTTTGTTTAAGATGGGAAACAAGACTTGTCTGAGTCACCGTAGTTTACCTTTATGTGCTCGAAAATATTAGATGCCAGCTCCAATGACTAATTCTGTTTCCAACGGCAACAACATTCTTGTATGGCAGCTTTTAAATCCAAAGATGGATTTAAAATAGTCACTTTCGCAACATATATGTGACGTAGTTGTTTTCTGATGATTTAACAATATTTACACACCATGTTGAAAATGTGAACAAGGCTTTGATCTGATATTTGTGACAAGCCCGGTATTCAGAAAGCTCCTCAGAAATGTTCGATACGCCACAACTGAGTTTTTGGGAGTTTCCACGGCAGCAACTCTCCTTTCTGCGCTAAATTTAGAAATGGATCAAAATGTTCTGTCCATCAGCTGTTTGTAAAGTGCAGCTTAAACCGGGCAACTAAAAACAAGAAAAACATGCATATAAGGTTTCTCACAGCATCATTATTATTCTAATAATCATTATTATTGTTATTTTGGTGAAGCATGTCCTCAGCTGAACCACAAGTGTTTTTTGTCTTAATTAAATTGAGTAATTTATCAGCACAGCAGGTCCAGATGAATGTCTTTGACTGATTTTCAAGCTTTTTGATTTATTTGATTTATTTGATTTATTTTTTTTATAAAGGCCAGACATCTGTGATACGAGGAACCTGCTTTGTTGTTGTTGTTATTCCTCTGACATTTCTCAGTTAACTTGCACTAAACGGTCTAAATATAAATCTGGGAATCCAATCAATCCAAAAAATTGACATAATTAAAACAAAATCAGTGAAGTTTTTCTAGTTGGTGTCATAACAGCCCTGAAAGAGGACATTTATCAGGCCAAAGGCCAAATAATGTGCGTATCTTTCTATTTTTGAGTCAGATGAAATAGAAGAAGAGTAAAGAGATCCGCTTGTTTTCTGGTGAGCGTTATCTGTGCTATCAAAGGCAGTCTGATAGTTTTCTCTTTTTTTTCTCTTTCTCTTTTCTTTTTTTTTTTTACTGAGCAGGAATTGATTTAAATGTGTCATAATGACCAATCAAAGGTACAGTATAATAGAGACTAGAAGTATGAAATTATGGGATGTAAGAATGTAAAAAAAAGTATTTTCTCCCCGCCGTTGGCCTGAATAGTGACTACAAGTCAGGGCCGGGCGATATGACCTCAAGTCAATATCCCCATAAATTGCGCACTTTTACCTCGATAACAATAAATAAATACACAATGTCTCTTGTAAACAAATATAAATAAAACTAAAAAAGAATTGCAAATAAACACTGCCATGTGAAAGGTAGCCAATGTTTTATATCTTTTTAACCAATACTTTTAAATAGTGCCATGGTCCGTGTGCAAAAATCTAAGTGTTAAAATTAAAGTATAAAAAGTATCGCAGCAACGTCAGTGCTTCTTCGTTTGAACCATCAGCCATTTTTTGGGGTTTTCCTTCTCGGTCAGACTGGACGGGTGCACGTTGTACATTGTCTTAAAGGGGAATGTAAATCAGCACACAGTCAAAACAGACAAAAAGACTACATTTCTTTTTTTTTTTTATCAAAACACCGAATTTACAGACATGGGAAAATCGGTCATGGCAGTGAATGTGGGTAACATTGTGTGCATTTTCCTAGCTGAGGTGGTTCAGAGTTTGGAGGACATCCTGTATCTTCTGATTACGTTTGGACTAGAGAGATATGGATGAAAGTCAGAGAGGAAAAAACCTGGGGCTTTACATGACAGCAAACAGGTACAAAATGGACGGCAGAACAGCCGGGATGATAAACGAGCCTGCTACCAGCACCAGTGGCCACCGCGTGAGAAATTCTTCATTTCAGCCCCCCCCCCCCTGCCCTCCACGGCCCACCCGCTCTGCCTACGGTCATGACTCAACAAAGTGCATTTTTGCCTAATTATTCTTGCAGAAAAAGGAAAACAACATGTTTGTTGAGTCATTGAACCCTTATCAAATGACCAAAACAGAGTTCTTTAAACATTAAAAACATGTCGTATCTATTTATTCTGTGAGACGCTTTAAATAGAAATAGATTGTAATAGAATATAAATAGTTTTTTTTAAGTGATCTTTCTTCTATTTGCATGAAAAATGATGCAGCCTGAGATAATACTGAACAACACACACTTTATCTGCTCACGTTAGCATGCAGATCCCAAACAGATGAGTCCTTGTGCAGAGCGCTGCAGGGGAAACCTGCGTTAACCGTCTCATCGCTGCCGCCAGAGACGAGCAGGCACAATATGCTTCCCTGTGTTGTCGGCTCTGCTTTTGTCGAGGTTTTAGCCGGATTAAGAGGTGTTCTTAAGTTTGCGTCACCGATGTTGCATGCGATCGTCTGTGCACATGTGTCTCCTAAAGCTCCGGCAGCATCCGCTGATTGACAGGTTAATCAGACACGCAGTGAGGAAAGTGATAGAAATAGCTGGAAGGTGTGCGGTGAAAGGGGAAAAACAAAAGTGCAGTGAGGGCGTGGAGGTGAGCTGCTGTCACACCACCCTCTGTCCGTTTACTTTCCTTCATCCAGGAGTCAAGCTTAAAGAAAATAAAAAAACTTCTGGCTCGGCTGCATTGTTCCAGTCCAAAGCAACCGGTTGGAACATTAAATGACGTTGACTGATGGCTGCAGGAGCCGATGTTTAAACCTGAGTAACACCTGCTGAAGGTGGTTAATTTTAAATCAGAGATTATGTTTAGGATATCCAACTGTAAAACATTAAGGGACTGATAATTGCATGTAAAAAGGTAAACGGTGACTAAAGGGCTTTGGAAACAGTTGTAATTAAATTGTCCGGGACTGTTAAGGATGATATAAAACTATCAAAAAACATTTCTGTTAGTTACTTTATTAAATTATGTTTTCATCACCGAGCGAGAGGAGAATGAGCGTAAAAACTGCCATAAATGCCACATAGAAGAAGAGTTATGTTCAGCATGCAGTGTACTCTTTGGTCATATATGCTGTTTTGTTTTAAGGTTCTCTTATTAGTTTTTAAATCTCTTAACGGTCTCGGGTCTTCTTATCTGTCTGATCTGCTTTTACCCTATAAACCCTGGCGGACCCTGAGGTCCTCCGGCACCGGCCTTTTAATCATTCCCAAAGTTAGAAGTTTTATGTAAAGCGTTTTTATTTGTATGAAAAGCGCTAAACAAATAAAGATTGATTTGATTTGATTGTTTGTCAGAGCAGGCAAGGCCGTGTGAAGCATCCCCATCCAAGAAGCAAAGGCATGATGAGCTGAAACACTGGTGTGTATTCTCAGCCAAGCAGGTCATGGTGACCCTAAAAAGCTTGAACGGAAGACAAGACCCTTTTTTTTTTTCTTGCCTCTTGATGACCCGGTCTTTCACAACCATTTCAATCCCGGTTCAAGAGACCAAAACAGCTTGCACGCCGTCCGTGTACGTTTGAAGAAACACCCATAGGAGAGACAGGAGGGGTCAGCGATTTACTTGATTGGCCCAGTTACACCCATCAGTCAATTAGAGGTGAAGGAACCTTTTCAAGGAGAAAAAAAGTAAAAGTGGAAGCGGGAAAAAAGGAGCCCAGTTACTAACTTCTCAAGCTTGGATAAAAAGTTTAGAGAATTTTCCAGAAAGCTGAAGGCAGACAATAATAATTAACACTAGCCTGTAGCATCTTCATAGATAAAACTCAGTTTTTCAGCTGCTGCTTCTTTGGGTTTAGGTATTACAAAACTACTCGGCCTGGTTGAAGCACGACACGTCTATGTGGTTAGGTTGTGGCATTAAGAACCACTTTGTGATATTCAGGAATTAAACTATTATTTTGTGAGGTTTGTTAGTTAAAAAAATGTTTTGGCATTAGAAGACAGTTTAGGTTTGTGCAAGTTTACGCATAAAACTATTTGGTTATATTGTGGCATAGAACTATTTGATTAGATTTAGGCTTAAAATTAGCACCTGGTTGGTTTAGGCTTAAAACTATTTGGTTAAGTTTAGGGTTAAAACTATTTGGTTAGGTTTAGGCTTAAACCTATTTGGTTGGATTAAGGCTTAAAACTATTTGGTTAGATTTAGGGTTAAAACTATTTGGTTAGGTTTAGACTTGAAACTACAGTATTTGGTTAGGTTTAGTCCTAAAACTATTTGGTCAGGTTTAGGCTTAAAACTATTTGGTTAGGTTTAGGCCTAAAACTATTTGGTTAGGTTTAGGCCTAAAACTATTTGGTAAGGTTTAGGCTCAAAACTATTTGGTTAGGTTTAGGCTTAAACTATTTTGTTGGGTTTAGGCTTAAAATTATTTGGTTAGGTTTAGGCATAAAACTATTTGGTTAGGTTTAGACTTGAAACTACAGTATTTGGTTAGGTTTAGTCCTAAAACTATTTGGTCAGGTTTAGGCTTAAAACTATTTGGTTAGGTTTAGGCTTAAAAGTATTTGGTTAGGTTTAGGCTTAAAAGTATTTGGTTAGTTTGTGGCATATAACTAATTGATTAGATTTAGGTTTACAAGTATTTGGTTAGGTTTATGCTTAAAACTATTTGGTTAGGTTTAGGCCTTGAATTACTACCTAGCTACATTTAGGAAAACATATTTTAAATCAAGACATGATTGTCTCATCCTTTATCTTCCGCCAAATGTTCTTCGTTAGGACCAGTAGCTTTTTATAGAAAACATAGCAACTAATGTACTGAATAAGTGGGACTCCATACCCACACTGGTGGTGGTCACAGTTAATCTGAAAAGTGCAGTATCTGCTTCCTGCTCCGTTCTGGATTGCTGCGATGATTCAGCACCTGGTTGAAACTGCCACCAGTGCTCCACTTTCAGTGTGAGTCAGGCTGCACTCGCTGTGTGTTTGCGTGTTTACATTTGTGTGTTACGTGGACATGTGACTGCTGTGGTTTAGAGTGACGGCCTTACTTCTCTCACTGAGGTTTCAGAATGCCAGGTATGTGTTTTCTACCTGCCTCACCGTTTTTTGTTTTCTTTTTTTAAATACGACACTTTACCTGTTGTAATACCTGAATCTGACATCACAACATCCTTTTTTTTTTTATCTGAACTGAAGTGACAACAACAAAAATCCGAGCGGTTGAGTGCAAATATCCTTCCAGGACCGCCCATTAATGTTTGCGTGAGTGCAGGATGATTAAAATAGCCGGCAGCCCGCATCTCCTCGGCCTGGGTCGCTATTCTCACGAGTCTAAAAGCAGCGTTGCGATTTGCCAGTGAATCACAGGCGGAACAAAGAATGTTATCTCCCCTTCATATCATTGCCTGACAGGAGCGGGGATTCGTGTGATGTTTTCATTTCAGAAGCTGCTGTGTTTTCATAATGCAGCGCGCTGGGCTGCGTTCTGCGTTTCATTTCGGCGTCCAGTGAAACCTCTGACATTGGAGTGGAGGCTCGTTCCTCTGCACCGTTCAGAGGTGACCTCGCTGCATACTTCTGTGTTGTGATTACATGCTTGGGTCAGGCCAAAGTGGCAGAAACCTGTGGCATGTCTGACATGTGGCTTGTTCATGTCCTTTAGCGTTTTGTAGCCAGAGGGCAGGAGAGCAGTCCATGCCAGGATCAGCTGAGAGAGCACGAGGGACAGCAGAGTGTAAATACTCATAAGACTGTTTACTGCTCACACGGCTCTAGCTGGCTGCAGTTGAAAGGTTGTGTCACTGTATGTTTGCACGAGACACAGAAGCTCAGTAGTGTTGGCATGGATATGAATGACTGGCTCAACGTTACAATAATTATAAATGTAACATGGGCTCACGTGAGCTTCACAAAGTGGTAACACTGATTAGATTCGAAGCAAATCGCCATCAGGCTTCATTAAAATGTAGGCTTTGATTCCAACTCTTATGACAAAAGCCTCCGGGACGTGTCACAATGTTTCTGAAGCCTCCATTTTTCCCCGTACTGCACCACCCCATGTTGTAAATTATCAGGTCCAGGAAGCTGGCTAGAAATGCGCTGTCCATATGTCAATCAAAGTTAACCGTGAATCCTTCGGCCGATCGACGCCGGAGGAGCTATGGAGTTGTTAACGTTAGCCATTACCCAAATTCAGAAATGAGCGCTGTATTTAGCCCTGACGGCCTTAACACAAGCTGCTGGCTGCTCGGCTAAGCTGGCCTCCAATCAAAAGTGTACGCCCCGTATTATTCATATATCTATAGCTTTGTTTAAGTTTACCTGCTACAGAAAAATGGAAGTGGAAAGTCGATGAATGACAACTTTTGTTCTCATTCATCGACTTTCAAGGAACCCTCTAGTGTCCAGTTGTGGAATTACAGACAGACACAAACGACAGCAATCAAGCCTAAACTGTTGGGTTGGGCTGCATTTTTGCTCCTCAGAAACATTAACTTGGTTTTGTGACAGAAGGAGACGTGTTTTTTTGTTATTTTTTTGTCAGTGAAGCTAGTTTTATGGGGTGGAGTCAGATACTTGACCCCAAAGACACAACAACTCATGGACTTTCAGAACCAATTCCTGGGGTTTTCTGGGTTTTGAAACTTGGATACTTTATCTGTAAAGGATTTATTGCAGCATAGGTTTTCTCAGATATTTCAAACAGAAGTGTAAGAATTTCACCTGCAAGTTTCGCACAACGCTGATTTGACATCCACTGGGTTCCCTTGTGCTTTCACTCTTGTTCCATATATCCCCAAGAAATGTTTTTGTTTTCTTGATTGGATATCAGAGCTTGATGGGGATATTGTGGTTTTTCAGACAGTCGGACCATCGAGGAGGAGTTCAACAATATGACAGTAGAAACTGTTCAGTGGACGGATGAACAACGACTGAACAATGTCTCATGTTTCTTGTTTCATCACAGAGAAATCCCCATGAACCTTTCACGTTTTTTGGGGATATTTGATCAGTGTCCAGCGACTTTATTGCAGCGATGCCCGAGTGCGACTGGAGCAGTAGCTGCTGATCTCAGATTGATGAGCAGAGTATTTTCCACATGGTTAGAGTACGTGAACCCGGTGCTCTCTGCAGCCAGACTGTTGTGTCTTGTCAAATGTGTGTTAAATATGTTTGCACAGCACCTTTCTGTCAGACATCACAAACTGCATCACAATAAGACAAAAATGGACAAAGTAGCAACACAAAAGCAAGTTTGAACAGATCCCTTGAGGGTAGGGCTTTTCTGTTTTGTTTTGTTTTGTAAGTTGTACTTTGTGGAAGAAGTCCAGATCATGAGACCTGATTGACGACAAACAAATGTTTGAACCAAATGCAAAGAAACTGAGACACAATACAGCGACACCTTCAAAGGCAGCATGTATTTATTTCAAAACATTTTTTTTTTGAAAAGTGCCCCAAAATGAGTCCTGTGGCGTTTTCTTCTGCTCAGTCATTTCAGCACTAAGTTGGACTCACAATCGCCGGAGCAGGATGAATGTGGAAACAGGCTTCATCTTTTACGGCCTGCGAGTCAAAGTGCACCAATGTTCTCCTTCAGCACAAAGATTTTTGCCCATTTTAGGTCATTTTAGGTCTGAATTTTTTTTTCCAGAGATTGTCTGTTACAGTATTTGTGTCATGGGTTGTTGTTTCAGTCGGATTCTCTTTGTCGTTGCTCCTTCATGGCCGACGCTGTCCTTCAGAAGCCATCTCTGAACTTAAAACTGAATAATTACAAAGAAGATGATGTAAGTGCTGGAGTCGATTTTTAAACTTTTTTTTTTTTTTCCTGATTTGGACATCTGGGTTTCTGCGATCTCTGCCTGCTCCTGTTGATCTTTGCTGCCCCTAGCCAGCGGCATCCACGTGAGGGATTTAGGAATGTGGAATATGCACTGAAAGGTTAAAGAATGGCGAAGGAAAGGAGGCAGCGGCTGAAGAAAGGGAGGAAAGATGGGCCATGAGGAAAGGAAGTGGACATTTTTCAAATTTCACCTGAGTAAGAGCTCTCCTGACTCCTGACCTCTGCTGTGTTCGCTCGCTGGGTGTGACCGAGGGGGTCACCTAGTGCAACAGAAGCTCGGTGCCCTGCCGAAGCGCTACGACCGCCATTGTTTCATATCCTGAAACAGTCTGCCGGGACCTGCAACAACAATGGTCCCAGACAATCAAACAGGGGAACCAGACACACACGTTTCACGCTCTCTCACGTTCGTGTCCAGTAGCCGCTGGAGAGGAGCTCTTCCAGTTGACTTGAGCGGGTGTACAGTGGCAGTGGGTCACTGTCTGCTGGCTCATCATTGTCAGTTGGGGTTAATGAGTTTAAGCCTCAGCCAGACGAGCAGGGAGACGCACTGGATGAGATAAGATAATGGAGCTTCTGTACTCTGCCTTTCCTGTTATATCTGCGCTATCTTCTTGCTGTGCGTCTGTATGTTGAATCGCGTCGCGTTTGCATTTCTGCGGACTCTGCATCATTGTGGTCTGATTATTATAGAGCTGTGTATAATCCCTTCATCACAACTTGGATTTGTCACATGATCTTTAAGCTGAAAGTTTGAGTAAACGGGGAGGAAAGCCTGATAATAGAGAAGCACATGGCCGCCACCTCCGGTTGCTCCGGTCTGGACCAAGCTGAAGGACAAGCAGTCGTCCATGGGAGAGGTGGCGATGAGACGACTACCTGAGCTCTCGAACCGAGGGCCAAGCCAATGTCAGAGACACCAGCTTCAACACAACACATTTGAAAGATGACAAAAAGCCGCCATATTCTCTAAAGTGCTAGATTCAAAGAGAAGAATATAAAACTAGAGGCTATTTTTAGGCTGACTTAAAATAAACCCCAGGTACCACGGTTGGGTATTTTATCATCAACCCATTGGCGTTTTATTGATCCCGTTCAATAAAAGAGCTATAAATCCTGATTGCAGCAGCGTCCGTGGGTACTCGCAGGTAGACAGCAGCTCTTGTTTACGACAACCGGCAATAAATCAATATTTAGATGTTTGTTTTGAAGGAAAACAAGATAAACACTTAAATTTGTGTCCTTTGTGCACCGTGGTCCTCTGAAGAAACTTTACTAGAGAGAAGGCATGAAGCGGTTCTGTGTGTGCGGACAAGTAAAAGCCCAGGTCCGGCTCCAGGTCCGGCTCCAGGTCCGGCTCCAGGTCCAGCACCAGGCTCACGTCAGCCCGCGGGTGGGGTCAGTTTGCTTTACATCATCAATACTGAGCATACTGCGTTTCCGTAATGCAGCCTCAGCAACATCTCTTCAATGTCGGGATGCTGATAATATTGTGATTTTTGGCCCAAAATCGAGAGAATCTCCTCGCTGCTGAATCCAGAAGCTGAATTTAATCTATAATGAGTCAAAAGAATCCTTTTTTTTTATTTTCTACCACATTTGTGACTTTCTAAATTCAGAGTTTCTGACATACTATATCCGTGTAAATTTAAAACTATCCAGATCACACAGATGTAACGTTGTTGTTGTCGTCTAGCAGCAGGGTGGAGCCGTGGGTGCGCGTGGGCAGAAAGACTCATCTGTGTTTGCGATCACGTGTTTCTGATGAAAACAAAAACCCAGGAATATCAAATCGTTTGACTGCATCTCTGGACTCGGTATTTCATCATCAGTTATGTTGCCTGGCACCTTTCTTATCTGTGGGTTGGAAGTGTCGACCACAACGCCGGTGCCTAGGGGGCCTCGCTGCGTGTGCGCGGCTGCACATCAACTCCAGGAAGGGTTTTCTTCTGTCTGACGGCTAAAATGTTTGCCGGGGTTTTTTTTTGTTTTGCCCGGGTGCATATTTTTATTTTGCAGCCCTGCATGTGGGCCGGTCTGATAAAGTGCACCGTGTCACCGCTGAGGGCGGGCATGTGGAGTTCAGCCGGGCCGCACCGCGTCTGCTGCGCTTTTCAACGTTATCTTTGGACTGAGAGCCTGCAGACAGATCAGAGGTTGGGAAGCTCTTTGTTCAGGGCGGTGTTTTCAACCTCGAGCTGTTTTCACAGCGATGAGTCTTCTCAAGGCGGCGTGTGACTCCACCTCAGGGGTGTTGGGCAGAGCTGGACATGGGTCCGTCCAGGATCCGGTCCTAGAAATGAAATTCCCATTTTTTGTAGCTTTTTGTGGGTGTTTGTTCATTCATCAACCTTTCAGTGTCTAACATTTGAAAAAATAATATTCATACTCGCTTGAGTTTTTATCATTTGTCCATCAAAGTAAAATACTCGATCTAAAAGGAGACACAGATTCCTGATGGAGTTGGGAATCACCCGCGTGTGCATTTGTTCACAACTGGCATTTGAAAAACAAATTTGTCCATATCAGATGGAGTGGGACTGAGATCTGCAGCCCATTCAAAGTTCTGGAAAGTTTTTCTTCACATCTCCACCACCTTTGTGTTTCCAGCAGAACAGCAGGAACTCATTCCTCAACGTCCCTAAACAGAACAAAAGTGAAGCGTGGGAGAAAGATCAGAATCTCCAGGTGATGCAGGAGTCTTGTTTCATCCCCTTTAATACGTTTGTGGGTTTCAGTGTCACGATACCTGGAAGGAGGGAATGTGAAGCTGCAGTGGCGTCTTGGTCTGGATGAGGCGTTTCCCTGCGCTGTCCTCCCGCGGTGTGCTGGTGACACTGTTCAGGGCCGAGACAACAGGTCCAGGATGCTGAAGCACAAGTGTTTAGGTGCTGGTACCATGGGCCGATGCACAAGGCGTACCACGGGCCGATGTAAGGGGGGTACCATGGACCGATGCACAAGGCGTACCATGGGCCGATGTAAGGGGGGTACCATGGACCGATGCACAAGGCGTACCATGGGCCGATGCAAGGGGGGTACCATGGACCAATGTAAGGGGGGTACCTTGGATGCAAGGGGGGTACCATGGGCCGATGCAAGGGGGTACCATGGATGCAAGGGGGGTACCATGGGCCGATGCAAGGGGGGTACCATGGACGGATGCAAAGGGGGTACCATGGATGCAAGGGGGGTACCAAAGACCAATGTAAGGGGAGTACCATGGATGCGAGGGGGGTACCAAGGACCAATGTAAGGGGAGTACCATGGATGCAAGGGGGGTACCAAGGACCAATGTAAGGGGAGTACCATGGATGCAAGGGGGGTACCATGGGCCGATGCAAGGGGGTACCATGGACCGATACATGGAGCGTTCCATGGACCGATGCAAGGGGGGTACCATGGATGTAAGGGGCGTACCATGGGCCGATGCAAGGGGGGTACCATGGGCCGATGCAAGGGGGTACCATGGATGTAAGGGGCGTACCATGGACCGATGCAAGGGGGGTACCATGGGCCGTGCAAAGGGGGTACCATGGATGTAAGGGGCGTACCATGGGCCGATGCAAGGGGGTACCATGGAACGATGTAAGGGGGGTACCATGGACCGATGTAAGGGGGGTACCATGGACCGATGTAAGGGGGGTACCATGGGCCGATGTAAGGGGGGTACCATGGGCCGATGCAAGGGGGGTACCATGGGCCGATGCAAGGGGGGTACCATGGAACGATGTAAGGGTGGTACCATGGACCGATGTAAGGGGGGTACCATGGAACGATGCAAGGGGGGTACCATGGATCGATGCAAGGGGTTACCATGGATGCAAGGGGGTACCATGGATGAACCATGCTCCTCAGCCCCTGTGTGAAGTTATAAACTCCTCCTTTCTGCTGAGTTTTACAAAAATCAGTGTCTATATTCCTATTTCTTTTCATTATCTACTCCAAGTAGACACAATAATGTACATGAATCAGTGGAACCATCTCAGATTTGTAGATTGGGTTCTCTGCTGTCGCAGCTGTGTGTCTCCATGTTGGCACGTTTGGCTCCTCCAAAATCCTGAAACGCCACATTTCCTGAAATAAAAACGAACGTCAGACTTCGTCATCGCGGAATCGTAACCTGGAGCGTGGCACGTAGATACTGGTGGTGTTTCCTGGTCGTCCACGTATTCCCGCGTCATCCCCCGTCGTGCCTGACAGACGTGCAAAACACAGCGCTCAGATCTTTCCATATCAGGAATTTGCCTCGTGTTTGTCAACAAATGTTAAGTTTCGTGTCGGGTTTCCGAGGGAGACGACGTTCAACAGCACGGCTGGCCTGGGTGATGAACAAAACATGCTCTTTATTGGTCTGAGAGGTTTTGGCAGCAGGAGGAGGACCCACTCGGTGTTTAGGTGCAAGTCGCGGTGTTAAATGAGCTGTTGCTGTCAGCTGCAGGTTTCTGCATGTTGGAAAGGATGAAGCGGCAGAAGCCCAACAGGTTGACTGTGGGTTCAGTTACGCGTCTTCATCCAGCAGCGTGCACGTATGGCCTCTACATGGTCCTGCTCATTGTTGCCCATAATTTCCCCAGATGCTGCCGCCTGTGTCACACAGAGCAGCTCAAAGTGCCGTAATACGATTAACAGCCTCGGTCCAAACCTCCGCGTGTGATTCCCAGCGCGGTTGGCTGCTCTGCCTGGATCAAACGCTCCCCTTCAGGCCTGTTTGAGTCTTCTTTCATGGTACAGAACCAGAAAAATAGACTTCTCCCCCTGACTCCTTTCTCAGTGACCTCGATGACGAGACTCACAGATTGCAGTTGGAACATGTTTTTCTCTCTGTGACGTCCCCGCCGTAGCTCAGATATGCCCTCAAAAACACAACGGCATTAGGATGAGGAAATTAAAATAATCACCTGTCTTTCCGCGGCCGTCTGTTTTTAGCGCTTCTTTTTACAGACAAATTGCCACCTATTAGGGCTGATTCACTGCGACTGGAGCGTCACGTAGCGTCCTCCTGTTTCCAAAGTTCAGATTTTGCTCAATAGTTGTTTCTCAATCCAAATCAAAGTGGACAAATTGTACAAATAAACAGACACAAAGCAGATCCAGCAGCCTCGTCTGTGGCGGTTGTTTTCTCGCCATTATCTGTGAGTGCTTTGATAAATGTCCTGTGCTTCATGCCAATGTTTGTTGAGTGTAGATTATAAATATTTAGTTGTAAATAGGCATTAAAGTGCAGATCTAACCCTTAAAAACAAGCAGAGCATGAATAAACATGTTTATTTCATGTATTAATTCAGACACTTACTTTACTAATGTCATATATCAGGCTCTTTGTTATACTTTGGCGGCATTTAACCCCTTTTAGAAATTCAGATTGACTTAAATCCTGTCTGGAAGGATTAGATGAAGGGGGTCATGTTTGCGGGTCTCTGAGTGGCTCGGCGTTGCGTTAACATCACAGTCGTGATGACGGTCCTCACTGAGGGAAATGGCTCCGTGCCGAACTCTGGCTCTTGTGTTTTATCTTTACTCCGTGTGCAAATGATTCCATCGTACTGGAACACTTTCATGGCTCCAACCTGCCAAACCACCTTCCCTCCTACGATCCCGTTGATGTCCTGCTTCCTCCCCGACGGGGAAGTCCCCGCTAAAGGTGATGCTGTTGTGTTGACCCAAAACAAAGTCAGAAAACCTCTGAATGGTGGAGTTTTATGAATGTTTACTGATATTTTAGTGTTGACGGTCTGAACCGCCGAAAAACAAACACATGAAGTGCAGTTTTTCTGAGCTTTGATTGGAACCACATGTTGAAATTGTTTCAAATCTGATTTCAAGGAAAAGCAAGTTTATTTGTATAGCACAATTCAACACAAGGAAATTCAAAGTGCTTTACATCAACATTAAAAGCGGCAAGACACAATTAATCAGTAAACAACAAATAAAATGATAAGAAAAGAGGTAAAATAAGAAAAAGCAAAAGTTATTAAAAAGTAAGGGCAGTAGAGTACAGCAGGTACATCTCATTCTTAAAATGGCAAGAATTACGTTTCTATACGGTCAAAACGTACAAAAACCGGGTCAAATACAGTATTACAAAAGTAATCTGTAATAATTCGTACGGTGAATTAAACCAATTTGACAATTCTATCCCACAATGCCTGTTTCCAGGTCTTATTTCACACAACTGAGGAGAATTAAGTTTTTATACGGTCAAAACGTACAAAGACCGGCTCAAATACAGTATTACAAAGTAATCTATACTGATTCGTGCGGTGAATTCTACGTCACAATGCCTGCATTCAGGGCTTATCCATCACTAGTGTAACTGCGCGGTTTTCAAAAATCATAAGTTTTTAATTTAAGTATTTAAATTAAGTGTTTAAATTTCAGTCAGATTCGTCTGCCTGAACTGCTCTGCTCACTCAAATAGGACAAACGACACAAACCACGGCCTGGTCTACCAGAACGGCCGATGTGACGGAGGATTCCTACTTTAGCCGGACTCAGGACAGAGATTGGGTGGTGATCAGATTCACTGAAAGTCAGATTTTTTTTGGGGGGGGGGGGGCAGAGTGAACCTCAGTACTCGGTACTCGCGTAAAAACCCGTCAGGCGGCGATTCTTAAGATTCAGAATCGATTATCAAGATTTGATTCGATTCGATTCCGATATTGATTTGGGTTAATGTTATTAAAACTGTTTTTTGAACTGTTGCCTGAATTATATGACTGTAGTTGCAACATATTAATACTAGTATTATATTGAGCTTCAACAGCAAGTATTGCAGCTAATGATGCTGTAAGGACCAATCACCTCCCAGAATGCTGATAGAACTGCTTTCAGAAACATCGTGTGGGTCAGAATTACCAAAAAGATCCAGGGCAGCAAACAGAGGAACTATGAAATTTTCCCATTTATGAGAATTTGGTTTTTACTGTAACATTTTATACAAATGTAACCCCAAGACAGTACAGTATATAAAGTAATGAAATATAGACAATTTATGCAATTATAACTGAAAACTTTAAAGTTTTCATGCCTTTCAATATATTTAAAGGCAAAAACATGGCACTAATTATGCTTATGTCCAACAAAACATTCCTTTTTTGGGCATAAACAAAAAAATACCAAAAAAGATTTCCTCTGCAGTGAAGAACGGGCCGTTTTACGCCGTGACCCCGTTTTGCGTTCCAGTGCATCAGGCTGTGAATCTCTGGTGTGACCACGGACCAGTATCCGTGGTCACGCATGATTGAAACGCTCTGGTTCTGCATGAAGGTATAACAGCTTTCCCTTGTGTGTCCGCCTCTGTGCAGGAGCAGCTCGGAGCGCCGCAAGGAGAAGTCTCGGGACGCGGCGCGATGCAGGCGCAGCAAAGAGACGGAGGTGTTCTACGAGCTGGCCCACCAGCTGCCCCTGGCCCACAGCGTCAGCGCACACCTGGACAAGGCCTCCATCATGAGGCTGGCCATCAGCTTCCTGCGCACGCGCAAGCTGCTGGCCAGTAACACCGGTAAGAACACCCGGGGGGGTCTGCATAGATATATATATATCCTCATGGAGCTGCTGCGATACGTCAACGTCGCCGCCATATTGGATGTGGAAAGACTGCGCTGTAAACTAATACAAGTAAATGGACTTATTTTCATAAAGCGCCTTTCTACAAAGAAATGTAGGTTTTACGTCTCATTTATTCATTCACACACGCACTAATATACTTGGGAAACAGTTAGGCACCAAATATAATATATTTCATTTTCTCAGATGGCAAAAATAAGAACTTTATTGATCCCACATAGGAGTAATTCATGTTATATCAGCTATAGAGAACAAGGTAGTGCCGAAAAACAATATATATCCCCCCTCACAAAAATAAGAAAAATAGAGAAACATATTTTCTCATCAACAAAATTTTTTTTTTAATTTTTCAAATAACAAAATAACATATTTGAACCATTTTCAGACATTAACATAACTGAAAAAATTTGAAAAATGGTTCAAATATGTTATTTTGTTACTTGAAAAATGTAAAATATGTTTATATAAACAATATAAACTGTGATGGACTGGTGACCTGTCCAGGGTGTAACCCCTGCCTCTCACCTAAAATGAGCTGGGATAGGCTCCAGCAGACCCCCGTGACCCTGCAAGGGATAAAGCGGGTATAGAAAATGGATGGATGGATGTTTATATAAAATATGCTTTGTTGATGAGAAAATATGTTTCTCTACTTTTATTATTTTTGTGAGGGGGGATATATATTGTTTTTCGGCCCTACCTTGTTCTCTATAGCTGATATAACATGAATTACTCCTATGTGGGATCAATAAAGTTCTTATTTTTGCCATCTGAGAAAATTAAATATATTATATTTGGTGCCTAACTATTTCCCAAGTATATTAGTGCGTGTGTGAATGAATAAATAAGACGTAAAATGTACATTTCTTTGTAGAAAGGCGCTTTATGAAAATAAGTCCATTTACTTGTATTAGTTTACAGCGCAGTCTTGAACATGCAATATGGCGGCGACGTTGACGTATCGCAGCAGCGGGCAAAGTTTGTGGTACGAACAAACCTGCGGGCAGGTGCAGACCGCAGCGTGGGCTCTGGGAAAAGGAAAAAGGACAAATTCAAATTCCAGCAGGTTCTTTGGCACGTTAGTGCACTTGTGTGTGTGTGTGTGTGTGTGTGTGTGTGTGTGTGTGTGTGTGTGTGTGTGTGTGTGTGTGTGTGTGTGTGTGTGTGTGGCTTATTGTCTAGCTAAGTAGGAAGGCCTGAGTCGGCCTCGCCTCCCTCCTGGTTTTAGTTAAAATTAGAAGTGGAGGAAGCTGGACAAAGCAGCAGACCCATTGTTCGTCCTCTGCGTCGGTGTCTCAGGGAGATCAGACACCCACAGAATGAAACAAGTGCAACGTCAGCGGTGAAACGCTGCAACCTGTCACAAGACGGCTGTTTGTTTTCCTTAAGCAGAGCCACAAAAGAGTTTCTGAGTGGGGTTAAAACGGGAGACGAGGGTGTTGACGGACGACCTTCATCCCCGACACCTGAACCCTGTCAAACATCCTCCCCAGCTTTTATTCTCTCGTGCCATATTTCTCATCTTAACTTAACTCTGGCCTGGGTGGGAGTCGGATCCAGCGAAGCGAGCCGTGAAAATAAGAGATGGACAAAAAAAGAAATGTAATTCCTTAAAGATATAAAAAGAAATTTCTGAAATGTGTCACTTTTAAACCTTTTATTTCAGGATTCATTTTGTACACATTAATCATTTATGACATATCTATGATGGTGTATTTGTTTATTGAGATGTTGATTCATAAGGCACACACGCGTTTTCCTGTGAATCATGCTCGGGAAGCCGATCTCGTGCGGCACTCGACAAAAACTGGCAGCTCAACAATTATTACAGTAACAAGCTGTCAGGCGGCAGGAAAATGTTTTGATGAATAAGAGCTTGTCCATAAATCTTTGTGCTGCTCTGTAACTGTGAGGAAACGGGGATGCTTCTCCAAACAACGACGGCCGATGCGTCCCAGGTCTTTCAGCTTCTCATTGATCCAGGGGTTAACCTGTGGTTCATCGCAGGTGAGATTAGCAGGGGTGGCAGAAGTCAAATCAAATCAAATCAAACTTTATTTGTTTGGCGCTTTTGATACAATATAAAAAGGACGACCCCCTGCAGGCCAGAGTCACTCCAGCATGGAGGCTCCCCATGAGGAAACACTGGAGATAAAAGCTACAAGAATCTTCCTTCTTCTTTTCATAATTTCTTTTGTGTTAATTCCGATATTCATTCTTATACCACAAGGCACAAAGATGATTTTAATTTACCGTTTTGTAGAACATGTAAACATCAATCTTTCCCCCACTTGTGGAATTCACTCAATAAATCTCTTAAATCATCACCATCCTTGCCAATATTCAAAAAACATTTAAAGAACTTTCTTATTGTTTCATCTTTGTAGTGTTCATTATTTGATCTGAGTTACATTTTCTTTTGTGTTTTTTTGTTTTTTTTACTTCCCCTTGTGTAGCTTTTGTTTTTTATTCATATATGGAAAGGATTCTATATAAGCCACCAGGCTTCTTCCTTTCATTGCATATTATTTCATTGTTTTTTTCATTTTTTGTTCAATTTGTCTTATATTGCTAAATAAATAAACTAAACTAAATAAACTAAACTAAACTAAGAAAGCACGATAAGATAGGCTACCAGGTTAAAGTACACACTAAAAGAGTTTAAAAGTATAACATAAAATCCAAAAGTTGGTCTAGAAAGCAAAACCTGCTAAAACAAACACAAGTACAACTTAAAACCATAAGACCTCTGGTTAAAACAACAAGAACAGCCAGTTAAAACAAGGGTATACAAGCAAGACTAAAAGCAATCAGCTAAAAGCCAATTTAAGAAGGTGAGTCTTGTACAAGTGTATATTTGAACAAGTCAACATGTGGATTTGCTGCAAAATTGGGATCAATAGACCTCAAAATGGCTTTAAAGCCAAAGAAGAAATCCTGTGATGACATCATGAGCGGGTCTCTCCTAAACGAGGCCGGTTTGAGAGTTCATTCAGAAACAGGAGGTGGTGAAGTTTCCGCCTCAGAAGCTCCTGAACTCAACACCAGGCAGGACGGCTGGTGTTGTTAAACGCATCGCTTAGTTTCCTCAACTTCCAGTGGAGTAAGACACCTGAAGCATGTAGGCAGGAGGAGGAGAGGGAGGATGGATGGATGGATGGATGGATGGATGGATGGATGGATGGATGGATGGAGAGAAGCAGGACTCGGGGAACAGGACTCGGAAGAGGAGGAGTGTAGGTAATGAGGGTGGGAAAGCGGGCGGGGAGGAGAGAGCAGGGAGACAGAGATGCAGCAGCAGATAGTGGTTATCGAGCCGGTCTGATTGCTGCGTGATGGAGGGAGAGATGGAGAGGAAGCTCAGAGCTCTGCCCATCGTTGGGCTGCTGCTGGCATTATCCCTGCCAGCCATAACAGCCCCGCGCCGTGGCGCCACACACACGCACACGCGCCCCACACACACACACACACACACACACACACGCTCCATATGGAAACTCCTGTTATGCAACCTGGGCTCAGGTTAACGGCGAGGAGCTCCTCCACGTCAGCAGATCCACATACACAAGCTCAAACTCTCAAATGATTCTGTTTCTACTCCCAAAATATAGTTTTCACATAAATTCCCCCTTTTTTTTTTGGGCTGCGGGAGAATGTTATGACTTTTCATGGTTTGTTTAGTCTAAAATAACCAGATTCACCTCATTATTGCTTCTGTCGTGTTTGTTTATGAAGGAACAGAAACACCGGAGGAGTTTAACAACAAGTAAAACAAATGAGGGGGAAAAATGAAAATATGAAACTATTTTTTTTTAAATACGGTTATAATAAAATATGATAAACATGAAAAATATACATGAAAATAAATAACAACTGGAAAATAAAACCCTGTAAGTTTTGGAATGAACCAAATAAAAGAGAAAAAAACACTAAGTAAAGATGATTTGAAGTGTGTTGAGGAGAATTTAGGGAGTTTTCCTTTCTTCTTTTTATTTTTTTAAGGCTGACTTCCCCCAGTGAGGAAATTAAATTAAAAAGTCGCGTTATTAGTTTTAAATCGTTGCTCTACTTTAAATCAAATGAGCAGTTTTTTTTTAGTTTTTTTTTTTATACTTTATATTTTGTCTTTTTCAAGTTTCACAGAAAGGAAAGAGAAAAAATAATACAAATAAATAAAAAAAAAATTATAGTAACAATTATAACATCAAAACTTCCTGGGGGAAATGTAATATTTTGCCATTCTTTTCTTTCCCTTCTTTAAGGGCATGGCTGGGATTTGACCTTAAATGTAGACCATTTTTGCCACTTTTGAGCAAAGTCCCTTCCTCTAATTCTCAAGCAAAAAGTAAATTTTATATTATTGTGTATATTTCTTCAAAATGAGCAGTTTTACATATTGTGATTAATTCTTTTAACAGCGTGATGTAACATCCTCGTGGTCTGCAGATAAAGTGTTGCATAAATGGAGGGGGAGTCTGAGCCGCGGTGCTGTCCATCTTAAATCATGTGATTTTAAGAGCTGCGAGTCGAAGCGTAACTAATCATCTGGCCTCTTGCTGCGGTAGGAAATCTGTCTGTTTTCTTATTGCTTTTGTTATGAATTCTCACATGGAAAACATGAAACACGAGCCTCCGTCCCCGAAGCTCAGATCAGGGAGCAGATGATGTTATCGAGGTTTCCTGACGGTTGCGTTGGGAGTTACACACCCTGGCGTTTGTCCTTTCATGTGTTCTGGTAAGAGAGCCGGCCACGGCTTCACCCCCCCCACGGTCCCCGGTTCTGCTGCAGCTGCCCGTCGGGCCCCGGCCCCGTCCCGGCCCCGGCTCTGGTCGTCATTATTCCCAAACCAGGCCGCTTATGCAACCAAAGAACAACACGGAGAAGAAAAGTTCAGCTGGGGCCAAGTGGCTGGTAATCACAGCTAAGTATGTAGGCCAAAGGTGCCACCGGTCCCTGCTCGGGGCCCCTGGGGGCTCCCCAGCCAGCCGGGGCCCATGAGAACGAGCTCTGCTCTCCCAAGGGAAGCCGGCGCTGACTGGGCCCGGCTCCAAACCGGGTCCCCAGGCCTCGCCGGGGGCCTTGAGAACTGTTCCCTCTTATCTGAGGGAAGCACGGCGGAGGAACTGCAAGCTTCCCTCCCTCCCTCCACCCCACCGACTACTGGGCTTTGTTCAGCACGACACACACACACACACACACATGCACACACGCGCACATGCACAGCGATGTGAGCTGGGGTCAGCTCGGTGCTGCAAGTGTTTTCTGTTATCTCTGAAACGAGACCTCGTGGACAGACTGGAGTCTCTGTATGTAAATGTTTGGATACTGCGCCGAGTGTATTTGAACATAGTTATGCCCCGAAAGTGGCCGGCTATCATGAGAGCGTGTGCGGTTTGGGTGTAATTTGCCACGGCGGAGGATGGGGAGCGGCCCGGGGTTTGCTCGCTCTGATGCCTGCACTGATTTGACAGCTTATTTACATGCTGTCTTGCTGTCTTGCTGTCTCTGTTCCAGCCTCCAGCAGCAGCAGCAGCAGCAGCAGCAGCAGCAGCGGCAGCAGCAGCAGCTCCAGCAGCAGCAGTAGCAGCGGAGAGGAGGACGCACACATGGACAACCTGTACCTGAAGTCTCTGGAGGGCTTCGTCACCGTGGTGACCTCCGACGGGGACATTGTCTTCCTGTCCGAGAACATCAACAAGTTCATGGGCCTCACACAGGTACGGTGTGAGGACACGTGAGCCGTACAGTACAAGATCCCAGAGATGAATACAGAGCTTTACAAGGTGGAAACTAAAGTTGCTTTCATCAACGAAAATTATGACTAAATATCGTCGTCAACGAACCCTCATCACCTGAGGAAAACGAGACAGGACACAACCAAAATGCTGGTCATGTGACGATAACGATAATTAAATATATAATGCAATATCGAATAAAAACGAGACTAAAATGTAGATCACAAAATAAAAACTCCTCACGTCCTCAATCCCAGTCGCTGCAGCGGGGAATCATATCCAGAAGATGCAGCTGCAGAGTTAGAGGCTGATGCCGTTAACGCAGAGCTCTAGGTTCACGTCAGTTAAAAACAAAGTTACATAGAGAAACGTGGGGATCTGCTCTGGGGCTGGAGAAGGAGAAGAACCATCTTTGATACACTTTACTACTTAGACGTGGAAAAGAAAACCCAATGTGTCGTTGAAAAAGAAAAAGACGGGGTGAAATGCGGAAAAATAAATATATTGTAAACTCAAATTAGAGTCTTCTGTATCTGGAATGAATGTATTCTTGAGTCTATAAGGTAACAATAATATAATAATAAGAAAACCTTGTTTGAATTGTAAAATGGGTTTGGCTAAATACAATATTTGACTAAAACTAGACTAAAATGCTCAGACTTTTAGTTGACTGAAACTTGACACGACTAAAAGTAGAATGAACGTGACTAAAACTAATAAAAACTAAAATGATAGCTTGACCCAAAGACTAGATTAAAACTAAAATTGAAACAGGCTGACAAAAACAACATTAGTGGAAACACTAACTAGAAAAAACTCCCGTCCGCGCTGACGTAGGACATGAAGCTCTGGCCTTCAAGGACGCACGCGCAGCAGATGCTTCACCTGAAAGTTTGAGTTTGTCAGTGACAGAAACATCGTTCACATGCAGAAACACGAGCACTAAAGAAAGATGTTCAGAGAAAAGGACTGAACTATCTGTAGATGGTGAGAAACAGAAGCCACAACCCGGTTTATCCGAGGAAACGTCGACCCGGGTCTCCCTAAGTGTTCCTGACCCGGACTCCACGTCCAGTTTTAAGGACTTGTGACTTGTGACAATGTTATTGCGTTCACTACATCACGTTTGCACGGATATGTTTTAATGTAAACTCTCTGGTTTGTTCCTCTTGTCCCTCCGATGCTCTGATCAACATGAATGAACGTTGCGACACTCGGACTTTGCGATGGGCCGCACTAATCGGGACATTTGCTCCTCTGGCGTCTGTCCTGCTCTGTGAAAATAATCGATTTCCTTATGTAACCAGCCGGACCGGCGGGGAGAGGGGCATTAAGCGAGGCAGACAGGGCAGAGACAGGGATGTAAACCGGCGCTCGCTCAAGCCTGCCGTGTTTGTGTGAAAAGCCGTGGTGTGTGTTCCGAGGCAGCGGCATCCAGCTCTAAACACAATCAACATTTTTGTTTTCTCCCCGGCACCGACTTCAAAAGTAAATCATCTGAGAGAGGAAGTTTACTGTAAATTATGGAGCCCCCCCCCCTTTTTTGTTTCTGCGGCGGCCGTGAGTTTCTGTTATCGTGTTAAAACGATCCGTGTTTCGGACTCTGACACAATTCAGAGTTTTGGTTGTGGAGGAGTTTGTGACTCATCGACCACGAAAGACAAGTTGCAAAACAGAAGGGTAGTTAGAGGAGGGGGTTTATTCTAGCTATTTATAGGCCCATGTTACTCTGTAAATGATTGATAGAGTGAATTATATTTAAACAAAAAATGCAGAGTTTAAAATGGGAATTAAAAAAAGAGAAAAGGTCCAATGATACGGAAAAGTATCAGGGCCAGCAGGAGAAAAATAAAAATAATATTTTAGAGGAGGAAGATTTTTTTTTCATTATCCACTTCGAGAAAAAAGTCGAAAATGTTGAGAAAAAAGTTGAAATTTTGTGAATAAAGTTGAAATGTTGAGAAAAAAGTCGAAATGTTGAGCAAAAAATTGAAATGCCGAGAAAAAAGTAGAAATTTTGTGATTAAAGTTGAAATGTTGAGAAAAAAGACAAAATTTCGACTTTATTCTTGAAATTGTATTTCAACATTAATCTCGACATTTCAACTTTTTTCTCAAACTTGTATTTCAACATTAATCTCGAGTGCACAATAAAAAATACTAATACTCTTCCTTACAATGAATACATAAATTACAAACAAAAAAAAAATCCAGATTATTATTTGTGTCCCTCTCGTCATCTCAGGCTGGAAGTTTGATTCCTTCTTCCCTTTGATTTTTCCAGGTTGAACTCACCGGTCACAGCATCTTTGACTTCACCCATCCATGTGACCACGATGAGATCAGAGAGAACCTCAGCCTGAAGGCCTCAGGTCAGTCCTAGTCCTCCGTCAGCCGGAGCCCACATCGCTGCTTCACTCGTGACGTTTAGAAACAAATCCTCATAAACACACCAGTCAGACGTCCCGCCATAACATATGGCTATGGGAAAAGTTCAAACCTGTTGAAATGCAAAATTCAGTCCAAACACTGCAAAAACTCAAAATCTTATTTCTAGTTAAAATGTCTCATTTTCGTAAAAAAATCTCATTACACTTAAAACAAGACTCATCACTGGAAAAAAAAACAACAATTTACACCTGTTTCAAGTAGATTTTCCCTTAAAATAAGTAGAAAAATCTGCCAGTGGAACAAGATTTTTTTGCTTGTAATGACAAGATAAATCTTGTCCCAGTAGCAGATTTTTCTACTTATTTCAAATGAAAATTTACTTGAAACAGGTGGAAATTGTCAAATAAGTTATTTTTCTGGTGACCACTCTTGTTTTAAGTGTAATGAGATTTTTTGACTAAAAATTAGACATTTTAACTAGAAATAAGACAAATATTCCTGGTAAGATTTTGAGTTTTTGCAGTGAACTCTAAGAGTCAAAGTATCTTCTTTTTCATGGAAAACAGACATTCATTTGGTTTTATTTTGTGTAAGAAATATAACTTCTAACTATAACTAGTTCCACATTATGATTTTGCAAAACGTGACTTAAAAACAAAATCCTGTAATTGAGGGGATGAACGTGACTCATCATGAAACTGCACTGGACAATGAGATAGTACTGAAGTTTGGTGCCGGTCCAACGAAACACAACAAATAACACACATCACAAAACAAGGAAACGTCTATAAATGAATCCCTGAAGAAAAACAAGCCATTTTTCCGCCGTCTTTGATGACGAGGGTGCATCGGGCGAAGAACCGGAGGAGATGATGGTCATTAACTCTGCAGTAAATACACAGGAGGACGCTGACAATCAGGACACGCTTGTCATCCCCTCTGGAAAAAGAAAGTTTGGAACTGATGGAGACATTTTTTTAAGCTGATAATACATCTTGGCACCAAAAAAAAAGTCTTAAAATCTTTATTTGGGAAAGACATGATCCACTTAAGTGCTCCGCCCTGCGAAGCCGACCTTTCAGCAGCTGCAGGAGGAAGACGGGGCCTGATTTATGAGGAAAACTGTGCCTCAAAAGTCATGACCTTCTGTGTTCACAGGTGGTGCAACAAAGTACAAAGGTTTATAGGAGAGAAAAAAACACAAATTTAAGCAATTCAATAATTTTTTTTTAGTTAATTTTTAGTTTTAAGCATCTGTTTTTTGTTTGACCACCTTAGAAGTGCAGGATCTGGCCTCTGGCCTTCTGTCCTGGACGCATCTTAGGGGTTTAGTCCATGCATAGAGGAATAATTTACGCATGCGCTCTTAAATTCTATAGAAAAGCAGACACGGATCTCAAAAATGGCAAAAAGTCAGAATCTTAACAAGAATATTTGTCTTATTTCTAGTTAAAATGTCTAATTTTTAGTCAAAAAAATCTCATTACACTTAAAACATCACTGGAAAAAACAACAATTTTCACCTGTTTCAAGTAGATTTTCACTTAAAAAACACCTGCCAGTGAACAAGATTTTTTTGCTTGTAATAAGAAGATAAATCTTGTCCCACTGGCAGATTTTTCTACTTATTTCAAGTGAAAATTTCCTTGAAACAGGTGAAAATTGTTAGGGTTATTTTTCTGGTAATGACTCTTGTTTTAAGTGTAATGCGATTTTTTGACTAAAAATTTGACATTTTAACTAGAAATAAGACAAATATGCCTGGTAAGATTTTGAATTTTTGCAGTGTGGTCTTTGCGGCTGCAAAGACGTCAGCGAGCCACGACCACGACTGAATGTACTCGATTGTCCAAAGTGATCGGATATTCACTTCAAAACTTTTTTTGTTTTGCATTCTTGGAAATCCGTCCAGAGTTGCAGAGTTGCTGAGCTCTGGACCTCCATAAACCGTAGGATGTTATCTGAAGCTCTGTGTGTAACGGACAGAAGGCCAGAGGCCAGATCCTGGAGAAGAAGAGGAGCTGATCTTCTGCCCGCCGTCAGGCCCTTTATTTGTCTGAAAACACGAGCGTTCCGCTGAGGCGAAGCGTTCAGTCTAATAGGAGAATGTAACTTTCCCCCGCACACACACACTCGCTGAGCTGTGGCTGATAGCTTATCAGCAGAACAATGTTGTGATTTATTTTATTTTCTATTTCTGTTGATAGTCCCGCTCCGCTACACACTCTGACATATTTAAATGCGGCGTTGCGGCTCAAAGAGGCGTTTGACGCGCCGCTGCGTTTAATCCGGGGTAACCTTACACAGATAAATCCACACCGGTGGGTGTGGACGCTGACGGGAGAAGAGCTTCCACACTCGGAGCTCGACCTCCGGCCTCGTGATGTAACAGCTCCACCTGATTCCACGTCCTCCATGAGTGTTTTCCAAGATGAGGGGAGCACCAACTTTGACTACTCCGAGTGACACGAAGCCACTGTTTCAGTTTCAGTCCAGTTCGGTCTGAGTGAGAATGAAAGTTAAAAGAAAAAGAAAGGCCAGGTCTTAGTTTGGTTTTCACTGAATCTCTCCCGTAACCTAAGGGCAACACAAACCACGGACAATTTTAAAAGAGGACTAAAAACCTTCTTTTTAGCAAAGTATTTTATCACTAAACAATGCTGTTGTTTTTTTCCCCTAGTTGCTGTTTTTAATTGTTTTATTCTCTTTTCTGCCATGTCTTGACTTTTTATCCTTTTTATCTCTTATCTTGATTTTATTATTTCTGTTTCCTTTTAATTATCAAACTGTATCACTTTGAGATTTTTAGTAATGTAAAGTGCATTATAAATAAAATGTATTATCATTATTATTATTATTATTATTATTATTATTATTATTATTATTATTATTATTATTATTATTATTATTATTATTATTGTAACCAACGCTCATCTGAAACAGGGGCACGTGACACTGAATGTATCTAAAAAGAAAGTAAATAATAACGACGGCTCAGTCGGACCCTGATAACATCAGAAAACGATCAATTCAAGTGATCGCAGCTAACGGTGTTTCTGCCGGTTTGTGATTGGTTCTCCAGTTTGGCTGTTTTATCCTAATTTTAATATCTGCAGATTTTTGTCAATGTACTTATATGTTGACTTGCAGGAGGTTGAGTTTTTTTTCTTCCCTGTATGACTTTATATTCAAATGATTATTATATAATTAATAATAAATACATCATTAATATTACACATATAATTATATATAAGTAATGTTTTTAGAGGCAAAGCTTGTCAATTTTAAAGGACTTTAAAGAGCTGAACGGTCCTCTCTTCACCTCCTCAGCTGTAACTCTGTACCACGGCAGTAATCCGGGGTTTGTTCTTCACCTTACAGGAAGCGGCTTCGGTAAGAAAGGCAAAGAGCTGAGCACGGAGCGCGACTTCTTCATGAGGATGAAGTGCACGGTGACCAACAGAGGACGCACCGTCAACCTGAAGTCGGCCAGCTGGAAGGTACGGCCACATCTGCAACATCTGCAAACGTCTTGCACCCGCGCCGCAGCCAGCTGGCTCCTAAAACCATGAGGGATTCAGACAGTTTGCAGCCCCCCCTCCGATGGAAAACATGCCCATATTTCTGCTGTGTGGCAGGACACATCCCGGGCAAAACCCTCGCACGATGCATTTTTATTAATTCCAGCTCCTCAGCCGTCTCTTGATAAGACTTGTAGATATGTGCACTCTGAATGCCCCACATCCAGACTTGCCTTTTGCATAGCGCGGCAGATTAGGAGGGGTCAAATTAGCTCATGCAAAAAAAAAGAAAAGAAAAGAAAGAAGAGAAGAAAAACCCCTTTTAGCGATGAAAAATGTCTAGTCATGTTTCAGGAATTTTAACAACTTCAAGAGCAGGAACATTTTTCTTCCAGCGTCTCTAATAAAATACGATTAAAATAAAAGCACCAAGTCAAAACAGGCTCATTAAATCTAGACGTGTAGGTGGCGAGACGCCCGCCACCCCGCGGCTGATTGGTTGATTGATTTAAACCTTCATTGTCCCCTCTGGGGAACATCAGTTGTCAAACTGCTCATGACATTTAAAAAGTGCATCATGTGCAGATAAAAGTCCCAAGTCAGTTAGCCTATTTTTTTAGTGCGTCCAAAACATTAGTACGTACTCAATAGTATGATCTATCCATACTCATTCTGGAGAAATGTATTAGTGTGGATTGCTGGACACTAGCTAAGTAGAAACTTCCCACAATGCAATGCAGCGGCGTTTGGTTGCTAAGTGCTGCGCAGATACTTAGCAACCAACAGAAATGGAAGATACCGTTACCGGTACCAAGCAAAGCTGCAGCAGCAGCACCATCACGCTACCATTCAAATGTGAGTAATTAGGTGTGATTTCGCTTTGTTTTCCATAAGATATTAACCCGATGAGTTCATCATTTATCACAGGAGAAACGTCATCTTATTTGGGCCAGGATGAACGGGAAAAGAGCGGAGCGGAGCTGCTACTGCTGCTGTGACAGGAGTTGTTACCATGGTAACAACTCCCCCTCCCAACGGCGGGAAGTGCCGTGTGGCTCTGAGTAGTACGTCCCAATTAATGCATGCTACTGATATTTACTCAAAATGTGTGCCGAACTTAAGTATACTTTTTGAGTACCGGTACATATTATTTAGTATGGCTTTTCGGGCGCACCGATTCTCATTATCCTGTAACAAACACTAAACGACACCAGCCTTCTCAGGAAAAACATCCTGCTCTGGCCCGTCCTGATAAGAGCCTCGGTGTGGTCGGTCCAGTCCAGTTTGTTGTTAATACGTCCCCCCAGGTACCTGTAGGAGTCCACTCCTCCAACCTCCACTCCCATGATGGTGATGGGGGCCGAGCTCCCTCTCTTCCTCCTGAAACCCAGCTGGGTCTGTGTCTGAAGGGAGTATCTCTCCTCCCCTGCAGGTGCTGCACTGCACCGGCCACCTGAAGATGTACGACGGCTGCCCCTCCCGGGTGCTGTGCGGCTACAAGGAGCCGCCGCTCACCTGCGCCGTCTTGATGTGCGAGCCCATCCCGCACCCGTCCAACATCGACACGCCGCTGGACAGCAAGACCTTCCTGAGCCGGCACAGCATGGACATGAAGTTCACCTACTGCGACGACAAGTAGGCACATGCACCAGTCACGACGCGTTAACAAAGCCTTTCTCCTGGAACACAGGGATTTACCTGAGCACAATCACTCATTTCTTTTTTTGAAATGTTCCGTTTATTTGAAAAAGCGATTGTTTCCATATACAGTATTACATTCACTCCTTGGACCATTGTCTTTCTCCTCTTGGGCAAGGTGGATCAAAAAAAAAAATGAAAAAAACAAAAGTCCAAGTGTCTTTGATCATGATGCTTTTCCAAGATACTGGGTAATTTATCTCACAGCTCTTTCCCATCACCATTTAAAAACTTACCAGCTGCAATCATGATGTACGGGTCCTTCATGAGTGTCAACAGAGGCGTCCCCTTCTGGCTCTGTGTGTAAAGCATAAGAAAACAGCTTATTCATATTTATGTACATATATAATGCTCAAGAAAAAGCCCAAATCCAACAGCTTTCCTAAAAGAATCCTTGTTATACCACTAGAAGTGTGTACCCTTCTTGTGTTTGTAAAGAATTTACATTTAATTTGGGATAAACTCAGTCAAATACATTTCATTTCCTGATACATTAAGGCAAAACAACATGTTATGAATCCAGTAGAGTTTGTGTAACATGAACAACAGAACTGGGGAGCTCTTTTCTCATTATCGTCACATCTTCACAAGATGAAAAAGAAATAAAGTACAGTATTAGAGTGGTATCAGGTGTAGAGAGCAGGTCAAATAAAGTCAGATCTTGCAGGCTTCATGTACTCAGTCCTTTTACAATCACTATTTCCACTATTGTTTCATCTGAAAAGTTCAAGCCGACCTCTTTAAGCTTAAGTTTGACCCTTCTATCTTATCATGACATCAGCATGAAACACTGGAGCAGACTGGTGCCTCGTGGCTGACGGGTGTCAGACGGAGAATGATCATCTGACCAGTCAAAGCACGCTGGCGTTCACGGCCGACGGCGTCTTCACGGCGCAGGAACTAAAAATGGAGCCTTTTAGACGGGAGGAGGGGAGGAGGAGGCAGAAATGTTCTGTCTCTTTAACTTTAAGCATCTAAACCATTATAATAACCCCTATAATAAAGTTATGACAGCATAGATGAGAATATAAACTAGATACGCGTGACCGGTATTAATACAATGACATTCCTGTCATGTCATGATCAGTTGCAGGTATAAAACTTGGATTCAGATTCGGATCATTTTAAGTTGTTTGTGAATATGAGCAGAGAAAATCCCAGATTTAAAGTCATTTAAAGTGTACTGTCTCCACTCCAAGCCCAACACTCTTCCAGTCATGTAACAATAGAAAGGAGTGACAGCTCCTTATTATTGCTTGAGCCTTTTATGATTGATGCACCCTTTTGAGAAATGCCAACGGCTCCTGTTTCCAAGCCAAGCGTTTTAAAACATCGAAAACATCCTGTGAGAGTTAATTTCAACATCATCACTTTTTAAATGTGTGAAACTGGAACGGACTTAAAGCCAAATGGTTCCCTTCACGCCGCCGGGCCTTCAGCGCAGCTCGGCGCTGCAGCCGCTTCACGCCTCGGACCGCTGCCAGTTAAAACACAGCTATTAGCACCAAAGAAAACACACAAAGAAAGGCTTTTTGACTTATTGCTGTGTGTTGACGGATCCGTTTGACTTGGCAGGGAGGTTGGCATGGAGTAAAAGCCAGAGACGGAGCATTAATACTTTAATAGGATGTTGTCACGACATGGCCGCAGCTCACAGATGGAAGTGTAGGCGGCCGCACAAACACGCCCGCCGGAGCCGTCCGTCACCGTCTGTCATCGTCTGTCATCGTCTGTCATCGTGCCACTGGAACGACGCGCAGATGCTTCAGTCTGGCATCTGCGTGTCGCTGTACACATGCGATATTTAGACCTCCAAAGAACTGATTTGTTTGTAACTCTCTGCTCCAGGTGCCACGAGGAGAGGAAACTCTCTCAGCCTGGAGTTGCACAATCCCCACACGCAGACCTGTAATCTTATCAAGCTGCTCATGCGGGACAAAGGTTTCTTATGGGGCAAAGGACGAGACCGCAGGACAAACAAGGACCCATTTTCATTTAGGCTTGTGGGTGCAGTGTGATGGCAGCCCAGATCTCCTCTCCAATTACGCAAATGAGTCCTGGGCTCATTAGAGGAGGGACAGCCCGGAGCAGGGCCAAACAAACACTTCTACACTAAAAGAGGAGAATAAATAATTAATAATTAATAATAATAATAATAATAATAATAATAATAATAATAATAATAATAAACTTAATTTATATAGCACCTTTCTTAACAAAGTTACAAAGTGCTTCCCAAGAACAATAAAATACATGAAGATAAAAATACAGTGCATAGTGGATAAGAACATAAGACAGCAATATCCAAGTCTTAAATAATAACAATATTCACACCACAATAAAAGCTTTTCTTTTTTTTTGTTTTTTGTTTTCTTTTTTTTAAATATTTTTATTAGGGGGTAAGGCACAGTAGAACAGGAATCAATTGTACATTTACATTGAGTATCATATTATTTCTGTATGTCAATCTACAATATATACTGTAGGATATTTGACACCATAAAAATACTGTGCATCTCGATGGAATTAGAAAAAGATATACAGTCTACCACCTAGGATGTTTTTCTTGATTTAAGAACAGAACATTACACAATTCAATGAAAATAATGATAGATAAATAACTGAAAATTATTTTAAGTAATAATTAATTATTAAAGCTACACAGTATAAATTAAAAAATAGATGAATAAAAAGGGGGAAAAAAAAAAACTAAGGAAAAGTAAACAAATAAAAGCTTTTCTAAAAAGGAATGTTTTTAGTAAAGATGTAAAAGCAGTGGGGGATTTAGCTGACCTGATCTCAGCAGGTAAAGAGTTCCAAAGTTTGGGCGCCCAGACTGCAAAAGCTCCATCACCTTTGGTCCCAAGTCGGCCCTAAGAACGATCAGATCTACCTGCTGATCTGAGTGAGGCCCTGGCAGGTAGGGGGTTAAAAGTTCTTTACAATAACTAGGGGCATGGTTATTAAGGGCCTTAAAAGTCAGCAATAAAATGTTAAAATCAATGTGATATTGAACAGGAAGTGGAGTGATATGTTCAAAGTCTGTTGGATCGAGTCTTGGACAAGTGGCAACAAGCTCCAGCTCTCCCGTTTCCACAGTTTCACACACACTTTTATTTTCAAGCTTTTCTGTGAGAAAAGCGCTGGCAGCTCCGTGGAAGTCATGAGGTCAGGCCGGCTCGTCTCTCTCCGTCCCTGACGGACGGCTTTTCAATCAGGATGTTCAAAAGAGTTTCTTGTACGTCTCTATTTACACAAGATCAGTCTTGTTTTTAACTTTTTTTAATCATTTCAAAGTAAGTGGGTCTGACAGCACATTTCCCAAACCTGGAACTTGATGCATCTGTACTTTATGAAAGCAAGTCCCATCAGGAGACGTTAAGCTGCAACCTGCTCAGTCGTCTCCGTTTCTCTGGGTCTGGTTCCCCGTCAGCTGAGAGCAAGATCCCCCGGTACAGAACGTACCAGCCCGGTGTCAAAGGGGCGGCAGCACCGGGCTTTACCCTGGAGCCACGGCTCAGAAGAACTGAGCTCCCTGCAGAATATTTGACATCACCAGCGTGTGTTTAACAGCCGTACCCACAATCCTCCTCACCTGCACTCTGTTATGGACATCTGTCGTTGATAGCAGTCGGATTATCGCTCCGACTGCGTCTCAAACGCTGTTTGTCTGATTGATTATCGCCTATCCAAAGTTATACAAACCAAATAAACATCTAATGCTCAGTATTGATGAGGAAAACAATCAGGGTGGAAATAATTTCTGTTTAACTTCTGTGTGTTGCTGTTGGTTGTTCCTCATCACCCAGTAACCTGCCATAGAGGTAAATAATGTTTTTTTTATTTCATTTCATTCATTAGGTCCTGAGCACTGACAGTGCGAAGGCCCTATTGTATCTGTAGGAAATTTTTTTTTCTCGTTTTTATTTGTCCGACGAAATGAGGGCCTTTTTCTCCCCCCTAAACGTGCCCCAAAAGTCACCAAATTTTGCATGCAAGCCAGGCCTGGCGAAAAATTAGATATTTAATGGTTTACATTAATGGGCGTGGCCTAATGGCTCAACAGCGCCCCCTAGAAAACTTCATACCTCAAGCCCCACAATACGGTTTGACGTACATGCACGAAAATCGGTACACACCTGTATCATGTCGCAACTTAAAGAAAAGTCTCTTGGCGCCATGGACGAAACCGAACAGGAAGTCGGCCATTTTGAATTAATCGAGTAATTTTGCTGCAATTTATGCCATTGCTTCGGCCACTTCTTCGCCCGAACCGTAACGTGCACCCAGGTGTGTTATACATCAAAATGTGCGTCTCCATCCTGCGACGATGCACATTATTTTTCTCAGTCAAAATCGTTACCGTGGCAACGATAGACGCTAAAAAGCGCGCCCCACCTTTATCTGATTGGTCCATATTTGATAGTTCCTACTTTCTGCCATAACTTTTGAATCGTTTGATATAAAGACTCGTGGGTGGTGTCCTTGACCATAATTGGTGCAAATTAGCCCCTTCTTCTGATTTGTCGATATTTGATAGTCCCTATTCTCTGCCATAACCTTTGAATGGGTTGTGATAAAGACATGTGGGTGGTGTCATCCTCTAAATGTCCAGGCCTGAAGAATCTACATGCAAGTCATACAAGCTTCCACTGCAGCCTGAACGTGCACAAGGGTGCGAGGGCCCGTTCATCGCTGCTTGCAGCTTTAATTTCATTTGACTTCACTTTGGTGGTGCAGCACTTTACTTGATTTCCCCTCACTGCTACAGCGCCCTCGTACCTCAAAAGACAGCTGCAAGAGCAGGCATCACAGCTGGATTTTATTTCTTTTAATCCACCCAATCTTTAGCCACTATTTATATTTTTACCTGTCCATTTTTGTACAAGTATAGAGGGCTGTATTTGTTAATAGTAGCAAAAAAATCATTTTTTAAGATCGAGCTGGTTTAGTCCCAGTTTACTGCCCCCAATAAAAACCACATTGTTGTTGTTGGAATAGCAGTAATTCATTTCAGTGTCCATCCAGACTATTTTCTGCCTGGAGTTTACGTTGGCAGCAGCGCAGAGAGACATTACCACCGAACACTGAAGTATCTGTTCATGCATCACAAGTCATATTGTCATTGAAGTTTTCAACAGCCATGTTTCATGCTGCAGACTCTTCCCAACATCATCTGTTAAACATTAAAGAACTGTCAGTTATCGTGGTTGGCAAGAAAACCATAATTGCATGTTCAGTAAAAACCTCACTTGTTTTAAAGGATGAAAGTGGGAAAGGATTTAAACTTGGACGTAAACACAGAAGTCGAGGAAGGTCTTCTCTCTTTTTTTTTTAAATCGCCTCTGGGCTCATTTTTATGTACAAGACTCATGATAACATTTTCTGGGAAAATCTAAGGAATGCAGTGTTTACACTCACCCCAGTGCCCATGCGGCCAAACGGGAACGAGATTGACATTTGGGAGAAAACTTGGATCAACATTAGAAGCAGAGTTACTTCATGGAAACACAACATCACTCGTGCAGTTTTGAATTTTAGTTTTAGTTTGTGGTATCCAAAGCTATTAAATGTGACCAGAATGTTTTTTCCTCTCCGGACACCTTACGGCGATGACTTTTAAATGTGCTGTTATTGTTCTGCTGCTGCTACCTCACTTACATTGTTACTGTTGCTGATACAGCGCCCGACGGGCGTCGCCAATCAGCAGCACGTCTGCAGATTCCTGCAGGTTTCTGGGTGAGGAAGTACATGAGCAGCATGGATGCAAACACTTTTCTCCTCATACCTGCACATTTTACTTTTTGTTCTATTTTTTGTATTTTTTTTTTTTTTAACTTTGTTTATTAAGATCTTCAATTTTTCATAAAGACATGTACAAAAAACAAAGACAAAAAACAAGATTATGGTCATCATCTACTGTAGGTAGAGGCAGAACATACATGAACTTCAATATAAAACATGGTATGTACAATAAAGGAAGTGATACCCTCAGCAAAATGTAAAGTCCGAGCACAAAGTATGATAACAACAACAAAACAAAAAAGAAAAGACTAATAAGACTAATAACAAGTAGGCACCGTCACACATGACGCATGGAGATCAGAAGAAATGAAGCATGGTGGTTTTTTGAATTGGTAGGCAGGATTCAATGATTATGCACTGCAAAAATCTTACCAGGAATATTTGTCTTATTTGAATTTCTAGTTAAAATGTCTCATTTTTAGTCAAGAAATCTCATTACACTTAAAACAAGAGTCATCACCAGAAAAATAAGTTGTTATTTTACAATTTTCACCTGTTTCAAGTAAATTTTCACATGAAATAAGTAGAAAAATCTGCCAGGAGAACAAGATTTATCTTCTCATTACAAGCAAAAAAATCTTGTTGCACTGGCAGATTTTTCTACTTATTTTAAGTGAAAATATACTTTTATTGTTTTTTTCAGTGACGAGTCTTGTTTTAAGTGTAATGAGAGTAATGAGTGTAATTTTTTTGACTAAAAATGAGAAATTTTAACTAGAAATAAGACAAATATTCTTGTTAAGATTTTGAGTTTTTGCAGTGTGGGACTGCAGACATTTGGATATTATCTTTAATGTGTTTCAGGAAAGGGTTCCACAATTTAGAAAAGATTTTAGCAGAGCCTCTCATGGAATGCTTTATTTTCTCTAGTTTCAAAAAATAGAGTAAATCCCTTATCCAGTGGGTAAAGGTGGGTTAGGGTTAGCTGCCTCCTTCCTTCAGCAGAGTGGCGAAAGCAACGCAGTCGGCCTCTGGCTTTGAATGTACAATTGTGTCTGGGGGAACGCTGAAGATGGCTATAGATGGGCACGGAGAAATTAATTTATTAAAGCAATCAGAAATTGTTCTAAAAATAAGAGACCAACATTCTTCAAGTTCAACATGACCGGAACATGCGTGTGCATGAGTGGCAGGCATTAACTTGCAGCGATTGCAAGTTGTTTGTTCCATTTTTACCAATAATCCCTGTCTTTAATTAGATCTTTCCTTTTAGTTTTTCCCCTCTTAAGATGCTCCTCTCATCTTCACTCAGTCATTCATCCTTCATCCCTCCGTCCCTCTCTTCCTCTGCTCTGAGACGCGCAGCTGTCCGGGTTACGCAACCAGGGCACGGACTGCAGCACAGTTTCACACAAAAGTGAAAGGGAAGGAAAAAACAGAGAAAAGGGTGCATGAAACATCCTCATCCAGACGTGGTCCATCTTCATTTAGCGGTGGCTTGACTCAAATTTATCTGCACTTGTCCTGTTTTACATTCCACAAGAATTCTGGGAATCTTGGGAGTTTTTGTGCAGCTGAGCCTGATGCCAACGGAGGCGGCGAGAAATGCAGCCGTGGTCGACATTTGATGAAAAGAGACTCCTGAGAGATTGGAGTTAAATCAGAGCAGATTTAGATGTGTTTGAGTCACATTTGTACATTTATATGACAGCGGTTTAAATCAAGTTGCACGAAGGTGAATGGTGTTCTTTCTGTCTACAAGTGGAGTAACTAACATGACATTTACTCCCAACAGCTGCGTTATTTCCCTGCTGAACCGTCAGCGCTGCAGACTGATTCAGCAGGCGCGAACAAAGAGACATTTCCACCCGATTCCAGTTCAGCCGGGGGAACTTTTGCTTTCCTTGTGCGAGTTTGTCCTCACTTCTTCAGTTTTCTTCTTCGTTATAGTTAGTGCGTGTCTGTACGGGGCAGGATGGAACTTCATGACTCAGTCGTCATGTAGAGGCCAGTTTGAGGAAACACCATCTCTTCTCTTGTGTCAGTTTGATCAAAGTGATGAAAACTAAAACATTTACTATCAGTGTGGATTTTTTTCCCTCCTTTAAGACAACTTATCACTCTTTATTTCAGTTAACCCCTTGTTTTTCTTTCCCTTGTTTGAGTGGACTTCTGCCTCGGCTCCGGGGGTCATTTCCTGTTGAGGGTTTGGATCCTGTTCTCGTGCCCTTTGGCCTGACGATCTGATTTACAGCAGGGCTGAAATTAAGCCACATTTAGAAGAGAATAAATCACTCCATGGGGTGTTACGACCCGAAAACGCATCTGAATGTGTCTTCTTGGTGATCACGGTACTATCCTCCTGTCATTTTTCCCGACCTCCTACATTGATGCACTTGAAGGGATCTGGAGAGAAATAATCGCCTTTTCAAAAAAAAAAAGGGACAACATTTGGCCTGCAACAAAATCCTCATTAACGCGGTGAACTCGTGATGAAATTGATGGAAAGAGATTAGCAGTTCTCAGAAGCAGAGAGTGTGAACAGTTCTCATTTTTGGACGACGATCCAACTCCGTCTGATTCCCAAATCATCTGTGACGCCTTTTGAAGTGCAGAGACGGTAATTAAAGAAAAGTGCAGATGAATAAACCTGATTAAATGTGTGTTTCAGGGTGACCGAGCTGATGGGCTACGCTCCCGAGGACCTGCTGGGTCGCTCCGTCTACGACTTCTACCACGCCCTGGACTCCGACAGCATCACCAAGAGCCACCACAACCGTGAGTCACACCTGCACATGCACACCGACGCCTTACATTACTTTATTTAAAGAGATTAAGATTTATGTTGGTAAAAAGCGAGGCTGCTGCAGATGTGCCCCCATCTGCAGTACCGCTGATGGCCACCAGGGCTGCATCCTCGTTTTATGTAGTCCAAAAAAAATTGCTTTTTTCTGTGTGTTTTTTTAATAGTGATCTGATATACTTTAATTGCTGTCATCAACAGGATGGCAATGCTACGGAAGAGTATTAGGGCCATGCAGGAGAAAAAATATTTGAGAGGGGAAGATTTTTTATTATTGTGCACTTCGAGAAAAAAGGCCAAATGTCGAGATTAATGTTGAAATACAATTTGTAGAAAAAAGTTGAAATGTTGAAATACAATATCAAGAATAAAGTCGAAATTTCGCTTTTTTCTCAACATTTCAACTTTATTCACAAAATTTTGACTTTTTTCTCATTTCAACTTTTTTCTTGAAATTGTACATCAACATTAATTTCGACATTTCAACTTTTTTCTCAACATTTTGACTTTGTTCTCGAAATTGTACTTCAACATTAACTTCGACATTTCGACTTTTTTCTCGACATTTCAACTTTTTTCTCACCATTTTGACTTTTTCTCGAAGTGCATAATGAAAAAAAAATCTACCTCCTCTAAAATATTATTTTTATTTTTCTCCTGCCTGGCCCAAATACTCAAATACTGATTACCTCACTTGTGGCCCTTG
This sequence comes from Cololabis saira, assembly GCF_033807715.1. NCBI lineage: Eukaryota > Metazoa > Chordata > Actinopteri > Beloniformes > Belonidae > Cololabis > Cololabis saira. Next base: position 34,838,657 of record NC_084603.1, read on the forward strand.
ACTGTTTACATGTAGAATTTGAATTGTGAGTAAACTGATGAGGGAAAGTTACTGCTAAAATAAGCCAATCAAATCCTTTTCCACAGCACTGGGGACACTTGGGGCTCAAACAACCACACAACTGGAGTTACATCCAGTAACTACCGTCTGTTAGGAGACACACTTGTTAAGTACTAAATGATACAGATGCTGTTTTGAAGTAGAGACTGGAGGGTGATAAACCAGTTCTGATTGTTCTCACAGACTCCATTTCTGTGAAATTGTGTTTATAGCAAATATAAACAATCAGATGCAGGGCATCACAGCGTTTATACTTTCACAGATGAATCATTTAACTGTGACATTACTGAGACAAGACGGATTGTGCAACTGTAAGCCTTGGGTTACAACTAAGTGTTCGGTGCCGCGGACGTCAGGTTGTTTTCTGTGATTATTTTTAGCTTCTACAGATATGTGCAGCTTTACATCCACCTCTGGCCGCATGCATGTCTGCTTCCCTTTGTGTGTTTGCAGAGCAGGGGCAGGGTATTAAGATGCATTTTATCAAATTAAGCGAAGCCGCTGATGGCCTTATGAGGTTTGCACACATCTGGTGTCGCAGACACAAACACAGCGGACGGGGGACCAGGTGGCCGCTATTACAACCTAATGACGCTGTTGTTGTGTGTTTGTGGGCAGACGAGGCTCCAGAGTGTCATGGCTATTCTCTCCCCTGACACCGCTGTGTCATTAGGCCCTAAAGCCTCGCCAGCAGAATAACACACGTGTGTGTGTGTGTGTGTGTGTGTGTGTGTGTGTGTGTGTGTGTGTGTGTGTGTGTGTGTGTGTGTGTGTGTGTGTGTGTGTGTGTGTGTGTGTGTGTGTGTGTGTGTGTGTGTGTGTGTGTGTGTGCGTGTGTGTGTGTGTGTGTGTGTGTACGCTGCAGAAAATCACCCGGAGAAACTCTCTTGTCAGATCAAACGTGACTCATTCCTTCTACAAAGTTGTTTAATTTGATATCTTACTTTGCCTGGAATTTAGGGCTGGGGATCGATTCAAATGTCAAGATTCGATTCGATTCAGATTCTTAAGATTCAGAATCGATTATCAAGATTTGATTCGATTCCGATATCGATTTGGGTTAGTGTTATTAAAACTGTTTTTTGAGTTGTTGCATGAATTATATGACTGTAGTTATGCAAAATATTACTACTAGTATAATATTGAGATTCAACAGCAAGTATTGCAGCTAATGATGCTGTAAGGACCAATCACCTCCCAGAATGCTGATAGAACTGCTTTCAGAAACATCGTGGGTCAGAATTACCAAACAGATCCAGGGAGGAAACAGAGACGGATGAAATCGGTTTAATTTTTTCCCACATTCCGTTTTTATTTGTTCCATTTTCGGTCTATTTTGGTTTTTAATTTTTGAGCATTTGGTTTTTAGCATTTTTTGCAAATGTAACCCCAAGACAGTATATAAAGTAATGAAATATAGACAATTTATGCAATTATAACTGAACACTTTAATGTTTTCATACCTTTAAACATATTTAAAGGCAAAAACATGGCACCAGTTATTCTCGTGTCCAATAAAACATTCCTTTTTTGGGGATAAACAAAAGAATAACCAAAAGTTGTAATGTAATGATGAAAAAAAATAAATAAAAAAAAATAAATAAAAGAAAATAAAAGAAATCGATCTTTAGACATATGAATCGATTTTTAGGAATCAATATGAGAATTGATTTAGAATTGCGAAATCGATTTTCCTACTGGAATTGATTTAATTAATTTCAATCAACCTTTATAATGCAACACTGCCGTGTTGTTTCCTAAATGAAAGCGTTCTCAGGAGTTTGACACCGACGTCTGCAGGACGTCCGCGTGTGAGGGATTTACTGCCAGCTCCGTTCTTCGTAGTAGCTGGATGGAAAGTTTATCTTGTTGACTCGTCTCGTTTGACCTTGAAGACTTGTAAAACAAAAGAGGAAGCAGCAGTGAGTTTCTTGTAGTTTCATGCCACTTTAAATGTAGATTGACCACAAAGTGGACAAAAAAACAACGACAAATAAAACACTGCGATCGGGGAAGATTTTTTTTTGTGTTTCTTTTCTCTGCTTTTAATTCATCCGTATCTGCAGACTTTAGATGGCCGAAAATTACTGAGATAAAGGGCTCTCTATCTGGATGTCTCAAACACACACACACACACACACACACACACACACACACACACACACACACACACACACACACTGAGCTCTCACGCCCAACGTGACCAGCCTGTTGATCGGCACACACTATTTGCCGTTTGCTGCTAGTATGTAATGTTTCCCCAAATTTCCTTTCTTTTGCTCTCTAACACACACGCACACAGACACACACACACACACACACACGCACACGCACACACACACACACACACACACACACACACACACACAGTGTCACTGGCCTAATGTACATGTACGACCAGCCCTGCTCTTTCCCACGCCAGCGGTGAACTCTGGACAGCAGCCAGCACATCTCCTCCTCAGCTCAGTCAAACATCCAGCCTGTCCTGCTCACACACGTCTGGCTCATCTGGAAGCCTTTTCTCTAAATAAATGTGTGAATACCAAGCATCTAAATAGAAACGTAAAAACAAAAACAAGCAGAGGAATCCAGCCAGGTGAACCTCCGACTGCACGTTGGAACTCAGTTCCTTTCGACGGGATCTGAGTCCGGCGGCTCCGGCGGACTGAAACGCTCCGGTTTTCAGGAGCGTTTCTTCCCCTTCCCCAGAACCGGATGGTAACAGGAACCTAGGGCTGGGCGATTTTGGACAAAAATAAAATCCCGATTTTTTTTCTCTGAAAACACGATTTTCGATTTCGATTTTTTTTGGTAAAACTACAAAAGACAATGGAATAAATTGTTTCAAATATATAAAATATTTATTTTTGAAGAAAAATAGCAAACAAATGTCCCTATTGGGAATGAAGTGCAATTGAAAGATACTGTAAGAGTTTAGTAAAGTGACAACATTTACAATTTTCTTGACCAAACAAAGATGACTAGACGAGCTCTGTCTGTAATGCAGCCAGCTGCAAAAAAGGAAAATCGATTTTCCGATTTTCCTATTTTTAACATCGATTGTGATTAATAAATCCGATTTAGATTTAAAATCGATTAATCGCACAGCCCTACAGGAACCCGTCATAATTATTACTCCTCAATGAGGACAATCCCTGCGAGCCACCTAAGAGTTTTTCGTGTGTTACCCAACACCTGAAACTGGGCCAGATCCTGAATTTTGATAGCTTTAGTTCAAGTAGGATGCATTTGACATCACACTCCGGAAAAGAACAAGGAATCTAAGATTAATGGAGACAAAGTCATGGACCTAATAAGGGTCTGTCCTTGGCAGAGTTGGATACACGCAGACATATTGTCCCAAGAGACTCTCTGCTAGATCCAGGTCCATCGGAGGTTCTGCAGATCCTTACAAATGGTCAAATGGAGCTTTGCCTAAACCTGGACAACTGGACTCTGATCAATGTCCCATTCTGGGTTCTGGCTGGGTTCAAGCTGAACTGAACCCAGCCGGGTCCTTGTGCCCTTCACCCGGGGCCTGACTGCTTACCAGAAACGTAGAAAAGTGCTGCAGGTAAAACCCAGCAGTTAGAAACGTTAGCAGGGAGGGGGAGGAGGAAGGGGCGGTCTGTGGAACCATCTGCAAAATCCATCCCTTCTTTTTTAAAGATTTGTTTATTCAAAAATCCTGTACAACATTGCTCACAGTAGAGTACAATACAAATATCTTTTTTCATTTTTATAACCCAAACAAAATGTAACATCTCTCTCTCTCTCCTATATATACTGTATATATTAGAATATATATTTATATATATATATATATATATATATATATATATATATATATATATATATATATATATATATATATATATATTAGGGCTGTCAAAGTTAACGTGTTAACTTAACGTCCTCTTAACGGCGACAATTTTTTTAACACTCGATTAAAGTGCAGGATTAAAAAAATAAAAAAAAAGCGAATCATATAATTTCTGGCTGTCGACGGTACCTGTAGCTTGAGGAAAAGTATGGTGAACTGAAAGGTGGAAAATGAAAAGGGACTTTTGAACGGCTAGTTCACTTTCAAAAAGATGCAGATGGTTCGCTGGACAAGACTAAAGTTATTTGCATGTACTGTCGATTTGAAATGAATTACCATCGAAGTACGTCGAGTCTCAAATACCAGAGAGCGCGCGCCGCGTCGTTGTTAACAGTATTAAAAACATTTAAAAAATAGTAACATATTACAAAAAAAACTAAAAACTGCAATAAACTATATTACCCCAAAATAAATAAAATAAAATAATAAATAAACTAGAAAAAACTGCCCCTCCCTCCCCTACATACCCACATACAGTCCCCTTAACCACCCCAAACCACACACGCGCGCGCACACACACACACACACACACACACACACACACACACACACACACACACACACACACACACACACACACACACACACACACACACACACACACACACACTGGCTGGGGATGGACCTCGTGGCTAGTAGCTCAACAGGAAGGCAAATTCAAGGACCAAGAAAGCCATTCCACTAGCATGAGAGGATGGTACAGACTGGAAAACTAGTACTTGATGGTTCAATCAGTAGAAGCTGCACTAGCTCGTTGACATGGTTTATAAAGGGCTGCCATATGTCATAGAATTTCTTCATTGAGCCCCTTGTGAGAACTTCAGGCCACCTTGATTCTGGATTTACAGTCATTTCCACGTCCTACATGGAGACATGATGTCCCATGATGCTGTGCTGCTGTGATCATCTCAAACAGCTCTGTTTCCTCTCTGTCTCCTCCGTCTCCTCAGTGTGCAGCAAGGGTCAGGCCGTGAGCGGCCGCTACCGCATGCTGGCCAAGAGCGGCGGCTACGTCTGGGTGGAGACCCAGGGAACCGTCATCTACAACAGCCGCAACTCCCAGCCGCAGTGCATCGTGTGCGTCAACTACGTCCTCAGGTGAGCAGGGACTCCCGCCACGCCCCCGGCCGTTAAAACCGCTCCTTCCTTCCTCACCGGGTCCTCCTCCGTCCTGCAGTGACATCGAGGAGAAGGCGGTGATTCTGTCCACAGAGCAGACGGAGCCTCTGTTCAAGCCTCGGCACATGAGCAGCTTCTTCAGCGCGGGAGGCGTGGGCCTGAGCGGAGAGCCCGGGGACTCCCTCTTCACCTCCCTCAAGGAGGAGCCCGAGGACCTGGCTCAGCTGGCTCCCACTCCAGGGGACACCATCATCTCCCTCGACTTCGGTCAGTATTCACCTCGTCTTCCCCTCAGACGGCTCCTCAGTAGAGGGCTGCGTTGGGATTGGGTCCTGCCTGTTAACGTAAACCTGTTGGGAGTGGGCGGTTTGAACTTTGCTGCGGGCGGCTAAAAAAAACACTGCAGGATCGGGATGTAGCTTGCACTGCAACAACTCAAAATCTTTGTCTTATTTCTAGTTAAAATTTCTAATTTTTAGTCAAACAATCTAATTACACTTAAAACAAGACTCGTCACTGGAAAAAACAACAATTTTCACCTGTTTCAAGTAGATTTTCACTTAAAATAAGTAGAAAAATCTGCCAGTGGAACAAGATTTTTTTGCTTGTAATGAGAAGAGAAATCTTGTCCCACCGGCAGATTTTTCTACTTATTTCAAGTGAAAATTTAGTTGAAACAGGTGAAAATTGTCAAATAACAAGTTATTTTTCTGGTAATGACTCTTGTTTTAAGTGTAATGAGATTTTTGCGACAAAAAATGAGACATTTTAACTAGAAATAAGACAAATATTCCTGGTAAGATTTTGAGTTTTTCAATTTTCCATTCTTTTTCAATGTTTGAACCCAAATTATTAGTTTTGTTTTGTTAGTTTTGTTTCTTTATTTATGTTGTATTATGTTGTATCCAAATGGACCGAAATAAAAAACTCAAAATCCCTAAAAAAAAAAATGTTTAGCAGTGAAGAAAGCAGTCTCTGCTCCACAGCCCTCATCTTCCCCTCTAACGTCATCTCCTCCCGACAGGTTGCCCTCAGTTTGACGAGCGCGAGCCGCCGGCCTTCCCCTCGGTGTCTGCGTCATCCATCGTGCCCCCGGGCCCCTCGTCCTGGGCCGGCGAGGCCCACAAGCCGGCCCCGGCGGCCGTCCCGGCGGAGAGGGTGAACATGGCCGGTGCCTTCAGCGTGCAGCAGAACCAGCCCCCGGGCAGCAGCACCCCGAGCCTGAGCAGCTGCTCCACGGTGAGAACCCCAGCCCGAGCCCGAGCCCGGCTGGTGCACTGATTCATTAGTCCAGCCGCTGGCTAATTGCATTTATTTCCCAGTTTATTCTTCTGGTGTTCAGTGAGGTCACCAAAAGTGGGCAAAGCGTGTGAGAAACCCGGGGGTGGATGTTTGGACGGGGCAGGCCGTTAGCTGTGAATGGGCCTTTGTCAAAACTCTTGTCCCTTCCTTTGTTTGTGTTGTTGTTCCTCTCCTCCGCTCATCCCGGTTCTTCTCCTGGCCCTGCAGCCCAGCAGCCCCGGAGATTACTACAGCTCAGTGGAGAGCGACCTGAAGGTGGAGCTCACCGAGAAGCTGTTTGCTCTGGACACGGAGGGAGACAGCGCTGCCAGCACCGAGGTGTGTGTGTGTGTGTGTGTGTGTGTGTGTGTGTGTGTGTGTGCGTGTGCGTGTGCGTGTGCGTGTGCGTGTGCGTGTGCGTGCGCGTGCGTGTGCGCGTCCGTGTGTGTGTGTGTGTGTGTGTGCGTGCATGCTAAATTTGCTTCCGTCAACGAAAATTATGACTAAATATCGTCGTCAACGAAGCTTTATCACCTGAGGAAAATGACCAAATGAGACAGAATGTTACAACAAAGATCCTTAACATCCATGTTTTTTCTTTCTAAGTTAAAATGTCTCATTTTTAGTCAAAAAATCTCATTACACTTAATACAAGACTCATCACTGGAAAAAACAACAATTTTCACCTGTTTCAAGTAGATTTTCACTTAAAATAAGTAGAAAAATCTGCCAGTGGAACAAGATTTTTTTGCTTGTAATGAGAAGATAAATCTTGTTCTACTGGCAGATTTTTCTACTTATTTCAAGTGAAAATTTACTTGAAACAGGTGAAAATTGTCAAATAACAAGTTATTTTTCTGGTAATGACTCTTGTTTGTAAGTGTAATGCTAAAGTGTAATACTAAAAATTTGACATTTTAACTAGAAATAAGACAGATATTCCTGGTAAGATTTTGAGTTTTTGCAGTGCCAAATCAAAGAATCTTTTTTTCTAAATGTTCCATCCTGATTAACTGTGTGGACCCTTTTCCAGAGGGACCTCAGTGACCTGGACCTGGAGACGCTGGCTCCCTACATCCCCATGGACGGCGAGGACTTCCAGCTGAACCCCATCATCCCGGACTCCAAGCCCCTGGAGGGGCGTCCCGCTGGGCCCCTGGGCGGCAGCGGCAGCCTGGACACGCAGCAGAGCTTCAGCAACATCGCCAGCCTGTTCCAGCCGCTGTCCCCGGCCCCGCCGGCCCCCGGCCACTACCAGCAGCAGCCGCAGCCAGCCTGGGCCGCCGGCGAGCGCAGGGGCGCGGGCCCCGCCTCGGTGGACGCCTGCGGGAGGCCCTACGGGCCCATGGGCCACATGCAGAGCCGCCCGTACCAGAGCCCGGCCAGCACCCCCCTGTCCTCTTTGCAGTGGCCTCCAGATCCCCTGATAACCTACCAGCAGCAGCTGCCCGGCAAGCCCTACCTGCTGGAGCAGGGAGGGGAGGACCGGCCCTCCTGCCAGCAGAACATGTCCCACCTTGTGCACAAACAGAGGTAACCAGCAACCTGGGGAAATAAAAGACTTTAATTGTGGATTCTGTTAATATAAATGTGTTAATATCAGTCTACCTCATACACATCCTACCTGCTCTTTTTGCACAGTTTTTCCTTCTTTCCCGTACTGCACTACTATTTGTTTTTCATTCCAATGTATATACTGTATATATTTTCGTAATTATATATTTTTTTACTTTTTTTACCCTTTCGCTGCATGTGTGTTTTGGGTACGGAAGAGTATTAGGGCCATGCATGAGAATTTTTTTTTTTATCAAGAAAAAAATCGAAATGTCGAGATTTATGTTGAAATACAATTTCAAGAATAAAGTCGAATTTTCGTGAATAAAGTTGAAATTTCACCTTTTTTCTCAACATTTCAACTTTTTTCACGAAATTGTACTTCAACATTATTCTCAACATTTTGACTTTTTTCTCGACATTTCGACTTTTTTCTCCAAGTGCAAAATCTTCCTCCTCTAAAATATTATTTTTATTTTTCTCCTACCTGGCCCTAATACTCTTCCGTAGTTGAGTGTACTGGTGCAGCACAAAGTAAATTTCCCCATTGAGGGAGAAATAAAGGACAATCTTATCTTATCTTATCTTATTTTATCTTATCTTATCTGTGTTACGCGCAGGTCCATGGACAATTTTGTACAAGCTTACAAAGACATGAGTCCAGCCAGAGTGGCTTTGGCCAACAACATCAAGCGCTCCTTCAACCAGATGGCTGTGGTGAGTTTCTCTCAAATGCTGTTGGAGGTTCCTCCTGAACGGGTTCTCGTACGCGGAACCTCAAAGCTACAATACATTACATTGACTTGACCATCAGTGTCCAGTTATAAATAATTAGTGCTGTCAATATAAATCCATGCATGTGTGTGTTTTTCCAGGGTGAGAGCAGGGCAAGCGAGTTCATGTGGAAGAAGATCCGGAGTGAGACCTGCATGGACCGGTCCCTCAGCACGGGCTCCCTGAGCGGTGAGTTTCCTCCCCGCCACTCCTCCTCCCGCCCGTCAGTGGTGTCTCTAACGCCTGGGCTTCTCCTCACAGAGTCAGGCAGAGCCAGGATGATGCCAGGCGGCATGTCTTCATCTCTAAGCTCCCTGCAGCAACACAGGAAGTCTCAGTATCCAGGAAATGGGATAAGTGGAGACGATGGAAAACCTTTTCTCCAAAAGAGTTGCAGCTATAACAACAGCTACAACATGCAACCTTCTAACAAGACACAGGGTGAGTTTGAACTCATCCACAGGGCTGTTATCTACGGAAGCGTATTGCATTCACTTAAGAAAAAAAAAATCTGCTGTTTTTCTGAATTAACAAAATAATTATCTCAGAATTCCGAGAAAAGTTTTAATGAAAAAAAAATTATTCTGCAGTGCATGCAAACATGTTCCGCCTGTCCAGTTTAATCCAGTTTTATTTTACTTTTGGTTTGAAACATTGGGAGATACTCTTGTCTTTAAGTTATATACAGTAGATGGTATTGTTATTAGTTTGTCGACTTTGTTCAGACGGAAGGTGGAACATGTTTGCTTCCATGAACTCGAGCTCTGTAGCACCCTATAATGTAATAATTTCCTATAATGTAATAATTTCCTGAAAATGTAATAAAATTTGCACTTGACTCAATCGAAAATGTAATAAAACCCAATAATGTAATAACTTCACCAATAATGTAATAAAATATCCTGACTGATATTGTAATAACATTTTTACCGATAATGTAATACCTTATTACATTATTGGGAATATATTACATGGCACTCAAAGTCTGCAATTTAACCCAATAGTCATTCTGGTGTTTCACATACAGTGTATATAACATTCTTAGATTCTTAAAACACAAAATGTAGAACTCTGGACTGAAAATGAACATATATATTACATTATTTGTCAAGTATTACATTATCAGTTTTGGAGAAAAAAAAAAAAGACCCACCTGAAAATGTAATAAATTCCCAATAATGTAATAAGGTATTACATTATTGGTAAAAATGTTATTACAACATCAGTCATGATATTTTTATTACATTATTGGTGAAGTTATTACATTATTGGATTTTATTACATTTTTGATTGAGTTAAGTGCAAATTTTATTACATTTTCAGGAAATTATTACATTATAGGGTGCTACAAGCTCTCAAGTGAATGACAGCTTCTTGCAAGTTGAGGTATCTCGTTAATTCAGAAAAAAGAGCAGATTGTTTTTTTTTCTCAAGTGAATGCAATTCGCTTCCGTAGTAATCACTGTTCATGTCCCATTAGTTTCCAGTGCACCCCAGTTGTTTAAAATACATTTCTATATTGATAAAGTTTAATAACTCCTCCCCTCTCGTCCTGCAGGTCTCAGCTGTCTGCTGGGCCCGTCTTTTGAGCCCTCCTGTTTGCCCGAGTTGACCCGTTACGACTGCGAGGTCAACGTGCCGCTCCAGGGGAACCTGCACCTCCTGCAGGGCTGTGACCTCCTGCGAGCCCTGGACCAGGCCACCTAGACCCCCCCCCCATCCAACGCCTGACACAGACCTGGACTCGCTCCCAGCCCGGAGCCTCAACCTGCAGCCCGTGACTTAAGTCTTTCTTCACCTCTGTACCTCTAGGTGCTCCGAGAGCAAGCCCAAGGCTTAGCGACCTGTAGATCACGGTATTCACGACCACATCCTGCCTTACTTAGCCCCCCACACTCTGTCTCCCGTCCTTTTCTCTAGTCCTCTACCCCCAAACCTGCAGCGATATCAGGGTCCAGCTCCTTCCACCCTCCGTGCCCTCCAAGCACGCGACTTCAATCAGATGCAGGTTGACCACCAGAGTAGAGCTGCCCGGCCTCGAGCCAGCCACATCCGACGACCCGCACACTTCACATATACAGAAAACAACAAAAAATGGGTCACTGGTTGTAAAAAATAAAAGGTCAATGCTGGATTCAGATTATGTCACACTGGGTTTGGTGTCGGTGCTGATGTGGAAGAGGCCGGTGGTCGTGCGGAGAGGCTCCGCCCCCAGCCCCGCCCCCTGATGAGGCTCCGCCCCCAGCCCCACCCCCTGATGAGGCCCCGCCCCCAGCCCCGCCCTCTCTCTGCCCGCCAGGAGAGCATATTATTCCACCTACACATTAACACATTAATTTTGTGCACGTGACCAGTGATTGGCGTCCGTTCTGGTCGAAGCCTCAAGCCAGAGCTGGGTATCATGAGCTGGTTCTGACCTGGAGCCATTTCCAAAAAACAAGCCAATGAATCTCGTCAGAGCACGCTCTCTTATCGGATTCTGCCTATCGATTCCCAAAGATGATTATTATTATTATTATTGTTTTTTTTAAATCACTGCAGTGCAATACGGAGGACTGGAGCACTTTAAAGAGCGGCTAAACGTGAGGACGGGGCCAACGCGAATCGTTTTTAGCTCTCTACACGAGAATTATAAAACTTCCCTTTTCTCCTCTTTCCAACCGGATATTAATGTTTAAACCTTAGAGGCCAGAAAGGGATGCAATTATTAATTTATTGTGGCAAACCGACATTTGACAGATATATTCTTCGTCTTTTAAACACCTCTTTATTAACCCAAATTCAGTATTTCCCTTTTTGATTGTATGATAAACTGTTATATAAATGTATAAAGATCTGCTCTGAGACTTCTTCTGACTTGATTACGGTGATGAATCAGTAAAATGATACCCGGCCTGCAGCTCGAGCCTTTTCTCTTTTTCTACATGCAGACATTTGGGTCGCTATGACGACATCTGCTCTGTTAAACGTTCATGTGAACGAGAGTTCTCACATCTGGATCACAGCAGCGTTAGATCCACACGCTTCACATGTTCATTTTAGCCGTCATAAAACAGTCTGCTTGTTACTGAAATGACACTTTTCATCATTCAACTTTTTGTGGGTTTTAAAGAAAAATGTACATTTAACTCTACCGGACACTTTCTTTCACTTTTCTTGGTTCTTCAGCCAGTCAGATTATTTTTATCTGTGTCTTTCTCACAGACACGAGTAGTAAAGTATATACTGTAGTACATGTACTCCACAGTAATCTGAATACTATTATTCTTCCCTCTATTTTGATCTCATCTGTCTGTCTTCAGTTAGATTTAGCAGCTTTTACGACGACGGGGTGATTTTTTCTCTGTGCAGTTTATCACTTGAGCTGATGCTAAATAAAGGAAGCTCGAGTTAATGTACCAAACTAGTAACTGAGAGAAGGACGCGGCCTGCAGAGACGGAGCGTTTCTACGCGTTACGGGCTCGTGCCCGAGCACGGCGAGCCGGTGGTGTGCACAGATCAGCAGGGGGGCGCGTGCACGCGTTTCAACGACCTCTGTCTAACGCCGCTGGGACGCTTTTACTTCCGCTGAATTTTTCTCCCCTTCCGGACAGATTTTTCGCCACATTCAGTGTTGTGCATCAGCCTCCTCCATTAATCACCCCCCGGAGGCTAATCGGGTCGCTGGCAGCTTTGCAAACCTTTTCCGACTTTGCCCCATTAGAGGAAATGTCTGCAGCAAATGCCTAAATTTAACAGATATATTAAAGATCCAAATCAAATCTGCTGGTCCGTTACTGGCTATTCTGTTTACTGCTCTCCATAAGATTTTGCACAGAAACATCTTTACAATCCTTTTATCATCCAAAAGCCATAATTAAGCAGTTTACAATTATACAAAACACCAGAAATCCAAGTTTCTATGTTGCAAAGTCTGAAATACACACTTTTAAGCAACTTAATGCTTTAATACTAAGTCTTACAGCGCTTCATAGATGCAGCGCCTGCCTGGAACGGTGGTAGAAACTGCCTGGATATAAGCTGCAATGTAAAGAATGCAGGATTTGCTCTGAAGCAGACTGGGCTGATTAGAGTCAAACCCAGGGGCTCCGGGGATAACCCAGAGACCCCTGGACTGGAAAAGACCCTTCAGAGCAAAAAGATCCCGGCAGACAATGGAGGTCCCCCCCACGACGGCCTTGTGCTCACCACGGCGACACAGCAGGGGTCAGACGTCGCTCTCTCCATCAGACATTTGTACATAACAGCGGCCGGTGAAGTCGCCTGAAAAGTAGAGTTTGGCTGTTTTTTTTTCTCCCCCTTTCGGGATCGTAGGACAAGGCCAGTTTTTCTTAACTCGCAGACGGAGTGGCTGCCGATACCAGAGTGCTTTATAACGGGACGTTAACGGTCCTCACACATCGTAGATCAAGAGTAGACTCAGTGAAATACACTTTACACCGTTCTTCTCTACTTCTGTACTCTGGATACTTTTTCTTAATTCCACTCTTTTTCAAGGTAAATGTCTTTGTGTGGTGACCACTTTTGAGTATGAACTATTGAGCTTTGTATACATACACATTGTGTACTTAAAAAACGACAACTAATGTGGAACATAGTGTTTTTAGTGTCTATGTGTCCTGGTACTTTGGCCTCCGTGTAGATGCTGGTAGATTCTCTTCCTCCCACTGCCGTCTCTGTCTCGTGGTGGCTGTTTTTAATTCTGTCTCCTTTCCTCTCTCTTTATCCTCAAGTATCTGAATCTGTCGGCTGGCCAGTACTGTTGTTGTTCTTGCTTTAAAAAGAAACAGGAGAAGAAAAAAAAGAAAAAAAAAAGTGAAATATTAGTTTTCTACGTTTTCAGATATGTAGCATTTTGAGTATTGTAAGGAAGGTGAAGCTGCCACGTAATCGCATAGTTTTCAAGTTGCATATATACAAGCAATGGTGCTTCATAGACCATGTATGTCTCATTTTTGGAACTTATTTCAATGTCTTGGATCCACTAACACTGTATTTTGATGTTCTGCTTTATTCTGTGCTAACGTTTGCATTTGAATCCATACAATGTGCCTTATCATGACTTTACAAACTCAGCATACCGAGTTCACCCTTCAAGTGCACAGTTTGTTCACTCCAACCCGTAGGTGACATCCCAAACTTTGGGGGCTGTTATTAAAAAAAGAAATCCCAACAGTTATCAAAGTTATCGTCCAAATCCTCCCTTTTTGTTTGTAGCTTTAATTTATAAGAATTCGGTTTTCAAAAGATAGAAGCAGAAACATCATAGTAACGACGAAGGTCAAATCTTCTGAGATGATTGGAAAGCGCTCAGAAACGTTGGGATGATTTTTGATAATAACCCTGGAGGTTTTCTGCGTAGCGGTTCCTTCACAGCTTCCTCTCGTGTCCTTTTAGCTCCCAGTAAAGCTGCAGCGGACGAGAAGCCTCTCGGCCGCTTGCACAACCCTGTTGGAACGCGTTTTTGAACTTCTGGTGATGACGAGTTGAACTGAGTGTGAAGTTTGTAAGGAAACGGATTCTCCCAGCTCATCGCGTGACCCAACGGTCCGTCTGCTGATGAAGCTGCTTGAGGGTTTTTTAGAAAAAGCGAGAGATTATTTGACTGCAAAGTAAATGCCGAGGTCTGTTTTATTCTACAGTTTGACTTAAAAATGTGCAGTAGCCCTTGTGCCGCAATATTGGGGGGGGGGGGGGCGGATGACGAAAGGTATTGTAAAGACTTTTAAAACAGTACGTAGTTTCTCAAGTCTGTGGCCCGGGACTTAAGAATGTGCACTTTACAGGCAGCGACTTCTGCAAGCTGGTCTCTACTTCAAAGGAAACGGACGTTTATAGCCTGCAATTTTAATTGAGTTCTAGTACGAAGCAAATTAAATCTCTTTACGCCAGAAAATAAAGCAAAGACACTCATTTAGTATATTTTAAACTCTCATAAGCTTTGTTCAAAAAACTTGTTCTGCATGAATAATATCTAATGGATTAGCTGCTTAACCTCAATCAAATCAAATATAATCGCACAAAGTTCACTAGTGGCCGTTCTGTGTCTCCTCACACCCGATGTGTTTGAGGCACAGAAGATACGTTTGGACCAAAGGGTTGGGGGTTGGAGGGCTAAAATATCAATCTGGAACTGTCTCTGTCCCTCCTTCTGGTTTTTAATGAGCTAATGTTAAAAATATAACCATAGAAAAGACAGATTATCAATGTTTACGGGTGTGTTTTGGGTTTTTTTAATGGCGTGTCACCTGGATCTGGAGCAGGAACTCAGACAAGTTCCTGCTCTGAAGTAGGAGCTTAAAAAAACTGCAGCAGAAAAGCCCAAACAAAATCATCTCCATATTTGACGCGTCTTATAAAAAGGAAACAAAAACACTGGTGGCCATCGTTCCCATGAGGGATGAAGTTTATTTGAATGTCCTTGCGACTTTTGTTAAGTCTCCTAAAGCCAACGTTACCCGAGTTTGGTGCCAGGAGTCGCCCCCCCCCCAACATCTAAGAGCCACTATTCAAAGCAGACGAGATGGCTAACAAACACCCTGGAAAAACAAGTCTTTACTGGCGGTCCTACTCCACTGCAGACATTTTGGATGTATTTTTTAGCTGATACTTGTCTGGTTGTTGCTGCCACATCAGCTGGCCAGGCAACATCAATAAGCTATTCTATTTAAAAACAAGTCGATCTGTGCAAATCCTGACAATTTGGTATAAAAGCCAGAGTACGTACCTAAAATAATCCAGACGTGTCAGAAACAGCAGTGTCGGGGTCAAGTGACGCGTCACAGAGACTTCCTGCTCAGCCTGCCCACTGATGCACGAGTCCGTACCGTCCTCTTCACACCGCACTCCTGTTTCTCTGCACTCCCTTTTACCAAAATGTATCTTCTTTAGACGAGGTGTTTTTAGTTTTTTAGGGTGGGGTGGGGTAAAGTAAAAGGTTCGTCATATTTCAAAAGTACACAAAAACAACTGCCAAGGATGCTAATACTATGTTTAGGATTATGTTTAGTCTTTCGAGATTTTTTTTTTTAGAAACGGAGAAAAGAAATTAAAAAAAAGCACCTTACTACATGCAAAAGCATGATTTTAAATTTGCAATGAAAATAAATAAAAGTGCAATATTATCTAACTATTAATATGTCATAGACCAAAGACGGGCTACGAACGCGCGGGAACTGAGCACAGCGGGAAAAGAACGGCACCTAAGATGGATTTTTTTCTTTTTTCGAAGTGAATTGATACGATTTCAAAACGAGTTGCCTTAAAGCATGTGAGAAGGTTGGATCAATGAAAGTAGATTTAAAACCTTAATTGAGACAGAAGTCCTACCTCCTTTTAAGTAAGCTGTGGGTCAAGAGAAGAGAGTTCTTGTAAAAGCCAAGAAATTTAGCAAAAAAGCGAAACGGGTGTTCACAATTTAGAGAAAATAGTCATTTGTGACTGGGACCAGGCGCGGCGCCGGTGCTCCGATTAACTGTAGAAGACTCATCAGCTGAATTAATGCGCAACACACTGTGCTGCTTGAAGGGTTTTTCCCCCCAACAAAGCTCAAGTAATGAATCTTTCAGGAGCAAATCCACTTACTCACCGCGCTTCCTCTCTTGAGACGATATCTGCATTTTATCTTTTGTGTACCAACAGGGTTTTTGTTATTCCTTATGGGATCCATGTTCAGCTACGTGTATTCTGTTATTGTCGATGTCAGAGTAAAGTTATATTAGCTAATTCCAATTTTTTAATATGCTCAAATTCATATTGATCTATTATTATTATTATATATTGTTATCATTGTTATTACTATATGGGGACTTTAACCCGATAAGAAGTTTGTGTTTCTGCACTGATATCTTATTAAAGCATACTGATCTTACCCCACATCCCCGGCTCTGTCTTTTATTTCATTGTTTTTTTCTTTTCCTTTATTCTACATGTTTTTGATCAGAGTCATATTTCTGGCATGGGATAATTATAAAATGTCAGATTATGTACTAGTGTGTTTGTGTGTTTACCATCAATTTCTACCAGCATCATTATTTTGTAAAAATGTTTCCTGTAGCGCCTCTTAAAGCTGTTAACAGAATAGAAAGGTCAGGATTTTTAATGGTCGCTCCAAATTATGCAAAGACAAGGTCAAACATTTGATCAATAATTAAATGGTTTTACTCACTTAAGAAGAGACCCACATATATATTTTCTAGTGTGCATGATAAATCATCCTCACTGTACACTGTTTTACCCCAAATCCTGCTTTTGAGTCTCCTTCATTCAGCATAAAGCATATACTTGCACAAGTTGGAGTGTTAAGTATTCCATGTATTCATTATTTGTTCAACAAAAAAAAAAATCAGTCATCAAATCATAATATTCCACTGTTATGGTTTATTCTTTTACTTATTTTAACTTTCTGTTTGTTTTCCTAAGATGACCCAACGCAGTCGGCTATGTCAAGCCCATAACTTAGCTGGTTTGATCCATAATTTTCACCAGGATTTTTCAGGTCTGGTACCTTCTTAAAAGAACTTCAGAGATATAACTCTTTTTTCAAACATCGAAAAAGGAAACTGAAACAAGCAATAATTTTTGAAGGCAGCAAACAGCTTCAGTTTTTTGCAGGTATCGTGAGATCTCTGCCTGAAGACACACAAGCTTTAAAGTGGGTGTTCACATGGGTGGATATACACAGTTCCTTTCCAAACATGGACCCGGCACAGGTCCTCCAAGTGAGGGCCGCGGCCATTGCCTGCTCCAACCCAGAGTCTGTGAGGGAGGGGCTGCTGATAAGAGGGGGGTGCCAGGAAGGCGTTGAATATGGGGAGAGGGGGGTGTGTCAGTGTGTGTGTGAGAGTCTGTGACGCGATAAGTCCAAGAACCTTCGCCCAGAGTGCAGACAGTTCTGGGAGGGGGATCCTCAGGTGTTTGTGAGAGAGGGGGAGGGTTAAGTTGGGTGCAGAGCGTCATGTTTACATTCCTCCAGGGAGATTGTGACGAAGAGGCCTGCCAAGCCACTCCATTGAGGCCAAATCAAATCAACAATTTGCAGGCAGCTCAGTAATTTTCCGTCTGCCTTTTCAGTCTTCTGGTTCCTCAATAAACTCCGATCAGACGAATTTGTGATCAATTAATTCCGGCCAAGCTGAGCTCACAGCTTCTCCATGTTGTTATCCATCTTGTTGATGAGCTCAAAGACCCCCGCCAGCCTGCGGTTCTGCTCGAGAATCGCATCCAGCTTACGGGCCTGCTCCCCCAGCGTAAAAGTCAGAGCGCTGATCGCTTTGCTTGATCCATCCGCCACGTCCGGCAGCCTGGAAAAGTGGCTAAAGGAGGCCGCCGACGACTTACGCATTTGTCGATACATCAGGAAACCCCCACCTCCGATCAAGGAGATAATCAGGAGAAATCCTGCAATCATAAATCCAAATATGTAGGCATCTTCTGCATCCTCGACTGACAATATTTCCATACACAACGGCTTCCACGCCTTGTACCACGCCAATGGCATCTTTACAGGCCTTAACAAGAAATCAATCAGGCAGTTGCAGCTGATCCAGAACACTCCCGCCAGAGTCCTTACAAACACCAGGAAACTGGACCACATTACACCGGTCATGAAATCACTACACTGGCTTCCAGAGTTTAAAATCTTACTGCTGGTCTACAAAGACCTGAATGGTCTTGGATCAAAAAACATGGTTGATCTGTTAGTTCCCTATGAAGCTCCCAGACCCCTGAGGTTCATCTGGATCTGTTAGTTCCTATGAAGCTCCCAGACCCCTGAGGTTCATCTGGATCTGTTAGTTCCCTATGAAGCTCCCAGACCCCTGAGGTTCATCTGGATCTGGTTTGTTGTGTGTCCCAAGAACCAGAACCAAACAAGGTGAGGCAGCGTTCAGTTATTCTGCTCCTCACCGGTGGAACAAACTTCCTGTAGACCTGAGGTCTGCTCCAACTGTAGATCCTTTAAATCAGGATAAAAACATTACTGTTTACTGAAGTATACTCTTAAATTAAATACTCACCTGCTGGACTCTACTGCCCTTACTTTTAACAACTTTTGCTTTTTATTATTTGACCTGTTTTCTTATTTTATTTCATTTTATTTGTTATTTACTGTTTAATTGTGTCTTGCCGCTTTTAATGTTGATGTAAAGCACTTTGAATTACCTTGTGTTAAATTGTGCTATACAAATAAACTTGCTTTGCCTTGTATGTATGAAACGAGGAACCGCACGTTCTGGAGTAAAAAAATCATGCAAGACAAACCAACATCCCATGCTGCCAAAAAGACCAGGGAGGCCTTGGCTGCTAAGGGCGTAAAGGAAGAAGAAAAAACAGCAGTGCGACCAGCATCGTCCCCTAACCTCGACCTCACTGAGACTTGTGCATCCTTAACAGGAAGCTCTGATAAGTTTACCTCACATCTCCTCAGAGGAAACGCATGCAGAAACATGTTTATAAAAATAGCTTTTATTTGATCAAAGTCTCATCCAAGAAACAACTACAAAACCTTTAATCCTTAAGAAACTACTGGGTGTTTTGAAACACTTTCATTTAAATCCCTGCACTTCAAGTTCCTTAGCAAGAAGAACCATCGTCATCTTTGGTAGTTTTGTTGAATAAAATCCAGATTACAGTGTAATTGTGAAGGAATGATAAATCCTACGTCCTGCCAACCATACAGACTATTCAGAGGCAATAAGACACAGAATATTCATAATTTCTGATAACATGGACATGGACATTCTTCGCAGTCTATGATCACCCAACAGCAGGAGCTTTTTTGGGAGTTTGAAAACTTAGCTTCCTCGCTGAAGATGCTGCAAGCTGAATATTTATAAGCTTCGGGCTGAAGTTTCAGCTTTAAAAATAATTTAAAAAAAGATACATTTAAGCAGATAAAAAGTCATGAGTTGATGTCAGGTCTTTGGAAACTGTTTAATCGGTTAGCCACCATTATCCATCTTCACTTCCCAGTTCAGACGGATAATGACCCTAAACGGGCAGCAGGCGCGTTTTTTCGAAGGCAAAGACGAGGGGTATTTGCCAGAGACTGCGTCACATGGCTGACCTCCGGAGTCCGTGGGTTCAGGCCTCAGGTAGTCATCAAGTGGAAGGGGTTTAAAACAGCTATTAAAACTGATGGTTATGTTAGAAATGAACTTGCTTGTCAGCCTCTGAACATGGCTGCACTTTGCCTAAAATGGCCATCATTTCTAAATATTGACCATGTTTATTTTCAAATCCTTCAAAATGGTGTATGAAAAAAAAACAGTCAAAGAGTCTGTCATTGTCCAGATAATTGCAGACCCAACTATATGCTCTTGTAGTCTGAAACTAAGGCATTTTAATGCCACACACGCATTATTGGTATTGAACGCATCATGCCTTCTTGTGTTATATTGTGGATGAAAAACTGCAGGTAAACACCCAAAAGGAGGGTTTTCTCACAATTAAACGTCACTATTTACTGAAATTCTTCATAAGCCTCCTCTGCATTTTACATCTTAGATGGTGAAGCTACTCTTTAGAGGTGTTTACCAGATTACTTGAATGTCCACAAGTCTGATCATGGCTGTGGGTGGATTGTATTGTTGTAGTTGGGCTACAGCCATACAGCATTCAGTTTGACACCATTTGGCTGCGTCTAACAGCTTAATTGGAGAACATTGTGTTACAGCCTGTTCTCGGTCTCTGCTCCCTCCCTGCTCTCTGCACAAACGCGTGTGTGTGTGTGTGTGTCTGACATCCACCTTTGTGAGGACAATTTGAAATCAAGCAGGCCTGTAAAATAAGGTGGGGGTTGCCTCTCTATTCTTTGATACCTTGTTGTTTTTTTACTCGCACTAGATTTGGTTAAAGGGCTAGTCTTTAGGAGTGACAGATGAGGTGAAGCATTTCATTGCAATAGATTAGATATGAGATGAGCATTTGAATTCAACCTGTGATGCACAGCAGCAGCTGCTGGTGTGTTACACGCCGCCAGCGTTTACTTAAACACAAATAAATAAATGAAGCCCAAATGGGTGTGTGTTATAAACCCAACGCCCTCCTGCTTCCACAGCATTGAAGACGGCAGGTATTTCAGCCAGGTGCTGCTGATGTACAGGTAGGAAACTCTGCCAGCGCTTCTGTTTTTATAGTTTGTCAGTCGAGAGCATTCAGTTATGTGTTAATACAAAAAACAACGATATCAGCAACCTACGGAGTCTTAGGAGTACCTGCTGTTCCTGGTATGGACCAAAATACTCCATATTCTTCAGATGAACCAAAACAAAATTGAAGTAGTTGTTTTGGACCAAAAGAAGAGCATTTAACAGTCGGCTTAAACCACTGATGAGACCCGAACTCTGGGCGTAGTCATGGACTCAGACCTGGAGCTTCAGGAAAAATATTAAAACAATTACAAGCCTTCTATCACCTGAAGAAACTCTCCAGGGTCAAAGATCTGATGTCTCAGCAGGACCTTCAAAAACTCATCCATGTGTTTATCTTCAGCCAAATGGATAACTGCAACAGTGTTTTCACCTAAAAAGTCAATCAGACAGCTGATCCAGAATGCTGCTGCCTGAGTTCTCAACAGAACTAAGAAAGTGGTCCACATTACTCCGGTTCTGGGATCTTCACAATGGCTCCCTGTTCCTCAGAGAATAGACTTTAAAATGCCTCTGTTAGTTTATAAATCACTGAATAGTTTAGGACCCAAATACATCAGAGACTTAATGTTGCCATAGCAACCATCCAGAGCTCTCAGGTGTTCTGGTTCAGGTCTGCTCTGTGTCCCCAGAATCAGACCCAAACCTGGAGAAGCAGCATTCAGTTTCTATGCTGCATGGTAACTGCTAAATTAATTACTCTGACAAATGTACGTTTTCCAAGACTTTACTCACTACTCGTACAAACACTACAACTGCCCTGCACTTACACACTCCCAAGATACCATTCAGAAAAGTATCACATAACAAACTCCCCTTTTCTCTTTAAAGAAAAAAACATGCAAAGAAAATATTACCCTTTTTCAATGGCTTTAACATATAACCAGGTTTAAAGTTTCAACTTTAATAACTAGAGTAGAACAGTAGCTTTTTAAATGGCTTTAACATTTAACCAGGTTTAAAGTTTCAACTCTGATAACTAGAGTAGAACAGTAGAGAAAAGGTCTTTACTTTTTTTCATTTAGCTTTTAAGCTGCCACACACCTTCGCCGAGAGCCCTCAGCAGATCGAGTGCAGACGTTCCCTTCTTGGTTAAGCAGTCAGCGAGTTGCTCCTTAGTTGTTGACCACATGATCTGCTGAATAGTCCCAGAGCTGATAAGTTCCTTGATGCCACTGACTTCCAGTCTGAGTCCTTTCTCTGTGACTGATTTGGTGGATTTGATAGCATCAATAAGAGAGTGGTTGTCTGTTACACACACAATAGGTAAAGTGTTGCGTGTAAAGTCACCTGTGGTGAGTTCTGAATAGAGTTTAGCTAAGAAGCATTCAGAAAAGTATTGCATAACACTGCACAGATCTGGAACAAACTTCCAGAAAACTGCAGGAAGCTGAAACCCTCAGTTCCTTTTAATAGAGGTTAAAACCCACCTGTTTACAGCTTTAGTACTCAATTGTACTCTGGTTTAAGTCTAACTTTTCTTATTCTGGCACTGCACTTTTTTATTCCACTTTTAGTATTGTATTCAGTAAAGCACCTTGAACTGCCTTGTTGCTGGAATGTGCTACAAACAAACTTACCTTGAGTCATTCATGAGCTGGTGAACCCTGGGCATCCATACATTTTATACATTTATTATACATTTAAAAATCAAGCCGTTGCGGTATTATTTGAGACGAGAGCCACGAGCCACAAAGAGCTGCCAAAAACACTTGACACTTACCAGGAGAGGAATATAAAAGAACACTGAAGGCACTGAATGTACCTTTGAACACTAACAAACCGTCAGGGAGCGCAGAAAAGGTTGCAACACAAAGGTATTGCAAAGATCAGGACGACTCTCTTGTTGATGAGATCAAATCTGTTTAGACTACGTATGAACAGGTCCCGGGTCATCTGGACCACTCCTTTGGAAAGACAGGACCAGTTTTGGACATAATGGTTCTGACCAGGGTTTTTTTTTGCTAAGGCTGCTTAGTTTTTACCAAAACACCTCAAATGGATGGTCAAGCACGGTGGTGTGCTGGTGGAGTGATGGTCTGGGGGTCCTTGCTATCCAACTCGTCCGCACATCAGAGTTCCCTAAAATCAGACGTGAAGCCATCTAAAGCTTGGAGTAAACTGGATCATGAAGCTCCAGGTCTTACAATCGTCCCATCCAAGGCTGTGCAGCCACAACACTTCAACAAAAAGTCTGTCTTTAAAAAACAGTCGGTAATTCAGAAGTTTTAATACCCATGAAATCAAGAATTGTTAAAAGTGGTTCAATTTAGGCCCTGTTTACACGTAGCAAAAACGGTGGCGTTTTCATGCATTTTGGCTGTTTGTTTACACAAAAACGAAGCTCAAAGTCACCAAAAACGATCATTTTCTGAAAACTCCGGCCAAAGTGGAGATTTGCAAAAACTCAGTTTTCACGTTTGCTTGTAAACGGAGGGAAACGGACATTTAGTCTTCAGAACGTCACATTATGTAACAGAAACGTCACCACACTGCAAATACTCAAAATCTTAACAAGAATATTGGTCTTATTTCTAGTTAAAATGTTTCATTGTTAGTCAAAAAAATCTCATTACACTTAAAATAAGACTCATCACTGGAAAAAAGTGAAAATTTACTTGAAACAGGTGAAAATTGTGAAATAACAAGTTATTTATCCGGTGATGACTCTTGTTTTAAGTGTAATGAGATTTTTTGACTAAAAATGAGACGTTTAATCTAGAAATAAGACAAATATTCCTGGTAAGATTTTGAGTTTTTGCAGTGCAGCGTCATGTGTGCAACCTGTGTTTACAATTTGTTTGGCCACTGTCAATATTTTCTTGTATTTTACCTGTTTTATATTCTAAAGTCACACTTAAAAGTAACTCCACTTCTCTGTCACTCCAAACGAAAGACATTCGTTCATTTTGGAAGTAACTGTAACTGTTTACAAGTTGCTCGTGTCATTTGTTGACGTTTTTTTCCAGGATTTTGATTGGCTAGCATGAATTTCTGCTTCTCGTTACACTGCCCCCTGTAGGTTTGGCTGCTCATAGCACCATAATAGAGTATTTATACGGGTTTGTGTAAATGGTATAAATGGTATAAATGGTAAGTGGTATTTTTCAAAACGTAGAGGGAGAAATATCCGTTTTTGTAAATACACGGCTATGTGTAAACATGGTCTAAGACTATATTTTTCTTTTCTTTTATTTAATTACATTATCTACCCACAATAAACGGTCTGAGAAATGGTTTGATGAAAGTCTGCTCTGCTTCCCTGTTGTGTGGAAAACAAGTTTCAAAGCTTTAGCTCCACCTTTGTTGTTGTGCTTGATGTTTTTGTGTTGTATTGTGACGCACATCCTCTATTTGACTTGGACAGAACGACGGATCGACACGTGACTCAAAACTGGCACATAACAGATTCAGTCTTTGTGTCTCCCACCTTACGCCTCTCAGGTGCCGCCGGGTCCGCCGTGGTCAGGACGCCGAGGAAAACACAAAGCTGCGACCAGGATGAGGAGAAGGTGATCATAACAGTGACGGACCTGTTGCAAAAATCCTGACGAATACCAAACTCACCAAAAGGAGCTGATCTCTAATGTAATATTTACTATGAAACTACTAGTATGGATGAGAAGAAGTCGGGTTTGTATGAAGAAGTCATTACCACAGCGACCTCTACGAACAGAAAACACTGCGGGTAAAATAGTTTCACTCCACCTTCAGACACCGAGGCAAAGAGTTGCAGGACAGTCAGAGAAAAAGTTCTGCAACCATGGTTGATCCAAGTGCTCTATACGCTTCAAAAGTAAAGTTAAACTGAAAAATATACATGTAATTAATGCAAATCAAAAGAATTGCAGAAAAATAACATAGTGAGAAGATGTTCAAGGTCGGCTTCAAGTGGGGAACAACAAAGATTTGAATGTTGACCAGTGTTGTGCAAGTTCATACTTCTCATGAACTAGTTCAAAGTTCAGTTCACATAGTTTAAAAAGGAATAGTTCAAGTTCATAGTTCAACATTTTCACTTTGAAGTGGGTCAAATTCAGTTCATTTCAATATTTTTAGGTGAGAAGTACGAATGAAACACCCCCCTATCCTAAAACTGTTCACTGTATACAATCATGTATTTTCCTAGTGGCTTTTCAACTTTACTCAGAGGCTGTAAATCTCCAACATTGTACAGTAGTCAGTTATCAATGTTTCTACCTGTTGCAGGTAAATCAACCCCCTGAAGGCTGCAGGTGTGACTGGGTTCGTTTGGGGCTGTTGGGTCTTCTTGGTCTTTCCTGATGACTTTGTTTAATTGTCGAGGACTTGCAGATATTTTCTCACACTGGACGGATGCTTTAACTCCATATGACATTTAAAATTTGAAGTTGACGAGACGTTCAGACTTGTTTTCTCAGCGCAGGTGGACATAATTTGCACAGAAAGGTTAGATTTTTCCAGTTTGTGATCTGCAGATCTGAACAAGTTCACGTTCAAGTTCTTTATATGCAAATATGTTGCGTTCAGTTGAACGTTCTCACAGAAATGAACGTGTTCAATGAACGTGTCCATTTGAACTCGTTCATGCACAACACTGACCACAGGTGGACCAGTTCTCATCTGAACAGAAAGGATGAGGATGAAATGATGCTGGTCGAGGATGAAAAAGCAGAGTCCTCTCTCTCCGAGTCCCGCTCTGACAGCAAACTTCATCTTGTTTCACATGCTGTGTAACAACTGTTGAAGTGTTTTTTTTTACCCCAGGGGTCTTTCTGAAGTTCTCACCATTCCAGGAAGTTCCCTCTCTCCTGTGCCTACACCTCGGGGACCGGGACTGATTGCAGTCCATGAGCTGCTTTTATAGGGTTTATTTTAGTTCCTGCTTCAGTCTCAGACCTGCTACAGATACAACTGTACGGTCCAACACGCAGAACAAATAGTTGGACCACAGTGGGAGACCAGAGCGGGATTTGTTCAACCTACTAGAACCAACAAAATATGGGGAAATGGAGAAATACAGGGTTTACTGAGCTGATATGCAACAGAGAAAAGATGACATGGAGCAGTGTTTCTCAATCCTGGTCCTCGTGGGCCCCTGTCCTGCATGTTTTAGATGCTACCCTGCTTCAGCACTCCGTGATAAAAGTACCTGTGTCATCAACAGAGCTGTGCAGACCTTGATGACAAGCTGATGAGGACCTTTAATTAGAATCAGGTGTGTTGGTGCAGGAAAACATCTAAAACATGCAGGACAGGGGCCCACAAGGACCAGGATTGAGAAGCACTGACATGGAGACATGTCCTTCAGAAATTGTCACGGAGTGTGTTGGTTGAGGACCCAGAAGCAGGAGAGCGTCAGGCAGGAGTTCCAAAAACAGGGTTTATTAACACAAAACAAAACCAAAAGCGCTGCTTAGCAGGATCAAAAAAAGGACCAGGATCATGAATAACAAAACTGACGACAAGAACATGGAGGGAGCAACAGTACGGACCGACAGGGAGCAAGGGAAAGACAAGACTAGATATACACAGGGGATAACGAGACACAGGTGCGAACAATCAGGGCAGATGGAAAACAGGCGGGGCAGAACAGAAACACAAACTGGGGGAAATGTCAAACTCTGACAAAAATCTCCCCAGAACAGTTTTGTCCCAGTAATGAACTACAGTATAATAACATAACCTGTGTAGAAACAATATCTTCAGTTCGAGATGATAAACCAAGTAACTGCTGTCATTATAAAAGCCATCTTTGCAACATTTGGCCAGTTTTAGCACAGTGCACCGTGCTTTTATCACGTTAGATTACTGTAATGCACTTTATGTTGTGGTTTGCCAGAAGTCAACTTGACTCTCTCCAACTTGATTGTCTCCCCGTTTGTTTACGCGTTGTTTAAAAAGTATCTGTCCAACCTACTTAGCCATCCACTCCTCCACGATCAGTTACTTTTAGTTGTTTCTAAGAGCAAGAGGAAGCTCAGATCCGCTCCTAAAACATGTATTTTTTCATTATGGCTTTTAACTCAGTTGTACGGAAGAGTATCAGGGCCAGGCAGGAGAAAAATGGATAAAAATATTTGAGAGGGGAAGATTTTTTTTTCATTATGCACTTCGAGAAAAAAATCAAAAATTTGTGAATAATGTTTTGATTGATGATTTGAAACACATAAATGTTGAAGTACAATCTCGAGAAAAAAGTCGAAATGTTGAGAAAAAAGTCAAAATGTCAATTCTTCCGTACAGTTGAGATCTTGGCTTTACCATTTTATGTTTTTACATACCCGTATCTTTAATTTTGTGATGTTTTTTTGTGAACCCATGTTTGTGTTCAGCACTTTGGTCAACTGTGTTGCTTGTAAAGTTTTTTATCTAAAAGCGTTGAGTTTTCACCGGGGCCCAGGATAGCTAATTTGGCACAACGTCTACAGAGGCTATCGCCCTTGTGCAAGCGGCGAAGGTCTGAATCCCGGCCTGTTGCTCTTTGCTACGTGTCTTCTCCCCTCTGTACACCCAGGTTTCCCGTCTAGCCGCTCTCAAACTAAAGGCCACTGGAGCCACAGAGAAAAAAGAAGTTCTCACCATTCCAGGAAGTTCCCTTTCTTCTGTGTCCACACCTCAGGAACCATGACAGACTGTTGTAATGACACACAAGCTCAGGCCTCTGCTGCTGGCAACACTAACACCAAGGTCACCATTGATACATGGGTCATTTCAATAAAAAAATATTTTATTTATAGCTGGATTAAAAAAGAAACCCCACAATTTCAATAGAAAAAACAAAAAAAACACCCCACAAAAGCAAAACCTGTCAATCCCAAGAGCAATGGGACAAATCGTTGGCAGAGGCCATCACAGTGTTGTGCCAACACATCCTGGCAGCAGCGCTGTCTGCTTATCAGCTTTAATACAGTCAACTTTTTAGTTTATCTTGCACTTCTTCCTTCTTTGCACAAAGACAGGAACCCAAACTTTTTGGACAGGCGTATATATACACACACGCTCAAAAAAAGAACTGTGGCCCATTCATAGAAATGCAGGTACACACACACACACACACACACACACACACACACACACACACACACACACACACACACACACACACACACACACACACACACACACACACACACACACCTTACATCCCTTTGTTCCAACTTTTTTTTCCAAGCCCTTTGTTTCCTTCAAGCAGGGAGTCAAGAAAAAACAAAAATGCAAAAAAACAAAAAAAAAACATGGACGTAAAATGGGAGGAACCGGTAACTCCGGTGAACCGACTTCCTCTCGTTTCAGGGTTCCGAGCCACTGCTTCAACCAATGTTGGCTGCAGAACAATTAACACAGAGCCAAAACTTCCCAAAATCTCCCAAACAATAGCCACGAGTTCTCTCTTCATTATTTTATGGCTCTGAAACAATGCGTGCAATATTGAGCCTATGAACAACAACAACAACAACAACAACACTCACGGCACACAGAGTAACACGGCTTCCCAATGACACCAATGTGTAATAATACCCATTTTACGTTTGTGTATAAAATCATATCAAAAAAGGTCATACTTAGGCAGAAATATTTAGAAACCCTAAAAAGGAATTGCTGTGTGCTGTCAATATAAATACTTGATGGTTGGTCCAGGCGGAGCACGGAAATGAGTGGATGGTCTTTCTTAGCCATCTCACTTCATTCCGATATATTAAAGAGGTCGCAATCATAACATTTTAGTGGACAACTGTCACACAAATAACAATTTAACTATTCGTGATGAATTCTACACCTAGTGATAACTTTACAAGAAAATGGCTGCTATAAAAGAATGAAAAGCCATTTGCTGGAAATGAAAAGTTTTAAAGAACACCCAACAAGCAGATTTGCTACATTATTAAAAAGGGAATAACAGAATAGAAGTACATCATGTTGTGATCGAATTCAATCACGCCGGGTTCTTTAATTGAGCTGGAAAAGGTAAATAAAAAGACACAAGACTGGGATAGAATTAAAGTAGGCCTCATGAGTGAGATCGGCAGAGCAGAGCAGCGCTCCTGCAGCCTGCTTGGTCAATCGTCCCGCCAGATCTGCCGGTCTCTGTCTTGAGAACACATTTTATTACACTTGAGAAAGGGGTGGCTTGGGGCCCCCCTTAGTTTATTGCTGGGGGCCTCTCTTATCTCGTGCCTGTTACAGCATGGTACTTTCAGTGAAAAGACAGAAGAATGCACCTTAGTTTCAATACAGACACATTTAGTTAATCAGCACATGCAGTTTACATATTCAGTTTGATTTTAAACTATTCTTTATATAATCAATCATAACAATCCCCCTTTTGATCTCTAATCAGAGATCACCCTATGTAACTTCTTTCTTCTTTATTGTTCCTCTTCAGGAGTCAGAGGTCGACTATTCTGATCACCCGGTGGACCCTGCTCAGGGGATTATTCTGCCCCTTTCTTGAGAGCTAAGGTCTTTTATAAACGCTGCTGATCCAGCCGGATCTGGGGTCCTAATCTTCGTGGGGGGGTCCGGTGTTGCCCACTGCGATCGTTGACACCACGTGTCACCTTTCCTGTGGAGTCGGATGACGTGGGAGGTCCGTTCTGGGTCCTGTCCACCTTGGCTCCGACCACTGTCTCCTGATGACTCACAGGGGAACCCATTCTGTCTGTGAGGTCCGTGTCTGTCCGTCCGTGTCCGACCTGTTTGGAGTAAGCAGATACCAAACTTTGCAGTTCGGAGAAGTGAGCTTTCTGACCAAATTGTTATTCGTCAGTAGGGATGGGAATCGAGAACCGGTTCTTGTTGAGAACCGGTTCCCAGTGTTTCAATTCCTTGGAATCGTTTGCCTTTTTCCCAAACGATTCCCTTATCGATTCCAGTGGGCGCGAATGACGTCACCAAGCACGTTGCGCAGCGTGCGCATTTGCGCCCAGCAGGAAAACACGGGGACAAAGCGGCATAAACGCTGGGAAGTTTGGTTACATTTTACCAAAAAGGATGACAACAGGGCGACAATTCTTGCAATGTGGACATTTCAACAGAGGGGGGAAACTGTTAGGACTCAGCCGGCTGATCCGCTGAGAGCGCGGAGTCAGCCTGCATGTGGTAAGGCTGATTTATGGTTCCGCGTTACACCAACGCAGAGCCTACGGCGTAGGGTACGCGGCAACACGCACCGTACGGCGCGCGTCGCCGCGTACCATACGCCGTAGGCTCTGCGTCGATTTAACGCGGAACCATAAATCATGCTTTAGAAGAGCTGAGCTCCGACGGACAGCGGAGCTCCTGACACAGCTGCAGCTGATCAGCTCATCTATGGAGAGTTAAAGAGCTTCTACCGTTAGATTCTCCTTTCATCAAGGCAGGAAGAGTATCAGGCCATAATAGATGAATGTCACCAAGCAGGGACTAAGTTTGTGGTGTTGAACATGTTACTGGACATTCTTGTGTAATTGCCACAAAATAATTTGTTGTTTTTCGTTAATTTCTACAGAAGAATATTTATTTTATTATTATTATTTTATATTAAATACATATTTTACTGTATATTACAAATCATTTTGTGGGGACCCCCTGGCACCATCGAGGAGCCTAAGGCTGGGGGCATCTTAAGACCTCATTATATTTTTTTTGTTCAAAGATATAAAAGTTCTATATCTTTGAACAAAAAAGATCGGAGAAACAAAGAAATTGAAACAAAGAAACAATTTTAGTATCAACTTTGTTTTATTAAAACAAAGTTGATACTAAAATTGTTTCTTTTTAGTATTTTAGTATCAACTTTGTTTTATTAAAACAAAGTTGATACTAAAATTGTTTCTTCTCCTTTTTTCCAAATGAGAATCGATAAGAGAATCGATAAAGAATCGAATCGATAAGCAGAATCGATAAGAGAATCGGAATCGAAAAAATCTTATCAATTCCCATCCCTATTCGTCAGTCTCCTTCAAGTAGGGCGCATTCTGCGGCCCTAGAAAAAATTGTCCAGTCTGTAGTTTGTACGGGTCAGTCCGTGGCCCGCGTTCACCCATGTCATTTTTGTCTGTGCACAGATTTTTGCCAATTTAGTCTTCATATTCGCATGTCCCATCCAGCGTTTCCCAAACGCCTTCCTGATGTCACCCACTACACAATACTCAACTCCAGATTATTCAATACATTATCCTACAATTTCCTACAGATAGGTGTGGAGCAATAATTGCTTATTCATGAACATTACTGATTTCTTTCCCTTTGGGCACTGTATGTACACCCACTTCAACAATCCAGACATGCAAATTACTCTGTGAAATCCTTTACGCGTTGAGGGGATACTTAGTATTGTCCACACGATTAACATTTCCTTTATAGAAAAAGTGACATTTCTACGTAACAAAAAGTAAAAATCATTCACTCACATGAAACTACGGCATATTTGCCCCAAAATACTGGTTGATGATCAAATTAATTATTACAATAACTGAAAAACATATTCCTTCTTATTAAGCTCCTCCGTAGTTCACTGTTGAATGTTACATAAAGACATATCTTCGTACAGAATAAAGTTGAAAATTATCTGCCTCCGGGGCTAAACACTGACATGTTTTCCTGGAATGTTCAATGAAACAACCTTTCTTGTATCACATAACAACAGCCATGTGATTCAAAATCTCCTTAACAATGAGCTTTCTAAGGTGGATATTTGGATCAAAAATGAACAAAACCTCTATTAATATTAATAAACAAATTATATATCATTCAGTTGCAATAAAGAACAAAAGAATACGGAAAATCTGGCCTTTCAGATCAAAATAAATGATAAAGAAATAAAGAAAGTAAACTCTACAAAGTTCCTTGGAGTCCTCATTGATGACTGTCTAAACTCTAATCGTCATATAGATCACTTTTGCAAAACTAAATATCTAAGAATCCAAAAAATGTCGGTCTGCTTTTCAAAGCGAGACACCTGCTTCCACGCTCTGCTCTTCTTATTCTTTATCAACCTTTGTTTGGACAACATCTAAATTCCTATACTATTATTTACTGTAATACTTATCCCAGCTCTCTAAAAAATTTTGACCTTTTACCAAAAAGAAAAATTACTCGTGCCATCTCCTGGACTGAATTTAATTCATCTACTCGCCATCCGTTTGCCGTTCTGGTATTCTTTACCTTAAAGAATAAAACTACTCCCATAATGCTTGTACAATATATCAGGTGGTCTCAGGTTTAACTCTACTCATTCCAATCTCCGTTTCCCATCTCAAGGCCACTTACTATTTATCTTTCTTATTAAGAGCTGTCTATACCATGTCTACCTCTATACTGTTACACCTTTCACTTTTTTAATTGTATATATTTTAATACGTACCACACTTTTATCTACCGTACATTTATTATTTACTGTTGCTTCTTTTAAATCTGAGTGGAAAGCGAAATAACTGGAGTCAAATTCCTTGGGAAATGTTCAAACTTGACTAATAAATCTGATTCTGATTCAGATTCTAATTCCTTCAATCCTTCTAGCATCTACTGTTACCCATATTTCGTCTTCCTCGTTTACTATCGCATATGCTAATTGTAACCCTTCGTTCCAGTATCTAAAACCGTATCCGTCTACAAACAAATTAATCGCTTTGTCAAATGGTGTTTTCACTAAGTCTTCCCTGACTTTATCGTCACAAACGATTCTTTGCATGCACTTGTGTGGTTTTCCCCTATGATATCCTTCGTGTGTATACGAAATATTTGATGCTTCATTTTCTTAATTTCTTTTTGATTAATTTCTTTTAACTGCTACATGCTGTATACATGTAGGGTCGTGTTTACACGTCACATAATTACCAACCTTACTCCCCCTTTTGAAACAGGATCACTTGTTGATGATCCTGTTACAGAAAAACTCTAAATCCTGACGCCTAGTTGTTTCACCATGTCGTACAAATATTGGGTGGTGATAATAATTTTGCTTTGGAGGCTTTAAATCTTTAGCCTGATGGCCTAGACGCAAAGCCAATGACACATGAGGGCAAGCCTTTTGATAATTTCATACCACCTTAGTCGTGTCATAATGTGAGTGCAAGGCATCATGTTACCATTAGGTGTATCGTAAAATAATGTGATATGTAAAGGATTGGGGGAACAAGCGTAAGGACACCAGGTGTCGACTCAGGAGCGCCACTGTTGATAGGCCGTATATCGGGCCAGGAGTAACCGATGTTTCTGGTTCAAACAAAGTCCAACATACTGTACTGCTGCAGCCAGACCTGGCTGAGGAGATAACATGCAATGTCCACTCAGATGGTTGACTGTCTCCGTGTCCCCCGTCCAGAAAGGTCAGAGTCAAACCATCGGGACCACACTGAATCATCACCCCCAACATGATCAGTTGGTCTGTCCCCATCAGGTCACAGGGAGCTTGTGTGACACGAGGAAAAAATGTCTCAGGGTTTGCGCCCCACCCTCATCCTGAGGGGGCATGTGAATGGTAAAGTCTGTTTTTTCTCCAAAGCAGCCAGTCCCTTGGTGTCTCTTTGTGGGACGTGTCTCTCCTGGGTCTCTATGGCAACCCCCTCGCCAAACCCCCCGGGCCCCTCCTTGTCCACCCATCCCTCTATGGTATGTGGTAGTGGAGGTTGGGTGCTCAAGGTGGTTCATAAAATTTGTGTGTGTTTAATGCCTGATTTTACTACCAGTACCTCTTGGCTTGACCTCACCCCACTGACCCTGCGCCTGGCGCTGAAAGTTTCCCCTCTTTTTTTTTTGTTTCTGTTTCACCCGACATGTTTACGACATGGTTTAGTGAAGACTGCTCTGTCCGTACCCCTAAATTCCTTCGTTATCTTTTCCAACCCTCTTGTCTTATCCTAGTGGCTTTTCAGTTTTCACTCCTTTAAATTCCCTAGTAAACTTTTCTTGCGTCCTTAGGCTTCTTTCTCGTTCATATTAATCCAAATTTATTTAAAAAGTCCTTGATTCACTAATGGAGGACTAACTAATGCTTGTCAATAGAAAATAATCTTATAAAATCTACCAAAATATACTAACAGATATAATAAGACCTAACCGCAGGTTATTTATAAAAAGTTATTACATGAAAATAAACACAATATAAAAGGAAACTTGAGTTATCCTGAACAACCTACCGGTAATTAAACAAGGATAATGGTGTGAATCAGAACATAAAGCAAACTATTATAGACAAGCCCTACTCATATTTATTTTTCCTCTCTCAACAACAGTTACAGTAAACAGAAAGTGACAAACCCTGTTCAAAAATGTAAAAGTAAATTATCCACTGACTGTCCTAATATTAATAACCGTAGTATAGTCCTAAATAACATTGTAAAACCACTAACCCATATCTGTAATTTATCATTTCGATCTGGTCCTTTTCCTAAATAAAATAAAACTTGCAAAAGCACTTCCACTTCCCAAAAAATGAGAGTAACCTCAACTATACAAATTACAGACAGAATTACATCATCCCACTATCACAGGTTCCAAAATCTGTATTCATCAACACTTTATATCAACTAAGACGTTAATATCACTTGAAAGTTAAGGAATGTGAGCCGCCCCTAACCAATTCACCACATTTCACTAAGGGGGGGCGCTCCAGTACACAGACAAACGTTCTTGACCTAAACAAACAAACTCCCAAAAAGTCCTCTCTCGAAGCTCATCAAATAAAAAAGTCTTCTTTATTAGACACAGAATGCATCATTTAAGGAAGCTCATTGTTAATGTTATCTTAAAAAAATGTCAACAGAGAAGCTGAAGCTCATGTATTTTTAACAGATAAAAAGTCTCCTTTATAGACACAGAATGTATCATTTAAAGAAGCTCATTGTTCATATTATTTTAACCAAGTCAACAGAGAGAGGCTCATATGAATTTAAACCTTTACTTCTTAACATATTATCTTATAATATCCAAATATATTCTAAAATTTGTCACCTATTCAACCCCTAAATAAGATTATTATCAGCATAATCTCTAGCTTTTTTAAAGCATTACTTGGTTATCTGTGCTGCCGAAAGACCCAAACAGCCCCTCCTCCTTCCATCGGAGCAACAGTCTGCATCTCTGCTTCTCTGCATCTCCAAGCACCATAAAATCTGATCAGATCTGAACGATCAGAGCAGGTCATGATCTGACAGAGGACTTTTACGACCATGGCATCTGAACCTGCAACTTTTCTGTCTAACCAATCTCCGATTTTAAAACCAACTACGAAGTCAATTAAATCATACTTTTCTTTCTCTTAAAATGACAGAATATATCTACAAAGTTCCATGAACATACAATACACAAAGGCACACACACACATTATCTCTCACATGTCTCTCTCCCTCTCTCTCACACACATACACACGCAGTCTCTGTCTCTGTCACACACACATACACACATACACACACCAGCACACACGTAAATGCAGGCGCTTCACCCACAAGCGCAGCCCCTCCTTTCTCATAGCCAGGCCAGCAGTTTCTGGTGAATTTTTTACATATAATTCACAATCTTACCATCTATATTTCTATTTTTCAGGCTCATGTCAACTTAGGTCTTATAATATCTTCACAAAGCCAAATACCCTCAACATTTAAAGTTTCTCGGGCATTTTAAACCTCTCTACAGTTTCCAAAATCCTATTCCATCCTCCATGCATACCATCAACTTTTCTTTTCAAAGTTTCTTTGGCAGCTCTTAGAATTCGGGGGGTCTCAAATCCCTGGACTCTAACCAAGCAAATCCGTAGTGCCCGTCGGTACTACGGTGGGGCAGCCATGCCCGAGACTTTCAAAAATGCCAAATGGCCTAAAACCATGACAATTTTGGGGCCTCTAACCCTTAATAAATACCGCATTCCTCTTAATTTCTATATATTTCCTCTCTATTTCTATTCCAGCCCTGTCCTTTCTTCATTAAATTTAGCAGTTGTCATTCCTTAAATTTAGCAGTTATTAAATTCAGCCGTTATCATTCCTTAAATTTAGCAGTTATTAAATTCAGCCGTTATCATTCCTTAAATTTAGCAGTTCTTAAATTCAGCCGTTATCATTCCTTAAATTTAGCAGTTCTTAAATTCAGCAGCTGGGTGTTTACTTAAGACTTTGGACACGGTCTTGATTTGAGTATATCCAATGCAGATAAACGGTCTGCTTACCCTGAATTTGCCGCGCGGGCCGTGTCCTCGCCTTTTTCCGCAACCAGCTGTTTTTTTTTTTTTTTCATAATTACCTCTTTCCTGTTTCTCAATCCCGGACGACGCCCCCAAATTGTTGTGATCGAATTCAATCACGCCGGGTTCTTTAATTGAGCTGGAAAAGGTAAATAAAAAGACACAAGACTGGGATAGAATTAAAGTAGGCCTCATGAGTGAGATCGGCAGAGCAGAGCAGCGCTCCTGCAGCCTGCTTGGTCAATCGTCCCGCCAGATCTGCCGGTCTCTGTCTTGAGAACACATTTTATTACACTTGAGAAAGGGGTGGCTTGGGGCCCCCCTTAGTTTATTGCTGGGGGCCTCTCTTATCTCGTGCCTGTTACAGCATGGTACTTTCAGTGAAAAGACAGAAGAATGCACCTTAGTTTCAATACAGACACATTTAGTTAATCAGCACATGCAGTTTACATATTCAGTTTGATTTTAAACTATTCTTTATATAATCAATCATAACAATCACCTCCGTCAGTCTCTCCCAGCTGTTTACATAGAGTAAATGAAAACTTAAGATCAGATTGCAAATGTGATCATAATTATTTGAACAAAATTAAGATTGAATTAAGGGTAACTGGAACAGGCCTGTCTTGTTTTTTTTTTTTTTCAATATTATTCATTGGCATGTTGGCGGATAATTTTTTACGTTTTGCAGCCCTAGCAAGAGCGCTTGTTACCATCTGTTAAAATATTCAGCCATTAATGTCCACTTCAATCATCGGAGAAGGTCACAGCAAACTGCCATGGCCAATCGACGATTAAAGATAACTGATCAAAAAGGTTTCAATCTGAGCAATAAAGCGTGCGTCATGATTTCACAGCAGTTACCTACAACACACACCAAAACACCTAAAATCCACTGAAAACTGTAAGATTAACAGATTTAAAGTTTAATACGTTGGTGTGGCAGGGTGGAGTAGCTTCAGCCACTAAGGTTGACGGGACACAGGTGTGTCCCATCAACCTGAGTGGCTGCAGCTGCAAACAGACTTCCAGTTCTGCTGCCTTGTAGACTGATGTATTGATCAGTACCTGAGCAGCTCCGCTTCGGCCTAAACTACCTCCACTCCATGATCATCAGTGGGAGCCATTTAAGTGCTGATGAATTACTGTGATATCAAACTTGGCTGTGGAAGCACGTCTGCAGGGCGGACAGTGGGTGTAATAATACAACCTTCCATTCATTAAGAGCACGAGTAATAACCAGCAGAAGCTGAAGGTCATGTTCCAACGTGACTAGGGTTGCCAACTCCCTGAAAAATAAATAAGGGACACCTCATCGGCAGGGCCGGCCGCCCGATGGCCTTCACCCTTCCTGGCGTGGAGAATTTCTTTCGCCCTTTTTTGTGAGTGAAACGATTTTTTTTTTACTATTTGACTCAAACCTGAATTGAATTAGATGCATATTTTTGAATGCCATGAACACATGGAAAACAAATTATTATCCAGCAATTCACTTTAATACAAAATAACAAAATTAACTGAATAAAATAAGTATCTTTATTAAACAGAAACCTGTCCTGCTTAACTTAAAATTGTATAAATTAATATAAAACAATAGAAGAAAGCAGAACATCCATTCTGTAATAGTGCACATTTTTAGTGCAATAACAAAAGTGCAAATGGGAAGTCTGTAGAAAATTGTAAACATATTTGTGCCTCAAAGGCCATGACTGTAGCTACAGTTGTAGTAAAACAGAACAAAATAACTTATGCAACAGCTCAATGCCATTTTCCATTGGCATTTTATGACTATTTTTTGACTCTCACAGTAATACGGGACAAAGTGCGTCCCTTTTCAGCTCAATAGTTTATAAATACGGGACGATTCCGTTTTTCAAGGGATGGTTGGCAACCCTAAATGTGACACTTAACGCTACAGTTCAAACCAGAAACTACTGCTGTGTCTCTACTGAGAAACACCACGCAGGAAAATGTCTCTGCTGCATCATGCTGCGATCTGCTGTGTCGTTTTTCAGAGTTTCAGTCTTCCACCCAACTTCACCCGCGTCTGTCCTTTGGGACTGCACGTCTCAGGACAGTTGTCCAATGAGCTGCTCCGAGGACACGTTGTTTACCCGTGTGATTTGGTCCCAAGGCATGAAGCCGCTGGAGCTGAGGCCGAGAACCCCCTCCTATCCCACCATCCTGCCCCAGATCATGTCACACCCGTAAACAAACACCAACTTTCCCATGTTAAGAGTCAGACTGGCTTGGATTGTGTGAGGGAAACAGAAGCATCATTTGTAAACATAATCTGGAGAATTCCCAAGAAAGATTTTAACATGATTTATCTGACACTTGGCAACTGGATCGTAGCCTAAATAGAAAAACACCTTGCTGAAAACACCATGACATTTACAGTCCCCAGAGAAGACTGTGGTGATCTTGCAGACCTTTGACCTCTTCACTCCACATTCAGGCCTAAATTCGATCGCAGCAGCACGGCCACTGAGCTGAAATTTGCTGAGCATGCTCGTGTTCCCCAAAGGATGCACCATTTATATTTTGGACACCTCTAACTCCTCTAGGAATTTTGTTTTGTAGCTTTAAACTCTGAAACTGAACATCGCCTTTAAAAAAAACTAAAATAAAAAGGTTAGCCCTGCAGCTGCGTTCCAGAGCCGTCGCACTGATGTGCAGTGTCGACTAAGGCAAATGTAGAGATAAAATGTAAAATTGTACTTATTTTTATGGTTTTCATTTTGCTGTTTAGTCCAAACTGGTGACCACATTGGTTCTGAAGCTCCATGGCTCATCTGTGATGTAACTAGTCCCCAACGTTTTTCTCGGGGGAGCACATGCACTTGGTGAGCAAACCAGTAACAGAATAAGAATAAAGATTTCGGCAGAACAAATTTTAACCACTGAAATAATTAGAAACAGAAACTTTATTGGAAGTTCTTTGCGATTTTTGATGGCTCATGATATAATGTACTGAGTGAAATCAGTAAATAAATAATAATAATAAACCCAATGCAAGGCGAGTCAGTCAGTGTTAAAAGGAATATTCCCGAGGTGGGAAGAAAAAAAATAACTCCATTATCAGATGGTAAGGACTATAAATGTTCATTCGGTATATAACTATGTGAACTGAGTGAGAATATGTGTTGAATGCAAAATTTCAACTAATGTTAGCACAGAGGATTATAAACCCACAATATGTATTAAAAAAAACTAAACAAATTGCAACTTTAAGCCTGGATAGGGTCCCAACAGACAAATCATGGTCATTTTAACTTTGCATGTGTACAAAAAGTGTACAAGTGAGGACTGTTTGTATGGGACTGTCTATTATAAAGTCCAAAAATCAGAAGAGCTCCCCAGAGTGATCCTTTAAGCCATAATCACTACACAACAGTCTTCAAAGTGGACACATGTTTTCGTGTTTGGTGCTGTGAGTATCACTGTTCAACATTTGATTTTACTCAAAGAAAAAAAACATACAGCGAAGAAAGACCCCTTAAATTAACTGGGTTTCTGTATTTATTTTCCATAAAATGAGATCTGAACTTCATCCAAGTCACAGTAATAGACAAATGCAATATGCTGATAACACAACAACTACTATAGTTTCATGTTAGTGGTTTTTTAACAAATGCTAATTGGTGTCAGTAGTTTGCACACCTGGAAATCAATTAATGGGATACACTTTTAAAAAGGAGATCTGACAACACGTAGTCGAGTATCTACAGAAGACTGGCAAGAGATACAAAGGTATTTCAAAACGCTGAAACATCAACCAGTCCGTTGTTAAGTCTATAAATGGAGACAGTTTAACAGCAGGGCTGCTTTTCCTAGAAGTGGGCCCTCGTCTAAGATAGCACAGACACAATCCAATGAGATGAAGGAGTCTAGAGAAGAAGTCTAGAGTGACAGCTAAAATGTGTGAAGACGTCACTGAAACTTGAAACCTGTCCATTCATGAGTCCACCACACATGAAAGACATGGAAACCGTCCACAACAGAGCAAGCTTCTGCTTGCTAAAGACAGCTTTACCGTCCAGAGGTGGGTAGAGATAGTAGCCAAAAATTGTAATTGTAAAGTACAATTACTTCAGAATATGACTCAAGTAGAAGTAAAAAGTAGTCATCCAAATAATTACTTGAGTAAAAGTACAAAAGTACTTGATGAAAAAACTACTCAAGTACTGAGTAACTGTTGAGTAACGTCTGATTTATTTTTTTAACACAACCATTCAAACAGACAAAAGTACAAAATAATCATCTTCAGGCAAATTAAATCAATAAAATAATAAAATAAATTAAAATTAATAAAAAATAAAAATAGCTTAAATTAAAATAATCTTAAAGTAAATTCAAGTACTTTAATAAATAATAAAATAAATAAAATAATAACAGAATAAAAAAATAAATTAAGCATAAGTAGCACAAAATTTCAAGCCTTTGTACTTTTCTTTTTTAACCAGGCAGAACTAGAACAAACATGAACTCATAGAAACTCTGTGTGTGTTTGAGTCTGTGTAAATGTGACAAAACATGCAAAAACAAACATTTTTCCCAAACAATCACTCAGTGATGTCATGAGATTGACGCGTACGTGGATAAAAGGAATAAAAGAAAAGTAACAGCTCAACGTAGCCTAATGTAGCGGAGTAAGAGGAACAGTTTCTTCTTCACAATCTACTCAAGTAAAAGTAAAAAGTATAGTGATTCAAAACTACTCCTAAAAGTACAAAATATCCCAAAACTTACTCAAGTAAATGTAACGGAGTAAATGTAACTTGTTACTACCCAGCTCTGTTACCGTCACTGGGCTCTCTTTGCTGCGTCAGGCCCAGGACAACATCGCCAACAGATTCCATTGGATTCCAGATTTGACTAACTATTCTACATACATCCTGAATATCCTGTCTGCTACCTGAAGCTCAGTAAATGTTTCAGCAGAACAGGGGAAGTAAATCCACCTCAGAACGGCCACAGAAAAAGACCTTCACACAGCAGTTCATGACGGACTCAACATCCACATTTTATACCAAACTATTGAAGAGAACCAGCAAATCCTCTCATCGTACATGTCCTGTTCACAAATGGGGGAAGCAAACTCAGACAGACCTTTAATCTTAAAAAAAAAGCTTCTGTTCTGTCTGAACCTGAAGCTGAGTAAAGTGGATTCAGCCATTTCTAGAAAGACGTGTAGTGCAGATCCTCACAGATCAGCAGAAAATAATCAGGACTGTGGTTGTCCTTTTAATTCAGTTTTTACAGCGAACTAATGTGGTTATTTCTTCTAATGGTTTCGCCCAACAAAAGAAACAATTCTTGGAGTAATTATTCTTGCAATGAACCATTATCAAAATGCCAGCTGCAATGGATCCCAAATATTTTGCAAGTTCTTTTTATGTGATAAAGTAACACAATGGATATCTGACATATCTTAAACAGAAGAATTGAATGTCCAGAGTCTCCCATTCTTTGTGTTCTGTGGGAATACATTTAGTCAGCATTCATACAACGCCTGGCCAAATCAAGCCTTCCCGGCCCAGAACTTTGTTATCGGCAACTGTTTAGATCTGGGAAGACAAAGAGCTTATGTAATGATTACTCCATCAGTCAAGAGTTTGACCCTTTCAGATCCCGTTTGGGCTCGATCAGGAAAACAGCCTAAAATAAACCTTTTGATGGGATGAAGTGGCAAAGGGGTCAGCAACAGAAGTAAGCAGAAAGGAGTACATCTGTCACAGATGCAAATATACAAATTCTGTCTAAATAATGAATTCAGTGGTCAGGACACAGAGATAGAGCCCTAACGTTTATCTTTTCTGTTCCTGTTCCCCAGTTATGTAAGAGCTGCACGAACAGGCAACAATAGAGTCCTCAGCAGAGACTCGCTGATACCACAAGTGATGAACGGAGACAAATGGTTAGATTTATTGACATGGCAGAATTCTTTTAGTAAATTCAAAAAGCATAACATTTTTTTTTAAACAAAAGAAAAACAACTCAGCCATTGTTATTTGAATTTGGAAATTTCTGCCATTTGTTGATCCGTGCAAGATCCTAACATAAAAATAATAAACACGTGGGAAATTAAAATACATCAACACTTTGAATACAATTCGCCCTGAATTACTTACATTTTTAAAACCCTTTTCAACCAGACGCAGGAAGGTAACAACGATGATACAACTGTAGACCCCTAATCTTTTTAAGGGCCCGAGCAGCAAAAGAAAACTTTCTACAACTGTATAACACTAAAAGTGATGCAGAAAAAGCACCATTTTAGCAAAAGTGTAAGTGTAGAACATAAATAATAGAGTGTATTTTTAGAACTACAATTAAGTTTCACCTATATGCTATTAATCAGTTAAAAAACAACAACAAAAACCCTCCACTAATATCAGCTGGTGGTGAGACAGAGCAGTCCTGCACTCATTCTGTTTCAGTAGATCTGAATTGATCCGATGGTTACCGTCTCCTTTGAGATTAGGGGCGTGGTGGATCTGCTGGAGTCTATCTCAGTATCTCTGCTGTCTTTTGGCAAAAAAAAAGGTAGGAGCACACCCTGAACAGGTCAGAAGTCCATCAAAGGTGTATATCAGGGGTCGGTAACCCAAAATGTTGAAAGAGCCATATTGGACCAAAAACACCAAAAACAAATATATCTGGAGCCGCAAAAAATGAAAAGTCTTGTATAAGCCTTAGAATTAATGAAGGCAACACATGTATCTATGTTAGTATAACTGGGTCCTCGGCTGCAAATGTAGCATGCTAATGTCTTTCCACATGACTCTTTTTGTTATTGGACAACTTCTCGCTACAGAGCAAACATTCAGGCAATGAATGCAAATGATTCGCTCCAAGAAACGTTGACTCCTCTACGGAAGAGTAGGAGAAAAAATATTTGAGACGGGAAGATTTTTTTGTATTGTGCACTTCGAGAAAGAAGTCGAAATGTTGAGAAAAAAGTCGAAATTTCGAGATTAATGTTGAAATACAATTTCAAGAATAAAGTCGAAATTTCGCCTTTTTTTTTTTTTCAACATTTCAACTTTATTCACGAAATGTTAACTTTTTTCTCATCATTTCGACTTTTTCTCGAAATTTTGACTTTTTTTTCGACATTTAAACTTTTTTCTTGACATTTCGACATTTTTCTCAAAGTGCACAATAAAAAAAAATCTTCCCTTCTCAAATATTTTTTCTCCTGCATGGCCCTAATACTCTTCCGTACAAATCTTCGTTAACAGAAATGTTGAAATGTAATATTTATTCTACACATTTTGACAGCATTGGAAAATGTTAAGGATGTTTGTCATGTCATGTTTGTCCTCCTACAGAAACCATGTGAAAACAAAAAATATATTTCCCTCCCCCATCTATTTCCATTTTAAAACATTTTTGAAAAAGCTCCAGGGAGCCACTAGGGCATCGCTAAAGAGCCGCGGGTTGCCGACCCCTGATCTATATGGACGCTGTAGTCCTTAAGAAACCCACAAAAACCTCTGAATGGAAGGAGAAAAAACTTTTACATTTCAGAGAAAAGAATCCTGCAGAGGTTGGAACAACCAAAGGAAAATGTGACGGGGACCAACAGCCTGTTTCTTCTGCAACTTATGAAATCCCAGCCTGGATACCGGGTCGTACAGCCTTCTGTCGAGATGATTACTGGGATCAAGATGATCCAGATGATACAGATGTGCAGATGGAGCACGGCTGACCATTCAAAATAACCCGAACTTGGCCACCTAAACTGGTAATTAAAAACAACTATCAACTCAATTTATTTATTATTATTATTTATATAGCGTCTATTACGACACAAATTGTCTCTAGGATCTTTCCAGAGACCAGAACATGACCCCCAAGCAATTATTATATAAACATAACATAAACACTGGCAGGTAAAAACTCCCCTAGTGGGAGAAAAACCTTAAGCCAAACAGTAGCAAGGAAAACTCCCCTTTAGGAGTAAGAATACTTGAGCAGGACCTGGATCATAAGGGGGGAACCTCCTGCTGAAGACCAGCTGGACAGAGCAGCTGTAGGACATTAGAGCGTTCAACACATTTATTTAAACTTCCACAATTAAAAAGAACATTTGAAAAACTACAAACAATTTCCACCTCACATTTTGTTTCCATTTGCGTGTGTGTGTGTGTGTGTGTGTGGGTGTGGGT
The DNA here is from genome assembly GCF_033807715.1 of Cololabis saira. Taxonomy (NCBI): domain Eukaryota; kingdom Metazoa; phylum Chordata; class Actinopteri; order Beloniformes; family Belonidae; genus Cololabis; species Cololabis saira. Next base: position 34,882,795 of record NC_084603.1, read on the forward strand.
GTGCGTGTGTGTGTTTGTGTGTTCAGGGTGTGTGTATATTTTGTGTGCATGCATCATTTATGCATCCAGCTGCATTCTTTAACAGCTGGTTGCAGTCATATTTTACACCAACAGAAAATGCTGAAAAAAAGTCATCCTTGTGGTGATGGATTTGGGTTATGGGTTGGGAGTGAGTGAGTTAAACTTTTCAACTTCCTACAACAAAAGACTGATGCGCCCACAGCCATGTCTGTCTGTCCACAGTGAAACAGAAATGAAACAGTCACCGTCTCAAACTTTACATGAGACTCCCGCCTAAAGGCTTTATCCCCCCACCTGTCCTGGACACGGCTCTGATGACAAAGATAACAGGCTGCTGAACATCCAGATCCAGACGTTCAACTACTAAGATGTTACTCTGGGTTAATTTCAGGAGAAACTCCACTCTAGAGTCACCAAGGCTTTTTTCTGCCCTGACTCTTTTACGTCACTACTCAGGTTTAAAAAGGCGTTTACCTGCTGGTCCCGGTGCCTGAATGCAAGAGCCTTTTTTTGGAAAGGCGTAAAATCTGGTAACCTCGTTTTACCGCCTCCTGAGGTGGAGTAAGAGGCGTGAAAAAGAAGAGACTGGTCATGTACGCTGGTGAGGAAGACCCAGACGCTTCCCGCTGCACTGAAAAAACTGAAAAAAAAGAATATTTGTCTTAATTCTAGTTAAAATGTCTCATTTTTAGTTAAAAAAAATCTCATTACACTTAAAACAAGACTCATCACTGGAAAAAACAACAATTTTCACCTGTTTCAAGTAGATTTTCACTTAAAATAAGTAGAAAAATCTGCCAGTGGAACAAGATTTTTTTGCTTGTAATGAGAAGATAAATCTTGTCCCACTGGCAGATTTTTCTACTTATTTCAAGTGAAAATTTACTTGAAACAGAATGAAACAAAATTGTCAAATAAGTTATTTTTCTGGTAACGACTCTTGTTTTAAATGTAATGAGATTTTTTGACTAAAAATTAGACATTTTAACTTTAAAATAAGACAAATATTCCTGGTAAGATTTTGAGTTTTTGCAGAGAAGGCCAATGGAGTTAAACTGGTTTTACTTTCACAGAAATGTTCCAGAACGCCAGTATGCAAGCGCCTAGACACACTTAATAAAATAAATAAAATACATTTTTCCCTTAGTAATCTCACAATGGGGAAATTCTTTCTCTGCATTTAACCCATTTTTTAGTCGCAGTGGTCTGCCACGCAATGGCACGACGCCCAGGGAGCAGTAAGGGTTAAGGCCTTGCTCAGGGGCCCAAAGTGCTTGACCTCGGTTGCAACCCAGGGGCTTGAACCCTCTGTAACCACTAGGCTACCACTCCCCATAAACTCTGCAAATAAACTCTTCTGAAGCCTGAAACTTTAGTTGTGCTAGTGCAGCAGCAAAAAACACAAAACTAGAGATATCAAATGCTCAGACTCACTCTTTTCTGCTCACACATTCTCTCCTCGTTCATTGTGAAAGTCAGTTGTTGCAGTGTGACGTGTACTCTAGCGTTTACCTGCCGTTTCAGTTTCCAGCTGTTGCGGTCTCCCACACTTACTGTCAGCAAAAGCTGCCCAAAGTAGCTCTGGACGCCAGACCTGACTGTCCCTTGGGACAACTTACTCACACTTCAACCAAAGATAAGAACTATGACACTATGAAGTGATGGCCATTATGGCACAGTGAACTGAGAGAGTAATGATGGATTAGAAACGAGACAAAAAAGCGCGACTAAGCAGGAGATCAAACAAGAGTAAATCTCACTATAAAAACAGACATCCACCTCTGAACTAAAAATTGCCTAAAAGTTGCTTTGTGTCACTTTAAATGCTTTTGAAAAGCAAGATAAACTACTCATCTGGAATAACTTATAGCAGCCAGATTTTGTGAGCCAGCGAGATCAAACATCTACCGACAGGAACAAAGGGAAGAAATGAAATGCTGGAAATACTCAACCAATCAGAAATGTTAAGCGCTCAACGTCCCACCCTGAAGGTTCCTGTTATTCTCAGAAGTACTTGTACTCTACCGGGGCTGTTTGAGGCTGACATTTCTTCCCTGGAACATTTTAAAATATTACATGCGACACAGTACACGGTGTGGGCTGCATACTAGTACAGTAGCCGGAACGAGTAGTACATCAAATGCAGTAAAAGCTATGTGACGCGCCAGACTGAGCCTCCTGCTATTTACAAAAGCTCCACACCAAGTTTAAACTCCATGATCTGTGAGAAAGGCAGAGTCAGGGTTCATTGCTGATCATATCTACATCTGGGACTGTGTTTATCTTTATACGTTTTATATTCACAAGTCCTACCATTCAGAGCCAACTGACGACAAGCAACACACACACTAGTACTTCTTAAACCCGTGATACTGTACTTGCATGCTGGGCTAAATTAAACTAATCCTTGATTATTTGACATTTTCAGTTCCCCTGAAGAACTAATATACTGTGCATATGTCGTTTACAGAAGAAGACTTCTTCCGTGTCCAAACAAAAGAAGAAAATTGGGAAACTTCCTTACATGGGGCAACATTTTCTGATCTCCGCGACGACCTTTTGACCTGCGTCTGTCTGCCTCCTCCAACCTCCCAGCAACCTCCAGGGCACTTCCTGTGTGCAGAGGAAGCCCACAAACATATGGCAGAGACAGCTTTTCATCCTCTAGCGTGTGTGTGTGCGCGTGTGTGGTGTGTGTGTGTGTGTGTGTGTGTGTGTGTGTGTGTGTGTGTGTGTGTGTGTGTGTGTGTGTGTGTGTGTGTGTGTGTGTGTGTGTGTGTGTGTGTGGTTGTGGTTGTGTGTTCAAGTGAAAGCCGCAGACTGTGCAGGCTGTAGCTTCCACAGGGTAAACATCAGCTTTCTCATGAGAACGTTTCTTCTCAGATCTTTCCGGAGCGTGTGTGTGTGTGTGTGTGTGTGTGTGTGTGTGTGTGTGTGCGTGTTTGTGCTTGTGTGTTTGTGTGTGTGTAGCTCTATACTCAGAATTGCAACTTCTATGAAGAAGGTTGTGTCTGGGGCTCTGGTTTGCATCTTCTCAGAAGTTCAAAGCGTTTGGAGGTTTGTGCTTCGAAGGAAGACGAGCGTCTCAGCAAAGGTAACTTTTCAGTTTCAAGTGGAGGTTTTTGTCGTCAACCTGACCTGCTCTGAGGTGGGTTAGGTTTCAAGATAAAGGATCAAAGCACAAGTTGAACCGCCGTCTCCTGTCTCATCAGTTCTTTTAGAAAATGAAAAGATACGGGTGAAAGAGTCACTGAGAAGCATTTTAGCAGAAGGGAAAGATGACGTTCTTAAAGATGATTCACAAGCCTGCCTTCATTGGCAGGTCTAAAACATTGTTTTTATTCTTTACCCCCCATTTCATCACATAAAATGATGGATCTACATCCATGGCCACATCCACCTTACGTTAGATTCTACTGACTAGTTTTTTCCAGTCATCTATCATCTGATATTTTTGCATCTCAGAGCAACAATATGTAAAAACATTTAGTGCCTACCTAAAAACTTAAAAGACATGAGCAGTTTTTCACAAACTGGCAGCATTTGATGCTCCTGGAATAAGAACAGGCTGGTTTCCCCCAATTACTTATGGATTCTTGATGTTATTTCAGACCAGTTAATTTTTTCTGCAGGAGCAAGATCTCTTGAAGCGGTCATGGATCGCTTTACTCAGCTGACCAGTTTTCGCCAAAGAACCATAAATACTAAAGTGAAAAGGCTTTTTTGCTGTATAAGAAAGGGATGCCTGCGTATTTTTAGTTCCGAAATTACATATTTTGCCAATTTTCAATTGCATGTTCAAAACAGAATATTAACTTCTAATTATTTTTTACACCAAGACTGCGGCAGATCGCATGTCAGTTTCTCTGTAACTGCATATCTAAAAAGAATAAAATAAAAAACGGCTCCAGGTTCCTATGCTGAGCCATTTTTACATATAAAAAAAAAATGAATGGTAACACCACAGCATAATGTTAATGATTAAAGGTTGCTAAATCTTTCTGCTACACATCTTGTCATATACTGTAGAGGTAGATAGTACAACAAAGCACCGGTGCCAGGGACCACAGGGTTTTCCTCTTTGGGGTTTTCCTCTCCCACTCAGTGGTCAGGCAGCCAGTTTCTCCAAAGCTGGGCATACACTGTGCGATATTTTAAATCGTTTGATTCAGCCCCATCTCAAACTGCACGATTAGATTGCTGAGTTCAAAAGTTCACAGCCTACGATTTATGGTCTCACACTGTACGACCCGATGCTCTGATGCTCCGTCTGCTCACACTATACGATCATAATCCTCCCGTCGGACTTCTGTTACTGGAGCTGCAACGTCAAAAAGAAGAGGAAGAGGAGGAACCCGGAAGTGGGAGACACCGAAGATGCTCAGTAAAAACAAACACGCTGCCTTAGCAATTTGTTCCATTCTGTGTGGCGATAAATGAAAAAAGATTAGACAGCGTCGTGATTGGACAAGGAATTGGCTGGGCAGACGTGGGAAATGCAGTCTTTTTTTCTGCTATTAAAACATGATTTGTAATGTGAATTTGCAACACTTTAAACTACAAATAATAGTTTTTGACGTGACATCAGAGATTGCGCATGCTCTCTGCGAAAGGATGAGTCCAATCGGGTCGTAGCTGGTTCAACTGTGATTCCTTCACGAGGAGCGACCAGGATTTCAAACACATTTGATTTTCTTGCGAGCACACGATTCATGATCGGGAGCTCGTCGTGAGGTGTTACTCTCTCGTCATTACCTCACGTTTACTGCACGAGGAACGACCAGCGATTGGGGCGAAATCTGGCCCGATCCAAAAAATAATCGCACGACTGGAAAATCGGTTCAAAACGAGCCGACAATCGCACAGTGTCTGCCCGGCTTAACCGGGGTGTCCTTGATGTTGAGAAACAAGCAGACACTTCATCATCGAGCCGCCTGAATGGCCTCAAATGTGTTCCGCTGCAGGACGACTAACTTAGCGCTGATGTTATTTGGTATCGTCTTTGTCAGGGTAGAAAGAGCAAGTAGTCTTGGAGCGATGCATGCTCCCCTCAGCCCTCATCTCATTACCGAGTGTGTCTGGATTACATGAAGAAACAGAAGGATTTGTGGCACAAAAGATTTGTGGTCAGTTCTTCAAGAAGTGTAGAACAGGCTACCAGGAAGTTCCTTCAAAATCTGTCAACAACTGAAGAATTGAAAGATTTGAAGGCAGAGTGATCAGCAAGATGTTTCACATTTTTCTCCTGTTAGCTCATGCAAATGCATTAAACATTGAAACATTGTTCAAGGTTGCTTGGATTTGATCATTTCTGCCTATTCACCATTTTTTGTAGATCGTAATTTTGATGTCTTCAGCTACATCTTAAAAGTGGAAAAAACAGGAAAAATAAACAACGACCAAAGTAAGGAAAGGCCTTTAGAGAGTAAGCGTGTGCAAACTTTAGTCTGGTAATAGATGCAATTTGATTTGAGTGTGGATTTAATCAAAGCTCCTTAATAACAGCCGACACCGAAGTGTGACGACAGCACAGATAAGATCCGCTTCAACACATGAAATTAACATTCCTCTTGTTTGCACATTTGATTGTTTAGTCTTGAGTTATTCTTATTATTTCTTCTCTTTGACTTTTAATATTCCCTCCGCATTTTCCCTTTGTGGGGGTTACCGCAGTCAGTCACGGTGTATATTGATTTGGTATCAGTTATTTTTATTGGGATCCCCTTGCTGAGCCAACCCTCCTCACTGATGTGGTGCTATAACTGGGGTTCAGTGTCCAGACACATAAAAGGACTGGGGATTGGACCAACAACCTTCCCAGTGGAGGAGAGTCAACTCTACCCAAAACGTCCACACAAACCATTTTAAATGTTACTCAGCTATGTGGAAAAGTCAGGCACTTATTTTGAACCCTTTCATCATTCTCACTCCTCGTTCATTTATTCAACAGGTGAATTTCGGCGTGAATTCTGCCATTACCTGCTTCAAGTTGCTGGACGGCCTTTCCCTTTCAAATGGAGCTGTGGCTCCATCTGCTGGCTGATCAGTGTACTGCAGCCACTGCTCTGAGGCTCCTCAGATGAACTGCAGCGAAAACCAACCCTAACACACACATTAAATTATACTGATTATCAGAAAAGACTAATGGAGATGTAAGTAAAGGTCTAGTTCCTCTAAAACTCTGCAACTGATGTTGTTGTTTATTAAAATATCCAATTAAGACGAAATGCGAGAGACAGTTAAAGATGAACATGACTTGTCATTCAATTTAAAGGCTTCCTGTATTTTATAATATTTTTATGTAATAATAAAGGTTTCATAATCATCAACTTAGACACGAGAATCAACTTAGACAGACCTCTTTACATTGTATTTGAAGAATTCCTAGATTTCATGTTATTTGTATGAAAAATGTTTTTGTTTTTTTAATTTTTAGAAAATTATTCTAATACATTTTTCACATCAGGAGACTGGGTGGCTCCATAACTAAGCCAAATCATTATATTACTGCGGACAAATAAGATGCCTCTTTCCACTGTATTTGAATATGTTTTTAGTTTTATATTATGGATGCTATTGAGTTAATTTACTAAAACAAAACAAAAAACTGCGTTAACATGGTTTGATTCATTCAGTTGGTAATTTATTGATGCTCCTTAAACTTACATTTAAATACACCGCAGAGTGAAAGCACATGGGTAATCTGATAACGGGCAATTATCTAGAAATAATACTAGCCTAATTATAAATACATGAAACCAGTGGTAAATTGGACTTCCGTGAGGTTGTTAGGGCTTGTCTCACCTGTAAATACCTCAGACTCCACCTCAGGCTCTGCTTTCACCAAAACGCCGTCCTCGGGACTGGGCAGACCGGCGAGACAGTTCCGGGGGGGTCGTCCACGAGGCCTAGGCTTGGGCCTTGGCGTGGGGCCTGGACGACTTGGAGGGGAACTTGAACCTGGCTGCGGGGGAACCCGGGTCCGTGGCGCTGGCTGTGGGGGGTCCGGGACCATCACCGGAGCAGGGGCTGATGCGGCCGGGACCACCACCGGAAGAGAATGTCTGAATGCTCCTGGGGCCCACACCGAGCCAGGCGTGTTCCCCGGTAGGGGGATTCCAGCTCATCCGGGGAGTCCAGCTCATCCGGGTGCCGCCAACCAGGAATTGAGAGTTCTGCCTCCCGGTACACGTAGTCCCAGAAGGCGAAACTCTCTCCTGCTGGGTCCATGCTGGTGGTTCCGTTCCGTCATGGAGTGGTAGGATGAGGACCCAGATGCAGGAGAGCGAGAGGCAGGAGTTCCAAAAAAGGTTTATTCCACAAAAGCAAAAGAACAAAAAACGCTGCAGAGCAGGATCAAACCAAGAACCAGGATCATGAATAACAAAACTACGGGACAACATGGAGGGAGCAAACAGTACGGAACCACAAGGAGAAAGGGAAAGACAAGACCAGATATACACAAGGGGGTAACGAGACACAGGTCTGAACAATCCAGTTCAGTTGGAAGACAGGCGGGGCAGAACAGAAACACAAACTGGGGGAAATGTCAAACACTGACAGAGCTTACGGCGTAGGATACACGGGGACGCAAACGTACGGTTAAATCAGTACCCTGTGGACCGGCACTCAAACCTCGAGTTCCGACGCCGCCGACAACCTACAGGGCATCTCAAAGTAAGAGGCTTGTGTCTTGGCAGAGTTAGTTTGAAGCAGTTAGTGTTGATTGTGTTTAGCGACGGTCGTTACGTTTGTTGAGTGAGCCCTCACTACCGAAGCGTTTCGGGCTCCTGTTTCCCATCAAAAGTTCAGAGCGAGGGTAGTGGGTTCAACCCCAGACACTAGCTCCTGAGTGGAGAGCAGCAGAACGATAAAGGTACCGGTGGTGAGAGATCACGCCAGGCGTGATTATGTTCTTTTTTATTCTTGTGTAGTGTGCCGACGGTCTGTCATGCAGACCAGCGGGAGTTACGTGTGTATTATATTGTGACCGTTTTCCTTTCCTTCTCACTAACCCACACGGACATGTTAGTACCTAGACCATCAGGCCTCTGAAACTTTCAGTATCTGGGTGGAGAAACCTCCCGTAGTTTTGAATTACGCGAGACTCAGTCACCACGTGACTTTGTCAGCCATCTTTTCTTTTGCCACACCACATGTATGAACAGCCATCGTCACGCACGCACGCACGCACGCACGCACGCACGCACGCACGCACGCACACAATATGAAGTTAGTGTTAATGTTTAGTTAGTTGTTTAGGCATAGGAATTCATCCCATATGTTGTTTCACTATCTTTTAACACTTGTGTAAATAAATTCTGATTAATTTGAATGAGAAAAGTTGTTTGTTTATTTTATGCATATTTGTCACAGCTGCTGGTTGCAAAGGTCTGTGCCTGGACTCCTTCCTTCACTGTTATTCTGTAACGCCACCCCTTGCAACAGGCTGGAACGTATGGAATAACAGCTACTTTGAGACTGATTTTGCTGATAGTTATTATTTTCCTGATAAGTCAGGTGGTGCCCCGTTTTCATTAATTCATTTTGATAAGTAATCTACTTTATTAAAAGGGGTGTAACGATACACTAATCTCACGATACGGTACCATACACGATATTGAGGTCACGATAACGATACGATATTATAGCTGTATTTTTTAACAACCTTGAATGAGGAACATATGACTGGAAAAATTGTCTTTTATTTGAAAGACACAAAATACAAAACAATGCTGTGCATTTGCCCTATTGTTACAGTTTGTAATGCTTTATAACTGTTTAAGTTTTAAAGAGAAAGCCAGGCCAACCATTTTCCACAAACTGACCTAAAAGTAAATGTCAGGTTTGCATTATGCATCTTCAGTTTCATACAAGTACAAATATTTTGCCACAATCTGAATAGTTTCTCTCATGTATGATTTGGCTTTTTTCTTTTCCAGAAATTTTACAAAAAAATTAAATAAATAAATAAATAAAACTAAATAAATACCTACAATTTTACATCATAAAAAAGATTGATTCATGCTCACCTTATAAGTGTAAGAGGAGATTTATTTTTGTTAAGAAGGTTATTTTGGTAATTCAGGGTTCATTATTTTATAAATATATTCTTTATATTCTGATGTAAATCAGGGACTATAATTACACTAGTCAGTTTGTCTGTAGTGGTTAGTCTGTTTTAGATTGGGCGGAGTGATACGCCACAGTACGGCACTAGCTGCTGTGTTGATGTTCGCGTGGTCGGATGCGCGTTACTAGTCAACACAATAGATTAATATTAAGAATACAATATCGCGATACAGTTTGTCACCTCCACGACACGTATCATGACGTTTTTGTATCGCAAAATTTCGTGTCACGTTATATTGTTACACCCCTATTTATGAATTATTACTAATTATCGAAAGACAATTATTAATAAATCTATAACTGAACCAGCACCCCCTTTGTGGCACAACATAAATGGTGCCCCGTGTGAGGCTTTTAATATACCAGCTTTGTGTCAAATCTGTAAAATAACCCAATTTTAATTTTGAAAAAACCCAAACTTTTTATAATTTTTTTAAAATCTTATCCTGTGCCCCGTTTTGATTAATTCATTTTGACAACTCAATTTGATAAGTAATCTACTTTATTAATTAATAATTATCAACTCTTTAATTACTGAACCAGCACCCCCTTTGTGGCACAACAAGGAAAAACGAATTCAAGTGTTTGTATCTTCTATACTCGATAAAACAAAGCTGTGATCAGATTCCAATTACACTTGCGGTCAAATGTTACGTTGAGATGAAGACAAAAAAACTACATCTGGGCCCAAGATGGTTGGTAAATATCCAATTGGATACTTTCCCAGATTTGTGTTTTATTCGTTTGATATAAATGACAAAAAGCCAATCAAATGAATCCTTTCATTTCAAAGGTCATTTAAAACATTTTAAAAGAAAAAATGAAAAAAAAAAAAACACGAATGAAATACATTCTCAGATTAAAAATGATGTCCTTAAATGTATTTATATAAACGTTAATGACTGAAGCAACATAAAAACATTTTAGTACAGGCCACCAGTCTAGGATCAATTAGCCAAGGGTTATTAGCATATTTTTGGGATATACGAGGAAGCCCAAGTCAGAATGAGCTTTAGTGATCAGTCTCTGTTTTAAACTATATAGGCATGACCTCTTGCTGATAAAACTAGAGCCCGAGCAGACATGGTAAAAACTGCCCATAGAAAGGCCCCAAGAAAGATTTGAACCAGGAATTCTTAGCTATGAGGCCACAACATTAGCTGTGCACATTTCACCTGGGAATAACAAGTTAGTGCTTTACATCAGGGGTTCCCAACCTTTTTTGTGCCAAGGACCAGCAGAAGTATAAACAAAAAGCTCAGGGACCGGTTGACAATTTATGTCAATTTTAATAAACATTTTAGAAAAAAACAATGCATTTTAAAATGCAGGCTATCATCAGCGACGTTAGCTGATGTTGTGGCCTTTAAAACTTGCTTCTGCAAATCTAAGTCACGTTTTTTCCTTCCACTGGTTTGTCTTTGAGAGAAGGATGTTTTGTATTTAAGTGTCTTTGAAGCTTGGATGGCTTCTTTTGCTTCGTTGGCGAGCGTTTCTCCACATAAAATACAAAGTGTGTTTGGCGCCTCCAAATCGCCCGTTGCAACAAATCCGTATTTTATATACATAATGTCGTACTTGCGATTAAAGCTTTTGCTTTTCTTTTTGGTAGGATTTTCCACTTGTTCATCACTATTTCTTTTACTCGAACAACTAGTAAAGAAACGGCTCATGGAGATTTGCTGAGGTCCGCTCATCTCTGCAGCTGACTGAACCTAACCTGCATACAGCACCTGTGCATTGCACTGTTCAGTCCGGTCGGGTACCAGAACTTATTGTCCGCCAAGCCATGACAGGGCTGCCACTCAAAGAAACACATTTCGACAAGTTTTGGATGAAATTAAATGACAAAAAAATGCAAAAATTGTTTTCTTAAATTTAGTATGAGGTTGCTTTAATTATGTGGCAAATGATAATAAACACAAGAAAGATGGGTACTTCAATGAAAAATAGATATTTTATTCAACTTTGCTGCTGTCATTCATGCAGGGAGACACCTAAAACATGCTGGATAGGTCTTTCCAGGACCGGAGTTGGAGACCCCTGTATTATGCTCTTATTTATTCATGTAATAATATACAGGTGGAGGTCGGAAAATTTGAATATATTGCAAAACTTCATTCGTAGTAAATTCAACTTAAGGTGAAACAAATATTATTTCCCACTACATGCAAAGTGAGATATTTCAAGCCTTTGTTATAATTTTGGTGATTATGGCTCACAGTTTATGAAACCCCAAATAAAAAATCTCAAAAAATTTGAATATATTATGAAATCATTAAACAATTCAATCATCAAAATTATAACAAATAAAGGATTAACACATATTGCTTTGCCTGTAATGAGACTATGTACTGTAATATACATGTATTACGTGGTCTGTCCATCTCCCGACGAATATTTAATTCTCTGCGCATTAATTCTGCACCTTCATCAATTGTGTCTTCATCAAAAGGACATGCCATGTTCGTGACAATGGACTTCTAAAATACTGACTCCGTTTTTAATGACAGACGGCAGAACTTCGCCAAAACTCGCCTGCTGACTGAATGAATGAGGAAATCAAATGTGCGTGCGGCTCTGAAAGAGGCGGAGACGCAGAGAAACTCCAGGTTCATTCATATAAACCTGGTCCAGGTTAGGTTCAGAGAGTCTATTACTACGGTAACTGACCGAGAGCTTAAGTTACCTCTCTTTGTGAAACAGGCTAGAGTTACCTCTCTTTCTCTGGTTTGAGTTACCTCCCTTTGTGAAACGGAAAACTCAGTTTCCCTCATTTCAGGGTTAACAGACGGACCCCTGCTCATCATTGATCAGCATCTGCAGCATTGATCAGTGAGCGCAGTCGTCTGGTGCGGGGAGACGCAAAAAAGAAAAAAAAAAAAAAAAACTGCGCTGACACGCCGCTCTGGGCAGAGATTGTATGAGGTGAAGTGAAGTGAGATGCCTCACTCCATTGGGAAAAAACCGTCTGGTGACAATTGCCGACAATTTTGATTATCGCTTTTTGTCGACAACGTCGTTGCAGCCCTAATTATGATCGGAACACAAGCCATTCCACGGCCCGGTAGTAACGGCTCTACGGACCGGTACCGGTCCGGGGACCGGGGGTTGGGAATCACGGCTTTACATCATCGTTTTGTGCCTCTGAGGAACAGATTAGTGAGAAAACCTTTATGTAAATGCTTACTTTGCTTAAACACAACCAGTTCTCATTTCCACACTACCCTTTTTCCTGAAAGTCAAAGATGACTTCAGGGGGAATCAAACACTCATATTTTGGTCGTGGAACTAATTTCCCTCAAATCTGGTTGTAACAACTCCGGCATAAAGAATACATACACATTCCCCAAATAATTTGATTCTTTTCCAGGAAATAAAGACTTCACGAGAAAAGACTAAACATCTTTAAAAATAAAAACATACAGTATGCTTTGCAGATTTATTCCACTCCACTTGGATCTTGACTTTCTTCCACTGGTGTTATGGTTGAACAGAACAAACTTTTATGGATATAGGTTTTGAAAATCCGTATCGTCTGAAGAGCTAGATTTTACAGAAAAAACAACACACACACACACACACACACACACACACACACACACACACACACACACACACACACACACACAATATATAAATGTTAGAAGTGGATTATTATTACTTGGATGTTTAAGTATAATGTTAAAAACATGAAGCGAAGCACACGCTGGTCTCACCTCTGCCATCAAGTCCTCAATCTCTGATTCTGACATTTTAGTCAGTGACTTTAATCGCAAATCCAGTCCAAGGACGTTGTCTGTTGAAACATATCACATTAAAAACGTCATGTTAAATATTGCTTTTATAAATCGCTGAATAAATGAATGCTTTAATCGTGGAAAAAATAAAAATAAAAAGATAATTAATTGATAATAATATGGAGGAAATGTATTAAAAATAAACATTAAATATACTGAATGCGATGGAAATGTTATTTTCAATCACAATGAGTAGTTACAAAGAAATGTTATGAAAATGTGTGAAGTGGATTCACTGCGGTCAAATTCTGAATTTCTTCAGTGACACAGATATGGTAATGTGTCGTGGATGAATTGTCTTGCAACATATCAATTATCGCAGCATTGCTGTATCGTGATATCATTATCGTTAGCAAATGATTGTGATAGTATCATAGTGTGAGGTACCTGGTGATACCCAGCCCTAGTATTTAGCTATATTTAGCTATAAGAATTCTTGGTCTGTTGTAATTTTCATGCTGTCAATTGTTCTGTGTCACTCGCTATCTGGAGCCATATTTCAGTCTTACTCGAATATTTATGTAATATGTTTAGAGGTATTAGCTACTTTTTTCCACGACAATTACTCTTAACCGGCAAACTAAAAATATACGTTTGATTATGATTAAACTTTACCCATTGATCAAGATGCAAGTATTAAGCCTTTGAGACCTTGGAAATAAAGGTTTGGTGAACAGAGATGCATCTTTGAACCCTTGCCATCAGTGTAGTCCACCAATACCCCCTGGTGGGCCATGCCCTCCAAAAGAAGAGAAAAACTAACTCCCAGGTCTTAAGGTAACAAGTATAACCAAAAAAAGTGAACAAAAAGGAAGATAACGGTCCATGTACTTACCGGGTCCTTTACGTGTTGGTCAGAGTAGTTTTGGCCAGATTATGTTTTTTGACATGTAAATAAGAAAATGTCAGGGTGAACTGATGTTTTTTCAGCATTTCTTATTCTAACATGTACAGTACCCTGCATCAAACTTAAAACTTGTATTACATGATGAGAGAATATGCATTACATTTTGACTATATGGGGGGAGGGGGCATCTTTCCAGTAGATGAGAGAAACAACTGTCTAGTAGTCAATCAAACTGCAAATGAGAACAGGTGTTTGTCAGGGTTTGACACTTCCCCCCCAGTGTTTGTAACTTTCAGTTCTGTCTTGCCCCGCCTGTGTCCCATCGGCCCTGATTGTGTCCGCACCTGTGTCTCGTCTTGTCTCGTTATCCCTTCAGTATATCTCGTCTTGTCATTCCTTGGTTCCCTGTCGGTCCGTACTGTGTCTTCCTCCATGTCTCCTCGTACCTTTTTCTTGATCCTGGTTTTTTGTTCATCCTGCTTTGCAGCGCCTTGTTTTGCCTTTTTGGAATAAACCCCTTGTTTTTGAGAACTACTGCCTCCAGCCTCCCTCTGTCTCCTGCACTTGGGTCCTAAAACAACCTAACCATGACAGAACGGACCGACCAGGTGGACCCAGCGGGAGAGTACCTCACCATGTTGGACTTCCTCTGCCGTGAAGCGGCTAAAAACGTGCGTGAGTGTTGGGACCCCTTTTGGGGAACACGCCTGGCTCTGGGTGGGCCCAGGAGCCTGCAGAGGCAACGGCGTCAGCGCCAGCCCCAACCTGTCCCTGTTCCTGTGGTGGTCCCGGACGCACCTCTCCACGTTCCTGTGGTGGTCCCGGACGCACCTCTCCGCGTTCCTGTGGTGGTCCCGGACGCACCTCTCCACGTTCCTGTGGTGGTCCCGGACGCACGTCCCCACGTTCCTGTGGTGGTCCCGGACGCATCAGCCCCTCCTCCGGTGATGGTTCCGGACCCCCCTCAGCCAGCTCCGAGGACTCGTGTCCCCCCCCAGCCGGCTCCGAGGACTCGTGTCCCCCCCCAGCCGGCTCCGAGGACTCGTGTTCCCCCCCAGCCGGCTCCGAGGACTCGTGTCCCCCCCCAGCTGGCTCCGAGGACTCGTGTTCCCCCCCAGCCGGCTCCGAGGACTCGTGTCCCCCCCCAGCTGGCTCCGAGGACCCGTGCCCCCCCCCAGCCAGCTCCGAGGACCCGTGTTCCCCCCCAGCCCGCCCTGGATGTGGACTGTGGGGACATCTGGGATCTGTCCCTTGAGGGGGGGGCCAGCGCCCCGAACCCGGGTACCCCCGCAGCCGGCACCTCGGACCCGGGTACCCCCGCAGCCGGCACCTCGGACCCGGGTACCCCCGCAGCCGGCACCTCGGACCCGGGTACCCCCGCAGCCAGCGCCACGGACCCGGGTCCCCACTCGGGCAGCTCCGGGGATCCTCTGCCCCCCGACGCCGCCCCCCCGCATCCTGTCTGCTCCTGTTCCGGCTCCCCGCATCCTGTCTGCTCCTGTTCCGGCTCCCCGCATCCTGTCTGCTCCTGTTCCGGCTCCCCGCATCCTGTCTGCTCCGGTTCCGGCTCCCCGCATCCTGTCTGCTCCGGTTCCGGCCCCCCGCATCCTGTCTGCCCCGGTTCCGGCCCCCCGCATCCTGTCTGCCCCGGTTCCGGCCCCCCGCATCCTGTCTGCCCCGGTTCCGGCCCCCCGCATCCTGTCTGCCCCGGTTCCGGCCCCCTGCATCCTGTCAGCCCCGACTCCGGCTCCTGAGGCGGTCCCGCAGCCCTCTGTTCCTGAGGCGGTCCCGCAGCCCTCTGTTCCTGAGGCGGTCCCGCAGCCCTCTGTTCCTGAGGCGGTCCCGCAGCCCTCTGTTCCTGAGGCGGTCCCGCAGCCCTCTGTTCCTGAGGCGGTCCCGCAGCCCTCTGTTCCTGAGGCGGTTCCGCAGCCCTCTGTTCCTGAGGCGGTCCCGCAGCCCTCTGTTCCTGAGGCGGTCCCGCAGCCCTCTGTTCCTGAGGCGGTTCCGCAGCCCTCTGTTCCTGAGGCGGTTCCGCAGCCCTCTGTTCCTGAGGCGGTCCCGCAGCCCTCTGTTCCTGAGGCGGTCCCAGAGCCCCGTCAGGTTCCCGAGCCCCGTCAGGAATCCCCGTCACGCCCCCCGCCAAGACCCAGGCCTAGGCCTTGGGGGCGCCCCCCCGAGCTCTCTCGCTGGTCTGCTCGGTCCCGAGGGCGGCCCCCGGAGCTTTGGCCGTGTTTGGCCTGGGCCCTCCTCCAGGCCCCCTCCGCCCACCCTGGGTTAGGACTCTGGGGACATCTGGGATCTGTCCCTTGAGGGGGGGGTACTGTCAGGGTTTGACACTTCCCCCCCAGTGTTTGTAACTTTCAGTTCTGTCTTGCCCCGCCTGTGTCCCATCGGCCCTGATTGTGTCCGCACCTGTGTCTCGTCTTGTCTCGTTATCCCTTCAGTATATCTTGTCTTGTCATTCCTTGGTTCCCTGTCGTCCGTACTGTGTCTTCCTCCATGTCTCCTCGTACCTTTTTCTTGATCCTGGTTTTTTGTTCATCCTGCTTTGCAGCGCCTTGTTTTGCCTTTTTGGAATAAACCCCTTGTTTTTGAGAACTACTGCCTCCAGCCTCCCTCTGTCTCCTGCACTTGGGTCCTAAAACAACCTAACCATGACAGTGTTAACAGGTAAATATCTTACCAGTAGCTGCAGTGATGTTGACTCCAGTACTTCTGAGGTTCTCAAACACAGAGAAGAGAGTGAACGTGTACTGAGTTTGTGCAGTGAGAGATGAGACTGTGTGAGTTACTGGTCCGTCTCCATCTGGTGCACTGATGTTTGTCTCTGTACCATTAAACTGGAGGACAAAGCTGATGTTGCTGTTTATTTTAGTCCACTGCAGAGTGATGCTGGTCTCATTGTGGTCAGATGATCTGAAGCCTTTTGCATTCAAAGGAGCTTTGACAGAAGGAAACAAATAAAAAAAAACAAAAAAACATTTGAGTCAAAGAATAACAACAAAAAACAGATGGTATAACCAGAGACGTTCTATAAACGAGACAGCCCACTACGGTTCGGTTTCCTGTATCTGTGTCACGTGGGTTTCCCCACTCCCCCGCCCCTTTAGGAGACTAACAGCAAAGATCCTCTATACAGAAGATGGCGCATTACCGTTACTGCCAATGGTATGAAATGGTATACACTTCCTGTCTCCTAAGTGGGCGTGGTCGCCCCTCTCCCCACATCGTTTTGGAACATACAACACTAGATACAGTACAACTTTCTTCCAAAAAGACTTAAATAATAACAATAACAGTATTATTAAGCAAAGAAGCAAGTTTTATTTTAGTTTTAAACTTCATTTTATCCGATGGGAAAACGACTTTGCCAGTTCTGCAGTGACCAACGACTTTGAGGAGAGCTATGTATTATTATTATATTATATTATTAGCTATGAGAGCCAAATCTCGCGAGAGTGTGTTGCTCAGACAGAGACAGGTCTCAAACAAAGTTCATTTTCTCCTAATTTGTCGGTCTGAAAATTGCCATTTTGGTGTCAGAATGTTCAGAAGGTTTGTGGCTTTTGAAAAATGGGTCCCATATTTGCTTAGGTTACTATGGGGCGAAAGGAATTGGTAATAATCTGTGCTCACGTTCACTTTTCCCATAGGACTCAATAGACTCAGGAGCTGCTGTTAGTCTCCTAAAGGGGCGGGGCAGTGGGGAAACCCACGTGACACAGATACAGGAAACCCAACCTTAGTGGGCTGTCTCGTTTATAGAACGTCTCTGCTAACAGCAGCTCTTGAGTCTATTGATTGAAAAGTCTTTTTGGAAGGGAAAAAAAGAATATTAGACTGATCCGATGATTTTGTACCGGGTTGATATGATAGACATTAAAGTAGCAGATAAAAAAAACGAGCGGCAAAATAAAGCGCAAATATTAAAGTTGTACTGTATCTCGTTCACAACACTTCCAAAACGATGTGGGGAGAGGGGCGACCACGCCCACTTAGGAGACAGGAAGTGTATACCATTTCATACCATTGGCAGAAACGGTAATGTGTTATCTTTTGTATAGAGTATCTTTGGTATAAGAGATCCCTGAGGACACAAATTTTTAAAAAAAGAAAAGAAATTGAGATATTTGCTTGCCTGGCCTAAAATTGACACCGTTCAGGGTAGTTTGTACTGTATTTAAACAATTAGGGATGACATCCATCCATCTTCTATACCAGTCTCACCCTTTGCAGGGTCACAGGGGTCTGCTGGAGCCTATCCCAGCTCATTAGAGGTGAGAAACAGGGGTACAGCCTGGACAGGACGCCAGTTTATCGCAGGGCAGCGATGACATTATTTAATCAATTATCAATAACTAATAATTGGAAATGTTGTTGATAAAGTAGATTCAATCATTTACAAGCACTGAATTGTACTGTCCTGAAGCTACCAGCAGAGGGCACAATTCACCTGGGTTCAAATTATTTGTTCAGATGGAAGAAAGAGGTGAAAAAAACAGGAACATTAACAACTGTCTCATAAGCAATCAAACTGCAAGTGTTAACAAGTGTTAGAAATAAATATCTTACCAGTCACCGCAGTGATGTTGACTCCAGTACTTCTGAGGTTCTCAAACACAGAGAAGAGAGTGAACGTGTATTGAGTTGCAGCAGAGAGAGATGAGACTATGTGAGTTACTGGTCCGTCTCCATCCGGTGCTCTGATGTTTGTCTCTGCACCATTGAACTGGAGGACAAAGCTGATGTCGTTTACTTTATCCCACTGCAGATTGATGCTGGAGTCAAGTTGTGTTAATGGTCTGAAGCCTTCTGGGTTTTGAGGAGCTGAGACAGAAATAGAAACCAACAAAGTAAGTTTAACCATCTGTTTAGTTTATTCATGTCCATCCGTTTTGCAAATTTCTACGGAGCCCCTAAAGGGACACGGATTTTTTTTATATATATAATGAGTTTTACCCGTGCGCGTAAAACCTTTAAGTGAGCATGTAAAGTTGTTTACTTGCAAGCAAAGTGGTAATGTCCTTATAATGAAGTCCCAGGTTAAAATATAGCTCAGCTAAATCCTGTAATGTCAGAGCAGGGAGCAACTGGATGGCTCCAGTTCAAGCAAAACTCATTGTTTTTAACTTGTTTTTACGCGCACACGTAGAACAACTTTTAAGGCGGGAATATACTCTACGCAGGTGGCTGCGTACTCTGCGTACGTGTCTGTTCGTCTCCCTGCGTACCTCGCGCTGACCTCGCGTACCACCCGAGTAGAGCCCGTCATACCGGTGGTGACCGATAGGGGGCAGTAAGCAGAGCAACAGTTGGAAAAGCTACTTATATTAAGTAGCAGAAGTAGTAGCAGCAGCAGCAGCAGCGGTAGCAGATTAGAAAAACGAACAAGTTTACAGGACAATATTGCATGATGTAGGAGATTATAACATCGTGTGAATGTGTTTGAGTGTGTATGAATGTTGGTGGTGGTCGGAGGGGCCGTTTGGCGCGACATGGCAGCCACTCTTCCGTCAGTCTGCAGGGCAGCTGCGGCTACAGACGGAGCTACCGGGAGGATGTGTGTGAATGAATAATTATCTCTGTAAAGCTCTGGGTGCCTTGAAGGAGCTATATAAAACCACAGCATTATTATTATTATTATTGTTCCTGAGGCGGTCCCGCAGCCCTCTGTTCCTGAGGCGGTTCCGCAGCCCTCTGTTCCTGAGGCGGTCCCGCAGCCCTCTGTTCCTGAGGCGGTCCCGCAGCCCTCTGTTCCTGAGGCGGTTCCGCAGCCCTCTGTTCCTGAGGCGGTTCCGCAGCCCTCTGTTCCTGAGGCGGTCCCGCAGCCCTCTGTTCCTGAGGCGGTCCCAGAGCCCCGTCAGGTTCCCGAGCCCCGTCAGGAATCCCCGTCACGCCCCCCGCCAAGACCCAGGCCTAGGCCTTGGGGGCGCCCCCCCGAGCTCTCTCGCTGGTCTGCTCGGTCCCGAGGGCGGCCCCCGGAGCTTTGGCCGTGTTTGGCCTGGGCCCTCCTCCAGGCCCCCTCCGCCCACCCTGGGTTAGGACTCTGGGGACATCTGGGATCTGTCCCTTGAGGGGGGGGTACTGTCAGGGTTTGACACTTCCCCCCCAGTGTTTGTAACTTTCAGTTCTGTCTTGCCCCGCCTGTGTCCCATCGGCCCTGATTGTGTCCGCACCTGTGTCTCGTCTTGTCTCGTTATCCCTTCAGTATATCTTGTCTTGTCATTCCTTGGTTCCCTGTCGTCCGTACTGTGTCTTCCTCCATGTCTCCTCGTACCTTTTTCTTGATCCTGGTTTTTTGTTCATCCTGCTTTGCAGCGCCTTGTTTTGCCTTTTTGGAATAAACCCCTTGTTTTTGAGAACTACTGCCTCCAGCCTCCCTCTGTCTCCTGCACTTGGGTCCTAAAACAACCTAACCATGACAGTGTTAACAGGTAAATATCTTACCAGTAGCTGCAGTGATGTTGACTCCAGTACTTCTGAGGTTCTCAAACACAGAGAAGAGAGTGAACGTGTACTGAGTTTGTGCAGTGAGAGATGAGACTGTGTGAGTTACTGGTCCGTCTCCATCTGGTGCACTGATGTTTGTCTCTGTACCATTAAACTGGAGGACAAAGCTGATGTTGCTGTTTATTTTAGTCCACTGCAGAGTGATGCTGGTCTCATTGTGGTCAGATGATCTGAAGCCTTTTGCATTCAAAGGAGCTTTGACAGAAGGAAACAAATAAAAAAAAACAAAAAAACATTTGAGTCAAAGAATAACAACAAAAAACAGATGGTATAACCAGAGACGTTCTATAAACGAGACAGCCCACTACGGTTCGGTTTCCTGTATCTGTGTCACGTGGGTTTCCCCACTCCCCCGCCCCTTTAGGAGACTAACAGCAAAGATCCTCTATACAGAAGATGGCGCATTACCGTTACTGCCAATGGTATGAAATGGTATACACTTCCTGTCTCCTAAGTGGGCGTGGTCGCCCCTCTCCCCACATCGTTTTGGAACATACAACACTAGATACAGTACAACTTTCTTCCAAAAAGACTTAAATAATAACAATAACAGTATTATTAAGCAAAGAAGCAAGTTTTATTTTAGTTTTAAACTTCATTTTATCCGATGGGAAAACGACTTTGCCAGTTCTGCAGTGACCAACGACTTTGAGGAGAGCTATGTATTATTATTATATTATATTATTAGCTATGAGAGCCAAATCTCGCGAGAGTGTGTTGCTCAGACAGAGACAGGTCTCAAACAAAGTTCATTTTCTCCTAATTTGTCGGTCTGAAAATTGCCATTTTGGTGTCAGAATGTTCAGAAGGTTTGTGGCTTTTGAAAAATGGGTCCCATATTTGCTTAGGTTACTATGGGGCGAAAGGAATTGGTAATAATCTGTGCTCACGTTCACTTTTCCCATAGGACTCAATAGACTCAGGAGCTGCTGTTAGTCTCCTAAAGGGGCGGGGCAGTGGGGAAACCCACGTGACACAGATACAGGAAACCCAACCTTAGTGGGCTGTCTCGTTTATAGAACGTCTCTGCTAACAGCAGCTCTTGAGTCTATTGATTGAAAAGTCTTTTTGGAAGGGAAAAAAAGAATATTAGACTGATCCGATGATTTTGTACCGGGTTGATATGATAGACATTAAAGTAGCAGATAAAAAAAACGAGCGGCAAAATAAAGCGCAAATATTAAAGTTGTACTGTATCTCGTTCACAACACTTCCAAAACGATGTGGGGAGAGGGGCGACCACGCCCACTTAGGAGACAGGAAGTGTATACCATTTCATACCATTGGCAGAAACGGTAATGTGTTATCTTTTGTATAGAGTATCTTTGGTATAAGAGATCCCTGAGGACACAAATTTTTAAAAAAAGAAAAGAAATTGAGATATTTGCTTGCCTGGCCTAAAATTGACACCGTTCAGGGTAGTTTGTACTGTATTTAAACAATTAGGGATGACATCCATCCATCTTCTATACCAGTCTCACCCTTTGCAGGGTCACAGGGGTCTGCTGGAGCCTATCCCAGCTCATTAGAGGTGAGAAACAGGGGTACAGCCTGGACAGGACGCCAGTTTATCGCAGGGCAGCGATGACATTATTTAATCAATTATCAATAACTAATAATTGGAAATGTTGTTGATAAAGTAGATTCAATCATTTACAAGCACTGAATTGTACTGTCCTGAAGCTACCAGCAGAGGGCACAATTCACCTGGGTTCAAATTATTTGTTCAGATGGAAGAAAGAGGTGAAAAAAACAGGAACATTAACAACTGTCTCATAAGCAATCAAACTGCAAGTGTTAACAAGTGTTAGAAATAAATATCTTACCAGTCACCGCAGTGATGTTGACTCCAGTACTTCTGAGGTTCTCAAACACAGAGAAGAGAGTGAACGTGTATTGAGTTGCAGCAGAGAGAGATGAGACTATGTGAGTTACTGGTCCGTCTCCATCCGGTGCTCTGATGTTTGTCTCTGCACCATTGAACTGGAGGACAAAGCTGATGTCGTTTACTTTATCCCACTGCAGATTGATGCTGGAGTCAAGTTGTGTTAATGGTCTGAAGCCTTCTGGGTTTTGAGGAGCTGAGACAGAAATAGAAACCAACAAAGTAAGTTTAACCATCTGTTTAGTTTATTCATGTCCATCCGTTTTGCAAATTTCTACGGAGCCCCTAAAGGGACACGGATTTTTTTTATATATATAATGAGTTTTACCCGTGCGCGTAAAACCTTTAAGTGAGCATGTAAAGTTGTTTACTTGCAAGCAAAGTGGTAATGTCCTTATAATGAAGTCCCAGGTTAAAATATAGCTCAGCTAAATCCTGTAATGTCAGAGCAGGGAGCAACTGGATGGCTCCAGTTCAAGCAAAACTCATTGTTTTTAACTTGTTTTTACGCGCACACGTAGAACAACTTTTAAGGCGGGAATATACTCTACGCAGGTGGCTGCGTACTCTGCGTACGTGTCTGTTCGTCTCCCTGCGTACCTCGCGCTGACCTCGCGTACCACCCGAGTAGAGCCCGTCATACCGGTGGTGACCGATAGGGGGCAGTAAGCAGAGCAACAGTTGGAAAAGCTACTTATATTAAGTAGCAGAAGTAGTAGCAGCAGCAGCAGCAGCGGTAGCAGATTAGAAAAACGAACAAGTTTACAGGACAATATTGCATGATGTAGGAGATTATAACATCGTGTGAATGTGTTTGAGTGTGTATGAATGTTGGTGGTGGTCGGAGGGGCCGTTTGGCGCGACATGGCAGCCACTCTTCCGTCAGTCTGCAGGGCAGCTGCGGCTACAGACGGAGCTACCGGGAGGATGTGTGTGAATGAATAATTATCTCTGTAAAGCTCTGGGTGCCTTGAAGGAGCTATATAAAACCACAGCATTATTATTATTATTATTACTCTTTATTAATTTGTATTACTTATTTATATTACTTTTTTACCCCCTCCCCTGTGTGTGTTTGTGTGTGTACTTCTGCTACGTGAGTTTCCCCGTTGAGGGACTAATAAAGGACTATTTTATCTTATCTTATTATTATTGCTTATTATCAAAAATGGATAGTCTGTCCAGACTAATTTATCCGGCATTCTCCTTACCCATCTCAACAAGAATGACGAAACAATAAATCCAGTTAATTTTAAGTTCATATGGAGAAGTAGATGTCAATATATAAGAAAGATTGACATGGTAAAAAACTATGATGATGTTGAATGTGATCGATTTCAATATTATGAATGGTGTCTTGAAACTGAAATAGTTACAATCTTTCCTTATAAATAGACATTCCATCTGATTTATTGTTCCTAATATGATTCCAAGTCATTCATTCATTCATTTGCAAGTCATTCAATAGTATTTTTATTGAAAAACAGAGTATTTAAAATAAAATAAGTCCCGTCAATTGACTCCTGGCTCCCGGCTCCGCTTCCTCCCGGCTCCGCGGCTCGGCGCGTACCTCCGCCGGGGCTCGGCGGCCGGGGCTCGGCGGCCGGGGCTCGGCGGCCGGGGCTCGGCGGCCGGGGCTCGGCGGCCGGGGCTCGGGGCTCGGCGGCCGGGGCTCGGGGCTCGGCGGCCGGGGCTCGGGGCTCGGCGGGGGCTCCGGCATATTTTACCGGACAAAGTCCGGCAATTACCGGACAACGGAAACCCTGAGGGGAACCTGCATGGGGAACTTTCTCCAGGGGAGAGCAGCAGTGCCAGCCGGGATCAGACTGGGAACAGCGATACTAGCGGCCAGAGCGAGAACTGCAGGTCGCGTACGCGTTCAGTGTCTTTTTGAGAACGTGCACGTCGACGCGTCAAATGTACGCAGGATACGCAGGATACGCGTGACGTGACGTCACACGTATCCTGCGTCGCGCGTACGCGTTCTGAACGGCAAGTATATACGGCCCTTTAGGCGCTCACTTATAAGTTTTGCGAGAGCGCGTGAAACTTTTTAGTGAGTGCATTAACATTTTACGTGCTCACGTAAACAGCTTTACTTGCTCACTTAAAGGTTTCACGCACGCGCGTGAAACTCATTATATATATAAAAAAAATATGTGTCCCTTTAGGGGCTCCGTAAATTTTCTCTTTAGAAAATCAAGGTGTTGACCCCCAACTTTCATGCTGTCACGTGTCGTTGACTCTTCACAACATGGATCATTACTGTTCTTATACATTTGTATTGCAACCAACAAAGTCATTAACTTCTTCCTTCAATAAACATGTGATGTATACCCCCAACAACACCTGCAATGTCCCATTTTAATTTCTCCTTTCACAAAATGAATCTCATCAACTAAATATGATTTTAAAATTAAAGTGCAGGCTTACGTTCTGGCCAAGTTTTCTTTCATTGGGGCATTTGAGAAGTCCACAGAGGGTGAAAGGAATAAGTCAGATATTCAAGTTGCCTCTTTCCCCCACGCCTTAAGTTTATTTTGAACTAGCTATGATCTACTGAAGTAAGCAAGTTTATAAATGATGACTACAGTAATGCATTTTTAATATGTGGGACTCTTTAAAAAAGAAAAGATCTTACCAGTAACAGCTTTTAGTTCGATTCCGCTCCTTGTATTGTTCTCAAACACAGAGAAGAAAATGAACGTGTATTGAGTTGCAGCAGTGAGAGATGAGACTGTGTGAGTTACTGGTCCGTCTCCATCTGGTACGCTGATGTTTGTCTCTGTACCATTAAACTGGAGGACAAAGCTGAGACTATTGTTCACGATGTCCCACTGCAGAGTGATGCTGGTCTCATTCTGCTCTAAAGATCTGAAAATGTTTTGAGGAGCTGAAATGAAAGAAACATTTTTTTTAAGCAGTATTCTTTTATCCGTATATATTTTTTTGAAGTTTTCAGGATAAAAAGGTATCCAACGTAAAATAAATTTCATTTGAAAAGAAAACTATAAAATGTATGAAAATGTGGTTAGGAAAAAGGGAGCAGTACCTGCACAATACCCAACGTAGAGTGTGGGTGGCCGCACAAGTTTGTAGACGTAGTAGTATCCATAGCAGCGTTTGACCTGGATGGTGTGTGAGGGATAATAGCAGCAGGAACTAATCCAGGCACTACACACAGTGCGACTTTCAATTTCATTTGACTGTGTAGGATGAGGTTCTGTGATCCACAAAGGAACAAGAGTTCCACATCTGTATGCTTCAATGCATCTATCAGGCATCTCAGCACTGGTTTGCCCCAGAAACAAGCGATACCATCCTTGCCAGTTAATGTACCGGTCCCAATGAAAAGTCCAATGTCTGTTGTTTATTGAACGCCACTCATCATTGAGTACAGTGTAGGTCTCACAGGGGTCGATACACTGTGGTTTCCCATTTGTACTGATGCAGTCCGTACCAGAAGGACAAACTAGCTGTGCACAGCTGGGACCTTCAGAAGAAAGAAAAGAAAAGACTTGCAATCCTCTGTTACATATATCTGTCAGTTAAATTTGACTTTAACTGCCAATGCAGACATTAGGACTTTTGAAAAGGCACACATGTAGTGTGACAGCTGAACTCGGTATCAGCTATCACATGTTAAAACAGATGATCGCTTCCTGTTTCTGCCGAGTTAAAGTATACAAACCCTTTAACAATATACTGTAATGAGATGTTACACTGAGGAAGAGATATTTTTATCTTACCAGTCACCGCAGTGATGTTGACTCCAGTACTTCTGACGTTCTCAAACACAGAGAAGAGAGTGAACGTGTATTGAGTTGCAGCAGAGAGAGATGAGACTGTGTGAGTTACTGGTCCGTCTCCATCTGGTGCTCTGATGTTTGTCTCTGCACCATTGAACTGGAGGACAAAGCTGATGTCGTTGTTCACTTTATCCCACTGCAAAGTGACGCTAGAGTCAAGTTGTGTTAATGGTCTGAAGCCTTCTGGGTTTTGAGGAGCTGAGACAGAAATATAAACCAACAAATTAAGTTTAACCATCTGTTTAGTTTATTCATGTCCATCTGTTTTTGCAAATTTCATCTTTAAATCAATCAATGTGTTGACCCCCAACTTTCATTCTGTCACGTGTCGTTGACTCTTCACAACATGGATCATTACTGTGCTTATACATTTGTATTGCAACCAACAAAATCATTAACTTCCTTACTTCAATAAACATGTGATGTATACCCCCAACAACACCTGCAATGTCCCATTTTAATTCCTCCCTTCACAAAATGAATCTCATTGACTAAATATGATTTTAAAATGAAAGTGCAGGCCTACGTTTTCTTTCATTGGGGCATTTGAGAAGTCTGCAGAGGCTGAAACCAATTAGTCAGATTTTCAAGTTTCCTTTTTTCCCCCCATGTCATAAGTTTATTTTGAACTAGCTATGATCAGTCAGCACACACAGCGTCCCCGGCGAGATTTGAACCCAGGCCCTTCTAGCTGTGAGACAGATGCACTACTACACACACACACAAAACACTTTTTTTTTTTCTAATTTGATTTGATCTCTATTACTACTGGATAGTGGGTAAATGCCAAAGAAGCAAAACATCTTACCAGTGGCAGCTGTTAGTTGTACGCCACTGCTACTGACGTTCTCAAACACAGAGAAGAGAGTGAACGTGTATTGAGTTGCAGCAGAGAGCGATGAGATGGTGTGATTTACTGGTCCATCTCCATCTGGTGCTCTGATGTTTGTTTCTGTACCATTAAACTGGAGGACAAAGCTGATGTTGTTGTTTACTTTATCCCACTGCAAAGTGATGCTGGAGTCAACTTGTGTTAATGGTCTGAAGCCTTCTGGGTTTTGAGGAGCTGAGACAGAAATATAAACCAACAAAGTAAGTTTAACCATCTGTTTAGTTTATTCATGTCCATCTGTTTTTGCAAATTTCATCTTTAAATCAATCAATGTGTTGACCCCCAACTTTCATTCTGTCACGTGTCGTTGACTCTTCACAACATGGATCATTACTGTTCTTATACATTTGTCTTGCAACCAACAAAATCATTAACTTCTTCTTTCAATAAACATGTGATCTATACCCCCAACAACACCTGCAATGTCCCATTTTAATTCCTCCCTTCACTAAATGAATCTCATCAACTAAATATGATTTTAAAATTAAAGTGCAGGCCTACGTTTTCTTTCATTGGGGCATTTGAGAAGTCTGCAGAGGCTGAAACCAATTAGTCAGATTTTCAAGTTTCCTCTTTTCCCCCATGCCATAAGTTTTTTTTTTTTTTTTCTAATTTGATTTGATCTCCATTACTACTGGATAGTGGGTAAATGCCAAAGAAGCAAAACATCTTACCAGTGGCAGCTGTTAGTTGTACGCCACTGCTACTGACGTTTTTAAACACAGAGAAGAGAGTGAACGTGTATTGAGTTGCAGCAGAGAGAGATGAGATGGTGTGAGTTACTGGTCCGTCTCCATCTGGTGCTCTGATGTTTGTCTCTGCACCATTGAACTGGAGGACAAAGCTGATGTTGTCATTTACTTTAGTCCACTGCAAAGTGATGCTGTCATTTTGTGATGATGCTACGAAGACATCTGCATTGGGAGGAACTGAGACAGAAAAGAAGCAGTTAAAAAGAACATATTATAACCAAATTAGTATCAAATATTTACAAGATATATGATATCTCCTCTCTGCTGTGGAAAGAACCCGGGATTATGGGGAACGTCACGAGGTGCTGGCTAGATATAGTCGAGTTATAGATACGTCAGCAATCCTCAAACTTGGTGGTGGAATCCTGAGGTAAATGGGGGACCTCAGGCTGAATAAGTCCTATCAAGCTTGGTCATCTTTTTCTTTTATTAGTAGCTAGAGGGGCTACTATTTTCCTATGGGAAGGAGGGTCTGGTGCACATTATTATTTACATCTCCTACCTGGCAGATTTTAAAGTCGATATGGGCTCTAAAATGCTCCAACATGGGAACAGGGGGGGTTGTTAGAGAATGGGACTGATGTGATGTGGGGATAACATTCTAGAAATAATATGACCTGTGAGTTCAAGACCATTTAAAGTTAATTGAGGGATTTTGTGGTAAAATAAGAGATGATACAATGATCATGATGAGATGTGACCAAATCGTAAACCAGCATGGAAGTTGGGGGTGGATGATGGACAGAGGCGGAGGGTCATGTTGTTTATACATGTTGTGAAGCAGAGTGTGGTGTGAGGCATGACACTCAAGGTATTTACCTAAACAGAGGGAGGGATAGCAAAGTTATCAATGGATAATGAAAAACTGTCAGAGATGGACTGTGTGGATCTAGTGGCAGCAAGTAGAAAACGTTTATTGCTGTTAAATTTGAGGAAGTTGTGGGGGAAAAAAGAGGTGTGGTAGTACAGGTAGAACTGGCTATCATCTTGGCTCTTGTCCAGTTCTTTTTTAGGGAAAATGTTTCCTATTGGCAGTCGTTCAAACACATCTACCATGCACATCGTCTCTATAACTGCCTTGTCACCAACTTTATAATCTGATCTGATGGGCTCTGATTGGTTTAAGGTGCTGGCGCCATCCACTTCTGGGCAGACTGGTTACTGCTGGTAAGATTAGTAAACTGTGTCATAAAAAAAAAAAAAAAAAAAAAACATTCTATGTTATATATTAAATTGTTTATATATTAAGATGCATATATATACTTAAAGTTTTTACCAAACTTGGTATGAACCATTAATATATATGCAGACAAAAAAAAAAAAAGGTTAGCAAATTGTTGGAAACTATAAACCTTCCTAGAGTGATGGCCACAACAATCAATCCTCCAAGATCTGTCATAATTGCTTTCCTCATGAGGATTGTGTTAATTTCCACCTGAGTGGTCCAGGAAAGCAATATACTAAAACCTCTGCTTTTATAGTCCCCTCGCTTGCTGATAATCAGTGGAAACAGTTGGCACTGTACATATATGTTCCTCTATGCATCAATTTAGTGTTGGCTGACTTGCACAACAATACGTGTGGAAACGATGCAATATATGAGAATTGATATTTGTTGATGATTACATTTATGTTATGTTTTGCACATAGTTTATATGTTCATCACTAGCCTTGTTTCAACCATGAATCACTGCAATATTTGGCAGCAGATAGTTAAAGACGTTACCTGTTATGTAACAGATGGAAGGGAAGGTGAGACTGCAGTCTTCATCTGACCATCGTCCTGAGTCACTGAATCCTGCAGCGATACACTGTTCTGCGTTTGAGTTTGGTTGACCAGTGACCCAGTGTTGGAACAGCGAGTGGCTCCCATCAGACCACTGTCTCTGGCCATACAGACCAATCCACACATTAGCGCCATTTGCCAGGTTTGTAATGATGGTATTTTCAGTTTGATTTCGTATACTGAGGGGACAAAAACATCAAAAAAACAGTTTATAGCTTGTTTAAAAACATTCAACCATCAATGGAACGTTAAAAATCGTTCAAAAGGCTTTACAGTCGATTTTAGAAATCATGACAAAGGAACTTATCGCATCATCACATCTGATGACGTTGAATGCAGACACACAGTAATGTTTTCGGTTTCTGCAATTAGGAAAAGAGGACTATGTTTTAAAGGGCAGCACGGTGGCTTAGTGGTTAGCACTGTTGCCTCACAGCAAGAAGGTCCCCGGTTCGACTCCCAGGCCCAGCAGGACCTTTCTGTGTGGAGTTTGCATGTTCTCCCCATGTTTGTGTGGGTTCCCTCCGGTTACTCCGGTTTCCTCCCACAGATGCTAGGTTAATTGGTGATTCTAAATTGCCCGTAGGTGTGTGTGGCCCTGCGATGGACTGGTGACCTGTCCAGGGTGTAACCCCCGCCTCTCGCCTGAAATGAGATAGGCTCCAGCAGACCCCCGTGACCCTGCAAAGGATAAAGCGGGTATAGATAATGGATGGATGTTGTGTTATGTTTTAGCAGTTTGTGTCCAATAAGAGTTGATTTCCCAGAACGTTATGGCTTGGTGGGGAAACAATACTAAAATGTGTGTGTGTGTGTGTGTGTGTGTGTGTGTGTGTCTTTGATACACACACATGCTTGTATTATACTAAAAGGATACCAAAAATGTAATGTATTATTTAAGTTTGTTTGTTGTAACCAGATTTTTAGAAAATTACTTTTGACTAAACCATAAACTCTAAACATTTTTCAATTAAGTATTTTAATAAGCCTCCTTGTTTGCATTTCATCACAGTGAAAAACAACCACTGATATATATATAATAATAATAATTAATAATAATAATTTTTTCCCTTAGAGTCCCACAATGGGGAAATTATTTTTCTCTGCATTTGCAGTGGTCGCCATGCAAAGGGCACGGCGCCCGGGGAGCAGTAAGGGTTAAGGGCCTTGCTCAGGGGCCCAAGGTGGTTGACTTTTGGTTGCAATCTGATGCAATATACAAGTTATATAAAATAAATTGACACATTAAGAACATACAAACTGATATCTCACATTTTGCTAAATATTAAAATCAGTCTAAGATTGCATCCCCACTTAAAATGTGATTTAACCCTTAAACAGGCATCATGCACCAGGAGATACAATGTCTTTAACATCCTGTAGGGGGCTTGATTGGAAGTTTTCACCAATTAACTTATCATTTATCAAAAGTCTTGTCTTGTGTTAGTATGTAGGTCACATGATTAGGTTCAGGTTATCTGTCATCGTTTAGTCAGCCTGATCAGAAATCAACATGGCCGCCAGTGGTGCAGGACCTGCTTCCCAGGGGGTAAGTAATTAAATATTAATCATAGTTATTTTCAATAAAACAATAATATAAATTCATAAAACTAATTATGACTGTTGTCATAATGTGCTAATGAAGAAAAAATGTTCTAACTGTGTTTGTAGTGTTATTTAGCAACTTTTGAAATGTATGTATCCCACAAGATACGTTGCCAGATTAGGGGTAGAAATGGTAGAAAGTTGGTCAATGTGTATTATTCAAGATTTAGTTTAAAACTGCTAGATGTGTTAATATTCACTGCAAAAACAGATATTATCATGTACATGTATGTACATTATGACAGTATAACCATATATTTTGTTCTATATATTTTCCTGCAGGGCATGACAGTTAGCTCTTTTTATGGCAAGGCGGGTACAAAAATGAGAGAGAGGAGAGTGATTGAGGAGATCCCTGCAAGCTCTTCAGACTCAGACTCAGACTCAGTCAGTGGTGAAGATGAGGAAGTCATTTTCAGGCAGCAAGAGATAGCGGCAGCAAGTGAGGATAGTTCTACTGAGGAGGAGGAGGAGACGGATCAAAAGTCCAAAAAAGCCAAGGGATTCAGGTGACAGCTAGGGACACTTACATGTGCGATCTTGCAGAAACCTCTTAAGTGCAAACCATAATAATTGTATGTAATTATGTAATATCTGATGTGAA
This sequence comes from Cololabis saira, assembly GCF_033807715.1. Taxonomy (NCBI): domain Eukaryota; kingdom Metazoa; phylum Chordata; class Actinopteri; order Beloniformes; family Belonidae; genus Cololabis; species Cololabis saira. Next base: position 34,914,438 of record NC_084603.1, read on the forward strand.
AAACGCAAACCTATTGTATGGTCGTAATAATTACTGAACTTGGAATGCTAACCAGCTAACTTCAGTCTGTACTTGCTTCTTATACAGTACGGCTTTGTCCACACAGCATTGCACAGTTGTACACAATGCATGCCTGCACAATGTACATGTTGTGTTTTGTTTGTATTTTGGGTTTTGGATTTATAAGAATATTGTGTGTAGTTCATCATAAGGGAGAGATTAGTATCTGGGGTACTTACAAATATTGACAAAGTAAGAAGTTAACTAATTTCATAACTGTGCACGTACTACCTCTCTGTGTTTTTTTTCACAGCTGGCGGAAGAAGAGGTTTGAGCACCAGTCAACAGCAACTGCCAGTGAATTCAGAGCACCTGATGAGCTGTATCCTCCTCGTAGCTACTTTGCCCGTTTTTTTGATGACGATCTGTTTCAGCATATTGCTGAACAGACAAATCTCTACAGTTGTCAACAAATTGGAGCCAGCATTAACACCACTTTGGAAGAGCTCAAGTCATTTGTTGGCATTAAGCTAATCATGGGAGTGGTAAGAATGCCATCTATGGATGATTATTGGGCAGAAGGCACACGTTATCCCAAAATAGCTGATGTGATGCCGGTAAAAAGGTTTAAATGCCTCTCAAGATTCATCCACTTTCAGGATAATGAAACATCGAACCCTGCCCAGGATCGGCTCTGCAAAGTCACACCAGTGCTGGAGCATGTAAGGAAGAAATGTCTGGAAATTGATAGCGAGAACCAGTTCTCCATAGACGAGATGATGGTCCCTTACAAGGGAACAAAGGCTGGGTCTCTCCGACAATATCTTCCAAGCAAACCTCACCATTGGGGTATCAAGATCTTTGTTGGAGCAGGTGTTTCTGGGATAGTGTATGATTTCCTCACATACACTGGAAAGAGCACATTTGGCATAGCACAGGGTCCTGTCAAAGAAATTGGAGTTGGAGCCAATGTTGTTGTTCAACTCTGCAAGACCATCAGGAACCCCTCAGAGTGTGTGGTCTATTTTGACAACTTTTTCACCTCTCTACCACTCATTGTGCACCTGAAGGAGTCCTTTGGCTTGCGAAGTCTGGGAACCATCCGCAAGAACAGGCTAAAGGGATGCATCCTTGAGGATGACCGTGCTCTGCTGAGGCAAGGAAGGGGCAGCTATGACTACAGGTTGGATAATGAGGCAGAAGTGGCTGTTGTAAAATGGGTTGACAACAAAGCAGTCACTCTAGCTAGCTCCTGTGCTGCTGTAAGCCCTCTTAAAGAAGTCAGACGATTCTCCAGAGAGAAGAGAAGAAGAGTTGGTGTTCCTTGCCCAAACATTGTGTCCCAATACAATGTCCACATGGGAGGAGTTGACCTTGCTAACATGATGGTGGCCTTGTACCGCACCCCTGCAAAATCACACCGGTGGTACATGTGCCTCTTTTGGCAAATGGCTGATATAGCCATCAACAATGGATGGCTGCTCTATCGCCGAGATGCCAAAAGCCTTGGTATGCAAAAGCACAAAAAGCTGAAGACATTCAGGTTGGAGGTTGCAGATGCCCTTATCAACGGTGGAAAGAAGAAGGGAAGGCCCTCCAAGGGAAGGGAGGAGGATGTGCCCAGTCCCACCAGGTGCATCCAAAGACCAACAACCCCAAGACCTGTGGCTGATGTCCGCTATGATCAAGTGGATCACTTCCCGGTTTTCATTGACAAGGGAAGGTGCAGGTTTTGCTCAGATGGACAGACAACAATCTACTGTCAGAAATGTGGTGTTTGCCTGTGCATCGTCACTGGGAAAAGCCCACGCAACTGCTTCCAAATATTTCACAAAAAGTGAATAAAGAGAGGAAGTGAGAGGCATTGTAGTTAATTTTTATGTGCCTTGTCCTTTTTAAATCAGTTTTGTTTTTACGTTACTTTTTATGCACCAAAAGATGATGCAAGATGTTCCTGTTGGAGGTTTCATTGGTAAAACTGAAAGAAATCAATTTTAAAATTAGTATGTATGATGTAAATGACAACAATGTATAATATATGTTCATCAAATTAAACATTGAAATGTTTACCATTTTGACTCCGTTTATACCTTAATAGGGCAACGTATCTTGGGAGATACAACTCATAAAATCTTTAATATACAAAAAAAAAAAAATTTAATTGTGGAAATGTTTTACTTAGGGGCAAATGAGATAAGTAGTGACATTAAATTATTTTTTACAACTCATTTTCCACTCCTGCCTGTTTAAGGGTTAATGAATAGAATACGTTTAAAAAAAAGAAGTCTATATGCCTTCATTAGTGTGCACAGTACCTGACTAAATCTACATAGTTCTCCCTGCAGTATTTCTGGGAGTCAGTCCAGTTGAGTGAAATGCCAGGAATAACAAAGGACGCGGCGTAATTTACTGTTCCTGCAAATACACATTTAAAAGTAATGAACGGCAGAATTAAATAACACCAGAAGAAATAAAGGCCAAATTATTAAGCTGTTTTAATACATCAGGATTCATTAGGATAAATTGTTACTGGAAATATCATGAAAAAAAACTCACCATTGTAGCATACGAAAAGTCTATTCCTCTTGCAGACATTGTCATTCCATAAGCCGGAGGATCCACTAACAAGTTCGCCGCAGTACTCACTTCCATCGACATTGTTGGGCTCGTGAGAAAACCAGTTTCTAAAAGCAGTCTCCCCTTCACCATAGAAGCTGCTGTCATTTATAGACCATCTCCAACTGTTTTCCCAATCATCAAAAAGTCCTATCCAAGCCTTGCCTATTGAAAGAAATGGTCAGAATGGAGAGGAGCGTTTTCCAAAGCTGCCTGACCCAAAACTGTATTTCTTTTAAATGCTTTTCTGTGTTCATGGCAAAATTTATTCAAATCCTGGTCGTCGCTTTGGGAATTTAAAGCTTACAGTATGTTTCAAAAGTACAAATCTACCATTGAGGACTCACCAGTAAAGTTTGATGTGTTTACAATAGCGAGATCAGCTGTCTTTTCTATGGTGGCCAGGTCCGTGTAATCACGTCTGCAGAGACTCTGAGCATCTGTCCAGTTCAGCTGCGTGTTCACAAAGTAGTACTGACGAGTCTGGGCCAAGGCAGCCCTGAACACTGCCCCTGGAAATGAAAACATGCCTGTGATATTTCTGTTTATTTATCTTTTAACCTGTACTGTTTTTGCACTAATTATTTTACAGTGTATATGAAAAGCTACAGCGGTTATGATGGTACTTGAGCGTAGTAACTAACAAAAAAAAATTCAAACAAGACATCTGATTATGTTTGTCATCTATGTAAAGTTTACTGTGAGAAGATTGTTCCTCCTAGTGTTTGTAAGTAAGTGTTTCTGACACTTTAGAAAAATCTCCAGATCAACACCATTTTTATATTCATGTATCGATGATTTTATCTTCTCTTGGCTGGACTAATGAACTCCCAGTCCAACGTTCATAAACATCCTACCTGCTTTTGTTGCACTGCTTTTCTTTCTTTCCCATACTGCACTACTTTTTATTTTTCATTCCAAAAAAAAAATCTATTAAAAAAATCTGTTGAACTGATTCAAATGTTTAAATTACCCCTGGACAGAAAAGTGTGTTTCTATGCAGCATTAATAAAAAGCAGTTTAACAGCGAGTAAAACAAAAACAAAACCAATTAAGAATAAAATAGGGACTAACCTGTTAGCACAAAGACAATCAGCCTGAGATCCATGACTCAAATCTTTGAAAAGATGCTTAATGTTAAATCTGTATAAAATGCTCACGTTGAAATTTTGAAAATAAATCACATCCGTAAAATATTGCATTAGCAGTACAGATTGCACTCACCATTCAAATTTCAAACTCTTCCTTGAAACTAAACCACATCCCAGAAGTCTTGAATGTTAACTGATGTCCACTTGTTCTCGTTGTTTTAATTTTGTTAGGGCACAGATGCAGTACATGATGATAGAGAATAAAAATGTGATCCAGCCTGTTTTACTGTTTTAGAAGAAATAGTGGCACAGATATGTATCATACGGTAAGTTAATCAAAAATCTAAGAAAATGAAGAAAAACTGGGGGTTAAGATCGTCATCGTCTTCCTCTTGCTCCTTACATAGATCCATAAATAAGATTGAGTAACTACAATGGACCACGGAGAGAGTTGATGTATAAACACTGCTGGAGTTGCCCGAACTAGCTCCCTGAGGGCTGCCTTAGTAGTCCTGATGAGTTTACATTCACCTCAAGCTGTTAACTCACTTGTAATTTTGAGAAGCTCTCTAGAAATAAAGAAAAAATACTGTTTCTCCATTTCTGTTTTTTGCTTAAATCAAAGAAGTACACGTTCTGAACTGTACTACTCCAAGTATAAAAATAAAAAGTAACCTTTTCACTTAGCCCAAAAACTCCTTAAAGGAGACCTATTATTGCATTTAATGTTTATTTTAAACAGGCCTTGCCCTTGAATGTCTTAAAAAAAATCAAAAGCTTGTTTTTTCTACATAAATCAGAAATTCAGCCGGTGCGCCATGTCTCTAGTTTTACCGCTTTTAACCTCCTATTCTGTGAGGGATTCTGAGGGGCGGGGAGGCTATGATAATGAGGCTCTGTGCTGATTGGCTGCCTGAATGACGTGTAGGAGGGGAGGGAACAAAGCCTCTCTCCGGGAAGAAGAGCAGCAGCTGCATAAACTATTAATCCGTGTTCCATGCGATGCGATCGAACTTCAGTGACAAAATCAATTCCATTGCTTTGTTTTTTTTGTATTGGACTGTCCTAACTGGCCGCGAGTTTAACGGTTTCAGTGTGGACAGAGAGCGTCCGATGTCACGCAGCCTGACGCGATAGTCGGACGCTCTCATGCAGTTATGACACGGTGTAAACGGATCTTAAAGCCTGAATTACGGTTCTACGTTAAAATCGACGCATACCCTACGCCGTAGGCTCTGCGTTGGTGAAACGCGGAACCATAAATCAGCCTTTAGTTACCTGAAGAGGGAAAAGTTTGTTTGTTACCAGATTTTTAGAAAATTACTTTTGACTAGACCATAAACTCTAAACATTTTTCAATTAAGTATTTTAATAAGCCTCCTTGTTTGCATTTCATCCCAGTGAAAAACAACCACTGCACTGACAAATGATGTGATAGAAAAATAAATAAATAAATCCCTGCACTGGTCCTAAAAAAATCCCACGTGTGATGTATATATACAAGTTATATAAAATAAATTGACACATTAAGAGCATACAAACTGATATCTCACATTTTGCAAAATATTAAAATCAGTCTAAGATTACATCCCCATTTAAAATGTGATTTAATGAATAGAATACGTTAAAAAAAAAAGAAGTCTATGTGCCTTCATTAGTGTGCACAGTACCTGACTAAATCTACATAGTTCTCCCTGCAGTATTTCTGGGAGTCAGTCCAGTTGAGTGAAATGCCAGGAATAACAAAGGACGCAGCGTAATTTACTGTTCCTGCAAATACACATTTAAAAGTAATGAACGGCAGAATTAAATAACACCAGAAGAAATAAGCTCCTCAGTGGCAGGGCACCGGGGGTGGATGAGATTCGCCCTGAGTACCTCAAGTCTCTGGATGTCGTAGGGCTGTCTTGGTTGACAGGCCTCTGCGACATTGCATGGAGGAAGGGGACAGTACCACTGGAGTGGCAAACCGGGGTGGTGGTCCCTCTGTTTAAAAAGGGGGGCCGGAGAGTGTGTTCCAACTATAGGGGGATCACACTTCTCAGCCTCCCCGGGAAAGTCTACGCCAGGTTACTGGAGAGGAGAATACGGTCGATAGTTGAACCTCAACCAGGAACAATGCGGTTTTCGTCCCGGTCGTGGAACACTGGACCAGCTCTACACCCTCCGCAGGGTGCTCGAGGGTTCATGGGAATTTGCCCAACCAGTCTACATGTGCTTTGTGGAGGGGCCGGAGGGGATCCGGTTTGGGAACCTCAGGATTTCATCTCTGCTTTTTGCGGATGATGTTGTCCTGTTGGCTTCTTCGAAGCTGGAGGAAGTGTCTGGGGTGAAGGAAGTCTGGGCATCCCTGCTGAGGCTGCTGCCCCCGCGACCCGGGAACCGACAAGCGGAAGAAGATGAGTGAGTGAGTTATATATATATATATATATATATATATATATAAATAAATAAATCGACGCGTACCGCGCCGCACCGCGCCGTAGGCTCTGCGTTGGTGAAACGCGGAAATCAGCCTTTAGTTACCTGACCGGGTCACCTCGTCTTCACACAGGAAGATTTAATTGAATTCTAAACAGGTACACCACAGTTATTTACTGATTCCTCATCATTTCATTTCTTATGTTACAAGACAAATGAATCATGTAAACTGTAAATAAATCAAAACACTGAAGGTTCACAAATGGCAACTTTATTGTTAAAAAAAATAAAAGAACATAAGTTGTATATAAATAACATGTATGCACTATTGCTGGCTCAAGGAAGGACCGTGCGTCTTCTGAAGGTGTCGTTGAAGCTTCAGGTGCTTGGAAGATCTGAAACCATAAACAGAAAAAAAATGTATTACGGTACTAATAGAGCTCGTTAACATGGAGTAACACCGGAGCTAAGCTAAATACTTAGCCCATGCAAAGATCATACTTGTAAACAAATATAAATAACATAAAAAATGAACGTCACTTACTGCTGACTGGCTGTATGCAGTTGCCGGGTCCGTACTGTTGTTACTGATCCTTTTATGAGGGTAAGTATCGATGCAAAACCTAATTTCTACTGTCCCACGCTGTGGAAACAGCCACCGCTTCTGAACAATGGCGGAAGCTGCAGCATAGTTTGCATTTTGGTGACGTAACGAAAATGCACAAATCTGAACGGCTCGTAAAAGACTCATGACACTGGAAGGAACCTCTGGGCGGGGTGAACAGACCCCGCAGAATTTTGTTGCTTTCCTCCTTCTCTGAGTTGGCAGGGTGAGGGGAGACCACTTTCATGTGCGGATTAATGCACAGGCTTCCCTAGGCTGCAGCCTAGGGGCCCCAGGTGTGGAGGGGCCCTTGGATTGGTCAGACTATTTTTTTGAAATGTAAATACACTACAATGGTGTAAAAAAAAAAGTGAACTCTATTGGTCCGTGGGGTGATAAACAAACAAAAAAGCACTGATTGGGCAAACATGGGTCACTTCTATCCAATCAGCTCATTGATTTGATTTGTCGTTCTTCCGTCACAATGCTGTCGCCTGTCAATCTGAAGGCTGATTTATAGTTCCGCGTTACACCGACGCAGAGCCTACGGCATAGGGTACGCGGCGTCGCACACCGTACGATTTAACCCGGAACCATAAATCAGCCTTTACAGCGTCAAAATGTCCGACAAGAAACTCAGTGGCGCTCAGAAAAGTAAAGTGCAGCGGGAGAAAGAAAAAAGGGGACAAGCAATTATTAATGAAGATTCCAAAGCTAACAGGGTATTTTAAGTCTGGTGGTTGTCAATGACAACAAGAAAAAAACAAGCAGATGAGACAACTGAACCGGGCCGTGACAGGTTCAGAGGACGGAGACTACAGTCTGTGTTTCCAAATGTTGATATAGCACTGACTCTTTTTGACTTTACCTGTTACCAATGCCAGTGGGGAGCGTTCATTTTCAAACTTGGACTTGTGAAGAATAAACTGAGATCCACAATGGGCCAAAACAGACTCAATCACCGTCTTTGATGAGCATTGAGAGTGATATTCTTAGAAAACTGGATTTTACCAGCCTCATCAAAGACTTCTGTTACACATGGCACAAAATTACTTTTTTCTGGGAGAACATGATGCATAAGGGGGGCCCCAGAGAAAAAATAGCCTAGGGGCCCATGGCTACCTTAATCCTCCTCTGACCACTTTATATATGTTAAAGCAAGAAAAAATGTGTTTTTCATAATAATAGGTCCCCTTTAAAAGATGCACAAAGAAAAGTCTACAATTATTCGCTCAAAAGGTTCCCCCCACAAGTCACTATTCCTCTGCTGGAAGAAGGTGATGTTTCACACTGGTCTGGAAGAAGATAAGGTCGTTACAGCGACTTAGTGAAGCAAACTTAATGTAGGAGAAAATGTGTTTTATTTTGATAAAATATAATATTGTTGTGCATACAGTGGAAAGTCAAATTCGATTTTCACATGTTGTGTTCCAAAAGCATCCATTGAAAAGATAGGTTACAGTTTGCAGCTGCATTTGGGCACAAAAATCTTAATTTTGAAGACTTTGTCCTTTGATCTGATGAGAGTAAATTTGAACTGTTTGGTCATAAATGTCATTGTTATGTTTGGAGCTAAAAGGTGAGCTAAACGCCTCAAAACACCACCCGAATGGTGACTAATTGGGATGTCAGGATTGTGTTCTTGGGCTCGTTTGCTGCAGGAAGAACTGGTGAACTTCACAAAATAGATCCCATCATAAAAGGAAGAAGATTATGAGGCTTTGTTGAAGCAATGTCATCAGCAAAACAGTTCAAGTTGGGCATGGACGGGTCTTCTAAATGGACATTGTCCCCAAGCATACTTGTGCTTGTTTCCATTAGCGGGGGTTAGTGCAGGAACTGAAACACCTGATCCCCTCCTTGGTCCTTTCAGCAACTGTGTCTCCATTTCAGTTTTGGAGCTGGTAGGATCAGCTCACATGATCTGAACAATCCACAGCACTAAATGGCAGTAATGCACCACTATCCTGGTTTGCTGGATGCAATTTTGCTGCAATGTAAGTGTAACACAGATAACCCAACACTTATATCACCTTGCAATAAGCTTGACTACTGTATTAATTAAAACACAGAAACCTTTTATTTCAAAGGAACAAGAAATATTGAATTCACATCTGTTATTCCAAATAATAATTCCTCAATAAAAAATAATAAGAAAAGCAAGTGTCCCTTCACAGCAGCAATCTGCTGTCGCAATGTCTCTTTGTGGTAGCGGTCTGCCGTTTAATGTCACTGTCTGTTAAAGTCCGATCCGTCCAAATGTATTCAGTCCGTAGTGTACGTGTGTGCTACCCGGGTAGTGTGTGTTTTGCGCGCATTCTGGTTCAGAGATCTCAAGGGCTTATCTGTTTCGGGAGCAAAGCCTCTGCGATGCAGATAGCAAAGGGTGCTGGGTGCCTCCTATCCTGCCCTGGCCATGGACAGAAACCCTGGTCGCTGATCAACGCTGTCTTACCAAGATGTAGACCAACAAAAAAAAACAACCTGCCATTGCAGAGAATAAAATCAATATTAATCACTGTACAGTATTTTATCTCTTTCTTCAAATCACAGTGTAACTTTAAATACTGACCAAATTCAGAAATAAATAATGAATTACATATTGTGAGCACTGGATCTATATCACAGTCAGCATTTACGTGTTCAACAATATTAAATTAAACATGTTACACAAATCTTGTATCTCTTTTCATCTTACTCACAAATAACATACTTTGATTTTGCAAAGTACCTTTTTACAGCTTTAATCGTTGCAACATGGACTGCAATTTACTGTATACCATATGGAAACAACAAAAAACATTATACTATATGTGCACAACTTATGGGCATCAAAACCACATACAGTACAAAATAATACTTCACTCTGCCTCATGGTGATGAGGGAGGAAAAACAAACATGGCGTCCCGTCATGACGCAGTAAAATTAAAGTTACTCTCTTCAAAATAACCCCACTTCCATTAAACCAAAATCGGCTTAATCTTACAAAAATAATATGTCTATAATGTTTCCACTTGACTCTGATTGGTTTTTGGTTATAAAACATGTTCAACATCGGTAAAATAATAGATTAACTCATCCGTTTCAGTAACTAGAAACATAACGTGCTACAGCTTATTTGCATACTAAATTGATACACTCACCGGAGTTCACGTCGAGTCTAACTCAAAACAAAAACAAATCCTCCGGACAAAACAATCTTACATCTTCCCTTTGGCAATCAGGAACAAACTTGGAGTCTTAGAAAACTTATGAAAACAAATGAAATAAAGTAGTATTCATCAGCCGACAAAGTTCGTTTTTATCTAGTCTTGTTAACTCAGGCTAGACTCTTCTTCTGCGTGCATCAGTACGCAAAAACGGTACACAAAACAAAACGTATACACAAGGCGCCATCTAGCGGTCATTTTGTAAAACCACAATCCTTGTGAAAAAACGCAGTTATCTTATAGATTCACTCATGTGAGATGAATAAACAAAGTATGAAGGATGATAAAACAAAATAAAATAAAATAAAATGAACTTAACCCATTGTTCAACTTTATGTGGGTTACATAAGAAAGCAAAAATGCAAATGAAGCTACATAAAGCCTCTCCATAGAAGCCCTGCCCCCCCCAAAAAACGAAAACAAAACAAAATTGTCCAGAATTGTGTGCATCCGGAATCATGAAGATTTTACTTTTATTTTATGTCCAGATACTGATTGAATTCACAATGAAAAGTAAAAAAGAGGGTTTTTTGTGCAAGAATTTGGATTTGTGGATGTGGAATTTTGCAAGGATAATCCGCAAATTAATAATAAATGTTTCTTTTGGCTTTGTTCTAATCGTTACATGGTCAAAAACACCAAACAACACATCCTTCCAAAATAATTTGAAATCAGTTTCAATGCTTTCAGACACAAAATTACACATATCTCTCCAAAAAGTTTGAACAAAGAGGCACAGCCAGAATAAGTGAGTCATTGTTTCCCAATTTGCAGAACAAAAAGTACATTTTGAATAAATATTTCTTTTGAATCTTTTTACAATGTGATCATTTGTAGGATAGAATGTATGAATTAACTTAAATTAAATTTCTTTAACTTTGTTTGTCACCAGGTATTGGTTGGGTGAGAGCCAGACCTTTTTCCAGTTAATATTTTCTACATATTTATTACAATATGGGATCACGTATGGAACTGCAGAGATATCCCTTTTAGCACGGTGGCTTGGTGGTTAGCACTGTTGCCTCATAGCAAGAAGGTTCCCGGTTCGACTCCCAGGCCCGGCAGGGTCTTTCTGTGTAGAGTTTGCATGTTCTCCCCGTGCTTGCGTGGGTTTCCTCCGGTTACTCCGGCTTCCTCCCACAGTCCAAAAACATGCATAGTAGGTTGATTGATGATTCTAAATTGCCCGTAGGTGTGAGTGTGAGTGTGTCTGGTTGGGTGTTTATATGTGTCCCTGTGATGGACTGGTGACCTGTCCAGGGTGTAACTCCTGCCTCTCACCGGAAAATAGCTGGGATAGGCTCCAGCAGACCCCGTGACCCTGCAAGGATAAAGCGGGTATAGATAATGCCCTAACTCAACCATTACACCAAGCTGCAACTAGAGTCAACCCAACTCAACCTTTTGGGATGTTTTTCAAAAGAAGACCAGAGCTAAGATTTTATATAGTCAACGTCAGAATAACGGTTATTTGTCTTCCGGCAGCTTTATAAAGCGAGCTGAAATGATTAATGGAAATGTAAGTAAAGGTCTAGTTCCTCTAAAACTCTGCAGCTGATGTTGTTGTTTATTAAAATATCCAATTAAGACGAAATGCGAGAGACAGTTAAAGATGAACATGACTCTTTTCATTCAATTTACTGTAAAGGGTTCCTGTATTTTATAATATTTTTATGTAATAATAAAGGATTCATAATCATGTAGCCCCCCCCCCAACAATTCCCCCACCATGTGACCTAATAACTCCAAGCCTAAAATGATTTGTGGATTGACGAGAATTAACTTAGACAGACCTCTTTACATTGTATTTGAATAATTCCTAGATTTCATGTTATTTGTATGAAAAAGTTTTTTTTTATTTTTAGAAAATTATTCTAATACATTTTTCACATCAGGTGACTGGGTTACTCCATAACTAAGCCAAATCATTATATTACTGTGGACAAATAAGATGCCTCTTTCCACTGTATTTGAATACGTTTTTACTTTTATATTATGGATGCTATTGAGTTAATTTACAAAAACAAATCAAAAAACTGCATTAACATGGTTTGATTAATTCAGTTGGTAATTTATTGATGCTCCTTAAACTTACATTTAAATACACCGCAGAGTGAAAGCACATGGGTAATCTGATAACGGGGAATTATTTAGAAATAATACTATCCTAATTATAAATACATGAAACCAGTGGTAAGTTGGACTTCCGTGAGGTTGTTAGGGCTTGTCTCACTTGTAAGTACCTCAGACTCCACCTCAGAATCCTTTCACCAAAACGCTGCCGACCATATCCAGACTTGAGATGTTATTTAACTGGGATAAACTGGGAGGTCGGAGGCCCTAAACTGTCAAACCGCTCTCTAAAACAACAAACCACCACCTCAGCACGCTGAAAATAAGTACATGCAATTCTCTCTCAGTTGCACCGGATTAGTGACGTCACTAACCCAAACTGACCAATTAAAGCAACCCTTTTCTACAGTTTTTTTTAATTGACTGATTTCTTGCCATATATGTTTTATTTAATTTAGGACCGTTACAGTGCACGTGTGCATCCAAGAGGCTAGAACACTGCTGGCAATTAGCGTATTTTTAAAACCTTTACTATTCATTTATAATAATAATAATAATAATAATAATAATAATAATAATAATAATAATAATAATAATAATAATAATAATAATAATAATAATAATAATAATAATAATAATAATAATAATAATAATAATAATAATAATAATAATAATAATAATAATAATAATAATAATGGCTTAGTGGTTAGCACTGTTGCCTCACAGCAAGAAAGTCCCCGGTTCGACTCCCTGGCCCAGCAGGGTCTTTACAGTATATACAGTATGTGTCCCTGTGATGGACTGGTGACCTGTCCAGGGTGTAACCCCTGCCTCTCACCGGAAAATAGCTGGGATAGGCTCCAGCAGACCCCTGTGACCCTGCAAAGGATAAAGCGGGTATAGATAATGGATGGATGGATGGATAATAATAATAATAATAATAATATTAATTATTGGTCAGTATGCATTGAATTTTACTCACCGAAAGGTGTCCTCTGCTTTGTTAGACAATGAGCAGTGGGCTGCCATTTTTCCGGTGCCTGGGCAGCATTTAGGGTAAAGTGCCTTGCTCAGGGGCTCCACAGGAACACTGAAACCCTCAGTTCCTTTAAATCAAGAAAAACTCCTTGGTTTGCGTTGTTTAAGAGGTGACATCTACGTCATTTTCAGCTTCTGTTTGCCGTCTCAGAAAAAATACCTCAAATTCTACACTGATACCAGATGAAACACAATTATATCCCTATGTACATTTTTGTTTTCTTTTTCAAAAAAGCTTAATTCATCTATTTACTGACGTAACACAGTCTTATAACTTAGTCTTGGACAGTCTGAGTCTGAATGATGCCAGCTGTTCAGATGTGCAGGTTTCTGTGATGTCACAGTCTCATCTCTGAGTACAATTATTTAGCTTTCCCTCTTTTGCTCCACACAACTTTACATCATATTGTATTGAATGTGCCATGGACGTATGTTTCACGAAACCTCCACTTAAAAGATGCCCCCTCCACAGAGAAGGATGCCGTGGAGTCTGTTGACTCATGTTACCCTGTTGAAGCAGCTGCTATGAAGAACGCTTTGAAAATGAGCAGAGCTGTTGAAAGTGAAGCTGTTGTACTTCATCAGTGAGGTTTTGTAACCGAGGCATGTCACAGCAGTCCCTTTACTACAACCACAACATTGTGTAGCCTAACCTTTTTTTATTTAAAATCAGAAAATAATCCCTAAAAGACCCCATGTTATAGTAAGCAGCACTGCTATTTTTCTTTGTCAGTAAACCATCAATTAGACGTTAATTGCAGACTGGTGTGTAGATGTAGACTCCTAATGACCCTGGTTGGCCTCTAGGTGGTGCTATAATCAGAATCAGAGTACTTTATTGTCAGTGTACCTGGGTACAGTGAGATTTGAAGCAGCATCACCTCTCCAGTGCAAGACAAATATGAGTTACGTTAATGGTCGATTAATCCATCTTTACAACTCCCAGGTTCATATGTCACAAACCCCAGATTCTAACTTTTATTTACACACTGCTTTCATGTAATGTTGTGTATATTTGTATATTTACTTCATTTTGTCACCAAACAATGTTGAAATTGCGTGTTTTTGAAGAAACAGTTCACTCGGACTATATAAACACGTCATGTTTTTACCTTTACCTTTTTTACCTTTCCACATATAATATTATTAATAGCAGTACACTGGGACACGCTCACTCTGTTCTATGAATCTGTTTTAGTTTCAGAAATCTGGATTGTTTTAACACATGAAATAATGTAATTTTACAAATTGTAATGAAACATTTGTAGGTCATCATACAAATACAACATACGACACATTTCCACAGCAACTCAAACGTGACAGATTCACATTTATTGATTTACTCTCAGTCTGAATGAAAAAATAATGCACTATAAATTACAGCATAGTCATATTCAATTCAATTCAATTCAATTTTATTTGTATAGCGTCTAATACAACAGATGTTGTATTAGACGCTTTCCAGAGACCCAGAACATAAACCCCCGAGCAATTATTACATAAACAATGGCAGGTAAAAACTCCCCTAGCGGGAGAAAAGCCTTAAGCCAAACAGTGGCAAGAAAAACTCCCCTTTAGGAGGGAAGAAACCTTCAATTCAGTTCAATTCAATTCAATTTTATGTATGTAGCGTCTAATACAACAAAAGTTGTTTCCAGACGCTTTCCAGAGACCCAGAACATAAACCCCGCCCCGAGCAATTATTACATAAACAATGGCAGGTAAAAACTCTCCTAGTGGGAGAAAAACCTTAAGCTAAACAGTGCTAAGGAAAAACTCCCCTTTAGGAGGGAAGAAACCTTGAGCAGCACATGTCAGCAGCACAGCAGGCAGGTGGAAGCAGCAGCAGGATGGGTTAAGCGTAGAACTTGGGGGGGGGGGAACAAACAAAAAAGCAAATAAATTAAGGAGATAAACAGCATGCTCACTCGTAAAGACACATTTTTGGAGGATGGGAGGAAGCCGGAGTACCCGGAGAGAACCCACGCAGACGCGGTGAGACACGCGTCTGCCCTGACTTTTTTATGTCTAATTTTGTGGAGCATGCAGGAGTTGCTTCTGGGAAATGATCTGAGAAAGGCAGGCCCTAATCTCAGTATCTGGGGCTGGTGGAGTTCAGTCTTCAATTATATTTGTTCCTCCTGCGAAGGCACTTGAAGGGCCACCGGAAGAAGTTTTTAAGCCATTTCTTGAAGCCTTTACCCTCACCAGCAGTTGCTTTCCCAGTGGTCTGATCTGCTGCCCCCCCCTGCTGGTTTTGGTTTCCAGTGATCTGATCTACTGGTTCACCCTGTTGGTTTCCAGTGATCTGATCTGCCGGTTCCACCTGCTGGTTTCCAGTGGTCTCATCTACTGGTTCCACCTGCTGGTTTCCAGTGGTCTCATCTACTGGTTCCACCTGCTGGTTTTGGTTCACAGTGATCTGATCTACTGTTTCATCCTGCTGGTCTTCGTTTCCAGTGGTCTGATCTACTGGTTCATCCTGCTGGCCTTGGTTTCCAGTGGTCTGATCTACTGGTTCATCCTGCTGGCCTTGGTTTCCAGTGGTCTCATCTACTGGTTCCACCTGCTGGTTTTGGTTCACAGTGATCTGATCTACTGGTTCATCCTGCTGGTCTTCGTTTCCAGTGGTCTGATCTACTGGTTCATCCTGCTGGCCTTGGTTTCCAGTGGTCTCATCTACTGGTTCCACCTGCTGGTTTTGGTTCACAGTGATCTGATCTACTGGTTCATCCTGCTGGTCTTCGTTTCCAGTGGTCTGATCTACTGGTTCATCCTGCAGGCCTTGGTTTCCAGTGGTCTCATCTAGTGGTTCATCCTGCTGGTCTTCGTTTCCAGTGGTCTGATCTGCTGCCCCCCCCTGCTGGTGTTGGTTTCCAGTGGTCTGATCTACTGGTTCCACCTGCTGGCCTTGGTTTCCAGTGGTCTGATCTACTGGTTCCACCTGCTGGCCTTGGTTTCCAGTGGTCTGATCTACTGGTTCACCCTGCTGGCCTTGGTTTCCAGTGGTCTGATCTACTGGTTCCACCTGCTGGTCTTGGCACACCCTCATGAATGATTTGGCCACCTTCACGTAAGGATCATTGCTAAAAAGCGGAAGGTGATTCATGGTAATAAAAGGGTGATTGAGTGCGTCGCTTGGTGTGATCCGTGTTTTCGGGTTCACTGCTAACATCTTCTTTAGGAGGTCGATGAACGCTACCGCGTCGTCATAATCTGCAGGATGCACATCTCGTGGCAGTATCTCCAGCAAATGATCCAGAGAATGAACGCGAATAAAACCGTCAGTCTTCTGTCCTGTTTCCTGTGAGAATTGTTTTCGGGATTTCAGTTGCCATACATGATGAGGATCCTTCTGGACCAGATTAAAAAAGCGAGCGGTATTGGATGCCTCATCGAGGAATTTACTATCAGGTTTTCCACTCAGCTGCAGAATGGTCCTCATGGCCTCGTATTCATTGTTAATTGGAATAATGTGACCTCCCACAAAGAGGAAAGCCAGGACGCAGCCAAGAGTCCACATATCCACACCTTCATCCAAGGTGGGATGGTGCAGCAGGACTTCTGGGGCTCGGTAAGACGGATGTTGGACGATGCCTCTATTCCACAAATTGGATGCCTCTGTTGCCATACCAAAATCAATGAGTTTAGCCTTAAAAGGCTGTGAACGATGGTCGACCAGCATGATGTTGTCTGGTTTGATGTCTGCATGAACCATGTTGATGCTTTTGAGAGCTTTTAGAGCCACCAGCATCTGCTGGGCAATTGGTCGAATTTCACGCACGTGTAGAGGACACTGTCTGGCTTCCATATAATCATGCAAACTTCTGTCCAGCTTTTCTAATACAATGCAAACATGGTTCTTATGCATGAATTGTTCATTACATTTAAGCAAGTTGCTCCTGTCAGGATCAAGCTTTCTGATTTTCTTCAGATTTATAGCTTCTATTATTCCTGCTTGCATACAATCATTTCTTACTATTTTAACAGCTACAAGTTCATTTGTAGTCTGATTTCTGGCCCTGGCCACTTTTCCATAAAACCCCTTACCCAGGAAAGCTTCCACTAAGTAATTGGAAGATTTACCGGGGAGAACTTCCTGGAGCTCCACGTCAAAGAGGGCTTTTGCGTTATTATTATTGTTTTGCTGCATTTCTGAAAGGTTTTCACGATGCACGGATACAAACTGTCGCTTAAGGTTTTCACGGTGAACGAGTATCAGTTTGTAACGGCCAGAATGAGACTCGGAGTTTATATAACCTATCAAGCGCTGACGTCACTAGAGCTTTGGTGCGTCACTGGCTACACGGCGTGCAGTGACGTCATTTCCTTGATGCAGCCGTTTTATTATTATATAATTTATATTATATTATTATATATATTAATATATAGATTAGTCTTATTACAGTACCACCGAATGCACTCTGATATTAGTATAACGTTAGTATTACGTTAGTTTAAATATAACCCGGGTGCGATTTGCCGGTGTTCTGTCAATTTCTGCTACCTGCCGAGAAATGCTACTTTGTGGTTCTGCGCATGCGCACAGTCGATTTTCACGCCAATCATTTCTAGCTCGATGTAAACCGGTACACGTCCTCCTACCCTCTATTCTGCTAAATTATTGCAGATTTTATTGCATTTCAAAAGTCCGCCTGCACATCGGCACCACAACAAAAGATACAGTCATTAGCTCATGTGCAGCTTATTCACATATTATTTGTGAAATGTAAACTCTAAAGAGTCTGTAAAGCTGCCTGAATACTCCGTTTCCTCTGTGTGGAGCGCAGATGGGGTGTTTCGTCGGAAAGTGCACCCCTGCTGAGAAACGCATCCTCCTTCGCGCAGGCGCACATGGCTGAAACTACCGGTGTTTCGTCGGAAAGTGCATCCCTGTAGGTTTTTTTTTTTTTTTTTTATTTAACATTTGCAAAAAAGTACAATGATTACATATCTTCATATATCTTCACATTATGCAATGTCAAGTTGAACTATAACATATAAAGAGTATAAATCAAATAAAATACAAGACAAAAAGCACAACACATTATAACCAGCCGGGGGGGGGGGGGGGGGGGGGGGGTGGATTATAACAAAAAGCCAAAACATTTACATACATTTATGGTTTTGATTACTTTTGAATTTGTAGAAAACTTAATAGAGTCCAGATACTGATTGAATTCACAATGAAAAGTAAAAAAAGAGGCATAATGAAGACATAATGAACACAATAGAACTAAAAAAAGAGGGTTTTTTGTGTAAGAATTTGGATTTGTGGAATTTTGCAAGGATAATCAACAAATTAATAATAAATGTTTCTTTTGGCTTTGTTCTAATCGTTACATGGTCAAAAACACCAAACAACACATCCTTCCAAAATAATTTGAAATCAGTTTCAATGCTTTCAGACACAAAATTACACATATCACTCCAAAAAGTTTGAACAATGGGGCACAGCCAGAATAATTTGGGGAAATGTTGTACTTTTAGGAGTAGTTTTGAATCACTATACTTTTTACTTTTACTTGAGTAGATTTGTGAAGAAGAAACTGTTCCTCTTACTCTGCTACTTTAGGCTACGTTGAGCTGTTACTTTTCTTTTATCCCTTTTATCCACGTACGCGTCAATCTCATGACATCACTGGGGGATTCTTTGGGGAAAATGTTTGTTTTTGCATGTTTTGTCACATATAAAGACTCAAACACACACACAGAGTTTCTATGAGTTCATGGGCGTGTTCTAGTTCTGCCTTCGGAGCCTGGTTAAAAAAGAAAAGTACAGTTGAAGTGAACAGTGAAGTTTGAACATTTGCCTTTTAAAGAGCCGTTCATAGTTTCAGGATGAACAGATCCAAACCGGAGTGGATATCCAGCTTCCCCATCTTTATCTCTGTGTGATGTCACCCTCAGAAGTGAGCAGTGTAAAGTTTACAACTGCTTCCAAAAAAAAAGCTGATCTGACATAAAGAGGTGGGGATGTGGACATGACGAGGCCCCCGAGCAGCTGATCTGAGCACAACTATAACTGCATGCTTGAAAAGGGAGATGTTTACTGTAAATCTGGGAAATTTGGCCCAAAATGTTACAGACATTTCATTAAGACCTCGCGAAACTATGCACCTTATAACCATAAAAAAAATCTCAAGCCTTTGAAGAATTGCAGGTTTTATTACACTTAAAAAAAAAACGGGCACCAGAAAGAGATGTGTTCGCTGCTTCGGTGAACATGCACTGTAGTTACTTCTCCAATGTGTTATCTATCTAACAGCACACACTGTAATATTTCACAAGTTGACAGAGTCCAAAGGTGATAAAGAAGTTAATGATCAGATTGCATGTTAAAAATTTGGCTTTTTTTTTTACCAAACAAAAGTGATAAACTCTGTTGTAATGTAATCCTCTGTTTAGCCAAATTCCTTATTCATAAAAATAGATATTTAAAGTCGTCCCCCAAATTTTTTGTTTTTTTAAAATGAATTTGGATTATATTTAAAACCTTTAAAACTAATAACTGAAACAAAAGCACAAAAATGTATGAAGTGTTAAGACATTTTCCCACTGACTTAGAAGACTGATATCATTACTTAGACTTTGTTGTATTATTTTACTTAAATGTCATGTATTTAATTTATTTATTATTGTGTGTACCTTATTTTCATATTATATTACTGTTTAATTGTCATCATGGGACACAGTGTCCCATCTACTGTTCCCTTTATCAACCTCGTCTCGATTACAAATGTATTTGTATGGAATGTGTATTTGCCATCTGTATCTGTATCTGTATCTGTATCTGTATCTGTTTGTTTTATAATGAACCTTTGACACGAATAAAAAAAAAAATCACACTCCGCTTGAAGGCTGATTTATGGTTCCGCGTTACACCAACGCAGAGCTACGGCGTAGGGTACGCGGCGACGCACACCGTACGGTGTGCGTCGCCGCGTAACCTACGCCGTAGGCTCAACGCGGACCATAAATTAGGCTTTACGCTCCGCTTCATCCGCAGGTGCGTGCTTGACTGCTCCTAACAACTGATTAATACAGTTTTTATTCCACAGAGCTCTGTTCTTGCAGGAGCCTTTTGCAAACCTTGAAGATGAGGTTTGAGAGTATTCTGGAGGAGATTGACGGCTTCGGGCTGTTCCAGCTGGTGATCATGGTGCTGCTGGTGACCCCCCGGGTCGTGCTGCCCTGCCACTACCTGCTCAGCAACTTCATCGCCGCGGTGCCCGCTCACCGCTGCGACCTGCGCGCCCTGGAGGACGGAGGCCTGTTCGGGAACCTCACCCAGGACCAGCAGCTGCTGGTGGGCATCCCTGCAGCTGCAGGAGAGAGCGGGGAGCCGCAGTCCTGCCACATGTTTGCAGAGCCGCACTTCCAGCTCCTCTACAACGGATCCGGGGGCCCCGGCGGCCCCGGCGGCCCCGGGGGCGCGGAGCCCCGCACGGAGCAGTGCCAGAGCGGATGGGTTTATGACAACTCCACCTTCACCTCCACCATAGCAACAGAGGTAAAAAAAAAATCAGGCAAATTAAATAAATAAAATAATAAAATAAATTAAATTTTATAAAAAAAATAGCTTAAATTAAAATAATGTTAAAGCCAATTCAAGTACTTTAATAAATAAAATAAATAAAATGATAACAGAATAAAAAAAAAAATTAAGCACATTGTAGCACAAAATTTCAAGCCTTTGCATTTTTCTTTTTTAACCAGGCTCCGCAGGCAGAACTAGAACAAGCCCATGAACTCATAGAAACTGTGTGTGTGTGTGTGTGTGTGTGTGTGTGTGTGTGTGTGTGTGTGTGTGTGTGTGTGTGTGTGTGTGTGTGTGTGTGTGTGTGTGTGTGTGTGTAAATGTGACAAAACATGCAAAAACAAACATTTTTCCCAAAGAATCACCCAGTGATGTCATGAGATTGACACATAAGCGGGGGGATAAAAGAAAAGTAACAGATCAATGTAGCCTAATGCGGAGTAAGAGGAACAGTTTCTTCTTCTGAAATCTACTCAAGTAAAAGTAAAAAGTATAGTGATTCAAAACTACTCCTAAAAGTACAAAATTTCCCCAAACTTACTCAAGTAAATGTAACGGAGTAAATGTAACTCGTTACTACCCACCTACATCAAATAAATCAAAACACAAAAATAAAGAACAGTTTTCTGAACTTATCAATATGACTCTGTCCTTCACAGGATAAGTAAAATGGAGCACTGCAAAAACTCAAAATCTTAACAAGAATATTTGTCTAATTTCTAGTTAAAATGTCTAATTTTAGTAAAAAAAAATCTCATTACACTTAAAACAAGACTCATCACTGGAAAAAACAACAATTTCCACCTGTTTCAAGTATTTTCACTTAAAAAAAGTAGAAAAATCTGCCAGTGGAACAAGATTTTTTTTGCTTGTAATAAGAAGATAAATCTTGTCCCACTGGCAGATTTTTCTACTTATTTCAAGTGAAAACTTACTTGAAACAGGTGAAAATTGTCAAATAAGTTATTTTTCTGGTGATGACTCTAAATGTTGAAATAGCAGTAAAACCACATTCATTGATGAAATGACATAAGGGATGGAAAGGGGGGATGGCAGTTTTACAGGGGGGATGATTTGGACTGTTTTTATTTCAGGGGGAATGCCATTTATCAAAATTAAGTTGACTTTAAAAAGAAAAAAACGAAAAAAAAGGAAAGAAGAAAAAAGAAAAAAAGACTTGCAAAAATTAAGTTGACTTTACTTGCAAATGAATTTTGTACATACTAAAAGTTGAGTAGTTTATACAAAGACTAGTCTTTCTTGATCTACTGTACATAAAAAATCTCTTCTTCATAAAAGTCTTGTTTTTTGAACAAATGCAGATTAAGATTAAGTTCAAAACTAGATGTATTCATGTAAAGCAACAAACTTAATTTTTAATTGTTAATATCACAGATTTAAACATGTTATATTTACATGCGCTTAGATTTATTTTTTTCAGTGTGGAGGGGCAGGTGCTGAAATTTAGAAAGGGACATATGGAACACGACTTTAACACTTTCTGACAATAACTTTGTTACATTTTTTATTTTGTTTATTTTATTTTGTTTCACACAAATACAAGGATGAAGAAAAAAAAAACAAAACAACAAGAAAAAAAATGTGTGAGGGGTGGTTAGAAGCCTAGAAGGATTCATTTATGCTGCCTATAGTATAAAGTAACATTTGTTACTTTGTTACATTACAATACAACACACTGTTGTGTGTTGTATTGTAATACCTTACCCACGACAAATACTCCATATTATAATAACAAACTAAAACTAATACTGAAACTAATGGAAATTAATGGAAAAATGCATGCTTAAGTACCAAAATAAACTTAATCAATACTAAATATCATAAACAAAAACGTGTGTTCCCAAAACAAAACCACAAAAACCAACTAAATAATAAATGATTAAATAATGCAAAAGTGACAAATAGCTCCAACATTCTATTTTTCCATTGATTAAATGTCCAGATTCATATTAAAATACAGCTAATGGTTTCTGTAACTGCTCCAGATGTGTTAAAAGCTTTGTTTGAACAGATATAACTCCCTGTGTCTGTGGACTGGATGTGCATTGTTAAAATGATCGGTAGCTTTGTTGTCGTGCAGTTGTCTAAATAAATCCCACTGCAGGTTTGAAGACTGAGCGTGTGCTCCTAAAACAGCAGTCTGAACCAATCATTGAATCCATGAATCAGTCTGAATTCATCATTCTGTGTCTGGGATTTGATTTTTCAGTGGGACCTCGTCTGTGATAGGAAGAGTCTGACCAAAGCCACCAGCACCATCTTCTTCTTTGGAGTGATGTTGGGATCCATCACCTTTGGATACGTCTGTGATAAGTATGGAAACTAATCGTTATCATTTAAATGAGATTCATTAAATATTGTTCAACAGTCACCATCCATCCATCCATCCATCCATCCATCCATCCATCCATCCATCCATCCATCCATCCATCCATCCATCCATCCATCCATCCATCCATCCATCCATCCATCCATCTAATCGCCCTTGGAAGAACTCTTAATGGTGCAGTTACTAGAAACTGCAGTTATAAGGTCTGAAACATTGACTGATGAACTTTGTCTTCTTGCTCAACTCCCTTTTGTCCTCGTCATTGTGGATGAAGAAGACCCCAAACAGCTGCTCATTTATAACCCGTAGTGGGGAATCCATCCTTTTCCAACTGGGGACTGCAGATTTATGGCTTTTCCACTAGTACCTACTCAGCTCGGCTTGATTCCACTCGGTTTGGTTCTTTCCACCAGGGGTCTAATGTGCCGAGTAGATACTTTTCTGCATCTATTCTGCAGAGGTTCTAAGCGGCTGAGTCTGGCTGTATCTGACGTCATCACACTACAGACCACCGATTGGTCGGGGGGTTGGAGTCAGACGTCTGAGTCAGGATGTGACATCAGTGAAAGAGCAACTGGTGGCTTATTGTTAATTTTATTCGACAGGCACAAAAGTCTGTTTCTGATCCAACTCTGAGGTGCAGATGTTCATAAACCTGGTGCTGAGGAGAGAATTAAAAAGGGATCTAGACGGGAGATAAGGAATTACCAGATCTACCAGGAGCTCTGTCTCTTCATAGCTGCTCACAACTCCAGCTGACTTTTCAGCAGCACAGAGACAAACAAACAAAAATTAAAAAGCGTCGCCGCTTGAGGCTTCTCTCATTCTCATTTTTTAACTTGATATTGAACACAAGCCACAGATCCAGCAGCACATCTATCATCTCCTCTAGGTTCTACATCTTTAGTGTTGTTTTCTTATTTGTTTAGATCACAATCAAATACGTCACAGCAGCTTCTCCAACCTCCTACTTCTGATCTGGGTATTGAATTGTTATGGAAAAGAAACCAGGCCGATTTGAGCTGAACAGAGCAGAGTAGGTGCTAGTGGAAAAGTGCCATTAATCTCTTTGTCCTCTTATGCTCCATGAGAAGTACTTTTCTCTTGAACACTAACAAATGGCGCTTTTCCACTAGTACCTATCAGCGCGCCTCGACTCGGCACGCCTCGTTTGTTTTTAAACACCCAGATCAGAAGTAGGAGTTTGGAGTGAAGCTGCTGTGACGTATTTGATTGTGTGATTGTGTGATGAAGACAACACCACTAAAGATGTAGAACCTGGAGGAGATGATAGATGTGCTGCTGGGTCTGTGGCTTGTGTTTGATATCAAGTTAAATAATGAGAGAGTGAGAAGCTTCAAGCAGCGACGCTTTTTTTAAAATTTTGTTTGTGTTGGCGCTGCTGAAAAGTCAGCTGGAGCCGTGAGCAGCTATGAAGAGACAGAGTTCCTGGTAGATCTGGTCGTTCCTTATCGTCCGTCTAGATCCCTTTTTAATTCTCTCCTCAGCACCAGCTTTATGAACATCTGACCCTCAGAGTTGGATCATGAAACAGACTTTTGTGCTGCCATTGCTTGTTGAATAAAATGAGGAAGCCGTGAGGGGGCTGGGGCAGAACTGTTCATCTTGGTTTTGACATTCAGCTCTCCACCAGACTGCTCTCTCCTGCCAGAGACTCTCTGGGATCTGCTCGTAGTTGGAACAAAGGCCTCCGTTTGGAAGCTCCGTCTTCACTGACGTCCCTCCCATTCTTCCCGCAGGTATGGGCGGAGGAAGACTCTTCTGGCCTCCTACGTCACGTCCATGGTGTTTGGCATTTCCAGTGCGTTTTCAGACTCCTACATCCTGTTTTCTGTGCTGAGGTTCCTGACGGGGTTCAGTCTGACGGGCATCACCATCAACTCCGTGGTTCTCAGTGAGCGACGTTCAACAGACCCACTCGCTGTGAAGGTTGTAGCTCGTTGCTAGGGCTCAGAAGTGACTGCTGCTGACTTGTCCTCTGCTGGCAGGTATCGAGTGGGTGGACACGGGTCACAGGTCCACCATGGGCGTGATCGGCAGCCTGGCCTGGTCTGTGGGCAACATGCTGCTGGCTGGCCTCGCCTTCCTGGTGACGGACTGGAGGCTGCTGATGGTTACTGTCACCGCCCCGTTAGGACTGGCCGTTCTGACCTGGTGGTAGGAGAAATAAAACATAACCCCCCCTCATGTGACCTGATGGAGTTGCTGCTTCTGACTTTGTATTTAATTTACACCAGAACCATTCATTTTATCCAGATTCAGTAGATGACTTTATTCATAGAAGTCATGGCACTCTGGTATAAATACAATAAAAAGTACAATAGAATAAAATACTGAGGAAGAAAGGAAAGTAAGCAAGGCAAGTTTATTTGTATAGCACGGGGGTCGGCAACCCCGCGGCTCTTTACCGCTGCCCTAGTGGCTCCTGGAGCTTTTCTTCTTTTTTTTTTCTTTTTTTCTTCTTTTTTCCTTTTTTCTATTTTTTTTCTTTCCTTTTTCCTTTTCCTTTTTTTGACTTTTTTCTCGACATTTCGACTTTTTTCTTGAAATTGTACTTTCAACATTAATCTCGACATTTCGACTTTTTTCTGGAAATTTTGACTTTTTTCTCGACATTTTTGACTTTTTTCTCAGCATTTTGACTTTTTTCTCAGCATTTTGACTTTTTTCTCAGCATTTTGACTTTTTTCTCAGGATTGTACTTCAACATTAATCTTGACATTTCGACTTTTTTCTCGAAATTTTGACTTATATCTAGACATTTCCACTCTTTTCTAGAAGTGCATAATAAAAAACAAATCTTCCCCCAGTTATAACTAATATAGATACATACAGCATGTGTTGTCTTCATTCTAAGGCTGATACAAGACTTTTCTTTTTTTGCGGCTCCAGACATATTTGTTTTTTGTGTTTTTGGTCCAATATGGCTCTAAAACATTTTGGGTTGCCGACCCCTGGTATAGCACAATTCAACACAAGGTAATTCAAAGGGCTTTATATCAACATTAAAAGCGGCAAGACACAATTAAACAGTAAATAGCAAATAAAATGAAATAAAATGATAAGAAAAGAGGTAAGATAATAAAAAGCAAAAGTTGTTAAAAAGTAAGGGCAGTAGAATACAGCAGGTACATCTCATTCTTAAAATGGCAAGAATTATGTTTCTATACGGTCAAAACGTACAAAGACCGGGTCAAATACAGTATTACAAAAGTAATCTGTGCCGATTCGTACGGTGAATCAAACCAATTTGACAATTCTACGTCACAATGCCTGCATTCAGGGCTTATCCATTACTTTGCACGGTTTTCAAAAATCATAAGTATTAATAAGAGTATGCTTAAATAAAAAATAAAATGATAAGAAAAGAGGTAAAATAATAAAAATCACAAGTTGTTAAAAAATAAATAAAAGTAAATAAGATAAAAACACAGAATGGAACAAGGACACTTGAAAAACACAAGATAAAAAGTGTTAACATATACAAAGTATAATCAGCTGACGAATCAAAGAGCAGCAAAAACAAGACACTTCAGTCAGAAGTTTACTAGTGATGCTGTCGGAAAGTAGACATGAAAGCACTTAAACGTATCCTTTTACTAATCTTCTATTTCTCATAGACGCCCTAAATTGAAAGTAATTATATTTGAGTCTCTGCTTATTATTATTGTTGTAACAGATGTCATATAAATAAAACTGAATGAATCTGACTTCCCAATAATTATCATGTTTAACGAACAAACATGTTTTTTAGTTGTTATTATTTATTGTCATTGATTATTGCAGGTGGGTTCCTGAATCTGCCCGGTGGCTTCTAGTCAACGGTCAAGTGGAACAGGCCCAGTTTTACCTTGAGAAATGTGCAAAGTTGAACAAAAGACCAAAGTTGTCCCTTTCAAAACTTGAGGTAAGTTGATGCTGAATGCATTCAAAGCCACTTTTTACAAAACATCAAGTGATGTACTTGTGTATTCTGAAGTCAGAGCAAAGAAGACATCAAACAGAACATTCAGATTTTGTTGTACTTCAGAAAAATGTGATGAAACAACTCAGAGAATGATTAAAACAACTCCCAAGTAAATGAAACCAGGTTTGAGTGTCCTATTAAAATGCGTTCAGAGTGTTTTCTTCTCTGGGACGAGTCTTCTGAGACCCGGGAACGAGTTCTCTGCAGATATTAAAACACCTTCACCTAAATCGTGGACGTCTCCCGTCGATGGCGGGGCCACGTCCTCCAACAATCCTCCAACAATCCTCCAACAATCCTCCAACAATCCTCCAACAATCCTCCAACAATCCTCCAACAATCCTCCAACAACCCTCCAACAATCCTCCAACAATCCTACAACAACCCTCCAACAATCCTCCAACAATCCTACAACAACCCTCCAACAATCCTCCAACAATCCTCCAACAATCCTCCAACAATCCTCCAACAATCCTCCAACAATCCTCCAACAATCCTCCAACAATCCTCCAACAATCCTCCAACAATCCTCCAACAATCCTCCAACAACCCTCCAACAATCCTCCAACAATCCTACAACAACCCTCCAACAATCCTCCAACAATCCTCCAACAATCCTCCAACAATCCTCCAACAATCCTCCAACAACCCTCCAACAATCCTCCAACAATCCTCCAACAATCCTCCAACAATCCTCCAACAACCCTCCAACAATCCTCCAACAATCCTACAACAACCCTCCAACAATCCTCCAACAATCCTCCAACAATCCTCCAACAATCCTCCAACAATCCTCCAACAACCCTCCAACAATCCTCCAACAATCCTCCAACAATCCTCCAACAATCCTCCAACAATCCTCCAACAATCCTCCAACAATCCTCCAACAATCCTCCAACAATCTTCCAACAATCCTCCAACAATCCTCCAACAATCCTCCAACAATCTGGCCCAGATGTGGATGCAGTGGGCATCGAGAGGGGGAGAGGGGGTTCATCCAGATGTTACAAACTGTGGCAGTGGTGCAGTCATCAGTCCCAGCTGGGAGATGGTTGCAGTAATGCAGTGTTTCCTCAACTCTATTCCTCTGCAGAAAACAACCATTGTTTTGCTGCACCTTCGATCTCTCACCTCTGCAGTGTGATGGTGCCTCGATACACAATTAATCCAAGGAGTTGATTCTTTAAAGAGTGACTAAATACCCTTAAACTCCAGAGACAGCCTTGGTCAACTAGGCCCATCAATCCAGCGAGCATAAGTCCATTTCTAGTAGCTGGTGTGTTAAACATCTGCAGCGCCACGTTTCAGTTTTGCTCCTCACAAATTATGTCCACTTTTTCTCCTCATTATTCCTTTGTATTGTAAATGACCCCTGCAAGGTCATTTTATTGCTACTTATTTATTTATTTATTTTTTATTTATTCCGATCATGCAAACAGAAAAAAGCTAAACTAAACTAAACTAAAGCATATTCCATAACCAGAAAGGAGCAGGAAGAAGACAATCTTATTATACCTGCCTCTCCCTCAAAACAAAATTGAACAATAATAGATGGTCTGCACAATTACAATAACTCAGTTAACATCACAAAAAAAAGGAAAACAAAAAAATCAAAGATAGATTGTCTGTCTCCATACGCATATGTTATAAATCTTAACTCTTTCATTGATACATTGCTATTTTTTTCTCTTTACATTTTTTTTAAACTGAAATATGTTTATACAGCCCTTTAAATCCTCATGTAATGAACTCCATAACTTAATTCCAACAACAGAAACGCTCATCTGCTTTAACGTTGTTTGGGCAAATAGATGTTTAAAATTAAATTTTCTTCGACTATCCTCATTATTTGAACTGAAAGTAAACATGTATTGTACATTTTCTGGTAATGCTTACTTGACATAACTCCTCGTTACATCATTGGGTCTGATTTGAGATACTTCCTATAAAACACCACATGTGAACCCAACCTGTGAAAGTCAATTAGTTTTGCCCCCCTGTGACTTTAATGTCTTGTACACTCTTGGCCGCTAGAGGGCAGCAGAACCAGACGTGTTCAAATCCTCAGGACGGTTTGGCTTGATTTTCTTTGAAACTCTGTTGATTTATTTATAACGCAGTAATCTAGTAAGGTACCTATCGCATTTGTCTCTGCATGACACCTAAAATGATTCCCTTTTATTCCCTCCAGGCTCTTTCCAACACAGAGATGCTGGAGAAGCAGGACACAAACTACAACTACTTTCATCTCATCAAAACCCCTAAAATGAGGCGGATGACGTTACTGTTAGGGGTCGTGTGGTGGGTATCCCCTCAAAAATACGCTCAAAGATAACAGAAATTATAAATCACCTTCAGTGATTGACTTAACCCTTGTGCTGTCTTTGGGTCAAGGGAGGGTGAAGGGAGAAAAGAAGGAATAAAGGAAAGAAGGAAGTAAGGAAGAAAGGAGAAAAGAAGGAAGGAAATAGGAAAGGGAGTAAGGAAGGGAGAAAAGATGGAAGGGAGGAAAGAAGGAAGTAAGGAAGAAAGGAGAAAAGAAGGAAGGAAGTAGGAAAGGGAGTAAGGAAGGGAGAAAAGATGGAAGGGAGGAAAGAAGGAAGTAAGGAAGAAAGGAGAAAAGAAGGAAGGAAGTAGGAAAGGGAGTAAGGAAGGGAGAAAAGATGGAAGGAAGGAAGGGAGAAAAGATGGAAGGAAGGAAGGAAAGAAGGAAGTAAGGAAGAAAGGAGAAAAGAAGGAAGGACGTAGGAAAGGGAGTAAGGAAGGGAGAAAAGATGGAAGGAAGGAAGGGAGAAAAGATGGAAGGAAGGAAGGAAAGAAGGAAGTAAGGAAGAAAGGATAAAAGAAGGAAGGAAGTAGGAAAGGGAGTAAGGAAGGAAGAAAAGATGGAACGGAGGAAAGAAGGAAGGAAGGAAGGAAGGAGAAAAGAAGGGAGGAAGTAGGAAAGGGAGTAAGGAAGGGAGAAAAGATGGAACCGAGGAAGGGAGAAAAGATGGAAGGAAGGAAAGAAGGAAGTAAGGAAGAAAGGAGAAAAGAAGGAAGGAAGTAGGAAAGGGAGTAAGGAAGGGAGAAAAGATGGAACAGAGGAAGGGAGAAAAGATGGAAGGAAGGAAAGAAGGAAGTAAGGAAGAAAGGAGAAAAGAAGGAAGGAAGTAGGAAAGGGAGTAAGGAAGGGAGAAAAGATGGAAGGGAGGAAAGAAGGAAGTAAGGAAGAAAGGAGAAAAGAAGGAAGGAAGTAGGAAAGGGAGTAAGGAAGGGAGAAAAGATGGAAGGGAGGAAAGAAGGAAGTAAGGAAGAAAGGAGAAAAGAAGGAAGGAAGTAGGAAAGGGAGTAAGGAAGGGAGAAAAGATGGAAGGGAGGAAAGAAGGAAGTAAGGAAGAAAGGAGAAAAGAAGGAAGGAAGTAGGAAAGGGAGTAAGGAAGGGAGAAAAGATGGAAGGGAGGAAAGAAGGAAGAAAGGAGAAAAGAAGGAAGGACGTAGGAAAGGGAGTAAGGAAGGGAGAAAAGATGGAAGGAAGGAAGGGAGAAAAGATGGAAGGAAGGAAAGAAGGAAGTAAGGAAGAAAGGATAAAAGAAGGAAGGATGTAGGAAAGGGAGTAAGGAAGGGAGAAAAGATGGAAGGAAGGAAGGAAAGAAGGAAGGAAGGAAGAAAGGAGAAAAGAAGGAAGGAAGTAGGAAAGGGAGTAAGGAAGGGAGAAAAGATGGAAGGAAGGAAGGGAGAAAGGAAAAAAGAAGGAAGGAAGTAGGAAAGGGAGTAAGGAAGGGAGAAAAGATGGAAGGAAGGAAGGGAGAAAAGATGGAAGGAAGGAAGGAAAGAAGGAAGTAAGGAAGAAAGGAGAAAAGAAGGAAGGATGTAGGAAAGGGAGTAAGGAAGGGAGAAAAGATGGAAGGGAGGAAAGAAGGAAGAAAGGAGAAAAGAATGAAGGAAGTAGGAAAAGGAGTAAGGAAGGGAGAAAAGATGGAAGGAAGGGAGAAAAGGAAAGAAGGGAGGGAGGAAGGAATGGAGAAAAGGAAAAAAAGAAGGGAGGGAAGAAGGAAGGAATGGATAAAATAAGGAAAGAAGGAAGGAAAAGCAAAGAAGGTAATAAAGTAACGAATGACGGAAGGGATGTTGGAAGAAAAAGGAGTAAAGGAGGGTAAAAAAGAAGGAAAAGAGGAAAGGAAGAAGGAAGGAGAGAGCATGGCAGGAGGAAAGAAGGATAGAAGAATTGGGTCATTGTGACCCAAAGACAGCACAAGGGTTAACAGACATGTTACAGCAGCTACAATGATTGATTTCTTTATTTTGCAGGTATGGCATTGCCTCCACGTATTATGCAATCAGTCTGAACATCACGGGCTTTGGTTTGAACGTGTACCTCACGCACTTCATCTATTCAGCTGTAGAAGTTCCTGCCAAGCTGATGATTTATTGTTTGCTCAACATCGTTGGACGGCGGAAGTGTCAGTCAGGGACCATGATACTTACAGGAGTCTGCGTCGCTATCAACATCTTTCTCCCCAAAGGTCTTCACTATTTTACAGAAGTTTCAGCAAACATCTAGTTTGATTCATCCCAGCACTTCATTTAGGAGTGATTTACGTAGTGTTTCATATTAATTAAGCATACCCTGGAAGGATTGTCGTTCCTCTTTCAGGTCTGTGGCATGTGCGTTCTGTTATTGCCATTCTGGGAAAAGGTCTTTCAGAAGCCGCTTTCACGACCGGTTTCCTCTACACAACCGAGCTGTACCCCACAGTCATCAGGTCAGTGTGTCAGAGAAACTCTCCCTTTTATGTGACCGCAACCAGTACTCGAGTTGTAAAAAAAAATCAGGGGGGGTGGTGGATTTGATCATATGGGGACAGATAATTCGTGCTGATTACAAATAATATAATATATTACAAATAATAGCAGTGACCAAAACACCTGCAGAAATACTGCAGGAATGACATAGCAGCAGTTAAATGCAGCCTTCTGTAAGCTTTAAATATCCACTGGGCTTACATCAAATACATCAAAACACAACAATAAAAAACACTTTTCTGAACTTATCAATATGACTCTGTCCTTCACAGGATAAGTAAAATGGATCACTGCAAAAACTCAAAATCTTAACAAGAATATTTGTCTTATTTCTAGTTAAAATTTCTCATTTTAGTAAAGAAATCTCATTACATTAAAAACAAGACTCATCACTGGAAAAAACAACAATATTCCCCTGTTTCAAGTACATTTTCACTTGAAATAAGTAGAAAAATCTGTCAGTGGAACAAGATTTTATTGCTTGTAATGAGAAGATAAATCTTGTCCCACTGGCAGATTTTCCTACTTATTTCAAGTGAAAATTTACTTGAAACAGGTGAAAATTGTCAAATAAGTTATTTTTCTGGTGTTATTTTTCTGGTGATGACTCTAAATGTTGAAATAGGAGTAAAACCACATTCATTGATGAAATGACATAAGGGATGGAAAGGGGGGATGGCAGTTTTACTGGGGGGATGATTTTGACTGTTTTTATTTCAGGGGGGGATGCCATCCCCCCTCATCCCCCCTCATCCCCCCTCAACTCCATTACCGACCGCAACACTCTTGAGCTGAGAGCTGTTACAGAAACCCAGCCAGACCAATTTTGTGAAGGTTGTTGGAGAGTTTGAGCATTTTTAGAGGGAAACCCTGATAAAGTTTTGGATAAGGATGACCTATGTTAAAACTGCAAAAGGAAGCAGTGGCTTTCGGGGGGCGCGCCCTCTCTGCGTGCTCTTGTTTTGATCAGATATATACGCTCTTTTGAGATTCAGATTAACTGAAGATATTGATTACAGTGGTGGAGAATAACTTGGGACCTTCACTCAAGTACTGTCGTAAAGTACGGCTACGAATACTCCTACTACACTGGAGCATTTCAGTTTTATTTTATGACATACTTTGACTCCTAAACATTCACTTAAAAGCTTTAGATAGAAGCTACTTTTGAGATGATTAAATGCATGATATTAAAACAAACAAAAAATCTAATTCAATTCAATTTTATTTATATAGCATCTATTACAACAGAAATTGTCTCTAGGATCTTTCCAGAGACCAGAACATGATCCCTGAGCAATTATTACATAAACAATGGCAGGTAAAAACTCCCCTAGTGGGAGAAAAACCTTAAACCAAACAGTGGCAAGAAAAGCTCCCCTTTAGGAGGGAAGAAACCTGGACCAGGACCTGGATCATAAGGGGGTAGAAACCTGGACCAGGACCTGGATCATAAGGGGGAACCTCCTGCTGAAGAGCAGCTGGACAGAGCAGGAAAAGAGAGAACAGACAGAGAGAATGAAGAACAGAGAGAGTACAGACAACAAGGCAAGGGCAAGGCAAGGCAAGGCAAATTTATTTATATAGCACAATTCAACACAAGGTAATTCAAAGTGCTTTACATTGACATTAAAAGCGGCAAGACATAATAACAAATGGGTAAGAATAAGAAAAGAAGTAAAATAATAAAAAGCACAAGCTGTTAAAAAAAAATAAGGGCAGTAGAGTACAGCAGGTTTAATTTAAGAGTACACTTCAGTAAACAGTAATGTTTTTAACCCTGATTTAAAGGCGCTGACAGTTGGAGCAGACCTCAGGTCTACAGGAAGTTTGTTCCACCGGTGAGGAGCAGAATAACTGAACGCTGCCTCACCTTGCTTGGTTCTGGTTCTTGGGAACCACAACAAACCAGATCCAGAAGACCTAAGGGGTCTGGGAGCTTCATAGGAACTAACAGATCAACCATGTATTTTGGTCCAAGACCATTCAGGTCTTTGTAGACCAGCAGTAAGATTTTAAACTCTATCCTTTGACTCACTGGAAGCCAGTGTAGTGATTTCATGACCGGTGTAATATGGTCCAGTTTCCTGGTGTTTGTAAGGACTCTGGCGGCAGCGTTCTGGATCAGCTGCAGCTGCCTGATTGATTTCTTGTTAAGGCCTGTAAAGATGCCATTGCAATAATCCAACCTACTGAAAATGAATGCATGAATAAGTTTTTCCATGTCTTGTTTAGACAGAATACCCTTAATTCTAGCAATGTTTTTTAGGTGGTAAAAGGCAGATTTGGTGATAAACTTTAAATGGCTGTTGAAGTTCAGGTCTGAGTCAATAATTACACCAAGATTTCTGGCTTGATTCGTAGCTGTCAATGACATGGAGCCAAGGTGAGCGCTGATCTTTTCCCTTTCATTTTTAGGGCCAAAAATTATCACCTCCGTCTTTTCTGCATTTAGCTGGAGAAAATTCTGGCACATCCACTCATTGATTTGGTGAATACAATTACACAATGAGAGTAGGGGACTGTAGTCATGTGGTGACCCTGAAATATAAAGCTGTGTGTCATCCGCATAAGTATGGTAGGAAATGTTGTGATGTTCCATAATCTGAGCTAGGGGTAGCATATAGATGTTGAATAGAAGCGGTCCGAGTATAGACCCTTGAGGAACCCCACATGTGATCTTGGTTCTCTCAGACTCATGGTTTCCTATTGACACAAAAAAGTCCCTATCTTGTAAGTAAGATTTAAACCATTGAAGCACAGTGCCGGTAAGTCCCACCCAACAGACAACAGATATATTGTCAAAGGTACAAAAGACACGATATATAATTAGTAATCATCTGGGTTTTACTTTTTAAATGTTTCAAAAATCTGTGACTTTTACTTATTTTTTCAGTATCTCCTACACAACATGTAATGTCTCTGACATTGTTTAAACAACTTTCATTTACTACATAGATGTCTAATAATAATATAACAATAATAACAGTTATAACTGATCCATCACTTATCAGCTCGATAAGCCTAGATGTCACAGGCGCATCATTTCTCTGTTTCTGCTAATGGTGCATTCAGTGAAAAATAGAAAAAAAGAATTTCCAATTCCGATTTGGAATATAAATCATTCAATGTTAAACATTTAGTAAATATTGTCTTGTAAAATATGTAATTCTGTTTTAAAACATGGTCTTAAACAATAAATATAAATGTGTTTACATCAAAACTCGGTACTGAAATACTCAATGAATGCATTAGTATAGCCTTTTTAAAAATCTACTGTTCTCATATTTACAAACCAATTATCTTTAAGTTATATTTTTCCACTCAAACTCCACATTTTGTGACAGCATGAGTTCTGGTTTTCCTTTTCTTTTTCTTTTTTAAACAAAAAAGTACAACGTCTCTGGCTTTACATAAGTAAAGGATTTTAACTGGTTCATCCACTGGTGGTTAAGTTAGAAGGAACAAATAAGTTTCAATTTTCTGGCAAGGCAATACAAATTCAGAGGGTTTAACACTCTAAAGCCTGAATTACAGGACTGTCTCAGAAAATTAGAATATTGTGATAAAGTTCTTTATTTTCTGTAATGCAATAAAAAAACAAAAATGTCATACATTCTGGATTCATTACAAATCAACTGAAATATTGCAAGCCTTTTATTATTTTAATATAGCTGATTATGGCTTACAGTTTAAGATTAAGATTCCCAGAATATTCTAATTTTTTGAGATATTTGAGTTTTCTTAAGCTGTAAGCCATGATCAGCAATATTAAAATAATAAAAGGCTTGCAATATTTCAGTTGATTTGTAATGAATCCAGAATGTATGACATTTTTGTTTTTGTAATTGCATTACAAAAAATCACAATATTCTAATTTTCTGAGACAGTCTTGTATGGTCTGCGTTAAATCGACGCAGAACTACGTGCGTCGCCGCGTACCATACGCCGTAGGCTCTGCGTCGGTGAACGCGGACTATAAATCAGCCTTAATAAGGACAAGTGCGTGTGTTTCCAGACAGAACGCGTTGGGCTACACCAGCTTCATGAGCCGGGTGGGAGTGTCGGTGGCTCCTCTCATCCTGATGCTGGAGGACTTCTGGACGCCTCTTCCTCAGGTCATCACCTGCTCAGTGGCCCTTGTTTCCGGGCTGGTCGCCCTGCTGCTTCCAGAAACTCTGAACCTGAGACTGCCGGAGACTATTGATGACATTGAAAAACCAACCGTTTAAAGTCCCCCGTTGAACTGCAGGTTTAGTGGAGCTTTGGCGACATCTAGTGGACGCTTTGAGAATGACAGACGCTCCTCTATCAGAAACACATTGATTGACTTCGTTACACAATGTCCACTTTTTTATGTGCTTTGGAACACTGTTTACCTTTGATTGAAATAACAAACACATTAAATCATATGAGAAACAACCCAATATAAATTGATAGAAAACCAATAGAAATAAACTATTTCCTCTTTTAAGAAGCAATATAATGTTATAATGTATGTTATAGAAGTTATTTAAAAAATATTTAAAAGGCCTGCGCTGAGATTTTGAGGGGAACTGTGATGTAAAGTGATGTGTATTTAAGCTGTAAGTTGTGAAAATATTCAAATCATCCTGGTATTTTTCATTCATTTATTTTAATTTCAGAAGAAGTGCTGTCTCTTCTCATACTCCTGAGTCCTCAGGTATTTTCCTGGGAGCAAAGAACATGACAAGCTCTGATGTGTGATGAGAAGAGGAAAACAAAGATCATTTTTCTCTTCACTGGCTTTTGGAAATGTGGAAATAAAGTTTATGGAAGTACGAGCGCTGTTATCATGTCCAGAACAGCTTTTTCTACTTTTTATTTAGAAAAAACGGTAAATATGTGAGAATGTAAGAATTATTATACACAAAAAGATTATTTTTTTAATGTACAAAGTGGATAAAACACACTAGAGACTGGCTTGGCTACAATGTTATTTAGTTTCAGATATAAAGATATTTCTGCTCCTTTTCACTGCTCAATGAATGTGATGTATTGATATCATTTGATTACATATTAACACATTTTGAATAAAATGAAGGGAACTGTTGGGTTCATTTTCTACTGAAGAAGAAGAAGAAGAAGATTTTCTATAAGTGCAAACAATCATGAGCCAGCGTGCCAACATCTGCAGGGAAAGTCTCAGAGGACTTTAACCCACATCTGCAACGCTTAAAGTAACAGAATTATATGTGAACAAGCATTTTTTTTCACCGCACCGGGACAGCACATGACTTCCCCTCACATGATGCACCACGCATGTTCCTCATTCTGCTTTCTGTACTATCATGCATGTTTTTTCATTATTTGAGTGTGATGTTTTATGAGTTTTACAGTTTATAGTTTTATTTGGATCCCCATTAGCTGCAGAAAAACTGCAGCTATTCTTCCTGGGGTCCGACACATAATACACAGTACATTACAACAAAAAATTAAAAGCAAACCTAAAGAGGTAGCATATAAAAAAAGAAAGGAAAAACAGAAAATAAAGAAAAAATAAAAAGTCATTCCGTTTAACATTTAGATATAAATAAAAACAATACATATTCATACATTTTATAACATCAACAAATTCATTCATTCATTCATTCATTCATTCATTCATTCATTCATTCATTCATTCATTCATTCAAACAATGTATAGTGTGTGTACAATGTATAGTGTATAGTATGTATAGTATATATATATATTTATATATATATATATATATATATACATACATACATATAAATATATACACATATACATACCCATATACTATCTACATTATTTATTTATTTAATAATAATTAAACAAGCTTTATATGTATCTATCCAAAAGATGTTTCTAACTATTTTAATTATTTTATGTTAATAGTTTGCTTAAAGTGTTTGGTACAACAGGTTTCTTTTGAAAATGACCCCGTGTCTCAGTGACACTAACCTGTATAAATAAACTGACTATTGCCATGCCTTCTGTTGCATCTGCAGCTGCTGCAAAATGACTTTTAAATGGTAAGAAGAAGGGTGACCACATTACACCGGTGCTGCATTTTTAGTAAATGTTGTAATGGCTTTTAAAGGTAGGAACTGGGCTGCAGCGCCATATTTGGCCGAGCCACTTCACGCTCCAGCTCCAGCTCCAGCTCCAGCTCCAGCCTTCAAGGTCAACTGATCCGTTGCTTTTAGAGGAGGCCAGAATAAGACTGTGGATCAGGCTTCCACTGCACACTTACTTTACACTTACTAATTCTCCTCAGTTGTGTGAAATAAGACCTGGAAACAGGCATTGTGGCATAGAACTGTCAAATTGGTTTAATTCACCGTACGAATTGTTACAGATTACTTTTGTAATACTGTATTTGACCCGGTTTTTGTACGTTTTGACCGTATAGAAACGTAATTCTTGCCATTGTAAGAATGAGATGTAACTGCTGTACTCTACTGCCCTTACTTTTTAACAACTTGTGCTTTTTACTATTTTACCTCTTTTCTTATCATTTTATTTCATTCTATTTGTTATTTACTGTTTAATTACCTTGTGTTGAATTGTGCTATACAAATAAACTTGCACAGAAAATCTGTTCCCACGTCAGGACTTGTAAACTCTCTTAAAGATGCATCTTCTCTCTTTCTCTCCAGCTTGTTAAATACCAACAGTTTCATTAGTTTTGTTTGGTTTTATTAGGTTAATCATTTAAACATGTCAATTTAAAAGTGCTGCTACATTAAAGGGGACCTATTATGAAAAACAGGTTTTCTCTTGCTTTAACATATATAAAGTGGTCTCCCCTCAGCCTGCCAACTCAGAGAAGGAGGAAAGCAACCAAATTCTGCAGTGTCTGTACAGCCGCCAGGATGAGCCATCCAGTGTCAGGTGACTTCTACGAGCCGTTCAGATTCGGCTGATTTTCGTTACGTAACCAAAATGCAAACCACGCCCACAACTATAAAACCGTGTAACTGCATGCGAGCGTCCGACTATCGTAGCACTGCGTGACATCGGACGCTCTCTGTCCATCTCCCTCCAGCAGGTGCCACTTTATTGAGGTTTTTGTAGTGAAATGAGGAGGAATCATAGAGATAACTTCTCATTTCAACTAACTGGATCAGCCGTTCCTCATCCATGACTGTTTCCTACAGCGCTTTCAACCGGCTTTCAACGCGAGCGGCAGGAAGAAAATAGAAGCAGGGCGTCGACAAATGTTCAGCTCAAAACGTTGCACCGCGCTGCTTCGCTGCGGCCAGTTATGACAGTCCAATAGAAAATAAAGCAATGGAATTGATTTTTGTCGCTGACGCTCGCTCGCATCGCATGCAGTTAGGACACGGTTTAATAGTGTACGCAGCCGGCTGCTCTTCTGCCCAGAGTGAGGCTTTGTTCCCTCCCCTGCTACGTGTCATTCAGGCAGCCAATCAGCACAGAGCCTCATTATCATAGCCCCGCCCACTCAGAATCCCTCATAGAGATGGAGGTTAGAAATGGTAAAGATAAAGACATGGCTCAGAGGCTGAATTTCTAATTTATTTAGAAAAAACAATCAAAAGCTTGTTTTTAAGACATTCACGGCCTGTTTGAAATAAATATGACATGCCATAATAGGTCCCCTTTAAATTGAATCACTATGTAATACTATTCAATTATGTAGATTGTTATTATCTTTGTTTTTATGAACCACTTTGGTTTTTAATGGGATATATACATAAAGTTGACTTGACACTATTATAATTGTTATTGTTATATATTTTAGGACTATTTTCTCGGACCGAGCGGCCCCCCTGCCGTAACATATCTACGTCTCTTTCCTGTCGTCTCAGACCCTAACGGGTCGGAACAGCTACCCGTCCTCCCTGAACCTGGTTCTGCAGCAGGTTTCTCCCTGTGAACAGCCATTTGTTCCTCCCACCATCGCCTCGCCCCCGTTCAGGGAGGGCGACTTCACCGACACCAAGGTTAATGCCATCTGCTAGCTTTCTTACCTAGGCTCTTTCTTATGACAAGAGAAATTTGAATTTGGGCTCCAGAACTCCAGAACTGGAGTTGTTTGGGTTATAAATGGATTACAACAAATTGGACTCGGACTCTAACTCCGGAATTGTAACTGGAAAAGTTGGGCTGTATTTGATTGGCCTGCATCAAAGCCTTTTCATTTCTATGTAAACCGCCTTGAGACGATTTTTGTTGTTGTTTCAGTGCTAAAAACTAAACCGATCTCAAACACAAGACGAAGCAATAACGATTGGAAAACAATAATATTAAAGTCTGTTGGAGCATTAAAAAATGACCAAATTATAAAACACATTTTCCAACAACATGCTAAACATATTAAGGCTAAAAGTGGCTTGAAAAAAATAAAGGCAAGAATTGCTTGGCTTCTACTCACACCAAGATACCTTCAACATGTAACCTGCACATACATGTATCAAAGTACAAATCCTTGTATGTGCTATGCAGGCGTTATCATACTACACCGGCCCTGCTGCAGATTTCCCTCAAATGACTGTAAAATGTTTGAATGTCAAAGTGTTTTTGTGTTTGAAATGATGATCAGGTTATCGGGTCCTTACTGACAATCACAGGATGACAAGATTGATAAACATTTAAGGAACATTTCACCTGATGGAGAACGTCATAAATAACCAAATAATGTTCACAAAAACCAAAATAAAGGCATACTCAGTCTGACAGACAGTGGTGGACAGTAACGGAGTAAATTTACTTGAGTACTGTACTTAAGTACATATCCAGAGGATTTGTACTTTACTTGAGTATTAGATTTCTTTGGTACTTATTACTCCTACTTGAATACATTTCCAAGACAAATATTTTTACTTTTACTCAAGTAAATTTCTAGGAAGGCTGAAAAGTACTCGTTACTTTCAGGTCTGCTCTTTTTTCTTCTTCCCTAAAATCCTATTGGACACAAACTGTTTTTGTCAAAGGAGGAGACCTATCACAGTGCACGCTCTCAGACAGACATTGGGAGACAGTTTGTTATGCTCTATATTGCTATATTGTACTGGTACATGTCCTTCCTGTAAAGTTAAGTGACTTCAACATTGAGTTATTGAAAGCAGAGATGTATTTTTTGTAAAGCAGTGGTCTTTGAGGGGGATCCAGACTTAGTTGGATGGTGCAGGTTCATTTGGTTTCAGTTCATGATTGTTAATAAACTCTGCATCATCTGCTGTCCTCTTATGATCCCATTCATTTGATTTGTTTTTGGTGTTTCTGCAGGTTTTATATAACATTGTGGTTCTAAAAGCAGCACATCAGTGCAGCTGGTTTCAAAGAGTTAATTCTCAGAAACAAGAGTTAAAAGATCCTTAAATTAATTTAGAAAAAATATAGTAATTTACTGATGTGGAAAATAAGACATTTACTCTTACTCTTACTCTTAGCT
This sequence comes from Cololabis saira, assembly GCF_033807715.1. Lineage (NCBI taxonomy): Eukaryota > Metazoa > Chordata > Actinopteri > Beloniformes > Belonidae > Cololabis > Cololabis saira. Next base: position 34,955,561 of record NC_084603.1, read on the forward strand.
TTACTTAAAGTAAATTTAAAAGCATTCACTTTTGGATACTTAAGTACCTTTAAAAGCAAGTACTTTTCTACTCTTACTCGAGTAATATTTTGACTGAGCTACTTTTACTTGTAACGGAGTAAATTTTGACCAGTAGTATTTGTACTCTTACTCAAGTACTGGGGTCGAGTACTCTGTCCACCTCTGCTGACAGATACTGTACAAAATAATCACAGCCTCCTCGACTCTCCATCGAAGTTTGGCAAATCTCCATCTTTATCTCCATCTCCAAGTTTATACTGAAAATCAGCAGAAAAGAACAATGACAATAACAACAATGATAGAAAAGAGAAATAAATTACACAAACAGGAAATAAAAAAAGGCATTAAAAAGAAAAGAATCCAAAACGTTGAGGGAAATGTAGGGATCCTAGAAACGTGTGAACGGCTGAAACTGAGCCACAAACGTAGACCGGCGGAGGCCCACATGTTTATATTTGGATTATTTCTTGCTCACTGATTCGGAAACGTTATGTTTTCAGAGTCTGGTCTCGACGGTTTCAGCCACCGTGTCCACAGTAGGTCTGGTGTTCTCTGCCGGTGTTGACTTATGACAGCAGGGCAGTGCGTTCAGCACCTCCTTCAGCCCTTTGGTCATGAATATGTAGAGGAAGGGGTCGACCAGAGGGCTGATGTAGAGCAGCAGGTGTGACGCCAGGCCCAGGTAGCGCACCTGCTCCTCGAAGCCCAGCGCCTCCAGCAGGATGCTGAGGATGAAGGGGGAGTACAGGAAGGTGTAGTTGGCCCAGATGGCTCCGATCCCCCACACGGCCCTCCTCGTCTCCACGCTGGGCGGGTTGGACGGGCAGCAGTGCGCGGCTCTCCACGAGTCAACGGCGAAGAAGAGCAGGAAGGGGAAAGGCGCCAGCAGAGACACGGCAAACCAGAACGGGTAGCGCAGCACGGCCAGGGCCAGGACGGCGAACGGAGAGGTCCACACCAGGAAGGTGACCATGGCCGACTGCCTGATCCGGCCCCAGCAGCCCAGGCACTGCGGGTAGGCCACCAGGAGGTGGCGTTCCTGGGATATGAACAGCATCAGGGTGATGTTGGACACCACGCCAAAATAGAAGAGGATGTCGGTGACGTCGGAGGAGAAGACGGGTTGATTTACCGTGTCCTCCTCCACGCTGGGGCGGCCGAAGAAACTGATGACGTCGGACACCAGGAGAAACATGACGTGCATGGGGAGCTTAGTCTCACCTGGGCAGAGAGCACAGGAGTCACGTCAGCAGAGGTGTCTTCAGTATTCACATCCATTACTCAGGTAGAAGTATAGATACTAGAGTTTAAAAATACTCCTGTAGAAGTTGAAGTATCAACTCAAGTTTTTTACTCAAGTAAAAGTATAAAAGTACTGGTTTCAAAACTACTTAAAGTATAAAAGTAAAAGTAATGTAAGGGGGAAAAAAGCCATTAAGGACAAAGGCCTTTGAAAATGAATGCATCTTAGTATAATGCAAATATATTAAAGAACCATACACAGTATGGGCCCGATTTACTAAGATCCTAAATAAAGAGTACTAAATTGCGTGTGCACTGAAAAAGTTTGCGCGTGCTGTCAAGTTTGCACACGTTTTTACACACGCAAACCTTTAGTAAATCAGGCCCTATGTGTACTATTGAGCATTAACATGTGTTTCAGAGAGCAGGAGATATGATGACTAGTTGTCTATAAGTATTGTAATGGTGCAAAAAGTCAAACTTCAGAGGCGTGTTATCATTTATCCTAACCTTTATTGGAATGTACATCCAAGTTTAGTTGCAGGAATCTGAGGGAACGGATGTAAGAACAAAACTGGACAAGAACATCTGAAAAAACCACAACCAAATTCACTCTATCCGGATGGAGAAATTTAACTGGATAGTTTTTTTTTTAAAGGCCGAAATGAAATAGAGTAACAAGGCTGTTTTTAAAATTTAAGAAGTAAAAAGTACAGATAATTGCATGAAAATGTAAGGAGTAAAAGTAAAAAATGATTACTCCAGTGAAGTATAGATAACCAAAATTTCTACTTAAGTAAGGTAACGAAGTATTTGTACTTTGTTACTTGACACCTCTGTACATCACTACCATTAACTGGTACGGCTACCGCAGCTGTAGTCCATGCTGGTGTCAGACAGAACACAAGAGTTACAATATGTGACATCAAAATACAAGTCTCGAGTCACGAATCACGTTAACGAGAAGAGAATTCACTTACTGGCAAATCAGTTCAATTCAATTCAGTTTTATTTATTGTCTATTACAATACAAGTTCCAGAGAGCCAGAACATGACCGGCCCCGAGCAATTAAAATTGGATTAAAATGAAAATGACTAAATCAAATAAATAAACTAAAATAAAAACGGAGTAGAGTCAAACCTTTGGACAGATTCTTGAGGGTGTAAATAGCCAGTCCGATGGCAGGCAGCCCGATGAAGAACGTTAGCCATTTGATCACCTGGGCTACCTGGACGGCAACAGGTGAAGTGGAGTTACCAGTGGTGTTGATGAGGTCAGGGAAAGTTATTGTCACGGCATTGCTACCAGCCATAAGAGGTCACCCTGTGGTTATTTATATCTTCAGCTGTTCAGATTAGCAGTGAAGTCCTCAGGATATCTCTCAGCTGATATTGTGAGTACAGCAGGTGGCAATAACCACCCTCTGCAACTGGGGGCGAAAAAAGAGCAACATCAGTTCAGAGTGTGACCCGTTCAGCAAAGATCCGTTCGGTACATTATTGTTTTTTTCTGACGCAGACAGATTTATCAGCGCCTATCTCTTTGCTGTGTCAAGTTTCAGGGGCAGTTTCCACTTTCTCTTTTCTACACATTTCTCTTTTCATTCATCAGGATGTGTCATTGTTTATCACCGCAGCTCTGCTCATTTTGTCTTTCCTTTTATCTTCATCTGTTAAAGACACAGACCTTTGAATCCTTTCTACGCTTTGGTTTGGGTAATGTGCGGACCAAAAAATCCCAAACAGAATTAAGGATGTTTAGTGCCAAAGCTAAACATTGGCTTAAGCAGCAGCAGAAATGCGAACATTAACTTCTCTCAAGTCATTGTCAGTACAGTATTTTACTAATGTTTAATGTATTTAACTTGTGCAATTTTTAATCTAAATTTTGGAGCTGTGTTTATTTGTTTATGATATCTGTTCACTGCATTATTCACTGTATTTGTATTATTGTATTTTGTATTCAGTATCTTTTATCCTTCTTTTGCCTGACCAGGGACAAAGACTGCAAATTAGCTGAAGCTAGACGTCTTGTATGCATCACATTTTTCATTCTTTGTGACAATGTTGCATGTATCGTCCCTGTTAAATAAACATTAAAATAAAAAAAATAAAAAGGGATTTCTGCTGGTGGCTCGGGCCCTTTTTAACGTCTGCTCTGATGAGTAAACATGACAACGGGAAGTCCTTCACATGTGATTCCACTCTCTAAAGCCTGATACAGTAAATGCACAGAATACAACTCTAAATCCAGACAGAGGAACACTTTGAGATGCTGAGGAAGCAGGGCAGGAGCGGAAGCGAGAGCAAAAAAGGAAGAAGTTTAAACCACGTCTTCCTCTGTTCAGAGAGAATGCAGGATCATTGGCAAATAAATTAGAGAACTTGGAATATCTTGAATCCACATTTAGTGTTTTACGCAGCATGGCTGCAGGTCCTTTAAAGTGATGCCACAGACAGAAAGAGACTGCAGACAGAGTGGGAAGATTAAAGGAGGAGGAACTGCACCGTTTGCTGACAACAGACGACGCTATCCTCCCCCTTTTAACCAAGGTGTCAAAGAAAACCTGCACTGGTTTGACACATAATCACAGAGAAGAAAGTTTGGAAAATGGGTCAGTCACAACTGTTTTATAATAAAGAGTTTAAAGTCAGTAGCAGTACAAATATCTGGATTTCTCCTTGCTTTCAAGTGTATTTAATCTCTATTTAATCTCTGCACGTGTTGTAAAGAACTTGGAGCTGCCTATGAGTTGGAATTGAACGAAAAACACTTGTCTTGCCTTGGTTCTGTTAAAGCAAAGGGAAGTCACTGATACTGAACAGTTAACCAAGTTTCCATCCTTGTCATCTACCAGAGGACTTCACTTGTGTTACCTGGCAACACTGCAACACACTGTCATCAGTTCAGGGGTCACAAGGATACGAAAACAGGCCAACGGCTTCATGGAAATTTAAACTACCGATCTTCCGATCTGCTGCACTTTCAAATGGTTTGTGAACTGACGTGTATTCAAAATTGAGTTAATTTTTAACTTATTTAGTTCTCTAAACTAATTTATACTGCAACAATATCCTTAATCTGGTTCCCACAACCCCACCCACACCCTGGGTGGGGTTGGTGAAAGGGCCTTTCTGTGTGGAGTTTGCATGTTCTCCCCGTGTTCCCCTTGGGTAGTTAATGTGAGCTACCCTCACAAAAACATGCACCAGTCTTGGGCTATACTGCCCCCTCTGGCCAACCGGGGAACAGATGGGGTGGGGAGGATCTGGCCGGAATAACGTGATCCTTCCACGCGCTACGTCCGGCTGGAGAAACCCCACCCTGTTGGTTGGGAGGTGCACTGGGTGATAAAATGGGGAAATAATTGGGATAAATATATATATACTTTATTTTGAATTTACTGGAGGTAAATTCTGGAATGATGCCAACATAAATTTAAAAACATGTCATTCTCTTTTAGTTTTTAAGAAAATGGTTTGTAAATCTATTTTTGAAGCTTATAAGTGCAATTGACTATCTGTTAATGTTTCTTTGCTTTTCTGTTTTTTCTTTGCCTTTTGTTGTTTCTTTGCTTTTCTGTTGTTTCTTTGCTATTCTATTCTCTTTTTGGTTTTCTGGAGGTCGGTAGCCACAAAAAGAAAGTTGGTAAGGTAATATAGGATAGGCTTTTATAAGCAGTTTGCTTCAGCCTATGCCTTTATTAGTCATTGTTCAACACATGATTATTGGTTTTGTATGAAATGTTAATGCTGTGCACAATGTTTTTTTTGGTGTTGTGTTGTTTTTGTGTTGTCATGACTGAATAAACTTCATTCATTCATTCATTCATTCATTCATTCATTCATTCATTCATTCATTCATTCATTCATTCGTATATATATATATATATATATATATATATATATATATATATATATATATATATATATATATATATATATATATATATATATATATATATATATATATATATATAAAAAGTTAATCTTGTTCCTCTGAAGTCAGCGTTGATTTCCAGGGAACCGTACCAACAGAATCAGAAGAAAAGGCCTGTAGACATCATTGGATAGACATACAAATGACCATAATAAACAAAGCATGTGACATCAGCAGTGACGACCAGACTGGTATCAGGAATAGACGTCGAGACCGGCTGCTGTGGAGCAGGAACGCAGATCAGAGACTATTTGGATTTGGAGTAAAAACTTCTACATAGATCCAAGGGGATATTAGCAATTCTGCACCATTTTGGTTATTTAATAGTGGTTCTTGGACACTGTGTGTCTAACACTCATGTTATGGCGCTTTTCCACTAGTACTAGTACTACTAGTTTAAAATATTATTGTTTGTTTTTAAGTCATTAAATGGGTTGGCACCAAAATACATCTCAGACCTCCTACAGGTTTAACTCCCTCGAGGTCTTTGAGGTTTCTCTGCTCAGTCACGTCTTGTCGTCCCCAAAACTAAGCAAAAAACCAGGGGCGACCGTGCTTTTTCAGCAAAAAACTTTGGAACGAGCTTCCTCCCCACATTAAAATGGCCCCCACACTAGAAATTTTTAAATCTCGTCTCAAAACGTATTTTTATTCTTTGGCTTTTAATCCAGCATGAGAGTTGTGTGGTCTCTGTCTTGTCTTTTATGTTTCTGAATCACTGATTGTTGTCTGTTTGGTGTGTTTTTATTTTGTGCTTTTATGTGCTCCTATCTATTTTACTCTGTTTTTAGTTTTTACTATTTTATTATGTCTTGCTTTACTCATTGTGCAGCACTTTTTTAACCTTGTTGTTTTTTACAATGTGCTATATAAATAAAGTGGATTGGATTGGATTGGAAGACCTACTCAGCCCAACTCGCCTCGACTCGGTTTTGTGCTTTTCCACTAAGGGTCGAAGCGAGTCGAGGTGTGTCGAGTAGATACTTTTCCTGTAACTATTCTGCCGAGGTTCTAAGCTGCTGAGTCGGCTGTATCTGACATCATCACACTACAGGCCACTGATTGGTCGGGGGGTTGGAGTCAGACGTCTGAGTCAGGAGGAGGAAATCAGAGAAAGAGACTCTGACGGCTTCTTGTTCATTTTATTCGACTGGCAATGGCAGCAAAAGTCTGTTCGGTGATCCAACTCTGAGGTGCAGATGTTCATAAACCTGATGCTGAGGAGAGAATTAAAAAGGGATCTAGACGGGTGATAAGGAACGACCAGATCTACCAGGAGCTCTGTCTCTTCATAGCTGCTCACGGCTCCAGCTGACTTTTCAGCAGCAGAGACAAACTAACAAAAAAAAGAAAAGCGTAGCCGCTTGAAGCTTCTCTCATTCTCATTTTTTAACTTGATATTGAACACAAGCCACAGACCCAGCAGCACATCTATCATCTCCTCCAGGTTCTACATCTTTAGTGTTGTTGTCTTCTTCGTTTAAATCACACAATCAAATACGTCACAGCAGCTTCACTCCAACCTCCTACTTCTGATCTGGGTATTGAAAAGAAACGAGGGCAAGGTGAGTCGAGTCGGGCTGAGTAGGTACTAGTGGAAAAGCCCAATTAGAGTGGTTCGGTACATTCTGTACCGGTGGAAATGACTGCGAATGGGAGGGGAACCAGAGCCATTTCAGGAGGGAGAATTTTAGTGAAGTGGATGCAAGGCAGCCCAGCCGGCCGTTTCTCTTATGTGCTTTATATAGTATAGATGCTTTGTATTCATAAACAGGAACTTTTTTAAGTCAAAAGCATGTTTGATGCTAAACACTGAACTCATATTTGTGTTCGTCTGGCTAAACCTTAACTCTTTATTGTATCCTCCCACCTGATCCTACTTTTACTGCAGTGGGCAGGAGGTGCAGAGAGGATCCCCCAGGGCACGTCTGCTGACATCTGTTTAAACTAAACCATCCATCATTTCCCATGATAACACTACTGTAATAGCTAAGATAGGGTACAAAACATTTCACCATATTCAGAAAATATTGATGTTGCAAATAAATAAAATATCCATATCATCTAAAGCCGACGACTCCATCTTTGTTACTTTTAATCTCAATATCCAAAGTGTACTGGTCTGAAATAATAATCAAAATCGTTTTGTAGTGTCTTTTGTCCAGTTTATCCATTTCTTTTAACATTTAGACAGCTAAATCAACCCCGTCTCCTGTGCTGTTCTCTTACCTTTAATAAATGATAGACCACCGTCCGCCAACCAAAAGCACATAAGTTGTGATTCCAGCTTGTTCCTCGAGAATTCAATTTCGTAAAAATATTTTATTTCCCACAGAATGCCAGAAAACACGAACCTGTCTGTAAAACTGTGGGATTCAGATAGGTGTCTGTATGACTCCATGATCGTTTGTGTGGTTACTCAGAAGCCAGTTATTGCTGCGGTCTCCTTATCTCCAGTAGTTCAGCGGGCTGATTTGAATAAGGGCTGGATGTTCCCCCTGGTTTAGATGGCTCATTTTGTGTTGGTCCACATGGAGGAAATGCAGATTTGCATGAAAGACTGATGTGAAACTGTCTCATAAACTTTTATCTTAACTTGATTCCCGCTTGTTTATGTGGCTCCACAGTCAGTTACTTTCAATTTAAAGGGAAAGTGAAACAGTGCATTATTTTTGACCCTTTTCAGTCTGATTCTACAAGTACCAGTCTACACAAACTGCCCTGCTCAAGGCATGTTACGATTAGAGTGCGAATTATACAATGACAATTGGGGGGGTCAACATTTTCTAGAGGCCAGGGTGTAAAGGGAACCCAGTACGGCGCAGGCGCGTGCTTCAGGTAACCGAAGTCTTGCAAAAGTTTTACAATATCTTGAAGGTTCAAGGTTCAACAATCTTTATTATTATTATGATTATTATTGTTTAATATAGAGCAAAGGTAGAAGTCAGAGAAAACACGCACATCCCAATATCCATGTAAGGCATGAGTCCTGGACAAAAAAGCGTCATATATACAGAACTGTTTCAGAAAATTAGAATATTGTGATAAAGTTCTTTATTTTCTGTACTGCAATTAAAAAAACAAAAATGTCATACATTCTGGATTCATTACAAATCAACTGAAATATTGCAAGCCTTTTATTATTTTAATATTGCTGATCATGGCTTACAGCCCAAACCCCCCCGTAATTCGCACTATGGTTACGATGTTTGCGGACTGTCGATCATGAAATCTTGCTAACAATACAGCAAGATTTGGTTGGAATGTCAGGACCTGTTCTACCACGGTTCGCTTTGTATTTTTCAACTAGGAGTTTTAGTGTTTCTGCAAATCAGTTGTTGTCTGACTGCTGATTTGCTGTGAAAAGTACCTCAGGGTTCTGTTTTGGGCCCAATTTTGTTTCTGTTGTATAATCTTGCCTTAGGAAAGAAAATCCAGGAGGTTGTTGATGTTTCCTACCACTCATTTGCAGATGATATCCAACTGTAGTTCTCTTTTAAGGCCTCCGAAATTCAGAAATTAAACTCCTTAATGAGGTGCCTTGTGCAAACTCTCTGCAGTGAAACTCAGATAAAACGGAGGTGCTGGTGATCGGCCCTGATTATGTCATTCCAGTTATCAACCAGATTTTAGGTAAACTGAGTGGTTCATCTAAATCAAGCCTATGAAATCTTGGTGTTAGGAATATTTCCCAACTGAGAACAGTTTTTCTTAAGGTGATCTTGAGTTATCCATTCATGCATTTGTGGTCTCTTTACTCTTCACTACTGTAAAAGTTTATTTCCTTTTCTAATCAAAAAGGAACTGTCTCATGTGCAGCGGGTCCAAAAGTCACGGCTGCTGACTTGCTCTGATAGAAGGGCTCATGTTACACCAATCCTAAAAACACCAGCTCCCATTAATTTTCGTTTGAACTTTAAATCCTGGTGCTGACAGTCCGAGCTTTGCATGGTGAGGCCCCTCCTATATTAGGGACCTAATCTTCCCCTCGTGCCCGCTTTAGACGAGGAGATCGCTCCTTCCAGGCCGTTGCACCGAGGCTCTGGAACGATCTCACGCCGTCTTCACGTTCGCTGGTTTCCATCAACGCTATGAAGAGCAAACTTAAAACCCCCCTGTTTCTCTAAGCATTTAAACATCAGTAGTGAGAGGGTTGTTTTATGACCATCATGTTGATTTTACGTACATTTTTACTCCAAGAGGCTTTTATTGTATCTTTTCTCTTTTCATTTTACATGTATTGTGTTTATTCTTTTGTGAAGCACCTTGTGACGTTACCCTGTCTGTGAAATGTGCTATAGAACAGAAAAACAAAACCCATACACGACAGGAAATAACATTTCCTCTCTTTTTGAAATTAACCAAAGACTCTTGAGTTTCAGACTTTAAGAGGCATGTGGTATCCTCTGGTTACAGAAAGATGTCTGATTTCTTTTGCATCTAGGACAAAATAAGAACTTTTCTCCTTATTGCTTCAGAAGTATTTTCTCGATTGATTGACAGGGTTCTGGTACATCACCAACCAAGATCAGAACAGAATGATCCAGATTTGTCTCGAGAGCCACACAACTTCACATCACGCTGCACATGCTGTATATTTTTTTTTTTTTATTTTATTAGTTTGCACACAATAAAAGTAACACTTGCAATCAAAATAGTAAAACAAATGGGACAGGAGAGGTCAAAAAGCCAACAGGCTTATGCAGCGGACCTCCCCTCAATTTAGGAAATAAAACAGTAATTACAAAAAATTATAACAAAAACACAACAAGACGAAGACTATAAACAAAAAACAAAGAAGGTTTGACTACATAGTTACAGATAATCAACACACAGAAAAATCAACAAGAACAAACAAAAAAAAAATCAACAAAGAAAACTTGTGACATTTTTTAAATGTGAATTAAATGAGATGATACATTTCTTTTAAAAATCTCTAGAGAAGCAGAGCTTTTGATAATGTGAGATTTGGAGTTCCATATCTGTACACCGCGATCTGAGGGAAAACTGGACGTGTTTAGTTTTATAAAAAGGAAGATGAGGATGATTAATCTGTCTAGTATTATATGAATATATATATACATATGCATATCAGAAATGGATAGCATAAAACTATAGAAGAGAAGCAGTGCTCTGGAGAGGGAGGTGGAGCATCGTTTCTGGGCTGACTTCACCTCGAAACCAAGTGCTGTGAACAGAGCTGTAAAGTCATGGGTGAAAAGGGAGTTATAGAGTATACTTGCTGTTCAGAATGCGTGCGCATCATGGCCGACACGCGTATCTTGTGTTTGTCTGACCCATCGACAGGCACGTTCTCCAAAAAGGGGCGGATATACTTGCTGTTTGAGCCTGCGTTCACGTCCGTTCACAACCAACTGCATCGTTGCTCGCGTACTTACCGCCGGTAACCGACTGGGGGCGGTAAGCAGAGCCAGAGTTAGAAAAGTGATTCAATATTTGGTAGTAGTTTAATAAACCAGCTGGTGGAATAAAGATAAATAAACAAGACAGCAACACGGGATGAAGAGGAGATCACTGCGTTGCTCTGCTTGTGATCTTGTAAAGAAAACAGTGCAATCAGAGATGGTTTGTCAGGTCGTTCAACCAGAGCCGTCGGGAGACTGGAGAGCTCGTTCGTCTTGCTGATGCAGCAACTGATGATGAGAAACAGCTACACTATTTTAGCATTTCCTCTGTTTCATTTGATGACTTGTTACATGGGATTGTCCCACTGATTCAGCTCTATACAGGAGATTCAGGAGATTCATTTACCGAAATAACTGGAGCAAAGTCGGTGTCGGTGGAGCGATGACTGAAGAACCTCTGTATCCAGCTCAGACGTTTGATCGGTGGGTAAAACAGCCCACCAGCAGCATCACCTGCTGCATCTTCCCATGAGCACGGACATAACGAGCACAACTCTGTCTGCACCAGGGGCCTCATTTATAAAGCTTGCGTGTGCACAAAACAGGGCTTGAAAGATGCGCAAGTCACCTTCTAAAGATTGGGATTTAAAAAACAGAAACTAACGGAAAAATGTGCGTATCTTTACGCCAACCCTGACCCTCACGCACAAACATTTTGAAGATATGGGGAACTGGCGACGCAGGCGGTGAGGTGGTGAAATGAAGCCAGATTCATGTCATACTTTTAATGTCATCACATATCAGACTTATAGATCCATGTACACCCAAGCCGGTGTTCTGCCGAGTTGTCCTATCTCCACGAATCGTCCTACCCGTAGGATGAAATGATACTTCTCTGCCGAGTTGTCCTACCTCGGCAGAAAATACTACCGTACGATCCCTGTTTCTTTTATCTCAGTTTCTTTTTTTTCAAAGGCTTTTTCATGCAAATAGATGATTTAACAGCAGGAAGTCATGTGCTTCCACATACTGTAGATCTATGTGTACGACGCTTCGGAGGAAGAAAAAAACCCGTCAAATCACGCTTCCACATAGATATTGGCAGGTAGGATGATTTGACAGGTGAAAATCAGAATCAGAATCAGAATCAGAAAAGGGTTTATTGCCAAGTTTGTTAAACACGCACAAGGAATTTGTTGTGGTGATTGGTGCAACACAATACAAATATAAAAACAAATATATAAGAGATAAAATAAAATGTATAAACAATAAAATAAAATGTATAAACAGAAATGTACAATATGAGGTTTTAAAGTGCCTGTCAGATCACGCTTCCACATAGATACATGTTGATGTCTATGTGGAAGCGTGGTCTGACGGGGTATTTTCATCTGTCAAATCATCCTACCTGCATTTATCTTTTTTTGTGCGCACGCCATTTTCAGCTTTTGAGCGCACGTACACTTTTAGTATGGATCCTACGCACTCTTTTATAAATGAGGCCCCAGGACTGTGTTGATCTGCCGCAGCTGTTTTGACCGGCATGTTTGTCTCTGTGCAGGGGCGATGTGGATCATAAATATGAGGATAACAGCTGCTCAGCCTCTCCTCAGAACAAGTTTCCGACCTCCGCGTCCAGTCACTTGTGGTCAGCTGCTGCTCTGCCCGGGACCAGCGCCACTCGCGGCCACAGCCAGAACTGCAGGTCGCCTACGCGTTCAGTGTCTCAAAACCACGGGATTATTTTCTTTTACGCACTTCTTCCTTTTCAGGGTCATCTTGGGCTTATATGAGGAACACATCAAGGTGCTTTCTATTTTCACAGTGGATCAAATTTTACTGCAACGATTTTTGTTCCCAAGAGCCAGTTTCAGTAACTGAGAGCCAGGACGCCTAAGCCCACATCTTTGGCTGCTACTTGATCACGTACTGTAGCACCCGGCTCGTGTTGGTAGGAAGCGCCACAATGACAGGAACCAGTTGAAGTTCTGTGTAGGACGCCTCCTGAAGACTTTCCAGGGGGAAGTAATCCAGGCATGTCCAATCAGGAGGAAGCCCCGGGACCAAAATTATGTAGGAAAACTTTTGAGATATGTGGAGGGAAGAATGTCTAAAAACAAAAGTCACATTTGACCACAATGAATTCTTTCATAATGGATTTAAATAATTTCTACAAAAGCATACAAACTGGCCCGGGCCCACAGTTTCCTAGTTTCATCCCCTCTGCAGATTTTCCTAACCACAGAGAGCTCTCCTTTTACAGTCAGTCCCTCTTTGAGAAATAAACAAAGAGGCAAACAGAGATTTATTGTATTTACTGGATATGCAAAATGTGCAACAACTGTCAGGCATAATACTGCTGGTGTTTCTCCATACGCCACCAGTGGTTTTACAGCATCCCTGTAACATAAAACGAGACGTGGTCTTCTGAAGGATAGGAAAGTTATGTCTAACTGTTTATTTCTATCCCAGCTGCCATCTGGCAAGAGGTGAGGTTCGTCTATTACGGGGGAAACAGACAAACAGCTGCATGTACTCACATCTACAGACAATTTCATATCTATCTATCCAGCAGGAATATGCTAAATGTTTGGACTGTTCAGTGATACCAGACATAGCTGTAGATTGTCATCCAGGTCATTGTGATCCTAATTGCTTCAACAGAAGGCAGCGGGATGTTTAACCATGAACATTACACTATACATGTCTTCAAGAACAAAATAAAAACAGAGAAAAAAACTAAAAAGTCAAAACATAGACAGCGAAGATGCAGAAGTCAAAGCTTCAAGATAATAAGCTGTAAAACCAGTGGGTGACTGACTCAGCAGTGATTATTTCCCATCTTCAACACAGAAGCTCTTGCAGACCAAAGAAAGAAGGACTGCATGTGCAGTTTCTGGTTTTCCACATGAATTCATAAATTCAGATAACATGAAACATGTCGCTCTAGGGTTGCCACCCGTCCCGTAAAATACGGAATTGTCCTTTATTTGAGAAAAAAATGTTGCGTCCCGTATTGAACTAATACGGGACGCGATTTGTCCCGTATTTTCATTAACTTTTACACCATATTCTAGTTGAATTATTGAAATAAATTAACCTTTATACCATATTTTAGTTGAATTATTGAAATAAATTAACTTTTACACCATATTCTAGTTGAATTATTGAAATAAATTAACTTTTACACCATATTCTTCACCTGTAGGCTATATTCTACATCTGGGCTGATGTGGACATACATAGCATAGGTGGCTTTTTCAGCTGCTATATGGTTGGCTGTCTGTACAGTCATGCAAGTTCAATGCTATTAAAGCACTTTAAACTTTAAATCAAAGCATTTAGTTTTTTCATATAAAGTTTAGGGGCTTTTTTTTGGCTCCTGCGCTGCTGAAATCAGGGCGTCCCTTATTTCTATTTCTGAAAGGTGGCAATCCTATGTCGCTCCCATCAGGTTACACTGGTTAGCAGTTGATGATGGTAAATAGTAAATAATCTTACTATGAAGACAAACTCTAGACGCAGCTTTTGCCTTTTATAACGAGTGAAGTCCACACGGCACCTTGTTTAACGGCTTCATTCGATTGGCACATATTCTGTTTTTGTAGAAAAATACTAAAAACAGGATCCTATTTTAGGCATCTTTAAAGTTCCCATAAAACAGCCTGACATGTGTCTTTATTTAGTTATGTTTCATGTTGGGGAGCATTTTAAAGCATGAGAGCCACCGGAATGCTTATTTTGCAGCCTTGAGTACTTTGTAATCAGAAGAATGTGACAGCGGGCCGAGTGTGAGCCTCTCACTTGTTAAGCATTGAAGGTGTCAGCTTTGGTGTCTGACAGATAAATCACTAAATATTGTTTTGTGTCTCTTCAGACACTTAGCAAGCAGATGAAACCAAAGATGGCCTCGATCCCTGACTCCAGCTGAACCAGTCGAACGTCTAGGCATCGCTCCCACTGTGGTCGTTCTGACGAGCCGTCGTGCACCAGAGATTCTCTGTTCACATTGTCTGATATTAAAAAGAAGAGATCTTTAATTCCCTGCTTCCTGTCTTGATGACGGTGCTGCTCAGTCACATAAGGATCTACAGGCCACTGACTAAGGGAAATACATCAGACTTGATAGAGTGACCTCATTCCTGTGAGTAGGGACACCTGCAGTTCTTCAACTGGCCACTAGGTGCTGGCTCCAAAAACGAGTCACTCTTCATTGGAGCTGTCAGTCCATTGTCTACAGCAGTAGTTCCCAACCTTTTTTCCTTGGAGTGTCTAAGACCAGCCAGGCCCCCCGACCCGTACATATTAGCACCAAAATAGTCTTTAATTGAAAAAATGAACATTAATTATGTTTTTTTGATACATTTCTCTTTGGTTTACTCTGAAGACTTTGTTTTTTCCAATGTCACTGTAGCACGGCGAGTGCTACGGGGCCCGACCGACAGGATAGAGGAGGACACGGAGTTTAGTGCAGAACCCTTTTATTCACTCACACACGTGCACCAGCTTCCGCAGCTTCTCCAACCGACCCAGCTGCAGCCTCCCAGTCCACCTTATCAAGGCTGGCAGGGTGGAGAGGCTGACGGGCCACACCTGTGTCCCGTCAGCCTGAGTGGCTGCAGTGCCTCCACCCTGCCACAGTCACCAATGTATAAAATACCCACAAAAGGACATAAAAGGACATAAAAATATTTCTGAAAAAGGTCTCTTTTAATATGAGACCAACATTTTTTAACATTTTTCCTTTAACAACCTGTCGGAGTAGATTAAATGTTGAGTAATGATATAATAATATGGAATTAAATCATTTCCTCTGTTTGTCACCAGTGTATAAAAAACACAAAAAATATTCAAGACATTCATAAATTATTCCTAACAATGTCTTATGAATGACTTATGAATATAATTTTTACAACTGCATAATTTCAAAGCAGACAAAGTTTTGCGCCCCTCCAGAGATCTCTGGCGCCCCCCCAGGGGGGCCCGGACCCCAGGTTGGGAGACACTGGTCTACAGTATACCTGCTTATTCCAATGCAGGATTGTGTGGATCTGCTTGGCTATCCCAGCTCTCTTCAGGCACAAGGTTACCAGTGCAGTGCAGGCCCACATATAAGCTGTGTTCGAAATCGCCCCCTATCCCCTATATAGTGCACTACATAGTGTGCACGCCATTTTGTAGTGCTGTTCGAATTCTCTACACTACATTTCGTCCACTACCTCGTTCACTATAAAATACCCACAATGCACCGCAAAAGTTAGTGTACAACCCAAGTACCCTACTTTTTACTCCCGTATACCACAATGCAATGCGGTCATGTTTTGTCTGAGGAGAAGAAGGAGAAGAAAAAAAAAGAAGAAGAAAAAATGGCAGCTGAACAGGAGGCGGGGGAGCGCGGGAGCGCTTTAATTACTTATAAATAAAAAAAAGCACAAAAGCGTGACAAAAAAGTGACAAAAGCCATTCATTTTCAACAATTTATTGACACAGAAGTATCAGATCCCGGAGCTGTTCGGAGTGTTTACATGTTGCATGTCGCGTCCGCTACGCCACAGGAACATCCGGCGCATTTACTGACGCAAACACGTTAAAAAAATGTACGTTGTAGTGTCCGAAATCTCCTCTGGTCATCCCCTACATAGTGCACTATGTAGTGCACTATGTAGTGTACACTATGTAGGGAGTAGGGAGTGAGTGAACGAGTGGATGATTTCGAACACAGCTATAGAGTCAGAACCACTAATCAACCCGGCATACATGTTTTTGCACTGTGGGAGGAAGTACCTGAAGAAAAAACACACATAAGCACAGGCAGTAAATGAAAAAACACAGAAAGGCCCCTACTGCGAATTAAAAAAGGAATCTGCTTGCTAACCACCGTGCCTCCACATAAAAACCAAGAAAAACAAAACATCTCGGTCTTCGTGGCTACATCTCCCGTCCAACTGCAAAGAGGCTGAATTTCCATGTATGAATTACTTTTCTAGTTAATTGGATTTTGTGTAAAATCAATCCCCCGAACCATGACAGCTAATCGTGAAATCAAATGAAATGTTGAGATTCCCTGGTGCGCCGGTAGACAGGAAAACGGAAGAGTGACCGGAGCAGCCAGGGTCCATAAGCGACTGAATTTCCCCTCTGCTTTTTCAGCACATTCTTACAAATGATGCCTTTAGGTCCTACTGGAGTTGATCTGCGGGCAGCAGGAGGTTCAGAGATTTTGTGACCACCACTATTGTTCCTGTAAGAAGGCCAGCGAAAAACCAGCACGACCCTGGGAGCAGTGTGGTGAATGAACTGCTGACAAAATAAACCCTGCAGATGCCGTGTTTGCCTAACAGTTATGTTCGCTGCTCTCCTTCTTTGCATGAAAAGCCTATTGTTTTCCTCAAAGGCCACAGTTTTTACTGACACATTTGTATTTTTTTTTTTTTTTGTGATTTAGATTTGCCTCTGCAGTTTTCACAACAGCACTATATATTTTCAAGCAAGTGAGTGACCGCAACACCACATTGTGACGGATACATCCTTCTATATCATGTGACAACAACAAAACAACAGTATGTGGGCTGTAAACATAGAGTGCTCTCAAAAAGTACGCCTTTCAGTGACTTAAATAACCCCAGGGAACTGGCTTCAGATGTGAGCCCATCTCAAATGACCCCCCAGTGTGTCCGTGCCCAAATTGACAGCAGAACCCAGCCAGAAGCTCAGCTGGAGGTGTGCTAGTACTTACTTAAGCTCCGGCGGGCCTTGCAAGGTGAGAAGGCCAAAGGCCAGGCTTGCGGTCAGACTTCTGCCCATCTGCCCATGTTGGTTTAGTCGAAAAGATAGCTGCTTTTCAAAAATGTATTTGTTTTCATCAACTGATTTTGATCAAATGTTTGACTTAAGCCCAGATGTTTCATTTGCAGTATTTAAAAAAAAAAAAAAAAAAAGGCCTGACAGGATTAAACCTGAAATCTTTTGGCTGGCAGCGGGCGCTGTAACCTAACCTGAACAGCATTTTGATGCTTTGGAACAGCATTCAGAACAAGTGTAGCCTGCATACTGAGGTATAGTACAGTCTAAACTGATATGACCCGTGTGTGCCAGTTATCTTTATCTCTATTGATATATTGAACAAAAATGACCCAGATTTTAGGAAGCACGGTGTGGGGTGTCTGCCATTATTAAGTCGGCTTATCGTAAATCTTCAACACACAGACAAGACGCTGTGTCAGTCAGTTATCCTCTTATTTTTTTTTTTTCTAAACAGGGTGGGGCTTATAATGATGTGACGGAGTTTTTTTTTTTTTTCCCCCGCATGGCTGTAACCATAACTGCATTTTCACGGCTTATTTTGAGCAATGCATTTCCGATGACGTCGGGTTTCTGTCTCTGTGCAGTACCGGGATCGTCCGCTGAGTTTGCGGGGGCATTTGTTTCCTTTCAGCAGCGGGTTGGGGATCCGCGCTGGGAGCAGCCGCGGCAGAGAGGGATGCGCCGCTCCTCCTCCTCCTCCTCCTCCTCCTCCTCCGCAGCAACAGCAGCAGCAGCAGCAGCAGCGGCTCCTCCAGCTCCAGCAGCAGCACTGATAATAACAGAGCCATGGCGCTCAACGTCCCCGGGGTGGCCGTCATGATGTTCTTCTACCTGCTCGTCCTCGGCATCGGCATCTGGGCGTCCGTCAAGTCCAAGCGGGAGGCGAAGAAGATCCAGGGAGACAAGACGGAGATGGCTCTGCTGGGGAACCGCGGCATCAACCTGGTGGTCGGCATCTTCACCATGACAGGCGAGTGTCTGGCCGGGTGGCGGGCCGGCGGGTCGGCAGGTCGGCCCGCCGGCGGCCGCGTGAGTGAGAGAGGGAGCGCAGCAGCGCAGCAGCGTGCAGCAATCACGGAAATGGCCTCGAGCCGCGTCTATTGTTAGAGCCGGCTGGCTGTCGATAACCGGCCCCGCAGGGCTTTAATATGAAAGAGAGGAATCACCGGCCGCTGTTCCCTCAGAGTGGTGGTCGGAGCACGGATATAGGAGATAATTAGCTGTTCTTCTACTTAAAACGCACGCAGGGATTAGTCACTATTTGTTAAAACCGTGAATCTGCCATTTTTATTCATATGAAAATGTATATGTATATATATATATATATATATATATATATATATATATATATATATATATATATATATAATGTGTATATATATATATATATATATATATATATAATGTATATATATATATATATATAAAATGTATATAATGTATATATATATACATGCATATAAATATATATATACGTACGTACATACATACATACATACATATATATATATATATATATATATATATATATATATATATACACACATACATACATACATACATACATATAGGCCTATATAATATGTGTGTGTATGTATGTATGTATGTATGTATATATATATATATACAGTATATATATATATATATGTGTGTGTATATATATATATATGTATGTATATATATACATACATAATTATATATATATAATATATGTATATACATATTAATACATGTAAGTATATATATATATATATATATTTTTTTTTTTTTTTAATAAAGATATATATATATATATATATATATGTATGTATGTATGTGTATATATATATGTATAAATGTGTGTGTGTGTGTGTGTGTGTGTGTGTATATATATATATATATATATATATATATATATATATATATATATATATGTTTTTGTTTTTTTTACTTACTTAAATTCCAGCTATTTTATGAGCACCCCAGAAATAACACGGTAGTAAAGTTGGCAGTGGAGCAACGTAATTGATGAGTAGGAATGACTGGTTTCAAATTATATGTCAATTATTCTGTCATCATCAGGCAATAATAAATCATGAATGCCTGATTTCTACCTTGCTCATTTTACATTCAACAGACCCTCAACTTGCCACCAGCTAATCATCAGCTATTTAACAAAATATGATTCATGAACGATAGGTGGGCTCTAAAAGAAGGATTTAGAGAATTTGTTGCTTGTCTGGAGTGATATTTCAAACCAAAAAGTCTGATGCAACATATTCCTATTTGAAAATTAAGATATTTCAAGCAAAAAACTCTGATGCAACATATTCCTATTTGAAAATTTAAAAAAAAAGAGCTCTCCAAGGTTTATTTTCACCAAATTTCACATTGTGGTGCCTTTGCTGTATGTCAGACGTGTGTGATGGACAGTTGTGATCATTATTTTCAAAGAGATACATCCTGCTGCAGAGGAAGGTGAAGTGGAGGGACCACTCATAAAACCAGCTGCTTTGAACTGAGCAGTGAAGACCCAATTGAAAAGAGAGCTGTTGTCAGAGATGAAGTGACGGTTACAGACAGATGCAGATGTTACAGATATTTCACTAAGACCTCAGGAAATGGTGCCAGCTTGTAAGAATAACCGGCAGAATCTGTTTTCTTTAATAAGGGTTAGTTACCGAAGCTCATTTTATTTGAAGCAGTTACCAATTTCCCAACTTGAAGGGATTTGTGAAGCTCTCGCATGAAATTGTATTCAAATTTAACATTTTTTAAAAGTGTTTTTACCTTTGGAACATTTTAGTTGATATTCAATGATGGCGTCTCTCTGTCCAAATCACCTGTCTCAGCTCACATGACAAAACGACTCCAGGACTAGGGGTGCTCTAGAGCTACTGCCCATCAGATCAACCGTTTTTCCTATTAAAGTGTAATTTCTCATGAATTTTACAGCAGAAGGAGCCGTTTCTTGCTATCCGGTTGCAGCAGGTGGAAGACTAGCGGCCAGCCTTCTGCTCGTCGCCGCCTGTGCTGACTCAGTGTGTATATTTATGTCATGCAGCCACGTGGGTTGGAGGAGGATTCATCGTGGGCACAGCTGAGGCCGTGTACAATCCCTCCATGGGTCTGATCTGGGCGGTGATGCCCGTCGCCGCCACACTGTGCTTCGTGATTGGTGAGATTTTTCCTTCAAAAGTACTGCAGGAACAGGTTGAGCTGGTTACCCTCGGGTACATTTCCACTGTTGAACATGAGTATTATAGACAATAAAGTTCCCCACGAGGATGCAAAAGTCATTATGTTTCATTAAGAAGAGGATGATGAAAAGGGTATTAAATCATTCTTAAATCTCTTTGAGAACTGATAATTGAGTATCTTTATCTGGTAATCAAATACACTGGTTTATTATTAGGGTAAATAAAACTACCCACCGATAAACATCCTCTGATGATCGTATGAGAAACACAGCTTTTAAAAGTGTTAAATGATGTTAAAAAAGAAGAAAAATCCAAGGCACTCTTCTTCAAATATAAAAAGCCTTTATTTGAAATAGCTATTTCATGAAGAAAATTAAAAAAAAGTGGGTTACAGCCCACGCGTTTCGGCCACAGCCTTCCTCCGTGATGTTGATGATGTTAATTGCGAATAGGCCCGAGAATGAGGGGCAAGACATTTGTTACAGAACTGCTAGAATCATAATTACCATCATGAGAAATTGACTAAAAAAAGAAAAAAAAAAGCCTCTATGGGGAGAGCTCAGAAAGTAAGGCCCAGAAACCTCCAGATGAGGACGGAGCTGGTTGGTGACCCATAAAGCCTCTTAAGGAGGACTTTAAGGTGGATGTGCAGCTCTCTGCTAATTCTCCATTTCATTTCAGTGTGAGGCAGCTAAAAAGGAGAGCAGAGGGAGTTTAATGGTAAAAAATGACAGATTGCAGTCTTGCAGATGTTTTCTAAAACCTTGTGTTCTGTCGTGGAGGTGGACTCTTCTTCGCCGAGCCGATGAGAGACAACAAATATGTGACCATGATGGACCCCTTCCAGATCAAATATGGGAAAGTCCCCGCAGCAGCTCTGTCTATGGCTTCGCTCATATCAGAGATTATGTGGGTGACGGGAACGCTCATCGGATTAGGTAAGAATGTTTCTATATGCAACACCCCGAGTGCGCGGATGCTTTGGGGCCTGTTGATCCCGGCAGCTGTTGATCGCAGCTCTTTGCTGAACAGCTATTTCTATATTGTAGAGCTGGTCGGAAATAGCTCCGCCAGGGAGAGAAGAGTGCAAATCCCTTCATTTATCAGTGTGAGACAATCGATAGTGGGAAACAAGCCCCTGCATTTTATTCTCAACTATCACTGATTGTACAGAAAATGTATTTGTTTAAAAATGTCATAGAGGTAAATCTGCTTTACAATTGCCATGGCCACATGTGAGTTATAGCTTGAGTAACTTGTTTACTGTACTTCAAGGTCATAAAACACATGTTATTTTTATTAGCCTACAACAGCAAGTCAGTTGAGTAAATAAGTGTGACCCTGTGAAGCAAATACAGAATTGCTGCTACTGTGTGAAAATGTGATAAAGTTAAGGTCATCCTCCATCTTTTGGATTTGCAGTTGTGTTTTGATGCATTTTTCTTTATTGTGCTTTCTTTATTGTGTTACACCAGCAATAAAATGCTAAATGAAGCCTAAATATGGTCACACATCATGACATGAACAATGACAACATATACAATGATAAATAAAAAAGGCCTAAAGCTGCTGTATGTAAGAATTACAGTTTAATCTTTTGAAAGGTCAACCGAGCGACATGCAAGGATATGAAAAGTTCTGATGCCATGTTAGATACATAGCTCAGAGAATATTATGGGAACCGTTATCACAACAGGAACTCCTCTGTAGTGGCAGCACATCAGCCATCGCGGATTAATCGTGTCACTTTAGAGACTGGTTTTTGTGTCGTCTTCGGCTACGTTCACACTGCAGCGCACTTACCATTTTATGCCCGTATGTGACTCGTATCAGATTCTTTAATGACAGTCCGAACGATGCAAATCCGATCTTTTTTCAAATCCGACCCAGTCCCCTTTCATCTGCGGTGCTAAATCGGATACATATCCGATCTGTGTCGAAGGGACACAGCGCAGTCAGAACCGTCATGCCGCATTTCACCAAACTTTGACGTCACAGGAGATGAGTGTTTTGCCTTGAAAGTCTAGAGGAGAGACGCTGACAGATATAGTAAAAAGTCTTCCTCAACATCCTGAAATTATGGACGAACTCTGTGTCGGTGAAGCTCCTCACATCGTGATCCCGCCACGGCTAGTTCCGCCTCCGCCTGCACCCGTACCTGTACAGAGGCAGCAGCCGCTGCTGCGCCAAAGACCATCGCTCACATTTGTGCTCTCCTTTGTGCTCTCCTTTGTCTCAATCTCTTTCTTTCCTTCATCAGTTGGGCATCATTTTGTTGGTTCCGACTGTGCAAGAAATTCCAAATTGGTAGACAAACGTGTGAAGCGTCGATATTTACTTCTGTAAACGTCACAAACTACGTGCGCGTCACTTCAGGGCCCCGTACCGGTCACACTTAAAGCCTGAATTAAGGTTCCGCGTTAAACCAACGCAGAGCCTACGCCGTTGTTGTGACGCCGTCGTAAATCCTTCAGACTTCTCCTTCACTCCATTTCTCCGCGGTGCAATACCCCCCCAGAGCGCTAGTTGAAAATTTTGTTTAGCTTCTGGTTTTTCCGGTCACAGTGAATCAAAGAGATAAGGACAACTATTGTGCAAAAAACCAAAACAACACCCCCCCAAAAAAAAGAATCACACACACGAAGAAAAGAGCGCTGAAAGTTCACGACTGCTTCACGAACCGGAACCGGAAATGCGTTGCTACCAAGCGAACCAATCACAGTCCTCTCCGTCTGCGTTGGGTCTGCGTCGCCTCGATGCGTAGTTACATTTTTTGGGAGGTGCACGTAGGGCTGTGCGATTAATCAATTTTAAATCTAAATCGGATTTATTAATCAAGATGATGTTAAAAAAAGGAAAATCGGAAAATCGATTTTCCTCTCTCTTTTTCATATAGCTGGAAAAGAAGAAGAGAGCTGTCTGCATTACAGACAGAGCTCATCTAGTCATCTTTGTTTGGTCAAGAAAATTGTAAATGTCGTCACTTTACTAAACTCAAGGAGGATTTACAGTATCTTTCAATTGCACTTCATTCCCAATAAGGGAATGTTTTGCTATTTTTCTTTAAAAATAAAGATAAAATATTTGATACAATTTATTCCATTGTCTTTTGTAGTTTTACCAAAAAAATCGAAATCGAAATCGAAAATCTGGTTTTCAGAGAAAAAAATCGGGATTTTATTTTTGTCCAAAATTCGCCCAGCCCTAGGTGCACGTCACGCTACGGCGTAGGTTTAACGCAGAACCAGAATTCAGCCTTTACTCTGATGGAAGTCGCATTAAAATGATAATGTGATCAATCACAAAAAAAATTAAATAAAAATAGTATTCCGGTTAAACAGAAAAACAGATTTGAGACCTGTAGTGTGAACATAACCTTGGACTTCCGACTCGGTAGCAGATTGTTTCCCCTCATCAAGAAGTTCAGAACGCATGTCACAAACGTGGACACATGCATGACCCTCCACAACATGTGCATCAAATTTCAAAGCCTCTGTGTGTGTATAAAAAAGGTATATGGGTGACCGGTTAAGGTGACACTGTCATGATGGGAAATCCACTACTACTATGTAGTGGAACTTCCTTTCCAGTTTCAAACGTGTGTAAAAACAGCTGCACACAGCAGTACAGTTTCCTGTTGGTTAATCAGCCTGTGTGATTACCAGATTTAAAGTCCACAATCGTATCCTGTTACTGCATGGGAAGTCTCCTTTGTTGACATCATCAGGTGATGAGTCACAACATACTGTAAACGCAGTGCAGAAGTGGACAAACCCTATTGTTCCTCTGAGGAGTGAAGCACAGTCGCACTGGCAGGAGCTCATTCCGACGGTCCTGGTGGAACTTTTGCTGTTGTGGTTAAATTTAGACGTTTTAACGGAGAGGTCAATGGAGATGGGACTCACTTTTGGGGGCGGCCTCTAGTGGTCATTCAAGGAACTGCACGTTTCATGTTGGCAAAACATGGAAATGGTTTTCTTAAAAGCCATTACTTTGAATGACCAAGTTGGTTGAGTCTTTATAGTGTTGGTAGATACACAGTAAGGCTTTACAAGACAGTGAGGTTTGTACGTTAAAACTAAAAAATCGATTTTCCGATTCTAAATGGATTCTCATATTAATATCTAAAAATCGATTCTTCTGTCTAAAGATCGATTTAAAAAAAAAAAATTTTTTCATAATTTTTGCCAGGTGAACTTTAATCCCAGTAGTCGGACACACAGTTTGTCATGACACTTCTGAAAAATGCCAGGTGCTTCATGGCAATATGTGTGCGTGGTGACAGAATAAATTAAATGAGCTAAAATGATTTGTTCACTGCATGAACTGTTGCAATTTCTTTCTTTTTTGCACTTTAAATGGATATTGAAAGGCCTGTTTGAGTTATTTATTCCTTAGTTATTTCACAATAATTATTGTGAAATTATTATTTCACTAGTTATTTTACAGTCATATAATTCAGACAACAGCTCAAAAAATATTTTAAATAACACTAAGCCAAATCAATATCGAATTGAATCGAATCGAATCATGATAATCGATTCTGAATATTAAAAATCGGTATCAAATCGATTCTTGACATTTGAATGGATCCCCAGCCCTGGTTAAAACCCTGCTGTCTGTGTGTGTGTTTGACAGGTGTGACCATGAGCGTGATTCTGGATCTGTCGTACACCGTGAGCATCTGGATCTCTGCTGCCGTGGCCATCACCTACACGCTGCTGGGCGGCCTCTACTCTGTGGCCTACACAGACATCATCCAGCTCATCCTCATTTTCATCAGCCTGGTGGGCTTTTCGCACTTCCTGCTTTCTAATTTACTTTCTGGCTTCCCTTCCGAGGCCACGAAGAAATATCCTCCATTCCCCACCGAGCATCACCTTAAGATTTTGGTCCTCCACTATTAGCATCCCCTTCTGCTGTCGGGTCGCACAGCAGAACCTTTGAAGATCTACAACTAAAACAATACTTGTAGTCATGAAAAGAAACTCTCCAATCTAAGAGCCTAGAATCTAAAGTCTTCAGTGACTTGCGCCACTTGAAGACGCTCTATTTCTGCGCCAGGAAAAGAGCATATTCAACACATAGCTCTTTACGCTCACAATGCAGCCAGTGTGTGTCTTCCCTGAAGGGTGATGCTGCTTTATAGAGGTCCTTCCTGTCCTCAAAAGACCTCTGTGAGAGTATGACACATTTCTGCTGTGTTTCGTAATAGAAACTGGTCCATAAAACAGCCCCTTCCTCTTTCCGTGGGACTGGTCCTGTAGTGCATGTGAACCAGAACCTGCAGCCTGCTGACGGCAGGCGTTAAAAACGTGCAGTGAAAGGATCTGCCACAGTATAGACTATAGAGGTTAGGTTTTCCAGGGAAGATCCAATAATCCCATCTAGGCCTGTGTTGAAAAGATAGATTCTCCGATTTTAAATCGATTCTCATATTAATTCCTTAAAAATCGATTCATATGTCTAAAGATCGATTAAAAAAAAATTTTTTTTTTTTTTTTTTTTTTTCTTCATCATTACAACTTTTGTTACTTTTTTGTTTATGCCCAAAAAAGGAATATTTTGTTGGACACGAGAATAACTGGTGCCATGTTTTTGCCTTTAAATATGTTTAAAAGTATGAAAACATTAAAGTTTTCAGTTATAATTGCATAAATTGTCTATATTTCTTTGCTTTATATACTGTCTTGGGGTTACATTTGCATAAATGTTAAAAACCAAATTCTCATAAATGGGGAAAAAATAAAAGAGATTTCTTTCGTCCTCTGTTTCCTCCCTGGATCTGATAATTCTGACCCACGATGTTTCTGAAAGCAGTTCTATCAGCATTCTGGGAGCTGATTGGTCCTTACAGCATCATTAGCTGCAATACTTGCTGTTGAATCTCAATATAATACTAGTATTAATATGTTGCATAACTACAGTCATATAATTCATGCAACAGCTGAAAAAACAGTTTTATTAACACTAACCCAAATAAATATCGGATCGAATTGGATCGAATCAAATCGTGATAATCGATTCTGAATCTTAAGAATCGGAATCTAATCGATTCTTGACATTTGAATCGATCCCCAGCCCTAATCCCATCTACAGAAAAAGAGAGCAGCAGTAAACCTCCCAAGATACTAATAACAATGCACTATTTGTAACTTTGTGTGTCCTAAATGAGATAAGACTGGAATATTTTATCATTTTCCTTGCTGCAAGCAGTGATAAGTTTAGTTTTATCCCCGCTGCTCAGCCTAAACACCTGGCTAAGTAGAATATCCAGGTCAAACGGTGCAGTTCAGCTGTGCAGGGACCAGGGATTTGAGTGAAGGCCATCCGCCACCCAACAACCTTGAGAAATAGTTTCAAGCAGCTGCTGTACTAGAGCGAACAAAAAAGAAACTCGTGGAACCAAAACATCCACACACACTCGAGCTGAGACAGGAGCTCAAAGTTTACTGTAGCTTTCCTTTCCTTCTGTTTTGGTTTTTAGGTTTAAGCACCCAAGCTGTCTGGCTAGGATTAGAAATCAGGAATGTAATAACTCCCTTTGGACTGCTTTATCCCTTTTGAATGTAAAAAAAAAAAAAAAAGAAATCTTTTTCTGTGCACTGAAAGTAGTGAAAAAACAAGCTTATTAATGCACTTGGCCTTCTTTTATGTGTGTTCCTGGAGATGACATGGCACAAGTTGACATTATGGTTCATTTCTCCTGTTTTGTAGTGGCTGTGTGTTCCCTTTTCCATGATAAACCCAGCTGTCTTGGACATCTCTGTGACGGCCTACAACAACACCTACCAGTCTCCCTGGGTCGGCTCTCTGGAGGCCGGCAGAGCCTGGAAGTGGATTGATAACTTTCTGCTTCTGGTAAGCTAGATCTAAATATAATTTTTATTGAAATTTGTTACGAGAGAGCATCCTCCATCCTCTGACTAAAAGCATGAGAATGACTGAAGCAGATTTAGGGCATAACTAAGTTTTGCATAACTGGCTTATATCATTGCACGCTGTGAAGGCGGATAAAAATGAAACCCGATAAGCTTCGGTGGGAGAAACCTGAAGAGCACACGTCTCAGCACGTCTAAGATCTCCTCTAGAGTTGGACGACTTGAGGATATTTGAGGTGTTCCTGTTTGTGCTCAAAATACTTGCTTTGCCAAAAATGACATCTTGCTGTGACTCAGTACGCCCCAACGGGCCTTCTCTAGTAACATTTTGTTCCCTGCTTTGTCTTTTTTTTCCGTTCCGTTCCAAGGGTTTGGGGAACTTGGGTCTCCAGAATTTCCACCAGAGGACCCTGTCCGCCTCGTCCTCCGCTACAGCCAAGATAACCTGCTTCGCTGCTGCGTTCATCGTTCCCACGTTAGGAATTCCTCCCATACTCCTCGGAGCAGCGGCCGCATCAACGAGTAGGATGAAGCCTTTTACATTTGGTTATAATCACTTTATAGTGGCCAAAATGTGAAGTTCACTGACTGCCATGATGAATCAGCAAATGCAAAAAATAGATTATTTTTTTCCTCCCCCGTCAATAATATTAAATTGATGTTAAGCCGAGTCTTACTTTAATGTGATCGCTGATCCCTGGGATGGCACCGCATCAAGAACCATCATTCCTTAATCGTTTATCTAACAAGACTTGCAAAAAAACATTTATGAAACTCTACAATTAGGGCTGGGCGATATGGACCAAAAGTCATATCTCGATATTTTCTAGCTGAATGGCGATACTCGATATATATCGATATTTTTTCTGTGCCATAATTGGGGTTTCCCCCAAAGCATTATAGCATAGCATCTCTGTTAGCTTCATTCTTTTCTGAGGCAAACCCTTAAAAAAAACAGTCAGTTTTAATACAAAGCCTCGTGCCAAATGTCACACAGGTTCCTTTATTAACAGAGGTCTGCACAATATCAAAATGTATAAAACAAATTAAACAAAAATAAACTGCCTGCTAGGAATGGGTGATATTTTACCGTTCATGATAAACCGTCAAAAAAATTCCCCACGGTAAGAATTTGTATCTCACGGTAAAAACGATAAATTCCCGTTGATGATGTTTTTGTGTAAAGTCGGATTTATGGTTCTGCGTTAACTCGACGCACAACGTACGTGAAGAAAGAAAGAAAGAAAGAAAGAAAGAAAGAAAGAAAGAAAGAAAGAAAGAAAGAAAGAAAGAAAGAAAGAAAGATATGAGCCAGAAAGAAAGATATGAGCCAGAAAGAAAGAAAGAAAGAAAGAAAGAAATGAGCAAGAAAGAAAGAAAGAAAGAAAGAAAGAAAGAAAGAAAGAAAGAAAGAATGAATTCCCGTTGATGACGTTTTTGTATTGGTATTTTCTTTTTATCGTTATCGGGATAAATGCCAGAAATTATCGTGATACATTTTGTAGTCCATACCGCCCATCCCTACTGCCTGCATATATAGAATAAAAATGCTTCTTAATAAAACAAATATTATCCCTTTCCTGCATAACAAAAATACACACAGCAATTAATTTAAAATACACACAGCAATTAACACAACGTAGACAGTAACAGGCAGACTTTTCCACTGAGGTTGACGGTTGTGCAAATAACAAAACATTTGGTCAAAATCTCAAATAAAACATGTAAACAGTGCATCTCTTTGTGCAAATCTCAAATAACTACAACAAGCCAACTACTGTACATTTTACAGATTTTGTGCCAGGAAAACTAATCTGTCAACACTGTTAGGTTTCAGCACACAAAGGTACTTTTCTGCCAGCGAGAGGGGTCAGCGTTGATGTACAGTCAATTTGTCGCAAAATAAGCTATATCGATATAAACGATATTGTCTCGTGCCATATCTCGTTTGAAAATATATCGATATATATTAAAATATCGATATATTGCCCAGCCCTGTCTACAATACCCAGCGACACTCACAAATACCACCTAAAACTTCACGGTGCAGATAGTTTACACTGAATCTGTCCAGCGGTGGCGTTAGCATCTCTGGGCTTGGAGGCATTAAGGATAGACCATCGTCATCGTGGTATTGCGGTTAGAAAAAAAGAATGGGCGCCATGTGCTCTGGACGGAAGATGAAAAGGGCCGTCGAGACATTTATCTGCAGAAAGTCCACGAACCAGGCTCCATGATGGAATGGGGTCGTATCAGTGCCCTTGGCAAAGCTCGTTTTCCACTTCTGCGATGGCAAAAGCAACTGGGAAAAGTGGGCCGAGATTTAGAGCAACACATGCTGCCTTCAAGCCCACATCTTCTCCACGGACAACCGTGCATTTTTCAGCAAGACAAGTCTGGATTTCTCCTGCTCCACTAGAAGAGAACACAAAAAAACAATTGCAAAGGTTCACGTTCTAACTAATACAGGAGTAGGCCTGTGTTGAAAGGAATGTTTTGTTGACATGAGAATAATTAGTGCCATGTTTTTGCCTTTAAATATGTTTAAAGGTATGAAAACATTAAAGTTTTCAGTTATAACTGCATACATTGTCTATATTGAATTACTTTATATACTGTCATGGGGTTACATTTGCATAAAATGCTAAAAACCAAATTCTCAAAAATTAAAAACCGAAATAGACCAAAAATGGAAAAAATTCAAACGGAATCTGGGAAAAAATAAAACCGATTTCATCCGTCTCTGTTTGCTGCCCTGGATCTGTTTGATAATTCTGACCCACAATGTTTCCTAAAGCAGTTCTATCAGCATTCTGGGAGCTGATTGGTCCTTACAGCATCATTAGTTGCCAATACTTGCTGTTGAATCTCAATATAATACTAGTATTAATATGTTGCATAACTACTACAGCCATATAATTCATGCAACAGCTCAAAAAACTATTTTAATAACACTAACCCAAATCAATATCGGAATCGAATCAAAGCATGATAATCGATTCTGAATCTTAAGAATCGGAATTGAATCGATCCTTGACATTTGAATCGATCCCCAGCCCTATACAGGAGTGTCTAAGTGTCTAAGACCCACCATGTAAAACAAACAAAATAGCTGCACAATTACAAATAGCACCTTGGACGAGTTTTAACGAGTTTTTCCTACAAAACCCGACACCAGTCATCGCTGCCCCAGTGCGTGCTATTTTAGGATGGCAGGCCTGAATCTCAGACGATAGATGGCTGTAGTGAAAGAATGGTGAAACTATTTGTAAATGCAGAGTCCAAATCTGCTTTCACACGTCACGCAATGTAAGTGTCCGAGCTCCAACCATCTAACTTCCGGGTTGAGTCTCATGTGGAACAAAGATGTGTTGCAGTTCCTCGACTGCCCACTAGAGGCCGGCTGCAAGGGCGAGTCCGTCTCCATTGGCCTCCCTGTTAAAGGCCCTGTCCCAATACTCCCCCTACCCCTACTTTTCAGTCCTACCCCTACATTTTGCACGTTCCCGTGAGGGTAGTGGTGTCCCAATTCCTCTTTTCACCTAGGGGGAGTGGAGAAAACGAGTGTAGTGGCACCCTAGGTGAACTAGGGCCAGGGGAACTAGTGCTCTCATCATCGCCGAAAACATCAGATCAAATTTCTTAACAGGCGTTTTTTGGATAAACTGATCCCAGGTTGGGGATCTTAACGGTTACCGTATTTTCCGCACTATAAGGCGCACCGCATTATAAGGCGCTACAGTAGAGGCTGGGGTTACGTTCTGCATCCATTGGAGTCTAATGGATGCAGAACGTATGATACGTGTAGTATAGAATACTTCTATAGTAGAATACTATAGTATAGTACTATAGTATATAGGGCTGGGCGATTTTGGACAAAAATAAAATCCTGATTTTTTTTCTCTGAAAACCCGATTTTCGATTTCGATTTTTTTGGTAAAACTACAAAAGACAATGGAATAAATTGTTTCAAATATTTTATCTTTATTTTTAAAGAAAAATAGCAAACAAATTTCCCTATTGGGAATGAAGTGCAATTGAAAGATACTGTAAATCCTCCTTGAGTTTAGTAAAGTGACAACATTTACAATTTTCTTGACCAAACAAAGATGACTAGACGAGCTCTGTCTGTAATGCAGCCAGCTGCAAAAAAGGAAAATCCATTTTCCGATTTTCCTTTTTTTAACATCGTCTTGATTAATAAATCCGATTTAAATTTAAAATCGATTAATCGCACAGCCCTAGTATAGTACTATAGTATAGTACTATTACTATAGTATAGTAAACGTATAG
Source organism: Cololabis saira (assembly GCF_033807715.1). Lineage (NCBI taxonomy): Eukaryota > Metazoa > Chordata > Actinopteri > Beloniformes > Belonidae > Cololabis > Cololabis saira. The sequence goes on from NC_084603.1 coordinate 34,987,287, forward strand.
AATACTCCCGGTTCTCCCTATGGCCAGTCCGGGCCTGCCGGCTGCTTACCGTAGTTGCGAGACCTTTTGCGGCTCAATAGTGATCCATATATAAGGCGCACCAGATTATAAGGCGCATGGCCAGCTTTTGAAAAAATTGAAGGCTTTTAGGTGCGCCTTATAGTGCGGAAAATACAGTACTTTTACGCCTGAAAAAATATTAAAACTTAATAAAGTGGCATATTAACAGCGCTACAGCTGAAATTAAAACAGCTTTTGGCTCTCAGCTTCCTGATTTTAGGGGTGGTGCTGAATGTAGGAGTAGGGGGAGTATTGGGACAGACCCCTGGGAAGATTTCAAGTGCCCTAAAATCTGTGGCTTCTTTTTTAGGGGTAGTGGTAGTAGGGCTGTTCGATTAATCGATTTTAAATCGTAATCGCGATTATGTAATTAGAACGATGTTAAAATGTGAAAATCGTAAAATCGATTTTTCAAAAAAAAAAAAAATTTAATTTTTTTTTTTTTTTTTTTTTTTTTTTTTTTTTTTTTTAAACCTTGTCTGCACACATATTAATGATTGATACCATATTAATGATTGATGGAAATACCTCTCAATACCTGCGACAAGTGCCCCATTGGAGAGGCTCTTTAGTGTAGGAGGGGGCGTTGTAACATGCCACCGGGTAGACCGGCTCGTGTTCCTTGCAAAAAACTTGCAAATGTGAATAGCAAATGTAATGAGTGACATTACACACCTCCACCTCCTTCATGGGTTGCATTATTATTTAGCATGCAAAGACCCAGTTTAGTTTAATTAGAAAATGTCTTGTTTTATTTAATTGGAAATATAACTTACTTTTTTTTTTCAGAGATAAAACTTTATATTTTATTATATTTTTTTAAACTTTTTTTCAACTTATTTTACAGAGTTTTGCACTTTATTCATTCATTTTTGGTTTAATAAGAGCAAAGTTTGCACTTAAAGCCCAATGGGGCAATGTTCAATAAAAAAACAGCATATTTGAAATCATTTCTTTGCCTTTTGTCAATTCACAAAATAATCGTAATCGAAAATCGGATTTTGAGAAAAAAAAAATCGAGATTTTATTTTTGGGCAAAATCGAACAGCCCTAAGTGGTAGTGAGGGAGGGCTAGTGGTAGAAAGTAGGGAGTGTATTGGGATTGGCCCAAAATGTTCAACTTTAGACCTGATATATATACATATAGCCTGGTTAAAAAAAAAAAAAAATTTGATGTTGCCATCAAATCAACTTATGAAACGGGATAGTCAGCTGTAAATATTTTGGCGGGAGCTGGATATTTAAAATAAACTCAAGATTTATGAGACTGCGAGAATCTGAACTGGCAGTGTCGCGGTAACAGAAGTCAACATTATGAACACATTTCTAATTGCGGCACATGACTTGTTGTGCGTGCCTTATAAAATATGGAACGGCCTTCACTGATATTTCTCTGTCATGGCGCTCCTCAGACTGGAACCAAACCTCTTACGGTTCTCCGTCTCCTTTTGAGCGCGGGGAGACGGGCCTGGTCCTGCCGATCGTCCTGCAGCACCTCACCCCCACCTACATCTCCATCATCGGCATCGGGGCGGTGGCCGCCGCTGTGATGTCATCGACTGACTCAGCGCTGCTGTCGGCAGCCTCCATCTTCACCTCAAACATCTACAAGAACATCCTCCGGACACAGGTCAGGAGGTCGGGAGGTCAGGGGGTCAGGAGGAGGTCGGGAGATGGAATCGTTTAGGGCTGCAGCTATCCAATAGTTTAGTAATCCAGTATTCTACTGAAAATTCCATCGATTAATCGGATAAAAAATATTTTTGTTTAGTTAAAGAGCAATTATAAATATACATAAGATGTTAGATGTTAATTGACATTACTAAGACTAAATTATATAATCCAGTAGGTTCATGGCTGTGCATTTAAAAACCCTGAACTTACACCAGTTGACCAGATTCACTGCCTTCACTCAAAAAACTAAGGATCTTACCAAGAAATGTTCTTATTTCTAACCTAAAAATGCCATTACACCCGATAACACACATCACTTAAAAGGTTAGGTGTTTTTCCCACGTGTTTCAATTGAACTTTCATTTGTGTCAAGCAAACTTTAAGTTCTAGTTAAGTTTTAAGTTAGAGTTTTGGCAGTGTTCAAAATAAAATTATGAGACCTGCTGTATTGGAGCACATTTTCTTTTAGTTAAAACTGTAGCGGGAACAGATGTTTAGAGAAACCTATGTATGTACCGGGTGAAGGCTGATTTATGGTTCCGCGTTAAATCAATGCAGAGCCTACGCCGTAGGCTCTGCATTGATTTAAGGCGGAACCATAAATCAGGCTTTAGAGGGGGAACATATAGGAGAACGGACCAGAAAAATATAGAGTGCATTAAAAATAAAAGTTAAGCATTGAGCTACATGTGTCTCCGTCTGGGCCATTGCAGACTGCCTGAGCATGATGTTACTAAAACCGCCGCCTCTTTCTTCTTCCTTTACGTGCGCAGCGTTGTGCCGCATTAAATGTAGTCCAGGCTTAATACGATGCTTTGAGCTGGTGAAATGAAACAATTCTTCGAGGCAGAGAAAATTCCTCGATCATTTTTTGTAATCGAATTACTCGAATTATTCGAGGAATCATTTCAGCCCTAGAATTGTTTCCCTGTTGTCTGATCCCAGTGTTGGGTGTAATGCGTTACAAAGTAACGCGTTACTGTAATGAGATTACATTCGCCAGTAATGCAGTAATGTAACAGTTGTAATTTCGGGTAATCCTGTTATAGTTACTCTAAGACAAAAAAAAATACGTTACTTTAGTTACTTCAGCTACATGTAGAACGGGAGAACAGAAAAGAAAATCAAACTTGCCTTTCATGCGTCTTCACGCGTTGCGCAATACTTGTCTGACTGGCTGATTTATGGTTCCGCGTTAAATCGACGCAGAGCCTACGGCGTAAGGTACGCGGTGACGCACACCGTACGGTGCGCGTCGCCGCGTACCCTACGCCGTAAGTTCTGCATTGGTGTAACGCAGAACCATAAATCAGCCTTTAACGTGATTTGACGGGATTTTACAGGATTTTACGTGATCTTACGGGATTTTACAGGACTTCTGGTGATGATCTGGGCACTGCAGTATAAGGTTCCAACTACAGGACTGTCTCAGAAAATTAGAATATTGTGATAAAGTTCTTTATTTTCTGTTACGCAATTAAAAAAAACAAAAATGTCATACATTCTGGTTTCATTACAAATCAACTGAAATATTGCAAGCCTTTTATTATTTTAATATTGTTGATTATGGCTTACATTTTAAGATTAAGATCCCCAGAATATTCTAATTTTTTTAGATAGGATATTTGAGTTTTCTTAAGCTGTAAACCATAATCAGCTATATTAAAATAATAAAAGGCTTGCAATATTTCAGTTGATTTGTAATGAATCCAGAATGTATGACATTTTTGTTTTTGTAATTGCATTACAGAAAATCACAATATTCTAATTTTCTGAGACAGTCCTGTACATGTTGTTCATTGGCAATCGAGTTATGGTGCAGCTCAGGTGATATTGCGGAGTAATCCAAAAGTAATGTAACTAGTAATGTAACTAGTTACTTTCAGCAACCAGTAACTAAGTAGTGTAAGGGATTACTTTTTTAAAAGTAACTAGTAATATGTAATGGATTACTTTTTTTGAGTAACTACCCCAACTAGGGATGGGCGGTATGGACTAAATGTATCACGGTAAATTCTGGCATTTATCCCAATAGCGATAAAAATGACGATAAAAAATACCAATTCAACTCCACCTTTGTAACTATAAATCTATCACCACATTCAGTCTTTGGAGCCCCCAAAACACTGCTCTAAAAGATACTAAGTGCTACTAAACTACACCAATTAAATTTAATTAATAAAAACCAATTAAATTAGTAGACCTGTACTGCAAAACTGTAACGACTCCTTGCTCTCAGATCCGCCATGTTTGTTACACAAACACGTCATCAACGGGAATTTATCCTATTTTATTTCTTCCTTTCTTTCTTTTCTGGCTCCCTTCCTTCCTTCCTTTCTCTCTTTTCTGGCTCCCTTCCTTCCTTCCTTCCTTTCTTTTCTGGCTCCCTTCCTTCCTTCCTTTCTTTCTTTTCTGGCTCCCTTCCTTCCTTCCTTCCTTTCTTTCTTTTCTGGCTCCCTTCCTTCCTTCCTTTCTCTCTTTCCTTCCTTCCTTCCTTCCTTCCTTCCTTCCTTCCTTCCTTCCTTCCTTCCTTCCTTCCTTCCTTCCTTCCTTCCTTCCTTCCTTTCTTTTCTTTCTTTTCTGGCTCCCTTCCTTCCTTCCTTTCTCTCTTTTCTGCTTCCTTCCTTTCTCTCTTTTCTTCCTTCCTTCCTTCCTTCCTTCCTTCCTTCCTTCCTTCCTTCCTTCCTTCCTTCCTTCCTTCCTTTCTTTCTTTTCTTTCTTTTCTGGCTCCCTTCCTTCCTTCCTTCCTTTCTCTCTTTTCTGGCTTCCTTCCTTCCTTCCTTCCTTCCTTCCTTCCTTCCTTCCTTCTTTCTTTCTTTCTTTCCTTCCTTCCTTCCTTCCTTTCTCTCTTTCCTTCCTTCCTTCCTTCCTTCCTTCCTTCCTTCCTTCCTTCCTTCCTTCCTTCCTTCCTTCCTTCCTTCCTTTCTCTCTTTTCTGGCTTCCTTCCTTCCTTCCTTCCTTCCTTCCTTCCTTCCTTCCTTCCTTCCTTCCTTCCTTCCTTCCTTACTTCCTTCCTTCCTTCCTTTCTCTCTTTTCTTCCTTCCTTCCTTCCTTCCTTCCTTCCTTCCTTCCTTCCTTCCTTCCTTTCTCTCTTTTCTGGCTTGCTTGCTTCCTTCCTTCCTTCCTTCCTTCCTTCCTTCCTTCCTTCCTTCCTTCCTTCCTTCCTTCCTTCCTTCCTTCCTTCCTTCCTTCCTTTCTTACCGTGGGGAATTATTTTTTTGACGGTATATCGTGAACGGTCAAATATCTCCCATTCCTAACCCCAACACTGTCTGATCCTGACGTTTCTGTATTTCCTTACGGCAGGCGTCGGACACGGAGATCCAGTGGGTGATCCGGGGCTCCGTGGTGGTGGTGGGTCTGGCCGGCACGTCCCTCACCTTCATGGACAACAGCGTCCTGATGATCTGGATGCTCCGCTCGGACCTCACCTACACCCTCATGCTACCTCAGCTCGTGTGCGTGCTCTTCTTCAGCGTGTCCAACGGCTACGGGGCCGTGATTGGCTGCGTGGTGGGCATCCTGCTGCGGGTGCTGTGCGGGGAGCCGCTGCTCGGCCTCCCGGCCATCATCAAGTTCCCAGGATGCACGCTGGAAAACGGCGTGTACGTGCAGCGCTCGCCCATCAGGACCATCTGCATGCTCTCCGCCATGGTGTCCATCTTGTCCTTCTCATACCTGGCTGCTTTGCTCTTCAACCGAGGCCTGATTCCGGAAAAGTGGGACGTTTTTAACGTGAAAGCGCAAGATTCAGCAAAATTACAAGACGGCACCAAATCTGACACCAAAAACCTTGAGATGAAAGATCAAAGCGAAGACAGTGAAGTGTGTGAGCCAATGTTAGAAATAACACTTTAGGTTTAAAAAAAAAAAACAACAGTATTTAAAATACAATTTAAGCCATTTAAACTGATTCTGTTGGAAGTGATGAGACGCTTTTAGTTCTTTCAGAGTACTTTGAGATTTTGTATACTTTTATAAGCATCATGAAAGGAAAATAACACATATATGCTCTTTGGTATAAGAGCCTTGCTTTCTTCTGCAATTTTATGCAGCAGTGATATTTTAAAACAGTAAGACAATGAACCTCTGGATATGAAAGTAAGAATACTCCACAGAAAGCAGACCAGATGCCCGCAGTTTGTTTTTTTTTAAGTTTTTCAGATGAATTGTTGTTTTAACGGCTGATGTTTGGTTAAATACCAGCTCCGAGTCTCAGTATTATGTTCATGGAACAAAAGACCGTAGTTTTACGACCATTACTTATGTTTTAATTATGACCCTTCTCATCTTACCACACTCTCACTGCAGTCAGATTACAGTAGACACCTATCAGCCTGTTTATGTAATAAAATGTTATATTTGGTTTGGGAATAGCAGATCCTAAGGACACATGAGGATCAACAGAATCCAGCTGTCCCTGGTTTTTTGGTAACTTAGTACTCACGGTCCAAAAGACATGAGCATAAACACACCACTAACTTCAACCGTCTGGTGGCGCTTAAATGTGAAAAATAGCAAAACGGAGCAGATTCTTGTTTCACCCTGGCAACGTTTACCAAAGTCTGGCCCCATTTGATTGTGCAAGAACACGGACAGGTGGTAATGCTGAGAAAACATACTGATGATGGATAATAAGGGTGAACAAACCATAAAAACCTATTCTAAAAAGGATAAACTTCACATGACAGCTTACTCCATATTTGGGAGTCAGAATTGAGTATAAAATCAAGACCTCCGACGTAACCCAAACCTCTTGCTTTCTTTGGCTTTAAGCTGCAGAGGTCTGAAATGATGTCATTCGGGGAGCCATTCAGACTTTACGCTCCGGTGCAAACCCGGATGAGAGTAAGATCCCCGAAACTTTCCCATCCCCGACCAGCTTTGAGACATGCGTCATAAACCGGTGGTGCAAAACGGAAGAACAGATTCCTGAAGTGGCACAAATCATAAAGAGGACGGGGGTGGAGACGAGCCGGGGGTCGGACTCTCAACTTGTCAGAATACCGTTTTTAATATAAACACTGTACTGTTTCTATTGTAAACAGTACACTGTTTACAATATATACTGACAAGTGGGTACTCTGAAAAAGGACACGGGTCCCGGCGTAAAAAAGTGTTGAAATCTAATAATTATTTATGTAAGGCCCCACTAACTCATGTGTCCTCAGGACTGTGTGGTGTGACGTTACAGACGTCCTTCTGGTGTCCCTGACGCTCTAAGTCGGTAAACAATATATCATTGTGGTATTAGCGGCATATAGATGACACGTTGCTCCTAATTTTGTCTGTGTGCCAGCAGCTCTGGTGGAACAATCGTCCTGCAGGACAGAGCAACATCGCGCAGAGATAAAGGTCTTCTATAATTAGACTATACAATCAAGTGCTGCCACAGAAAGGGCACTGCTGTGACTGCTTCCTGTGTCCTCTGACGGCCGGTGGCCGGCTTCCCAACGGGAAGAATGCAGCAGCGGGGCAGCGAAGGCGCGCATCTGTTGCTGTTTTTGTGATTAGAATTACCATTAAACTAGAGGTTTAGGTCAAATCTTCCATTTAAGTATCTAGCTGAGTTTTTTGAAATTGTCTTTTTGTTTCCCCATTCTAAGAAATGTGAACATGTATCAGCATTTACTCTGGAGTTAATAATGTAAAACTTTTCACATTCAAACCTATAAAAAATCTGCATTGATGACTGAACTGATTGATTGAAACGTGGCATGTGTGTCTTTCATAAAACTACATTCAGACCTCTGGAAACTGTTTTTTTTTCTTTTTTTTTTGTTACTCGAGCTGTAATATTAGACAGTTTTATGTTTGGAAGAAAAAAGGTCTCAAGGGCAAATGTTTCCTTCTCCCGGACATCCTTGCGTGAGGGGGGGGATAGGGGGGGGGGGGGGGGGGGGGGGCACAGTCCCACGTCTGTTTTAGGTTTGGATGTTTTATCTCCACGTTAGAGCGGAGTCACGTGGACGTCGTTCCGCGTTATTGACACGTCTCATTCCCAGGTTTGTACAGCGCTCACGCTCATGCGCATGCGCAGGCGGACCCCTTCACAGTGGGGATACAGTGACCCCTGCTGGACAAACGGTGGATGTACAACAGCAGGACAAGTACACGCACACGATTACCGTAACATACAATAAGAAAATCCGAGGATTTATTTCTTTATTTCATTCATTAAAAGAAAAACAAAACAGTACAATATAATTACAACAAATCTCTTTCTTTGAATGAAAGGGAACCGAAAGAAGACTGAGCTTATTTCATCTTTCCCTTTTTCCTAAGAAATCAAATTTCATTTCATGTAATAATAAAAAAGAAATTACAATTACGCAATTTTAAAAGAAAACACTCCCCAATAAACGTAATGAAAAAAAAAAAAACTACAACAAAGTTATAAAATAACAAAATAGCTGTCGTCAAACACAGATAGTCGTATTCTTTTTTGATTCAAAGACAGAAAATATGACAACGGTGCTAAAAAGAGAGAGAGAGAAAAAAAAAAGAAAACCCACCTAACTTAACAATTATAATATTTCTTCATCAAACTGGCTTTTATTATTCTTTTAAATGTAATGTTTGATTTGCATTCTTTGGCTTCTGTATCCAGATTGTTCCATAAACTGATACCTTTTACAGAAACACAACGTTCCATTAATTTTGTCCTGAATTTTTTTAGTTTTTAAGGATCTCTGTTCCTTTTAAGTCATACTTATTTTCTCTGATCGTATAGAAGCAGACTGATTTATCGGCTGGCCGATCAATGGTCACTTTTAAAAGGAGAATCCACGTCAGCTGACCTCTACATGATATGTACACCACACAAATAAAAATAAAACCACACAAAAGAACAGAATAAACCAAACTCAGTATTTAGTGGGACCTCCCTCAGAACTAAGCCCAGGTTTCTGTTGGTTTTTTTTCTTCAGATGTCTTTTTATTGAGTATTTAGACATATAAACATATATTCTTCATACATTCCAGGCTCTTTTTGTCTACATACAAAAGTAGTATTTTACAAAATGGCCTTAGAAGGATATTGTGCAAGAATAAAATAAAAAATATAGTGTCAAGCATTTATCATGAAACTTAAAATAAAATAAAACGACAGAAAAAAAAGAGACAAACAAAAGGTTGAGTGGGAAACCCTGCTGTCTCCCCTCCCTCCCCCCATGAACCCATCTACTGTCAGGATTTGTACTGTGTCTGCTAAGAGACGTGCCGCTGTGTTGGGTTTACAATTGCAAGGTATAATATAAGAGGTTGCCAAGTTTTATTGAAATGATGAACTCTGTCTTTCAGAATGTGTCTAATTCTTTCCAGATGAAGAGTGTTAGTTATGGCCTCTACCCACATCTTAGATGTTGGCGCATTTACACTTTTCCATAGTGTGAGAACCAGTTTCTTTGCTATTATAAGCTGTATGAGACAAAGCATTGTTGTGCTTTGCTTAGTTTCTTGAGTGTTTCAGATACCCCAAGAATAATGGGTAGAGGTTCTGGTTTTATCACAATCCTCATGACCTCAGACATTATATTAAACATATCAATCCAAAATGAATTGATCTTGGGCCACGTTACATAATTATGAAGATGGGTTGCCACAGAGGATTTACATTTATCACATATGGGTGAGACCTCTGGATATATATTATGTAATTTTTCCTTTGAGAAGTGAAGAATTATGTATAATTTTAAATTGGATACGACTATGTCTTGCACTGTGTGAACAGGTATTGATCTTCTCAAGGGCCCTGTCCCATAGATCCTCTGTAATCGGTTCGCCAAGTTCTTTCTCCCATTTATTTCTATGTACAAGACTGTCTCAGAAAATTAGAATATTGTGATAAAGTTCTTTATTTTCTGTAATGCAATTAAAAAAACAAAAATGTCATACATTCTGGATTCATTACAAATCAACTGAAATATTGCAAGCCTTTTATTATTTTAATATTCCTGATTATGGCTTACAGTTTAAGATTAAGATTCCCAGAATATTCTAATTTTTTTAGATAGGATATTTGAGTTTTCTTAAGCTGTAAACCATGATCAGCAATATTAAAATAATAAAAGGCTTGCAATATTTCAGTTGATTTGTAATGAATCCAGAATGTATGACATTTTTGTTTTTGTAATTGCATTACAGAAAATCACAATATTCTAATTTTCTGAGACAGTCCTGTATATGGGTAGGGGGGAATTTAGTGATAAAGGTTTCTGGTTTTAAGGAGACTATCACGTACAGACGTTCATTAGGACATTATTCCATTGTATTTCTAATTAACAGGAGTTTATGATTGTACGTTCAGGAGACAGGGAAATATCTGGGACTTTCAGGAAAACAAGATATGGGGTGCACATTACTGATTTAGGAATATTCAACAAACATAGCATGACTTGGAAATCTGTCATTCAACTGAATTCTTTTTTTTCCCCTCAAGTAGAAAGTTGGACGCTCTGTTTTCCCATTTGTCTGTGAATGCACCATCAGTAGCAAAATAAGTTTTTACTTGCAAACATTTCCCATATAGGCGACATTTATTAAAATGATCTCTTAAACATAACACAGAGGGAGAGAGCAACACTTTTCTCCCTACAGATGATTCACAGAAGAGTTAGGACGCTGAAAGCCGGGGCCTCATGTACCTGAGCCTCTTCAATACACGGCTCATGTTCACACTGTTCCTTAAAGAGGGAGCAAAACCGAGTGCGTGTGACGGATTCGTAGATGAGGGGAAGCAGAAAACAAAGGAAGCGAGTTTACATTTGCAGAGGAGCTTGAAGGTGTAGGGCAGATCAACAACAGGGCAAACCGCGGGGAGGAGAGGCAGACTGAACAAAGCTGAACATTACTGAAAAAGAAATTGTTGTCTGTAGGATTCAGATCAAAACATGCCACAAACACTTTCAAACTGCAGAAACGTTATCAACTTTCAACAGAAAAGGCAGAATATGTCTCCTTTAATATTGTGGTTGTCAAGCTCTTAAATTATTTATACAGTTAAAGACAGTTCAGTCAGTCCACCCCGATACGAGTCCTCTTTGTTCCCTAAATCCTCTCAGAGGAGTTGGTGTCAGCAGGATGTCATGAGGGGCTTGAAGGAGCGTCTGCTTTGGGTTTGTTAGTGGGGTCCAGCACGGTTCCTTCATACACGACCTTGTTCTTGATGCCGTCCTGGATCAACCTCTGCTGCACACGGACCTTCGCATTGGTCATCCTGCAGTAAAACCTGGAGACGAGGACGCAGCAATGCTGCTGTTACAAACACGAGTAACTGGAGAACAAACCAACAAAGGTAGATGACAACACTTTTTTACTTCATAAATAAACTATCAAGCAAATAAGACCAAAATGAAGAAAAGGGCAGACAGAGGAAAGACCTACCAAGACCCAAGAGTTGTGAGCATGAAGCCAGCAAATCCCACATCAAAAGACCTCTTCACCCGACCTGGGGACAATGAGACAAGCTGCTGCTCAAATAACAAATCCATACCAGAGTATAACTCAACAAGAGCCATTTAAAGCAGCACAATGTAACTTTCAGCTTTTGTTGAGTTTGGTGGCTCCTTTGGACAAAAGCGGTAGTGTTTTACCAGAAAGAACACTACATTTCCCATGAGCACCAGCGTGTACTGCCGGAAAACTCCTGTCCCCGTCGCTGCATTTGTTTTGATAATGAAATAAAACGGGACGGACTTTCAAAACTACTTTTCTGTTTTCAGCGGTCGTTTGCAGGATGGATAGTGAAGAGGTAATGTATCTAATTTTGGCTAAACAATATAATATGACGATGTTGAAAATCACTAAGTTCAACTTGGTTTTATTAGTGAAGTCTCCCCCGCCCACCTGTTCTGTTTCAGCAGATAATGCGCCCCAAACTACAAACGTTTTTTAGAGGGACTTCGTCATAAATTAGTAGTCCAACATACTTACTGACAAAATAAAAAAATACTTTATAACCTGTAAATAACTGAATGTCCATTCCTTATATTTTGCAGATCAGCCCTGCACAATTTTACAGTTCTCGGGAAAAATACTAGAACCCAAGACGAATCCCCTGTATGTGAAAACATTCTAATTTTGATTCTTATTAGAATGTAGAACTCTACATTTACATTTGTATCATAACAGACATCCCTCCTCGTCTTTCAGCTCACGCCAGCGAGTGAACGCCGGGACAATGTTTATTCTTGTCTGGGCATTTTTATTTATTTTTTGTCCGGGCATTTAGCTTGTTACTATCCCGGCCGCTTTCTTTTTTTCGCCTCCTCCAATAAAACTTTTATTTTCTTGGGTTTTTCCGCTGCTTCGGCCATGATACCAGCTTCTGCTGAGCTCTGCGCTCCACGCCCCGCCCAGCTTTGGTCTGGACTACGAATGGGGAAGGAGGGGGAAGTGACGTATGCCGTAAAGCAGTCAAAGCCGTAAAAATGTGTAGTTTTTTAGTGTGGAAGGGTTCCTACCATGCTCCTCAAAGTTACATAGTGCCAGTGAAGGTGATACAGACCCCTCAGACCACGACAGAGGTTCATTAAACCTGTTGGAAGTTGATGTACCATCACAATGATGATGATGAAATATTAGATTAAGGTGGAAAAGTTACATAGTGCTGCTTTAAATTGTATTTATTTGTCTGTGGAGCAACTTAAGTAAAAGTTAGGGTCCTTTAGTACAAATTGTGCCAAAAAAACTAACACACTACAAAGTTGTACAAGATTTAACGGGCAAAAGCCTGAGATAATGTCTCTTTCTTTCTTTCTTTCTTTCTTTCTTTCTTTCTTTCTTTCTTTCTTTCTTTCTTTCTTTCTTTCTTTCTTTCTTTCTTTCTTTCTTTCTTTTAAAAAAAAATAAAAAAAGGGTTTGACATGAGTAATAAAAACATGTAGAGGTGAGCAATGACTTGGTTCAGCCTCAAATAAACTCACTGGTAGCCAGAAAGTGCAGCAGGCCAGCAGCCACTGAGCCTCCGGCTCCATGCAGGATGGCGTCTCTGGCACATGGCGTCCTCTGCACATCCAGGATCCCCAGCAGCTTAAAACTCTGAAGAACGCACAGAAATAAAACTTAAATCCTCACAAAGTCACAATTTTTGTATTAATGTATTAATTTAACCAGTAGTGTCCTGGTCTACAGGACAGTGACAGCTAAGGTGGGTACTCTCTCTCTAGGGAGCATTTAGTGCAAAGCTCTGTGGACATTTATTTAAGTTAATACAAACAGTAAATCCACAAAACAGGACAAATTCCTATTTCTGTTACACTGTGGTATATTTGGTTCATTGATAACCATTTTGAGAAAAAAAGCTTAATGGAAGTCAAGATACAAATCCACACAAAGGTGTTCCCTTTATCGGCATGGTGATGGAGCATCTTCCCAACGACAATGCTGCCCCCTGCAGGCCATAAGCACCAGAACAGAACCGAAGAGAACTCTCATTATCTTGAATTAAGGAGACTGAACTTCCTTGTCTTGGTTCTTGAATACATTTCGCCTTCCATCCAGAAAGAGTATTCAGTTTTTGAACCGATTCAAGTTATTGAGTACTATTACAATTTTTGTCATATGGCAACCCCAGACCATAATACTCCCATCACAGATCTGAAGAGACAGGAACGAGGTTCGAAGTGTCTGTCACACAACTTTGATCTTATCCTACACTTTTAAACATGACAGATCTGTGCTCTCAGACCACACGACAGTTTGCCATTGCAACCAGTACTGGAGTTGAGGGGGGATGAGGGAGGATGAGGGGGGATGAGGGGGGATGGCATCCCCCCTGAAATAAAAACGGTCCAAATCATCTCCCCAGTAAAACTTCCATCCCCCCTTTCCATCCCTTATGTCATTTCATCAATTAATGTGGTTTTACTGCTATTTCAACATTTAGAGTCATCACCAGAAAAATAACACCAGAAAAATAACTTATTTGACAATTTTCACCTGTTTCAAGTAAATTTTCACTTGAAATAAGTAGAAAAATCTGCCAGTGGGACAAGATTTATCTTCTTATTACAAGCAAAAAAATCTTTCTACTTCTTTCTACTTATTTTAAGTGAAAATCTACTTGAAACATGTGAAAATTGTTGTTTTTTCCAGTGATGAATCTTGTTTTAAGTGTAATGGGATTTTTCTTAATAAAATGAGACATTTTAACTAGAAATAAGACAAATATTCTTGTTAAGATTTTGAGTTTTTGCAGTGAACCATTTTACTTATCCTGTGAAGGACAGAGTCATATTGATAAGTTCAGAAAAGTGTTTTTTATTGTTGTGTTTTGATGTATTTGATGTAAGCCCAGTGGATATTTAAAGCTTACAGAAGGCTGCATTTAACTGCTGCTATGTCATTCCTGCAGTATTTCTGCAGGTGCTTTGTTCAGTGCTATTATTTGTAATATATTATATTATTTGTAATCAGCACAAATTATCTGTCCCCATATGATAAAATCCACCATCCACCCTGATTTTATTTTACAACTCGAGCACTGCTGATGATGATCTCCAGCCACAATCAAATATCTATTACAGCCACAGGTCTCCCTGAAAGAAAGGCTCCACACTGCGCTTGCAAACTTGTTTTATTCATGTCTTGATTTGAACAGTTTGTTTAAGGATTGATAAATTGAAACACATTGAACAAAAGAAGGCGTTTGTGTTTGTGTTTGAGTCCTGGTATTTATTTAATTTAGCTCATGATGAGAGAGAATACCAATAACTGACCGGTTAAAGAACAGGGGACCTAAACAGGAGGTTTTATAAAAACAGATCAAGGTGTAATGTTGGGTTTTGTTGACCTTCTGAAAACTGTTATACCAACACATTTTAACCATATTTCCTCCAAGTGAAATAATGTCACACCGAGCTCTGACCTTGTTGCGACTGTCCTCCTCTTCTCCTGCCATCGGCCTTCCGTGTCAGCGCGATTTAGTGAAATATAAGCGAAATGTATCTCGAAATAAAAACGACCTGAAAATTTTCGTAACAGCGTTACCTCTGCGCATGCGCACAGCTCTACAAATGGTCCGTCGTTGTCATTAACCCCCGACCCCCAACAGCCCGGGCACTTTAGTTCCTAGTTCCTTCTGCCTTCTCGTTATCATTTTTCTGGTATTATATTTATTTTTATTTGTAAATTTATTTTTAGTTTATTGGCGAGTGTTTCGATTATTTACAGCAGCATTCATTCAAATTAAGTATGAAGTAAAACTGTAATATTATCTTACAAAGGTGTACAGTTGAAATAAGTGAGTTACTGAGTGAGTGGCTTATTTTGTATGAGATGAAAATAAAAAAATGACCAACTCAAATTTTAGAAATTTCACAAAAACATGTTTTCTGAATGTTTGTTTGCCCTCTCTTTAATTTCAACTGTTCACAATAAATTACAAGCGACAGTAACAATTTTTGGCAGTATTCATCTTACTCAATGTATTTGAGTTACTTTTTGAATTGCATTTATTGCTTATAATATAATAAAATAGAAACAGAACAGAATATAATATAATAGAATAGTCCTGTTATTTGATTCAAATATTTAGATAAGATCTGTGCTAAATGAAATTCGAGGCTTAAGTCTAAAGAAACGTAACCCTCCAAAAAATAATTGGGACAGGATGTAACTCTAAACAGCGGGATCAAAACCACGAGTAAACAATGTCAAACGGGAAGTCAGCGTGTCACAGTGATCCTGCACTGATACATGGGATTAACCAGACTGCCTGTTATAGTGGACATTATCTCCATAATAGGCTTTTTGAACACGTTAACTGTTGCAAATATAACGATAAGAAGAATTTTTAATAATAATAATTTAACAACAATAACAATAATAATAATAATAATAATAACAATAATATTAATATTAATAATAATAATAATAATAATAATAATAATAATAATAATAATACTACTACTAATAATAATAATACAAATAAACCATTGTATTATATTATTATTATTATTATTATTATTATTATTTTATTATATTATATTATATTATATTTAATAATAATTTTTAAGAATCTGTTTAATGGCAAGGTCAGACAAAATACATAACGAACATTTTTTTAAATTAATTTAATTTAACTATTACATTAGTATGATTGGGAGAAATGAGGAGTACCAATCAAACTGTCAAACAACTGTAAAGCCACAGTCATATAAATATGCATCATCAATATCTTCTTGATCTCGAGTTGTAAAAGTCTTAAAACAAAAACAAACGATGTTGGCCTGCCATCATTAACTCGTGATGCTAAAAGTGTCGTTCCCATACCGGGAGTCGAACCCGGGCCGCCTGGGTGAAAACCAGGAATCCTAACCGCTAGACCATATGGGAGCTGGCGACATCACCGTCCCACATCGCTAAAGATCATGCTACCATGGTGTCCGGGATCGGGGGATGTTTCCGTGGCCTTGAATGAGGAGCTCCACATCCTGACATTTGAGCCAAACAGGATGTAAAAGGTTCCGTGAGAGACTAATCCCCTTAGATGGATGAAGATTTAAAACTGTACAATGTCTCGTTTCTTTTAACACAAACAGGTAATGAGGGATGTTGCTGCTGTATAAAGACTGAGCAGAGCAGTGACCTCACCAGACCTGCACACCTGAGAGACAGGTTGCTGCTTTAGGACAGCCAGGCCAGGTATGAATGCTGTTTACTGCTATTTCTAACAATTCAACAAGCTTTTTTCTGAAATGACGACCCATTTTTTTTTTTTTTTAATTTAAAGCATCCCACCTAACCTGTCAAAAACATAATTTTATCTATTTATAGCTAAAAGATACACTGCAAAACTCAAAATCTTACCAGGAATAATTGTCTTATTTCTAGTTAAAATGTCTCATTTTTAGTCAAAAAATCTCATTACACTTAAAACAAGAGTCATTACCAGAAAACTTGTTATTTGACAATTTTACCTGTTTCAAGTAAATTTTCACTTGAAATAAGTAGAAAAATCTGCCAATGGGACAAGATTTATCTTCTCATTTCAAGCAAAAAAATCTTGTTCCACTGGCAGATTTTTCTACTTATTTTAAGTGAAAATCTACTTGAAACAGGTGAAAATTGTTTTTTTTTTCAAGTGATGAGTCTTGTTTTAAGTGTAATGAGATTTTTTGACTAAAAATGAGACATTTTAACTAGAAATAAGACAAATATTCTTATTAAGATTTGGGGTTTTTGCAGTGTATAAATCATGTGCTTCATAACTCAGTTTGTTAGCTATTTTTCACTCGTTGTTCTTGCATATGTAAATAACTACAGCTCATTTTTATTTCCAGCAGGATGGCAGCACGAGTCAGCAGAGTGATGTTCCCCCTGCCGCTAACTTTGTTTGCAGGAGCCTCAGCGTTCATCTGCCTCCTGGTTCCAACAGGTATGAGAACACTTGAACCGTTTAAGCAATAAGGAGAGAACAAAGGACCAAACAGTCAGCATTTTCTTTCTTTTCCGTCAAAATGGTTGTGTATTTAAAGGAGTAAAAACGGGAGTAAAAAAAACATACCATCAGGGTCAGATATTAAAAAAGCATGAGCACTTAAACTGGGTCAACCTTGTAAAATATAATGATGCTATTTTGATCTATAAAATCTTTCATGGCCAGGCACCACCCCCACTACAAGAATTTGTGAAAAGAAATTCAAACAGATTAACCAGAGCTGGTGTTAGAGGCGACTGTATACTTCCTTTTAGAAAAAGTGCTTTTAGTGAAGCCACTTTTTCGGTTCGAAAAAGCACGATACGTGAACTTCCCACTCCGACCTCTTTCACCAAACATTTTAAGTCATGGCTATTGGAGGAACAACACTGTTATCACAACCAGGCTTAAACTAATGCAGTTTGTCTTAATGTTAATTATCTGTTTTAATTCGTAAGTACAGGGCAATGTGCAATGCAACACGCACTTTGTATGTCACACAACCTGGATACTCTCAGTACCATAATATTACCATCGCTGGTATTTCATTATTGTAATATGCATTTTTTGCTCAAGTCACTTTAAATTCAAATCACTTTAGATACAATCCATATTGCTTTTAAATGCTGCTAAATCTATTTTGCTACTATATATGTTTTATGTTTGTTCCCTTGTTTGATTGTATTGTTTGACTTTGACATCTTTTTTGTGGGGACTGCGGATGGAAACTAGCATTTCTGCTAAAATCCGGTGTATTTACACTGATTAATGTAGTGTTCATTAATATGCATTGTCCCGTCTAAATAAACTTTGATTTGATTTGATTTGACTGATTGAACAAGGGCCAAATTAGGAGGAAGACTGAGTTTTGGTTCTGTCTTAAGGATTGTGACACTTGAAGAACCTTCAGCAGCAGCAACTTGAAGTAATCGATTCTGTGCTTGATGTTATAAGACTCAAATGGGTGTAATTTCTTCTTCAAACATTATGTTGTGGATTTGCCTGCATGTTTGCCGTCCGGACATATTTTATTTATTTTTTCTTTAACATGTTTTAAGTGCTGTAACCCTGTCCTTCCCCAGTGGCCTTCCAGCTGCCGCTGTGCCAGCTCATGAACCAGACGGTGTCTCTGGAGAAGGACGGCTGTGCCCGGTGTCACCCAGTGGTGACGACCATCTGCAGCGGGCACTGCATCACCAAGGTGAGACATCCAGAGAAAGACATGGGAAAGAGAGGTTACTACCTTTGATTAAACTGACTGATTTTAGTTTTATAAAACAAAAAAGCAGAAGGAAGTCAGTAAATGTTCATATTCAGCTTGTGTGTCAGTGGGTTGTAGAGTTGTAACAAGATTAGAGCTGTGAGAACATACTTTTGCTCTGGAAATATTGACAAAAATAATGCAAAGAAGAAAATGAATGTTTTTCTATCTATGCAGGCAAGAAACTGCAAAAACAGTCTGAATAAACTTTACTCAGAAAGTTGCAAACCCATTCATTGCATCATCTTAATTTAATTGGACACAATTTGACTTATAATTAAGGAAACAACGGAGGAACCTGAATCATAACCATAATAAAATAAACAAAAATTACAATAAAATGAAAAAAACATTCACTAAAAACGACATAAAATTAGCCAGTATATTCATAATGATGCAAAACAATATAATTAAAAAAAGTGTCAATGACAAAAAAAAAAAAAAAAAAAAAAAATACAAATAAATAAAAAAGGATTTTCTGAGTATTCTTTTATATGTCCGGCATTAAAGTGTCAAGTCAGTGAAGCAAAGATTTTCCAGTTACACTGTTGGAAATTAAACATTTTCTGTTTAGTAGCCAAATGTGTGTCTATGGATACAGGTCAGTTCAGATTATGAGCTGCACAGACCACACATTATCTCAGTAAGTCATCTGAATGAAAATAATTAGATTTTTGTGAAACCAAACAACTTGTGATTTTTTGAAAGAAAAAGAGTCGACCGGGTGCTCGTTAGGGTGTGACCGCTGTAAAATGGTGCTCTTGGATCGGACCCGAGACAATGTGGAAAAATAGAAGCTAAAGATCCAGGCACTCGAGACGAGGTGGATAAAAAGATAAAAAAGCCTTTATTAGAAGAGGGCTGCCAACATGTTTCGTCCTCTTCTAATAAAGGCTTTTTTTTATCTTTTTATCCACCTCGTCTCGAGTGCCTGGATCTTTAGCTTCTCTCATTTTTTGATTACTTAAATGTCTGAAAGAAGATATTGCACAACTATCTTCTAACTTTCGAAGAAAAATTATGTTATCATGCTTTATCAATCACAGTATCATACGTTTCTTTGCTCACTTATATCAGCAGTAGTTTCCTGTGTGCTTTTTTAAAGTAAAGTAAATAACGTATATTTTGATAACATCAAATGTTTAGTGTCAAGCAAAAAGTCAACCACCCAAATGACGTGGGGCTGCTGCGGTTGAAGTGCAGGTCATGATGGGGCGTGACGTGATGCATTTGGCCTTCCCGTTTCTCGGACAAGCATGAAGCACTGAAGAGAGAAATCTAGAGAAATGTGTCAAAAACAGACATTTCTTGCAAAGTCAGGCAATGACCAACAGCTACGCCAACTGATCTGTTTGGAGGAAATGTTCAGAAGTTTGATTGAAGACACTAATTACCCCAAATCAAAGTAGAAAAATAAATGCAAAATGTAGAGTCCATTAAATCTTAAATCCAAATGCAAAGCAGAAAAAAGGCAAGTCAAAACATTTTCAAGTTTGGATATTACTCAAAATACTTTCGATGTTTAAAATGGCTAAAAAACTGTTGGCATGGTTCATAATTACAGATTCATGTAAAATGAAATCAAGTCAAGATTTAGAAGCAACTGAATAATTAAACTGAACAAAAGTTTAAATGTTTAGAAATCCATATATGTCTTCAAAAGCAAAAATCACGTTTTATCTGATGTCTGGAAGTGCAAGAGTTCCTGATTCATCACGTTGTGATGCCTGAACCTTCAAAACCAAAACCCTGAACACAGACATAAGTCAAGTGCTAAAAAGTTCTGCTTTGGCTTTTAGATTCACATCTACCATTTAAATTCTTGCTAGAAATTGTATTGTTGCGGTGAGAATTATTGAAGAAAATAAATCAATGATAAAGTAAAAAAAATCACATGGCAAACTATTGAAAGTTTCAAGTAAAGCAGAGAGGAGTGATGGAAATCCTCAAAAATCATCTGGACTGACGACATCACATGCAGTGTCGGCAGTTATCACGGATGAACTCTCCAGGCAGAAAACGTAGCTGTAATCTTAAAAGTCTCAGTTCCGTGTCTGGGATACATGGACGCTCCTGCACAGCGACTCACCCATCCAGGATCTTTTAGTCTGTTAACAAGCGCCACACTCCTTTACGCTTACCTGCCCATCTGTAGTCTGGGTCTGCACGGAAACCTGTATAGACAGATGTTGGATTGTGGAATATGTTCCTGCAGCCTTGGCCTAGGGAAAACACACAGTACTCAAGATTGTACGTTTTATCTGCCAAGTTGGGAAATTTTAGCATTTTAGCATCATAAAATAAAATAAAAAAACAGACGGAATTGGTTCTTTTCAGTTTCCAGAGCAGCTTGACAGCTTGACGCCTGAAAAGGCAAAACGTTTAAACTTGACTAAAGAGTTTAACAAAGTTTTCAATTTTCTTTAAGTTGAATGTTTAAAAGACTACACAAAGTGAAATGATATTGTTGCACTATTGAATATTGTAAAAAAAGAAATACACAATAGATATAATAAAAAATGAATAAATTGGCATACAGTTGGAGACTTGCAGGTCTAGCAGAGACTCACAGCTAGTAGTTTAATACTTAGAGTGCAGAGATGCTCCTTCACAGTAACATTTCCAGGTTTACACAATGTTCAAGCATTACAGTGCTTTCTTTATGGGGAAACGGTTGCATTCAAGATTCCCATTGTGAATTTATAATCTCCCAGAGTTCATAATTTATATTTGTCAATAATCTCACATTCCGCTTGAGAATTGAAAAGATAAGAGAAGCAGAAATCATTTAATTATCACGGAATTCAAAGTATAATAGAAAGATCTTTCGGGAAAGGGGTTATTTAAATTTAAGAGTCTGGGCAGAATATCTCAGACATACAAATAAAGACACAAGAGGACCAGAGCTACACTTCTAGGGCAGCCAACAATAACATCATTTAGCCAAGTAGCCATTCAATATCCAATTTATTTGTGTCAAACTGAGTTCTTGTGCTGCAGATTCCATGTGTGATAGTATTGGACAGTGTTATGAAAATATAAAATGAACTTCATTGATCATAACAGGGTAATGCACAAGGCCTTTTAATGATTTAATTCAATTCAATTCCTTTATTGTCATTATAAGCAGTGCGAACAACGAAATTAGCAACTCTGTGGTGTTACAACAACATAAAAAACACAGGACAATGAAATAACAAATAATAAAAAGCATGTATCAACTAAGATCTGCTGCTAAGCATGTATAATAATAAATAATTAACAGTAAAACAGCTGGCTTGTACCAGGTTAAAGTGCTTGGTTAAAGTGCAAGAGTGGCAACATAGCAGCATCAGCTTAATTAGTGCATCACAGTATTAAGAGCACAGATAGCCCTGGGAAAGAAGCTTCTCTGAATCTGGTGGTGCGTGTTTTCATTGATCTGTAGTGCCTGCCAGAGGGCAACAGATCAAACAAGTGATGGCCAGGGTGGGAAGAGTCTTTAGTGATGTTTCTGGCTCTTTTGAGGTAACGTGCAGAAGCCGTTTCCACCAGTGGTGGCAGCGGGCAGCAGATAATTTTCTCTGCTGCTTTCACCACATTCTGCAATTAATTTTTGTCCGCTACCGAACAGCTCGCATACTACGGAAGAGTATTAGGGCCAGGCAAGAGAAAAAAAATTGGAGAGTGGAAGATTTCTTTTTATTGTGCAAAGACGAAATGTCGAGAAAAAAGTCGAAATGTTGAGATTGTTGAAATACAATTTCGAGAAAAAAGTCGAAATTTCGTGAATAAAGTCGAAATTTCGCCTTTTTTCTCAACATTTTGACTTTTTTCTTCGACATTTCAACTTTTTTCTCGAAATTATACTTCAACATTAATCTCGACTTTTCTAGACATTTCGACTTTTTTCTTAAAATTTCAAAATTTTTCTCAACATTTCGACTTTTTTCTTGACATTTCGACTTTTTTCCTCAACATTTCGGCTTTATTCACAAAAGTTTGACTTTAATCAGGAAATTGTATTTCAACTTTATTCTCGAAATTTCGACTTTTTTCTCGAAATTTCGACTTTATTCACAAAATTTCGACTTTAATCACGAAATTGTATTTCAACTTTATTCTCGAAATTTCGACTTTATTCTCGAAATTTTGACTTTATTCACGAAATTTCAACTTTTTTCTCGAAGTGCACAATAAAAAAAAATCTTCCCTTCTCAAATATTTTTTTTTCCTGCCTGGCCCTAATACTCTTCCGTAGCATACCATAATGATTGCTGCATTTTTTATTTTTTTTTCATCCTCTTCAAGGATCCAGTGAGGAAGATACGCTTCAGCAACGTGTATCAGCGCGTGTGCACGTACCAGGACTACTACTACAAGACTTTTGAGCTCCCCGACTGTTTGCCTGGCGTGGACCCGACAGTAACGTATCCTGTGGCTTTGAGCTGCCACTGCGGTGGTTGTGCCATGGACACGTCTGACTGCACTTTCGAGAGCCTGCAGCCTGACTTCTGCATGAATGACATTTCTTTTTACTACTAATTTCAATAAAATCTCAGAGCATTAAATACAAAAGGCACACTGTAAATAACCTTATTGCTCAGTATTGCCGTAAGGATTGTTATGCAGGAGAGGTCTCTTGTGCAATTAAAGTTAAAGGAGCTTGAGGCTCCTTTTAAGAAATGAGACTCTCTAGCGCCACCCTTCACCACGACGGCCGTTGGGTGTACTGCTGCACAGTGAAGCCGGCATGGGAGAACGGGGAGAACGTGCATGCAGCGTCATGTGACGTCACATCCGCAGGACAGCGCGGGAAATTTGGGACCGAATTGCAGCACATTTTGCAGCACACAGCCTGTTCAAGGCAAAGGAGAGATACACTAGAGGAAACATTCGTTTGGGTTTGGAACGCTTCATCTGACATTATTACTAGAAAACTTAAAATGTATACGGATTTTTTTCATAAATCCTGCCACAATCCGGCCTCAAGCTCCTTTAATTAAAAGAAAAATTATTATATTATTCAGTATTTCTTTGAACTTCTATAAACCAGTGATTTCTTATTCACTCAGATCCTTCAGCACCTCAAACAATCACAGAGATACATATGAATTTACTACATCTTCACGAGTGATACGGAACAAGCACATCTTTAAAAATGTGCTTACACCAGAGCAGTTGAGAGCTATTTGTGTTTGCGTGGGTTGTCCATTGGTCCTCTGGCTACATCCCACAGGTTGATGGATTGATGATCAGATTGATGATGAAGAAAGCAGGATGGATGGACGGTCAAGGAGCAAACTCTAGTTACAGTAATAAAAAAAAAGTGTGCATTTATGTCCCAGCAGTGGAGTAAAATAAACCATCCATGACCCATACCTGATCATTCCTGTTCAGGATCCCACCTCTCTTTGGCTGAAAGGCAGAGCTACAACCTGGTCAGCTGGCCAGTTTAGTGCGTATGAAATAGATCAGCAACACTCACTTGTATGTTCACACTGCCAGGCTCAGGCCAGAGATGTGCAACCTGGGGAGAAATTGGCCGTCACAGCGTAAACATAGTCACCGTATGTTCGCCCATGTCTCACTGTTAGAGGTAAACGACTAAACCATCCTGTGACGGAAAACAGTCTGCGACAGGCCGTCACCGTCTAATGACACACTGATTAAAATGTAATTTGAAATAAATGCAACTGTGAGGGACCAAGTCGGTTAAGCATGAGGACAGGAAGATTTTAAAGAAAAAGAGGGTTTTATTACCAAAATAACTAGATGGGCCCTTAATAGAGGTCAAACATAAAGCAATTAAACAGTTGGTGAAACAAATCCAAACTGACCTAACCAGAGTCGGAGAGTGAGGGACGGAGACGTGCAATGTTTCTGAGGTGGTAGAAGGCAGATTTGGTGACAGATTTGATGGTTGACTGGAAGGAGAGGCTGGAGTCCCAGGTTACGGACCTCGGAGGATGGTGTGATGGTGCAGCCGTCCACCCGGATGAGAAGATCTCCAACCTTCCGGATACAAAGAATCTAAACAAACAGTGAGGATGGCAGTTGCTCTAAATCAATTCCCAAATACAAAATTAAACTAATTAACTTAAATTCTAGTGAATATTTGCACAAGCAACCCATGATTTCTCCCCACGATGCTGCTGCTCTTGGTACAGTCCCAATTGCCTTCATTTCTGGAAGCTGCACCCCCGAGTTACCAACATCCCGTCAGCCGTGGCTCGCGCCATCTATAGCTGTGAGGCTGCAGGTGACCCAGTGCAATTCCTTCAAAAAAGGTGATACGTAAAAGAAACTAAGCTTTATGAGACATTACAAGTTATTGCATGTAAGATTTGTATCTGCAGCCTGGATCACATCATGGCCAGCTCTTTGCAAAACTGACCGAAGTCGGTCTCTTCCCCCACAATCATGACCAGGAGCAAGCTCTGATTAATGTTTCCGCGTTAAATCGACGCAGAGCCTACGGCGTAACCTACGCCGTAGGCTCTGCGTTGGTGTAACGCGGAACCATAAGTCAGCCTAAAGCCGCGGCTGCGGTCTGCGCTGAAAGGGGCGTATTGTTTATCCCGGGGTACAGAAGAGGAAACTCCTTCCGCGTTCATTTGACCAATCAGAGAGCAGCTGGTTCGCGCATGGCATTTGTTAACAGCTTTGAAACGGTACAGACGTTTGCCTTGTGAACACAAACTCCACAAACGAGAAACGGAACAACTGTATCGATTTAGCCCCTGAATCGGAACAAAACAAACACAGATCTGAAAGCACCCTGAATCAAACAAAAAAACATGGCGGACATTTCTCATTTTTAGTGAATAAAATCAATATTTTGAGTTAGTTTATGCATAAAAATGTGTTTTGATTACATTTCTAGCGAGAAATATATATTTTACATTCATAATATTCACTCAGTGAATGTACATAATCACTTGCTTGCTTGTTGTTGTGAAGTTTTTTCAGATCTCGCCAGAATAAGGCTTATTTATGGTTCCGCGTTACACCAACGTAGAGCCTACGGCGTAGGCGACGCACGCCGTATGGTGCACGTCGCCGCGTAACCTACGCCGCACCCTACGCCGTAGGCTCTACGTCGATTTAACACGGAACCATAAATCACCGGCTGCTCTTCTCATCCCGAAAACATCGGAGCAAATTTCTTAACAGGCGTTATTTGGATAAACTGAGCCCAGGTTGGGGATCTTAACGGTTACTTTTACGCCTGGAAAAATATTAAAACTTAATAAAGTGGCTTATTAACAGCGCTACAGCGGAAATTAAAACAGCTTTTAGCTCTGGGCTTCCTGATATGGTGTGACGTTTGTGCAAACGTAACTACGCAGTCGCTTACGTACCCGAACGTAAACCATGCAGTGACGTAGCAAGTGGTGTCCCAATCCCTAGGGAACATTACAAGGGCCCTACCCCTTGTGGCTTCATTTTGAGGGTGAAATGGTAGTGGGTGAGGGCTAGTGGTAGAAAGTAGGGTGAACATTGGGATTGGCCCTTTGACTGAATGTTTGTTAAAAGGAACCCTGCATATTAAGACATGTAGGTCTTAAAAGATAAATGTTGGTATCAATTATAACAATGTGATATAAAAAACCTTGTTGATGTCTTCGTTTTTATAAAATTTGAAAATATAATTTAACATGTAGGTCGCCATTGTTTTTTACGTTCTGGGTAGTACGTTACACGGTGGCACCTGCTAGCCCCCGTCCACTGTTCTGACACCCAGAAACAGATGAAAACACAGCTAAACAGATGACGGCGCACCAGAAACACAGATGAAAACACAGCTGAACATTAAGGTGACGGCGCACCTACAAAAAAGTAAAATAAAATTTAAAAAAAGTGCAGCCCCATACAGCATGAACTATAAAAACACCATAAAACTCAGACAGACTAACAGACCACACGTTTCAACTAGCAGATAACCGATGCTACAATAAAAACCCCAGCCAGATCTGGCGTCATTAAATTAAATAAAGATGTTCTTGCCTATTTGAAGCGAAGTCTGCGCCTCCCGTTTCGTCAAAGTCCCGGGCCAGTCCCCTCAGCGTTGGGTCTGTCATCACCCAGCACCGAGGCCGGTTTTAGGGGGGAGAGGGGGGGGCTATGCCCACTCAAACGTGCATATTGCCCACCGGCGTCTCCATCCCGGCGGCGGCAGCGAGAGCGGAGAGCGGAGAGCGGAGAGCGGAGAGCGGAGAGCGGAGAGCGGAGAGCGGGTGGCGGAGCGCTGCGGGCTGTAGAGCCCCGGCTACGCAGGCTACGGCGTAGCCTACGCCGTCTACGCCGTAGGCTACGCCGTCTACGCAGGAGCCTAATGCACTGGTAAGATGCGCACAACATTGATCATTTTTGCAGATCTCCCGTGCATCACAGAACTTTGATCCAGTTTGCCTGAACCGAGACGTCTTATGGGCTCCCTCGTCAGCCTCCACGGCCGGGAGAGAGCTGCTCAACTATGTTTTAGATACCTGTCCCAGTTAAACTAATGGGGCTTATCTTCCCAGAGCCACCGTCGTACGTCATCGCCCCCAGAATGCATTGCGCAGGTAAAACATGGCGCCTCCCGCAGGTCAAAATATGTAATAAACATTGTAGATTTTTAAAGCAATTAGATTATTTTATGTGTTTCTAACAACATATTTTAGTATAACAGAACAATTGTGGCTAATTAGGGACTACATGTCTTAATATGCAGGGTTCCCTTTAAGGGTTTTGTCAGGTGTTTGCAGGTGTTTGCCATGTGTCTTTTGGTTTGACCTCCAATGTTTCTTTATATTCTTTTAGTTAAAGTGTCTCTGACATGAAGAATGGATAGATTTGATCCAATTAGTTAAATGTTATTGAGAATCATGTTTTTGGTTATTGGAGAGATTTGTGGTCATTTAATATGTATTCAACATGCTTTAAAGAGTGAATTCATGATTTATTTGTCAAGATAATGTTATTTGTTCTTTCTTTATTTTATTTTATTTTATTTAACCATGGCAATCATGCTGAAACTTCACAAATCAACATTGAGCTCGTGAATTTAAATAAACTGGATAATTGATTGATTGCACTCCTGTTTCCTGGTGGTTGTGTGGCTCCAGTCAGAACATTCATTCACTACAAATGTTCTCTTCTGTTAGATTTATTGATAGTAGATATTGCTATTTGGTAAGTGTTTGCATCAATTTGTAATTTCGCCCTATGATAGGTGAAAGGGCACTTCAGGGGGCAGTCAGAATTTATCTGGGGCAAAAGTGCCTGTGGCCCCGCCCCTAGGACTGCCCCCAAATCTGACCAAGATAATGACCATAAGTGTTCTGAACTTAGTGAAATACATTTTTAAAGAAAGAATGATAAAAACAAACATAACAAAACACAATAAGAACAAAACATGTAAATTAGTTTAATATGTGGGAGTGAATCAGACCAATTGTAGCATACACAGTTTTAATCACATTGTGGACAGTATTTATCCTGCATAATCCTGCTCTTTTCTTTTAGCCTACACTTCCCCATCTGTTTTTTCTACTTCCCCTCCTTCTGCCTCCGCAGACCCGACTGTGGCAACATTTTCCTCATTTGCTGTTAATATGTTAATATTATCATCCTCCATTTTGCTAGGACACAAAGAGGCCAAAAGCCTGTCTACATTCCCTTTCCTCATGAAAATGTAGATAAACAGGTCTGCCAGAGGACTGAAGTGAACAGGAATGATTGTCAGAAGTTCAAAGGTGAGACGATGTCTGTATCTTACTTCCAGGGAAAAAACAACACGTGGCAGGTACAGCAACGTGTAAATAAGCAGCACCAGGACCTGAATGGCCAGAATTCGTCGTTTCTCATCAGAAGAGACACCGTTGTTTGTAGAGAGGGCTTTGACCGTCCCAACCAAAAAGAAAATGAACAGCGGGAACGGAAGGAGGAGGAATACAGCGATGACGATTTCTGCTGTGTCATTGTAAACAATCAAAAAGATAGGGAGGTAAAGAAAAGGCAAGATCCACATCACAACACAGACCACCACGGATGTCTTGATGCTTCGTCTGCATCGGTACCACACTGGCCAGACGACGGCCAAATACCTGTAAAGCAGGATAAAGAGTCGTCATTCACAGTGGTTTCACAAAGAAGGAGCTACACACCAAGTGGATGGATGGAAAGTCACCTTTCAAAACAGACAACGACCATGAAGGAAACGCTGACCATCACACCGAGATGATGAATGTAAAAGAATGCATGACAGACTCTCCAATCACTGAACTCTTGGACCAAAATGATCATGGAGCAGACCTGAACTAAATCTGTTATGAGAAGGTTGATGACGTAGATCGGAGCGACGTGATCCCTACGCACCTGTAGAAAAAAGTCAAAATGATCTGAATATTACTTATTCCTTTTTTCAAATACGTCATCAACATTCAATATACAAAAAAAACTGAATTAATTCATGGTTTTAAATAGAATTTGGGGGATCAAGTTACGGCTGGGTGATATATCGAGATTTTAATATATATCGATATATTTTCAAACGCGATATGGTACGAGACAACATCGTTTATATCGATTTAAAAAAATAAATAAAAAATTAATGATTTTGATATAGCTTATTTTGTGACGAATTGACTTGAATGTTTTATTTGAGATTTGCACAAATGTTTTGTTATTTGCACAACTGTCAACCTCAGTGGAAAAGTCTGCCTGTTACTGTCTACATTGTATTAATTGCACAGTGTATTTTAATGTAATTGTTATGCAGGAAAGGGATATTTGTTTTATTTTATTCAAGAAGCATTTTTATTCTATATATGTAGGCAGTTTATTTTTATTTCATTTGTTTTATACATTTTGATATTGTGCAGACCTCTGTTAATAAAGGAACCTGTGTGACATTTGGCACGAGGCTTTGTATTAAAACTGACTGTTTTTTTAAGGGTTTGCCTCAGAAAAAAATGAAGCTAACAGAGATGCTAACAGAGATGCTAACAGAGATGCTATGCTATAATGCTTTGGGGGAAACCCCAATTATGGCACAGAAAAAATATCGATATATATCGAGTATCACCATTCAGCTAGAAAATATCGAGATATGACTTTTGGTCCATATCGCCCAGCCCTAGATCAAGTACAGAAAAAATGGAATTAGCGTATTTCAACGCTTGGCCAGAGTCAGCCACCAATTTTTCTGGATGATAAATCATCTTAGCACAGTGTTCCTTAAGACATATCAACTGAATGAAACGGCGAACGTGTCAGTCTGATGGGAAATTATTTTTTTCATTTTGTATACCCAGTCCAGTCCTGTTCAGGGTCATGGTAACAAAGAAACAGTGTGCTCAATAAATAAATGTAGTCATACTGTACATACCAGAGAATAAATGGCGAAGATGGCTGCAAGGGTCAAGGGGAGGCCAATGCTACTGACGACCAACGTCAGCACATAGAATGTGTATGCACCGTTGCCCCAGTAGCATCCATGATGGGGGATATCATGAATGTTGTTCTCTATATTATAATCATAGTCGTAGTCAGTGGTCATCCTTCAGCCTCAAACTCTTGTCCTGAGGGAGAGCAACAATATCATTTTTAGAAGTAAGTTTGAACAGTAGAGACTGACTATACTAATTGGGGAAGTGGTAGCCTAGTAGTTACAGGAGAGCTTGGCAACTGAGGGTTATGGGTTATTATGAATCACTCTGGGCCCCTGAGAAAAGCTCTAAACCGTATCTGCTCCCTGGGTGCTGGAAAAATGGCAAAATGGCAGCTCACTGCTCCTAGTTGGACTGGTGAGGGCTCAAAAACAGAGGATTCATTTCAGTGGATTGTGTGAGATGTGTTGGAAATGGTTGGCATGGACCCAGAGGCAGGAGAGCAGGAGGCAGGAGTTTCAAAAAGGCTGATTTATTTAATCAAACAAACAAAAAGCACTGCCGAGCAGGCAGACAGGCAGAAAGGCACACAAAAAGAGGAAAACAAAGTTGGCAGGCGTATTAATACGTAAACCATGAGCTTCTCAAACGTCAAGGGTCCACTGGGTTAACTCTCTCACGGTATAATCTATGTTGTATGAGAATCATGAAAATAAGTCAAAAAGGGTTGTGAGGTCTTATAAAATGTATCCTCTAGCCTCTAATTGAAAATCTTATCTTCTCGTCTGGCCAGAAGCAAGGAGAAAGAGAACAACCTGAACTCTGAGTGCAATGCAAACGCAGAGTGGACAAATCCTGAGAGGAAGAAGCCAGAGTTTCTATTTTTAAGTTGGGGGTTTAGAGTTTCTTTGGTCAACTCGGAGTTTGATTACTGTGAGCGATCATTATCCAGATCCTCCATGCCAACATCAGATGAACGGAACTGCTCCACTGTCAGAGCTGTTATTGCAATAATACAGTGAATCTGACAACAAAGTATATTTTGATCAAAAATGAAACAATATTATGATATTTTAAGTTGAGTCATATTTTCCATATTGTCTATGTTCAATATGGGAATTTTCTTACATTTAGTAAAATTAATCATCTTTGGCTCAAGCTTCACGGCCACATTTATTTCTAATTGAAGAGACAACAAAAACTCCAAATGAAGTAAACTGGTTCACTTCAGCATTCTTAACACCAAGAGTCCAAAGTTGTGATTTGTATATTGATTTAATGGATCTTTTGTCTATTCATATACGTACATGTGTCATTGTAGATTATTTATTTGTTGTAACAAGGCTTGGCAATTTTTTTTATGGCTGCAACCCAGATACTCAGCTCTGCTGCTCTTCCCACAAATGCTATTCCTTACATATGTGGCAGCATTTAAAAAGGAAAAATAAACAGGCTTTCCAACCGTATTAGATTTATTGCCAAGAAGCATTGTTTAAGCATTACTTGCTGTAAAGCCTTTTGGCACACCGAAAGGCTGTTGTAAAGTGCTATATAAATAAAGTACATTACATTGTTACAACAAAGAAATAACCTACCAAATACAAATTTAGTTACTTTTTTGCTAGTTTATATATATCTACGAAAGTATTTATGTATATGTATGTATGTATGTATGTATGTATATATATATATATATATATGTGTGTGTGTGTGTGTGTGTGTGTGTGTGTGTGTGTGTGTGTATTATATAAAAATTTACCTTTTGCGAGTTAAAAAATAGTTCTTCAGATCCTTCCTTATAGCATCTCAATGTGATACTTTGTCCTCCTCATTCAAATAGTCTCAATATTGTGACACAGTTTTTGACAATTCCCTTCCACTTCCTTCAGGAAGTAAAAGCACACAAATGCAGACATTGTTGTGTAATATTCATCTGCAAGAAATGTGCAGTCAGCAGAACAGAAAAAAGAAGATAAAATAAACAAAAGACAGAGAAGAAAAAACCTCTATCTTATTCACTTTTCATTTGTTGATAGGATAGTTTTAGGGTACAAACGTGGTGGTGGGGCAGAAGCTGTATGTTGTATGATAGGAGCTGTGTGCAGCTCTGATGTTTGCATAAAGCATATTGAATGTTTTTGTTTTCTCTGGTGCAACACTTGACAAACTGTTGAAATACTGAAAATGTGGCATTCAATCCACCCTAATCCAACTTACTGTGATCTAATGGCGTGAAAATGGTGCATAGGTCACAGGTCGGGCTGTATTGTCAGTGTTTTTGCTTGTGTTTGTGTACTTGCAGGAGTGCACCGGAGGGCTCGGGGGAGGTTGCGATCTCAGGAGTGATCACACCCACACGCACTTGCAGCAGGTTGATAGTCAGTACCAGGGTAAAAGCCCTGTTCCTCAGCACGGTGGCACAGCTAGAAAGTCCTGGGTTGAATTCCCGCCGGGGAGCTGAAGTCATGGGGGAACTTAACATGCACGCTGTGGGTGCTGAGTGCATGTTAAGTTCCCCCATGACTTCATGGGGTTAGCAAAACAGAATTGAGGAGCTGCCACTTCTTTTTGTTCACTTTTCTTCTTTATATCCATAAATGAATACCTTTCTAAAAAACTGTACATTAGAATAACTAAAAACTTGAGTTAAAAGAGTGCGGAAATTTAAAAGCTGGATTCATAACAGACACCACAGCGTTGCAGGCAATGGCACCATGTAAAATCCTCCATCCTCCAGGCCTTTTGCCAACCCCAACCCCACCAGGGTGTGGGTGCTGAAGTCATGGGGCCCACAGCGTCCCCGACGGTAATTGAACCCAGGACCTACTTGCTGTGAGACGGCTGCACTACCAGCTGCCCCCTGTCTTTTTAGTGTTTTATGTTTTTTTAATGTTGCTTTGGAGGGTCACCGTTGTCACCCTCTCCAGCAATGGGCCAGATGCTTCTCCCAGCTGGGGGCTCAGTTCTGGAAATGGGTCCCCTTGTACGGGCTCCGTCCCTCTGGCGTATTTTTTAAGGAGGACCTTATTTTTGTCTTCTAGTCTCTTTCTCCATAGTTGAAGGGCCTTCTGTATGAGCCTGGTAGATCGGACCCCCAGATGTGTGGCTAAGGCCTCTGCTCCTTTTAGATCTGGTTCTGCTGAGTTCACCACGTGCCTCAGCTGCAGCGTCCTGGAGCGGAGCCGTGCTGCCGTCAGGCCCGGCATGGCCTCCAAGGAGATGTCCAGTCTGGCACTATGAATCCAAGGTTGGTGTAAAAGCCAGAACAGAGAGTTAGAGCTCCCACCTGAACAGCTTTTAAAAAGGCCCTATGCTTTAAAAACAATTTCATAAAATGGAGGAACCCCATTAAACGTTATAAATTTAAGATCAGTTAAAAACAGAGCAGCATCCAGTCCCAAATTACTCACTTGTCTGAACATGCAGCTGGCCACGTCTCTCCACATAAGATCTGTCGGACCTGTTAAAAACCTTTGAATAAATTGAACTCTAAGTGTGGCAGTTCTACTGGTCAAGTGGATGAGGCCCTGTCCCCGCAAGCCAGGCCTGGAGAAAAATTTGATATTTAATGGTTTGCATTAATGGGCATGGCAAAATGGCTCAACAGCGCCCCCTGGAAAAGTTTGTGCCTCAAGCCCCACAATACGGTTTGACGTACATGCACGGAAATCGGTACACACCTGTATCATGTCGCAACTTAAAGAAAAGTCTCTTGGCGCCATGGCCGAAACCGAACAGGAAGTCTGCAATTTTGAGACGCCAAAAAGCGCGCCCCCCCTTCATCTGATTGGTCCATATTTGATAGTTCCTACTTTCTGCCATAACTTTTGAATGGTTTGATATAAAGAGTCGTGGGTGGTGTCATTGCACTCGGTTTTGAGTCTTTGAACATAATTGGTGCAAATTAGCCCCGCCCCTTCTTTTGATTGGTCGATATTTGATAGTCCCTATTCTCTGCCATAACTTTTGACTGGGTTGTGATAAAGACATGTGGGTGGTGTCATCGGACTCGGTTTTGAGTCCTTCACCTTAATTGGTGCAAATAAGCCCCGCCCCTTCTTCTGATTGGTCGATATGTGATAGTTCCTATTTTCTGTAATAACTTTTGAATGGTTTGACATAAAGACTAGTGGGTTGTGTCATTGGACTCGGTTTTGAGTACTTGACCTTCATTGGTCTGAATTAGCCCCGCCCCTTCTTCTGATTGGTCGATATGTGATAGTTCCGATTTTCTGCAATAACTTTTGAATGGTTTGACATAAAGAGTCGTGGGTGGTGTCATCGGACTCAGTTTTAAGTCCTTGAACATAATTGGTGCAAATTAGCCCCGCCCCTTCTTCTTATTGGTCGATATCTGATAGTTCCTACTTTCTGCCATAACTTTTGAATGGTTTGATATAGAGAGTCGTGGGTGGTGTCATCCACTAAATGTCCAGGCCTGAAGAATCTACATCAAGTCATACAAGCTTCCACTGCAGCCTGAACGTGCACAAGGGTGCGAGGGCCCGTTCATCGCTGCTTGCAGCTTTAATTTTATTTTGCTTCTGCAACCAGCAAATGTAACAAATATGTGCAAAATAAACACAAACAACTTCTCTCATTGAAATTAATCAGAATTTATTTACACAAGTGTTAAAAGATAGTGAAACAACACTTGGGATAAATTCCAATACCTAAACTACACATAAACAACAACTAACTAAACATTAAACACAAACATCAGATTATATACGTGTGTGCACCTCTGTGAAACTAACTCCACATGTGCGCTCTGGTCATTCGACTGGGAAATGAGGAAGGGCTTTGTTTTCTGTTGTGGAAGAGCATGTCATCAAGATCCAGCAACGTAGATGCAACAGTAGACAAACGATAAAATAAACAAACACACTTAAACTAATAAACACAGTTGTGACGGGATCAGAGGTCCGGATCACAATGTAAAACTAAATAAGGCTATGTACACACGTAGCCGGGTATTTTTAAAACCGAATATTTCCCCCCTCCGTTTATAAAATAATTTGTATCCACATTATATCGTTTAAAAAAAAAAAAACCTTTCACACATAACCGAAAATCTGCGTTTTCGACCACATTCATAAGCATTCCAAACCTGTAGATCATCTGTTCCTCCGGCCTCCGCGGCACAGCTTCCCCGGGAACCGCGTCTCCTTCTCGGTAACAAGCCCGAGTCCCCCCGTGTCCCGCCACGGAGCTGCCGCGTTAAATCGACGCAGCCCTACGCCGTAGGGTACGCCGTAGGATACGCCGTAGGGTTGCGCGTCGTTGCGTACCCTACGGCGTAGGCTCTGTGTTGGTGTAACGCAGTAAACGGCTCTCAAGAGCAGAGACCATTTATTTAATAAACAGCTTGGAGAACAGATGGTGGATCATTTGTAGTTCTGTTGTAAACAAAGGTCGCACGTTAGACCTCAGAGCAGATTTGTTGTTGTTTTGGACCATAATGTGACGTTCGAAAATGCAAAACTCCGGTTGTCTCCGTCTACACCAGGTCTACACGCATCTACATAAACGGAGTTTTCAAAAATCTTCACTTTGCCCGGATTTTTTTTAAACATTCGTTTATTTGCGTTTTCATGTGGATGACAGGTCCAAACGTAGGAAAATGTCTTTGGTTTAGCAGATACCCGGCTACGTGTGTACGGGGCCTTAGTTAAATGAGGCTATGTTTTTCTACCCAGACACAAAACAGCATCTTACGTGGATCTTTGTAGTTGAAGAAAAAGGTGGTTCTGCAGGTGGTCATGGTGAACAGCGTCTCTCTCTCTCTCCTGCTGAGTAGAACGGATACAAGGGGAGAGCCTGCTCTTTATAGCGACCTGCAATTTGGGGTCCATGCCCAATGAGGCTGCTGTTTCTTATCACCTAGGGCCGTTAATGCAAAACCTGCTGGGTCTTTAAGTCAATATGGAGGTTCCTTTGTTTCAAACCATGCGGTCAACGTTAGGAAAATCAAGGCTCCGAGCTAGGCCTCAGAATTCTAATTAATGAAAAAAACTAATGTACACCCATCCATTTTCTATACCCACTTTATCCTTTGCAGTGTCACGAGGGTCTGCTGGAGTCTATCCCAGCTCATTATAGGCAAAAGGCAGGGACTCACCCTGGACAGCTCACCAGTCCATCACAGGGCCGTACATAGAGAAGACAACCATGCACACTCACACCTACAGGCACAGGGAGAACATGCAAACTCCACACAGAAAGACCCCTGCCGTGCCAGGGAGTTGAACCGGGAACCTTCTTGCTGTGAATAAACAGTGCTAAACACTAACCCTGCGTTCACAGTGAAAGCGTCACGGGCGTCATAGGCAGCCGGCTGCCATTCATTGTCTATGAAAACGCGCGTCGAGAAGCGGCTGGAGCGGCGGGAGCAGCGTGTCAATTTGAAGTTGAAAAATCAGAACTTTATGCAAATGAACAGCATCGACGCTGAGGCGTCGTCCAATCACAGACCGGGATTCCCGAAGCGAGAACCCTCAATGCAGATTGTACTTTCATGTACACACAAACGTACACTCATTCACATGCACACATGAACAGAGCTGTGCACTAACAAACTTATTTTATCAGAAATTTATATATTTCATCCAGCAAACTGACATTTTTGCTGAGCATCAAACTCACTCTTATCTACGCGGAAATAACGCTAAAATATAAAGAAGGTGTCCCAAAGTGTGATTTATGGTGAAATAGGAAACTGAAGATGTGCAGCTATATGAGTAGGCTATATACACTGTTCCCTCCACTTCTGCAGCTTTAGCCCCGCCCACTGCAGCCGTCGACAGTACATGAAGCTTTCAGTGTGAACGCACCAAGCAGCGAGATGCTGGCGTCAGGAGATTTTTGACGCTTTCAGTGTGAACGCAGAGTAAGCCACCGTGCTGCCCCAACAATTGTACAATATATGATAAAACTAGAAGTTAAATCTTTTTTTTTCTCTTTTAAAATACTCAGAGGTAGAGCCGCCTGGGAGATTTGCGAGGCCCTGTGCGAAATGGCCGGGGGGGCCCTCGCGCGCTCGCTATGCTCATGCGCGCAACTTTTTGGGGGTTTTTCGGGTCGGATCGGGTGTCTATATGCGCAATTTTAACTCTCCAATTATCAAAATACTGGATACCTTCCCCTGCCTCATCATCATCTACTGCCTCGACACGGGGCCCCACAGCTGCTTGAGACCCGGTCGGATCGGTGATTTTTGTAACAAATTTATCAAACAAGCCTTTCAGAGAGGCATTCAACTCTTCCATTTTCTTCATTTTTTTTCTTTTTTCATTCCCTGATGGAAATTTCCTGAATCTGTCTCGTTCTCTCGACATTGTGATACAGTTTGTTCCAACTCCACCGTCTGGATCAGAGCAGCTTGTGTCTGCGCTTGGTCTGATCAGTTGTATTGAACAACAGACACGCGCATCATTGCACATATATTTATTGATATGCACAGACTAGTACACATTTATGCAATGGAATGTGACTGTTGATATTTATAAGGGAAAAAACGAAAAAAAAAAAGAAATTTTGGAAGAAAAAAAAAACGGCCCATAGCGCGAGGCCCCGTGCGGTCGCACGGTTCGCACACCTCTTGCGGCGGCCCTGCTCAGAGGTACCAGCAACAACAGGCCAGAAGCCTATAGAGTTAATTTTCTCATCATTGTTTAAAGCTTTTTTTCCTTTACTATATATGAGAAGGATAAGAGCGAGATTATTGAAAAATAATCTCTTAATTTTTTAAGGGAGATAACATGCAGTTTTCGCTGAATGTTTGCTCTGAATATTGGAAAACATCCAAAACGAAAACCTATAAGGGGTCTCTACATGAACCCGACATATTGTCCATATGCATGCTGCTCGTTGGCTGAATGCTGCTTATTTTACAACAACACAGTGAGGCCAAAAGCCTGTCTATGGTACCTTTCCTAATGAATATGTACATACTCAAATCTGCAAGAGGACTGATGTTTAGCAAAAGAACAGCTACATTGACAAAAACAGGGTTTATTGATTGTTCTATGAGTAACCAGACAATGCTGGGTAGAAACAGCAGCATGTAAATAAGCAGCACCACAATCAGAATGGCCACAATTCGTCTTTTCTCATCAGTGGGGACACTGCGGGCTGCAGACAGGGCCCTTAGGCTCCCAACCAGGAAGAATATGAACAGAGGGAGGGGGAGGAGGAGGTAAACAGCCACAATGATTTCTACAATACGAGGGTCAGCACTCAAATTATTAGGGATGACATAAAGAAGAGGAAGGATCCAGACTACAACACAGACCACCAGAGTTATCTTGATGTTCCGTCTGAATCTGTACCACACTGGCTGCGCGATGACCAGATATCTTTAATAAAAGGCAGGAAAGGGAAATCAGTCTTTTAACAGCATCACATTGATTAGTAAAATGATTGGAGTTAACAGACGCATACCTTTCCAGGGAGACACACACCATGAATCCAACGCTGACCAGAACACAGAAATGGTAGATAGAAGAGACAATACGATGAGTCACGCCTGCCAGCCAAAGGGTCAAGTTGCACAGCTGAATCAGATCCGAAACAAGAAGGTTGATGATGTAAACTGGAGTTGCATGCTGAGTTCTAATCTGGAGGAAAACATTGATGAAAGTAAATAAACCACTGGAGCTGGGTGTGTGGGAAAATATTAGTAAAATTAAATTGACCACTTGTCAACAAACCTTTTTTCTCCATCAATATGGTGGAAGACGTTTCTCCAAAAAAATCATATATTCCTCTCAAATTCTGATATTCCAACAGTTATATACTGTATATGTATATATATATATATATATATATATATATATATATATATATATATATATATATATATATATATATATATATATATATATATATATATATATATATGTATATATATATATATATATATATATATATATATACTGTATATATATATATATATATATATATATATATATATATATATATATATATATATATATGTATATATATATATATATATATATATATATATATATATATATATATATATATATATATATATATATATATATATATATATATGTATATATATATATATAGGCTCTCTTTTCTGTCTAATAATATCTAAACCAAAATGCAGAAGGAGTGTGTTATATTCTAAGTACAGGTCAGTAGCAGCTAGGAAACCATGACTGATGACTCCATGAAAAAACTAAAATCCAAAACAGTTATTTTAAGTTATTGCAGCTAAAGATGTTTTTAAAAGCTCGATTTATGGGCGTACTTTGATTATCACACATTTCTTCTGCATTTTGGCACATTGTTCTTATCTAAATTTTGACAGTGTAATATTGAATTATGTCCTGATGCCATAGGGTATACTTTATATTTTACATAACTGTGCTACAGCTAAGTAAATCATATTATACGTACAAGAGAATGAACTCCAACAATGGCGATGAGAGTCAAGGGAAGTCCAAAGGAAATGATGAGCCATCCCACCACTGGGTATAGGTCCAACCCGACAGCAGTGCTGTTGTTATCAGCACTCGCATAATGACTGTTGTTGTCGTAGATGGTGTTGCTGGGATTGTATCTATTATCCCTTGAGGTACTGTTGATGTCTTTCATTTCTCTGTGTGAAAATATGTTTTTGTTTTGTCAGGTTGTAGTAAAGTAGTAAATGCATAAAATTCCTTACGTATGTGAGATACATGAGTCTCTGGAACTGTTGATCATCTTTTACACTGCAATAATCCAGTCAGTCCTGCGTACTTCCATCCCTGTTCTGGTGCAGGTATACATGCCACCACACAGGACAGGAACACACTGCAACAAGTAATTATGTGCACTGACCTACCATCCATCCAGAAACTGAACCGGTCCAGGGTCAAGAACATTTAAAAAAATTGTATATATGTTATTTTATTTAGAGCTGTCATTTTTCTACCTCATACTGCTGCACCTTCCAGTTCTTTAATTGTATATATGTCAATAAGTGCCACATTTTTTGCTATTGCTATTTTTAAATCTGGGCACAGCGAGCAAAATAACCGGAGTCAAATTCCTTGTTGGACAATGTTCAAACTTGGCCAATAAAGATGATTCTGATTCTGATTCTGATAGCTGCACACAGGAGACGTTGAAGGCAAATTCTTTGTTTGTGTATGGAAACCTGGCCAGTAGAGTTAATTCTGATTCTAAAAAAAAGTCTAGATCTGTTAAAGATATTTAATTTATCTAAGAAGGTATCACTATCACCAGGTCAAATCATCCATAGTTTTACAACTGAGCATGCTCTAGCAATGTTAAAATAAATACATAAATAAAATTCTCGGACTGGTGAATGCAAACATTTAAGAGAAACATATTAAAAGAGGATGTGGCTCTTACCTCGACAGATGAGATGAGAGAAAATACTCTCGACAGATGAGCAATAGGAACCAAAACGGGGTTAAACAGGGTTGAGAGTTAGTTGGAAAAAAAAGTGAGTCATTAATGAAAGGAAGTGCTCACAAACCCTCCCATTTTCAAAAAAGTTAATCATGCTGGGTCAGTTCTAATACATTGGGAACCTGCTCCATCTTTAACACAGATACATAACAAACAGTATGAATGATGCTATAAAATTATCATTCATTGTTTCAAACAATTTTATGGTTATTTAATAGTCATTCAGTGTTTTCACTTGACATATCTTCTAGCAGCAGCCTGAAGCTGTACTGTTACTTCCATTAGCTTCAATTTAAATTCAGTTTATTGATATTTTACAGCTAAAGTGATCTCAAGGCAATTAACAAAATAAGTAAACAAGTTTACTGCAGTCCAGTTCAATAAAGTGTATTCCAGTTCAGTTCATAATCCAATTTATTACAATAGAGTTCACATTTTAAATTCTTACAATGCCAATTCATGGAAAAAGTTAAAGGTTAAGTTAAAGTTATTATGAAAAACATGTTTTTTCTTGCTTTAACATATATAAAGTGGTCTCCCCTCAGCCTGCCAACTCAGAGAAGGAGGAAAGCAACCAAATTCTGCAGTGTCTGTACAGCCGCCCGGATGAGCCGTCCAGTGTGATGTGGCTCTACGAGCGGTTCAGATTCTGCTCCCGTTGTTACGTAACGGCGGGATTTACATAGGTTGGCCTCCGATGCGTGAAACCAACTAATGTGAAAACAACTAACTCCGCCGGCCGGAGCTTCCGCCATTTTTTCATAGCGGTCAGAGCAGTGCATAAAACAGAGTGGCGACCAGTGTTGGGTGTAACGCGTTACAAAGTACAAAGTTACAAAGTAACGCGTTACTGTAACGAGATTACATTTGCCAGTAACGCAGTAATGTACCGCGTTACAGTTGTAATTTGGGAAATCCCGTTATAGTTACTCTAAGACAAAAAAAATACGTTACTTTAGTTACTTTAAGCTTTTCAGCTACATGTAGAACGGGAGAACAGAAAAGAAAATCCAACTTGCCTTTCATGCGTCTTCACGCGTTGCGCAACACTTGTCTGACTTAAGGCTGATTTATGGTTCCGCGTTAAATCGACGCAGAGCCTACGGCGTAAGTACTGCGTTGGTGTAACGCAGAACCATAAATCAGCCTTCAACGTGATCTTACAGGATTTTACGTGATTTTACGGGACTTCTGGTGCTGATCTGGGGCCTCATTTAAAATGGACTGCGTAGGAGTCATACTAAAAGTGCACGTACGCTCAAAAGCCGAAAATGCGGGGCGCAAAAAAAAATCTGGATCAATAAAACCATGTGCACGCAGATTTGCACGCAACGTTCCTTCATGAATCACAGTCCAGCTGGAAGGTTGCGCAGCTGAATATCCCGCCCTCTACACGCCCATAAATGCATATGGATGAGCCTACTGAGCATGCGCAGTGGCTTCCTGCAGCCTGTTAGGCGTCAGAGAGGGTGTCAGCCACCGTGAGACTGACTTTCACGGAGACCTAGATGTTGTAGATGATGTGGAGGACAGAAAAAACACATTATTTGGTGGTCACAGTAAAAGTTAGAATAAGTATATAAATAGTAAACAATAAAATAAAGCGAGTGAGTGGCAGCATGCCGTTGCTGCGCTAAACGCCGTGAGTTCCCCGGCGCAACAGGGGGACACACGTCCCCCCGTCTTTTCAAAATCATGTTTTTTTCCCCCTTACTTTTTACAGTTTAAAAACTAACGGTAGGCTCAGCCTTAAATTGCAAATTATCAAGACACTGTATGAAAGCGATACGAAAACGGCCCCGCAGCCCCGCTTCACCCCCTGTTACCCCTCCTCCTCTCCCGTCTCCCCTCAGAGCTGCTCAGGGCGGGTTTATGGTTCTGCGTTCCTTTAACGCAGAGCCTACGGCGTAGGTGCGCGTCGCCGCGTACCCTACGCCGTAGGCTCTGCGTCGTTTAACGCGGGACCCTAATTTAGGCACCATACACCCGCACCTAAAGGTTTCACGCGCGCGTAAAACTCATATATATATGAGTTTTAAAGGGACTCATATATATGAAAAAAAATCTGAGTCCCTTTAGGGGCTCCGTGGGGCTCCCTAAACGCAGCCCCTCATTTGTTCTGTCCTAAAGCGGGTGAAGAAGAGGCTGCAGCTCCAGCAGCACCAGAGTCCTGACTGACTGAGCTTCACACACAGAGGACACGATCAGCGCTATTTTATTTTATTTTATTATTTTAAGTCTGATATATGTTGTGATATGTGATGACCAGAGCCGTCTGGGAGATTTGTGAGGCCCTGTGCGAAATGGCTCGGGGGGGCCCTCGCGCGTGAGCGTAGCGAGCGCGCGCGAAATTTTGGGGTTTTTTGGGTCGGATCGGGTGTCTATATGCGCAATTTTAACTCTCCAATTAGCAAAATACTGGATACCTTCCCCTGCCTCATCATCATTTGACTTGCCTCGACGCGGGGCCCCACGGCTGCTTGAGACCCGGTCGGATTGGTGATTTTTGTGACAAATTTATCAAACGAGCCTTTCAGAGAGGCATTAAACTTTTCCATTTTCTTTAGTTTTTTTCTTTTTTCATCCCCTGATGGAAATTTCCTGAATCTGTCTCGTTCTCTCGACATTGTGTGACAGTTTGTTCCAACTCCACCCGTCTGGATCAGACTAGCTTGTGTCCGCGCTTGGTCTGATCAGTTGTATTGAACAACAGACACGCGTCATCATTGCACATATATTTTATTGATATGCACAGACTAGTACACATTTAGGTCTGTAATGGAATGTGACTGTTGATATTTATAAGGGAAAAAACGAAAACAAAAAACGAAAAAAAAAAAAAAAATTTTTTTTTTTTTTTTTTTTTCAAAAACGGCCCATAGCGCGAGGCCCCTTGGGGCGCGAGGCCCCGTGCGGTCGCACGGTTCGCACACCCCTTGCGGCGGCTCTGGTGATGACATTATTAAGAGTATTACATGAATCTGGCTTCATTTCACCCCCTCACAGCCTGCGTCGCCAGTTCCCCGTGTCTTAAGTAAATTCTTACGGGAG
Source organism: Cololabis saira (assembly GCF_033807715.1). Classification (NCBI taxonomy): domain Eukaryota; kingdom Metazoa; phylum Chordata; class Actinopteri; order Beloniformes; family Belonidae; genus Cololabis; species Cololabis saira. Next base: position 35,030,560 of record NC_084603.1, read on the forward strand.
GGTCCGAGTTGCCGTAAAGATAAGCAGATTTTTCGGTTAGTTTTTTCTTTTTAGATCCGAGGATTTTCGTAGAAGGTGGCTTCCGCAACTTTCAGGCGCTTTTTCTGCGCAAGCAAGCTTTATAGATGAGGCCCCTGGGCACTGCAGTAATAAGGTTCCAACTACAGGACTGTCTCAGAAAATTAGAATATTGTGATAAATTTCTTTATTTTCTGTTATGCAATTAAAAAAAACAAAAATGTCATACATTCTGGATTCATTACAAATCAACTGAAATATCGCAAGCCTTTTATTATTTTAATATTGCTGATTATGGCTTACATTTTAAGATTAAGATTCCCAGAATATTCAAATTTTTTGAGATAGGATATTTGAGTTTTCCTAAGCTGTAAACCATAATCAGCAATATTAAAATAATAAAAGGCTTGCAATATTTCAGTTGATTTGTAATGAATCCAGAATGTATGACATTTTTGTTTTTGTAATTGCATTACAGAAAATCACAATATTCTAATTTTCTGAGACAGTCCTGTATATGTTGTTCATTGGCAATCGAGTTATGGTGCAGCTCAGGTGATATTGCGGAGTAATCCAAAAGTAATGTAACTAGTAATGTAACTAGTTACTTTCAGCAAGCAATAACTAAGTAGTGTAAGGGATTACTTTTTTAAAAGTAACTAGTAATATGTAATGGATTACTTTTTTTGAGTAACTACCCCAACACTGGTGGCGACAACTTTAGATCTCGCCGCCTGAGCGGTCACGTGGTTCATGTAACCCCTGAAAGTTCCAAAACAAAGCTGTCATGTTAGTCTATGGGACAGACAGCAGTGAGCTAGCTTTTGAACGAAAAATATAAAATAATCTCTAGGTACATTTACAGATGATAATGAATCACTATGAATACATCAATGTCAGTTACGTGTATTGAATGGCTGGATGACAACTAAAAGCATAATTTGACAAGCTTTTCTGTGTTATTTTGGGTGGGAGGGAAAACTTTGCTTCATGGATATCAGATAAATTAGCAGCTGAACTGTAATCTAGTGAAATTCATCTCTTGTGTAGCTACATGAGATTAATATAAGCGATTTATCAATACTCCCTTACATTGGACAATGATAAATTATAGTTTTCAGTTAAATATTTGATGATCCAGATCTATTTATCTGTAGTACGATGCTGCAGATGTTTATCAGTCTGTGGTCAGTGTGTTGTTTTATGCTTCAGTCTGCTGGGGAGGCAGCATCACACACAAATACAGTCTGATGTATTTATATGATGAATATGACAATAAGAGCAAGTGTCTGTCAGAACAAGTAAAATAATTAAAAGACAATGTATGAAGGCTCTTAAATCACAGAAAAATATGTTTGGCATTACGGAAGAACAATTTTATTTAACAGAGACTGTATTCCAGCATTAGGACAGCAGAACAAAGGTGGGGCTACGGAATGTCATTTCTTAAAGTGGAACACAAGCTCCTTTTACACACTTACAGAGAATATGAGCGTATATTTTATTAGAATACTCTGAAAAGTGCCTGACGCCACGTCCTGCTCATCAGCTCATCAGTGTTTGACCCACTCTGACTTTATTCTAGACGGATTTCAGAAAAAAGGCCTTTTATAAGAAGTAAGGAGCATTTATGGGTACAAGCCGGGAACCGGCCTACCTTACATATTTCAAGGGTGCTGAGTCCAAAAAAACCGGTACCCGAGTGAAATTTTGAGTTTTTGACCTTCTAATTTGCATATTAAAATGGCCGCCAAATTGCCCATCTTGCACAGTTATTGGACCATTTCCTCCTATTTTTTTTTTTGTAAGTAGGCAATCAAGATGAGGAAATTAAGTTTCTAGATCGATAGTCAAGGGTCAAACAAGGATATAGTGGAGGCCCAGTGCCTTTTTTATGTATATATATATGCAAAATACCAACTTTTAAGGTGAAATTAAGCATTATTTGTGTCATTTTTTAAGACCGACATAAATATTGAATAAAAGTTACTCTGAAATTTTCCCTGTTGATATGACATATGATGTACACCATATTATATGATAACAAAGAAAAAAATCCATTGCAAGTTGTCTGAGATTTCATGTTTTTTTTTTTTTTTTTTTTTTTTTCAAATTAAGCATTTGTTCTCTAAATTCTCTAAAAACCCATGTAAATAGAGAAAAATAATCAAAAAGAGACCACCATGAAACGTACCAAGTTGAATATTTAGATCAGTACATAGCATGGTCAGTCCCATCACTGAGGACCCTTTGCCTGAGGTGAATTAACAGCAAAGAGGATCGTAACAGTTTCACACGCTTTGGTACCTATAGCCACCTGCAGCCACCTGCAGCCACCTATAGCCACCTGCAGCCACCAGCAGCCACCTGCAGCCACCAGCAGCCACCTATAGTCACCTATAGCCACCTGCAGCCACCTATAGCCACCTGCAGCCCAGTGGCGTAGCCAGAAAAGAGACTTTGGGTGTGCACCAGCAAAGACTGGGTGTGCCAAATTTTTTTTCAACAAAACTAGACGTTACACCTCCACAAACATTCAAAAGCATGTATATCCAACATTATTGACAGTGCAAAACATATCCACATGTTGTGTGTGCTCTCAATATATAATAAGTATAATAATATATATAATATAATAATAAGTAATATAATAACCACACTTTATGCATGTCCTAAAAAAAAACATCACAAAAACATAACCACACACACACATTGCTGCCCAATGAAGCAAACATAGTGAAATATAACACTCATGCACTCAGAGCCATAACTATCCACATTACGCATGATCAACAAAGCTATTTAACCAGAGGCAGAACACAACTATTTGGCTTTAGGTTGGCCTGGTGGTTTTATTATAAAATAATAAAATCAAATAATATAATTTTCCCAAAAGGACAGGTTGGTCAGCAGAAATTCAAACCATACTGGGCATCTAGGTTTTTGTGCAACAAGCATTTTTAATAGCTTTGAATAAATTGCAAATCTTGCTTATGCAATTTTTCCATATAAATCATATTTAGATATGAATCACTTAGTAGCCTACCAAGTGGCTCTTCCTACACTTCCACCTAATATTAGACCAACCTGTTGGCTTCCCCTGCCTGTCCTGATTCTTCCTCTCTCTTCCTCTCTTCTTTTTTTCTACCTCTCCATAAAGTTACCATAAATCCAAAACACACGCGCTCCAGCGTGTGCTCGCGGGGGCGCGCATTGGAGTGTGTGTCGGGGAGGAGAGAGGGGGGGCGGGTGAAGGAGCAGAGGGGCGCCTAATCAATGACGTGCTGCCTTTTATGTTTAATCATATACATTACACACAAACGCTGTTAAATACAGAAAATGCACACTTCAAATCTTTTTCAAACATGAGCAACGAGAGGCTCCTCAGTCTCTCTGTGAGCGTCGTCGCTCTGACGGATCTGGTCCTGTTGACGACTAAAAAAAGACTCCACGGAGCAACATGTAACAGGCAATGCTATCAGAATACGATGCAAACAGTTAATCTTGGATAAAACATCTTTGTCGCAGGAGTCTAAGACTTCAATAATCGACGGGAACTCATGTCCGCCATCCACCTTCCATTTGATGAGTTGTCTGAAGGCTGATTTATGGTTCCGCGTTACACCCCCCACGCAGAACCTACGGCGTAGGGTACGCGGCGACGCACACCGTACGTTGTGCGTCGCCGCGTACCTTACGCCGTAGACTACGCCGTCGATTTAACGCGGAACCATAATTTAGGTTTAACAGTCCAGCTGCCGCGACACATCGCCTGACGGGGGTTTTACGTGCAAAAATAAGATTTTTTTATTTTTAATTATTTTGAACATCATGATTACATACTAATAGCCTAGATTAGCCTAGATTTAGAATACTTAGAAGACTATACCAAAAAACAAAAACAAAAATGCATCAAATTTTTGGGTGTGCCAGCTGTCTCTTTGGGTGGCACTGGCACACCCTGGCACACCCGTGGCTACGCCACTGCTGCAGCCACCAGCAGCCACCTATAGCCACCTGCAGCCACCTATAGTCACCTGCAGCCACCTGCAGCCACCTGCAGCCACCTGCAGCCACCTGCAGCCACCTATAGCCACCTGCAGCCACCTATAGTCACCTATAGCAACCTGCAGCCACCTATAGCCCCCTGCAACCACCTATAGCCACCTACAGCCACCTATAGCCCCCTGCAACCACCTATAGCCACCTTCATCCACCTACAGCCACCTACAGCAACCTGCAGCCACCTGCAGCCACCTACAGCCACCTCCAGCAACCTGCAGCCACCTATAGCCCCCTGCAACCACCTATAGCCACCTGCAGCCACCTACAGCAATCTGCAGCCACCTACAGCCCCCTGCAACCACCTACAGCCACCTCCAGAAACCTGCAGCCACCTATAGCCCCCTGCAACCACCTATAGCCACCTGCAGCCACCTACAGCAATCTGCAGCCACCTATAGCCCCCTGCAACCACCTATAGCCACCTGCAGCCACCTACAGCAATCTGCAGCCACCTACAGCCCCCTGCAACCACCTGCAGCCACCTACAGCCACCTCCAGAAACCTGCAGCCACCTATAGCCCCCTGCAACCACCTGCAGCCACCTACATCCACCTACAGCCACCTCCAGAAACCTGCAGCCACCTATAGCCCCCTGCAACCACCTATAGCCACCTGCAGCCACCTACAGCAACCTGCAGCCACTTATAGCCCCCTGCAGCCACCTATAGCCACCTGCAGCCACATATAGCCACCTACAGCCACCTGCAGCCACCTATAGTCACCTATAGCCACCTGCAGCCACCTATAGTCACCTATAGCCACCGGCAACCACCTATAGCCACCTGCAGCCACCTATAGTCACCTATAGCCACCTGCAGCCACCTACAGCCGCCTGCAGCCACCTATAGCCACCTGCAGCCACCTATAGTCACCTATTTATTTATTTTATTTATTTATTTGTATAGCGCCAAATCATACAATATAAAATGCAACACATGGTGCTTTACATGCAGAATAAAATAACAATAAAAAACACAATTTAAAACATTCCATACGACCCCACCCCCCACGCGTACACACACACACACTCACTCACACTCATATACATGTGCACACACTCACACGCCCACACCCACACACACACACACAATAAGTGGACTGGTGACATGGCTTAGCACTAACGATCCAGGTGAGGAAAACACTACCTATGGGTGGCCGTCCACACTGAGAAGCTCCACCGACCACGACCACCAGAAGCATCGCCACAGAGACCCCCCCAACCCGGACAGACCGGGGCAGACCCCACACAGAAGGTGGAGCCCCCCCCCCAGCTACCCAGGCCTGAGGGATCCCCATGACGACACCCCCATGGGCGGAGCAGGCACACCTCCCAGTGTGAACGACCCCCCTGAGGAAACACTGGAGCTAAAAACTAAAAGATTAAAAGAAAGTAAGAAATGCCTAAAAGTGTAAAATTTTAGAGAAATCTATATAAAACTTAAGATGAATAATAAATAACATAAAGTAAAAAGTCACTAAAATGGATTAAAGTTTTAGAGATGATAAAAGAGCTAAAGAAGTAGACACAATACATAGCTAAAAACACTAGGTAAATAAGATCAGATAAAAGCCAAACTAAAAAGGTGTGTCTTGAGCCTCCTTTTAAAAATATCAACATTCTCTGCGGCCCTGAGGTTCTCTGGCAGGCTGTTCCATAAAGAGGGGCCATAATGGCTGAATGCAGCCTCACCGTGGGTTTTGGTCGCGGTTCGGGGAATGGTTAAAAGGCCGGTGCCAGAGGACCTCAGGGTCCGTGAGGGTTGATACAGTAAAAGCAGATCAGATAAATAAGATGGCCCAAGACCGTTAAGACACTTAAAAACCAGTAAAAGAACCTTAAAATCAATCCTGAAACGGACGGGGAGCCAATGCAGCGATTTTAAAACAGGTGTAATGTGCTCCCGCCCTCTGGTCCTCGTCAGCACGCGAGCGGCTGAGTTCTGTAATAGCTGTAGGTTATTAATACTCTTTTTAGGAAGACCAGAGAGCAGGGCATTACAATAATCTAAACGACTAGAGATAAAAGCATGCATCAGCACCTCCGTGCTGGCCTGAGAGAGAAACGGGTGGACTCTGGCTATGTTCTTAAGATGGTAAAAACCTATTTTCGTAATATTCTTTATGTGTGGAATAAAAGTGAGCTCAGAGTCAAAAATAACACCCAGGTTCTTTACACGTTGCGAAGGTTTAAAATCTTGTAGTTTTGGTAAAAGTTTCTCTCTCTGGCCTTCAGGACCAATAACTAAAACCTCTGTTTTGTCCTGGTTGAGCTGTAGGAAATTATCTGCCATCCATGACTTAATATCTAAAATACAGTTAAAAAGGGCATCAAGTGGCCCTGTGTCATCAGGAGACACGGCGATGTACAGCTGTGTGTCGTCAGCGTAACTGTGGAAGCTGATGCCGTGTCTCCTGATGACGTCCCCCAAGGGAAGCATGTAAAGGTTAAAAAGAAGCGGACCTAAAATTGACCCTTGGGGGACCCCACACTTAATTTCATGCATTCTGGAGGAACATGTATCCAAACTTACAAAGAAATATCGATTTGTGAGATAGGAGCGGAACCAGTTAAAAACAGCACCAGAGAGGCCCACCAGGTGCTTCAGTCTGTTTAATAAAATGTGATGGTCTACTGTATCGAAGGCGGCACTAAGATCCAGTAGAACCAAGACTGTCAGTTTGCGGTTATCTAAATTGCACCTGATGTCATTTAAAATCTTTAAAAGAGCTGTCTCGGTGCTGTGGTTCATCCTAAAGCCAGACTGAAATTTCTCTGAAATATTGTTTCTTATTAAAAAATAATTTTAAATAAACACCTATAGTCACCTGCAGCCACCTACATCCACCTACAGCCACCTCCAGCAACCTGCAGCCACCTATAGCCACCTGCAGCCACCTACAGCCACCTGCAGCCACCTATAGCCACCTATAGCCACCTGCAGCCACCTATAGCCACCTATAGCCACCTACAACCACCTACAACCACCTACAGCCACCTATAGCCAAATGCCGAAAATCGGGGCTGTTATGCACTGCAATGTGTACATTTCAGAGTGATGACCAATGTCCTTGTTTAAATGTGGAGTTGTAGTCCTCAAGCATACCAAGGCAATGGGTAACCAAAGAACTTGGAAAAGGACTGCAGAAAGAAATACTAATCAAAATGAAATTCCAAAGACAAATGGCACACAAGCAAACTAGAAAGGTATAAAAACAATTTACCAAAACAAATGACCTATGGAACTTACAGAAGAAGAGAGATGAAAGCAAAGCAATTCAGCTAGAAACATGAAAGAAAATATACAGAAACAAGATCTGATCTGTAGAACTGTTCAAGGGAAGTTTCATGTTTTTTTTCCCTATTCACTTAAATTTTTTGATTTTTGAATTAAGAGCATTATGCTTTGTTTGCATAAAAAAATGAATTCTCAGACAACTTGCAATGGTGTTTTTCTTAATTATTATGTAATATCGAATACATCACATATCATATACACACTGGTAACATTTAAGAGTGATATTGACTGAATATTTATGTCTGCCTTAAAAATGACACAAATAATGCTTAATTTCACCTTAAAAGTTGGTATTTTGCATATATATATACATAAAAAGGCACTGAGCCTCCACTATATCCTTGCTCTGACCCTAGACTATAGATCTAGACACTTAATTCATCATCTTTGAATGCCTACTTACAAAAAAACTTGGGGAAAATGGTCCAACGACTGAGCAAGACAGGCAGTTTGGCGGCCATTTTGATATGCAAATTAGAAGGTCAAAAACTCAAAATTTTGCTCGGGTACCGTTTTTTTTGGATTCAGCACCCTTGAAATATGTAAAGAAGGCCGGTTCCCGACTTGTACCCATAAATGCTCCTTACATTCACTTTTTGGTACATCCCGTCTAGTCTACTTCTCCAAAGGGGAACAATTTGAAAAAAAGAGGTGTATCTGATGTAAAGGTTGGCTTTATTACAATATCCTCTAGCAATATCATCTCTGCAAATCAACCAAACCTGTGGGAAACAGAAAGAAGAGTGAGAAAAAGTAATCTAGCATCCGAGCATCTTAATGTCTATATATTCATCAATGGCAACAAAATAAAAGTGTCAATTAAATATACACACCACTACAAAGTCTTCATCTACACTGTGTGCACAATTTATTAGGCAAGTTGTATTTTTGAGGTTTAATTTTATTATTTAACAACTGTAGTGCTCTCACGCAATCCGAAATGTTAATAATAATCAAGGTGAGGTCTGACAAGCTTCTTTTTTTTTTTTTTTACATTTATTATTGAATGTAGAACAGTGATCATACCATGGTATGATGATGACTAGTTGTGTTAGTGGAGCAGGAAAATAAATTAGATTTCTATTTGCAGATCAAAGATGAGAGGGAGCAGGATCCTCGTCTTCCCAAGGAGTATCTGCGGAAACTGACATTTAAATAATCTGTTGATTTGTCTGTTCAAATAAATTGAATTTATTTGAAATGACTAGAAATCTTGGGCTGGAGAACCTGGGACCTGTGAGGGAGACACACATTAAAATACATCCACTGTACTCTGATAAAAGAAAAGCAAGACAAGCAGATGACGACATATGCTTTCAAATCAAAAAGTGACTCAGCAAAGGGTGGTCACTTTGTTCCCGTTCCTGTAGGTGGAGAAGGCATCGCTTTAGGAACAGCAAACCCTGCAAGAAGAAAACGTGACTCGCATACACAACTAAGAAAAGGAACAGCCACAAAATTATTTTGCTGCTCATGTAATTTATAGCTAGTCTATTGACAGCAGAAACTTCACAAGCCTCTTTCAGGATTACCTTTAAAATAATTAAACTCAACATCCCATATAAACATGTTATATTTATTTTAAATCAGAGGTAAACAATATAATTAATTCAGTGGTAACCGGTGATCTACTGCCGCAGTGTTTAAACCACTGTGCAATGTTTAGGCCTATTAAAGGAGCTTGAGGCCGGATTGTGGCAGGATTTATGAAAAAAATCCGTATACATTTTAAGTTTTCTAGTAATAATGTCAGATGAAGCGTTCCAAACCCAAAAGAATGAGCCCTCTAGTGTATCTCTCCTTTGCCTTGAACAGGCTGTGTGCTGCAAAATGTGCTGCAATTCGGTCCCGAATTTCCCGCGCTGTCCTGCGGATGTGACGTAACATGACGCTGCATGCACGTTCTCCCCGCTCTCCCGTGCCGGCTTCACTGTTGGCTGCAGTACCCCCAACGGCCGTCGTGGTGAAGGGTGGCGCTAGAGAGCCTCATTTCTTAAAAGGAGCCTCAAGCTCCTTTAAATGTATGAATTTAAAAATGGAAAAAAATCATACCTAACATAAAAATCGCTCTGATATAATGACTACACATAATGACTTAAAATTGGTCGGTATTTCATTGCCTTACCTCAGGAGTTTCTCGACGTGTGGCCACTGAAATCATTGGGATCCAAGGGGATCAACGCCACTTACGGAAATACTCCATTATGGAGGGCTCCATAACCCGGAAGTGCGGTTTACAACGGAGTCCTATGGAAGTGTAGCCACTCTGTTTTATCCACTGCTCTGATAGCGGTGTATCGCGTCATTCAGGCAGCCAATCAGCACAGAGCCTCATTATCATAGCCCCGCCCACTCAGAATCCCTCATAGATAATGAGGTTAGAGACTGGGAAGATAAAGACATGGCTCAGAGGCTGAATTTCTAATTTATTTAGCAAAAAAAATCAAAAGCTTGTTTTTAAGACATTCAAGGCCTGTTTAAAATAGGGATTAGATGCCATAATAGGTCCCCTTTAAGTTAAGGAACCAAACAAATTGTTCTGAATTGTCACTTTGAAGCAGTCCCCCATCCTAAGGAAGCACAGGGGGACAAAGGAGAGGACACAAAATGGTTAAAAAATCTCCTGCAGAACCATCGTCAGGGAGGTGGGCCATCTCTACCGACCAGTCAGAGGTCTGAGATGACGGGAAAGAGAGATCAACAATCGAGTCATTTTCTTGGGGGAACAATATAAGTAGCCATGGACAAAATCGATTTTGAAATCTCATTTTCAAAACTGTAAAAGATTGGGATTGTTGATGTGGGGTTGCTTTGACTTCCTTCAAAAATAAAGATCACTTAAACGGTCTGTTGGAAAATATAAACTAATGTATGTAGAATAAGAGAAAAAGACTGATTAAAAATCCACAAGTATTGATCTTGGGTTGTTCTGAAGGAGAAAGCCAAAGAGAACATGTTTCCAGTGTAAATGGAAATGTTCGGAGACAATACAACGAATCTACGAACAAAACAGCCGCTAGAGTGATCGGTTAAAGCTGCAAAGTAAAATTAAAGCTGCAAGCAGCGATGAACGGGCCCTCGCGCGTGCAATTTGCACCAATTAAGGTCAAGGACTCAAAACTAAGTCCGATGACACCACACACGAGTCTTTATGTCAAACCATTCAAAAGTTATGGCCGAAAATAGGAACTATGAAATATCGACCAATCAAAAGAAGGGGCGGGGCTAATTTGCACCAATGAAGGTCAAGGACTCAAAACTAAGTCCGATGACACCACACACGACTCTCTATGTCAAACCATTCATAAGTTATAACAGAAAATAAGGCCAACAGGGGGGCACGGTGGCGCAGCTGGTAGTGCAGCCGTCTCACAGCAAGAAGGTCCTGCTACCCTCACAAAAACATGCACACAGTCCTGGGCTATACTGCCCCCTCTGGCCAACCGGGGCGCCAGATGGGGTGGAGAGGATCCGGCCGGAATAACGTGATCCTTCCACGCGCTACGCTACGTCCGGCCGGAGAAGCCCCACCCTGTCTGGTGAAAAGAAGCTGCTGCTCACTACTCAGGTTAAGGAGGAGTCTCAGTGGGAGGAGGCTCAGTGCAGGGCCCTCCCGGGGTTGGTAGAGGGAGCAATGCCCAAGACTGTGACTGTGATAAAATGGGGGGAAAAAACCGGGATAAAAATATATAAAAAAAGAAAAGAAAATAGGGACAACCAATCAGAAGAAGGGGCCGGGGTAATTGAGGCCAATGACTCAATACCGAGTCCGATGACACCACCCACATGTCTTTATCACAAAAAGTTCAAAAGTTACGTTCAAAAGTTATGGCAGAGAAAAGTTTTCTAGGGGGCGCTGTTGAGCCATTAGGTCACGCCCATTAATGCAAACCATGAAATATCAAATTTATGAAGGGGGGCACGCTTTTTGGCATCTAGCGTCGCCACGGTAACGCTTTTGAAAGAGAAAAGTAATATGTGTCGTCGCAGGATGGAGACGCACATTTTGATGTATAACACACATCAACGTGCACGTTACGGTTCGGGCTCTGAAGCGGCTGAAGAAATGGCATAAATTTCGCCAAAATGACGATGATTATTTCAAAATGTTCAAAATGGCCGACTTCCTGTTCGGTTTCGGACATGGCGCCAAGAGACTTTTCTTTAAGTTGCCACATGATACAGGTGTGTACCAATTTTCGTGCATATACGTCAAACCGTATTGTGGGGCTTGAGGTACAAAGTTTTCTAGGGGGTGCTGTTGAGCCATTTTGCCACGCCCATTAATGCAAACCATTAAATATCAAATTTTTCGCCAGGCCTGGCTTGCATGCAAAATTTGGTGACTTTTGGGGCACGTTTAGGGGGGCAAAAAGGCCCTCCTTTCGTCAGAAGGATAATAATAAAAATTCCTACAGATACAATAGGGCCTTCGCACTGTAAGTGCTCGAGCCCTAATAAATGCACAATGTTTTTTCTCTGCTTTTGCTGATGCAGGAAAGTGAAAACGAGAAACATCAGCAGGATCTTCACATATCCTCTGAAAGACTTGATGAATTGTTGTGATGGATCTCCCCCCCTTGTTCAACACAGATACGCCATGTTACGTTCACGTTATTAACAGCAAGTATATTCCCGGCCTTTGTCTTTATGCTGTTTTTCCAACAGTACGCCAACACGAGAGCCACAGAGGAAGACATGGATCCGTCTTTGAGAATCCAAGCTGCATCTGATTATTATCGATGAAATGTTTTTTCTATGTATTAAAGCACACAAACTCCTGCATTAGTTTGAATATTAAAAACGGTTACATTTAGAACCACTGAGTGACTTTACATTCAAATAATAGTTATTTTGTGATTTTTGTTTTTGTTAAACTTGTGAAACCTTGTGGAAACATGACAAATGTTCAAATGAAGAGAAATTATACACTTAAAACTTCAATGACGCTTTCAAAATCGCTTCTTGTGCAAGAACGTTTGCTGACATGCAATGCAAAAGGAAACATGACAAATCCTGGGAGGAGGGAGGGAGTTCGTTTCTATTCTTAAGAGGAACTTAGGCAAGAACTAAAAGATAAGCAGGCTCAGATTAAGACTGTGGTATCTGACAGTTCCCGTCTTGTCAACCGGTGACAGGAAGTGTGGCAATCTCAGCAACATCTTAATATTCACAAACTGCTTGAGATGAATTTGTCCTCTCTGTTTAACTCTCGGGCAGCACGGTGTCTTGGTGGTTAGCACTGTGGCCTCACAGCAAGAAGGTTCCCGGTTCGACTCCCTGGCCCGGCAGGATCTTTTTGTGTGGAGTTTGCATGTTCACCTCGTGCTTACGTGGGTTCTCTCCGGAGTCCAAAAACATGCTTCCTCCCACAGTCCAAAAACATGCGTAGTAGGTTAATTGATGAGTCTAAATTGCCCGTAGGTGTAGGTGTGAGTATGTCTGGTTGTTTGTATATATGTGATGGACTGGTGACCTGTCCAGGGTGTAACCCCTGCCTCTTGCCTGAAAATTAGCTGGGATAGGCTCCAGCAGACCCCCGTGACCCTGCAAAGGCTATAGTAAATACAGTGTGTGTGTGTGTGTGTGTTTTGAGTTGTGCTACGGTGTCCCACAGGGTTCAGTGCTAGGGCCAATTTGTTCAGTTTATACATGCAGCCCTTGGGAAGTATAATCCAGAATCCCGGCATTGATTTTCATTGTTATACTGATGATACACAGCTGTATTTGTCTGTGAAGCCAGATGAAACAGAACCACTAGCTAACCCTTGCTCCCTGCTGGTCCGTACTGTTTCCACCCTACTCGTGTCCGGTTTTCTTTTGTTAACTCTGCTCAGCAGCACTTTTGGTTTGTTTTTGGATTAATAAATCACCATCTTTTGCAACTCCTGCCTCCTGGTCTCTCCTGCATTTGGGTCCTAATCAACTACATCGTGACGGAACAGACCAGCCAGCATGTACTCAGCAGGAGAGTACATTACACTCTGGGAGTTTTTCTGACGCACAGCCAATAGATCTATGACACGTATGGAGGAAGAGGACTCCTTTGGTGGAACACGCCTGGCTGAAGGTGGACCCAAGAGCATTCAGGCTCAGTGCTGGTAAGGATGAGGATGGCGGCGGCAGCCCCCTCCTGTCCCTGTTCCCGAGGTGGTCCGGAAGTGCCCCAGCCTGTATCCGTTTCCCTGCCTGCCCCTCGGCCGGCACCCAGGCCCCTGCCAAGGACCCTGCTTGCACTTCAGCCAGCACCAAGGTCTTGGCTCACGCCACCGCCCGGGACTCTGCTCAGGCCCAGGCCGACGCCCCAAGAGCGGCCCCCTGATCTGTCTGCCCGGTCCCGAGGACGGCCCCCTGAACTGTCTTGCCGGTCTGCCCAGTGCCCAGGCCCCAAGTCTGACTGTGTGTTGGACACCTTACTCGTATCCGGTCAGTTATTTGTAAGCTCTTGTGTCTTTTGTTAACCCTGCTCAGCAGCACTTTTGGTTTGTTTTTGGATTAATAAATCACCATCTTTTGGGACTCGTACCTCCTGGTCTCTCCTGCGTTTGGGTCCTAATCAACTTCATCGTGACAGTCGGCCTCCCATTTTTCCTGAACCATAAGCCCCTCTTTTTATAACTTTTAATGCCAGTGTACATGTGAGTTGTAAACCCCTTGAGTTATTTTTTTTATTACTCAATATAACATCTAAGGGCTGTTTTGTGACTGGTAGAAGTATGCCCCTCTGTTCTCCTCTGATATAATACTTGGGTTGCAGGAATTTGAAAAATGCTTCTTAACAAAGGCTGTATTTACAAGTGTTGACAGAATCATAGTAATCATCAAGGATGTTACTGAAATTGTATTTTATTTTCTGAGGTGTTGTTGATGTAGATCTCCATTTCTCTGTGTAAAAAAATATTTTTGTTAGAAATTAGCTTATGTAAAGCAAATGTTACATGTGACTGGGTTTGTCAGTCTGCAGGAAGGGAGGAGCTGTCATAGTAAGAGACAAATGCAATGTGCACACACACAATATCACAGTTACTTGTTTCTTTATTGAACAGCCCTTTAACATGTATTACTGGAAAAAGCCATGTACACAATGGACAGTGAACTGTTGTTAAAGGAACTCTAAACTTGTAGCAATCATATCCACTCATCCTACCGTTAACTTCCACTTGTCCCATTTCAGGGTCAGGGGGCAGTAGCCTAAGCACAAAAGCCCTACACCTCCCTCTACACCTACGCCAGGAGGAAACTGAGGTGATACCAGGCTTGCCAACATATACGTATTCTCCCCAATTTGTTCTGGGTCTGCCCAAAGGCCTTCTCCCTGTTGGACCTGGCCAAAAAAACCTTCCCATAGGTCCTTCCAGGAGGCAACCTAGCTTGATGCCCAAACCACCTCCGTTGGCTCTTCTCCATGTGGAGGAGGAACGGTTCTACTAGCAATCATTTCCCCATTTAAAACTGCACTGAAAAATTGCAGGTCTTTTGCATTTTCAGGAAACCACAACGACTAAAAAGACAACATGGTTAATGCTTAAGCATGTTGTAATGCTTGCTTAATTATTTGCTTTTGGACAAACAAAACAACGGAGGTGGTTTTGGGTCACGTACTGTCCAGACCAACAAATAAGTACTTATGGACGATTTTAGCAGATGGTAAAACACATTCACTTCCACTTCTGAGACCTGAACTTAGACCACTGTTTTACATAAACAATATAATTGTTATTCTGAATAAAATACCTTGTTTTGATGAACATCTAATTTAAGCATTAAATACTTACAAACTGTCAGGTATATTAGTTTCAGCTTCATTTTAAAAAGGCACATATGTGTAATTTAAAAAATCATAAAATAAAAAGGTTGAGGAGAAGGCGAAACATCTTCCTCTGAAGAGTTCCTAATCACTAGATTGAATGATAACAACACAGTTAAGTCTTGTTCTGTATGAATTCAGTTGGTAGTACAGATCTTTAGTTCTTCCGGTTTGAACCAGGGAGCATGCTCCACACCTAGATGTGCCCACAGCTTAATAACATCTGAGCAGGTGAGGAAGCAGTTCTCCAGAGTGAACACGCACAAGGCCAGAGGACCAGATAACATCAATCCCAGGGTTCTGAAGGTGTGTGCTGGAGAGCTAGCCAACACATTCCAACATCTCTTCAGTCTATCGCTAAGACTGAGGAAGGTTCCACCGCTCTGGAAGACCTCATGCATCGTCCCGGTGCCAAAGAATGGACTACAGACCTGTCACCTAACACCTCAGGTCATGAAGATCCTGGAGAGGCTGGTGCTGCAACATCTTATGCCCCAGGTGACGGACTACCTGGACCCCCAGCAGTTTGCATATCAGGAGAGGGTGGGGGGTGGAAGATGCCGTCATCTACATGCTACACAGGCCCTACACACACCTGGAGCCACTGAGCATGGTGAGGATCGTGTTCTTTGACTTCTCCAGCGCATTTAATACCATCAAGCCATCACTGTTGGCAGACAAACTAGCAGTGATGTGTGTAGAAGACTCCCTGACAGCCTGGATCCACAACTACCTGACAGACAGACGGCAGTACATTAGACTGCAGGGCTGTCAGTCTGAGGTGGTGGTGTGTAACACCGGCGCCCCCCAAGGAACTGTCCTGGCACCATCCCTCTTCACCCTCTACACCTCCGACTTCCAATTCAGCTCACACAAGTGCCACCTGCAGAAGTTCTCTGATGACTCCTCTATTGTGGGCTACATCACAGACGACAGGGAAGAGGAGTACAGGGCCCTGGTGGAGAACTTTGTGCAGTGGTGCGACACCAACCACCTTCTGCTCTACACCAGCAAAAACAAGGAGCTGGTGGTGGATTTTAGGAGGAAGAGAGGGACCTCAGCCCCCATCACCATCAAGGGAGTGGAAGTTGAAAGAGTGGACTCCTACAGGTACCTGGGGGACACATCAATAAAAAACTGGACTGGACCGACAACACCGAGGCTCTGATCAGGAAGGGGCAGAGCAGGATGTTTTTCCTGAGAAGGCTGAGGGCGTTTAATGTTTGTAACAGGCTACTGAAAATGGTTTACCAGTCAATGGTCTTCAGTGTCCTGTTCTTCGCCGTGGCCTGCTGGGGAGGCAGCATCAAAGCCAGGGACGCTACCAGGCTGAACAAACTGGTGAAGAAGGCCAGCTCTGTGGTGGGGTCCGGGTTGAACAGCCTGGAGGTGGTGGCTAAAGAGAGGATGGGGAAAGAACTGGCGGCCATGTTGGCCAATCCCTCCCATCCACTGCACATGGAGCTGACGGGGATGAGGAGCAAATTCAGCGACAGAATTGTCCTCCCCCGTCAGACCACAAAGAGATTTGGACAGTCTTTTATTCGAGCTGCACTCCGACTCTACAACCAGGCCCTGCAGGCCCAGGGAGACCTGGAGCTGGAGCTGATAGGCTAACTGACTTGGACTCTTATCTGCACATGTTGCACTTTGGCAAACAACTACCAGTACTTCGTGTTTGTTGGACCAGCAGGGTGTTTATATGTATTGTTGCATTGTCGACTCTGTTTTTCTGTTTGTCTTCCTCTTTTGAATGTCATGAGCTGTTCGGCAACTAATTTTCTATAAAGGTTTCAATCAATCAATCAATCAATCAATCAATCAATCAATCAATCAATCAATCAATCAATCAAACTCTGCAGTTATCTCACAGGAAGTCACCACACTGACCCAGATCATTTATAGTTTTTGGTTTTGCACCATAAATCGAAAAAATGTACTGTGCCAAATGTTTTACACTCTAGTAAACAAAACTACATTTTATCAAAAACAATTCAAACTGTTTTTACCGTGGCTGCTGATAGAAGATCCTTTGGTCAGATGAACAACAGGAAACAAACAAGGTCATTTCATGGGGTCATTTGATAAAATGTTAAGATCAGAAAGGAAAAGAAGCAGCATCAAAACCCTCCCCTTTGGGGGTTACATTTCCTTTTATACACAGAAAACTAAAGGAGGGTTTTTCACTCTAATCCATTCAAATGCCAATCATGTTACACAAGATCAAATTAAAGAATGACTCACTTGTTGGATGAAGTACCTTTATGTATGTAGTTTCTAGTGCACATGTGTCTATCATCAACATTCCAATGTGTGATTGGATACTGACATGACAGTATACAAATCAAACAAGTCCCATACATGATCTCAGATACTGTATGCACATTTGTATTAGTAATCTGTCTACATTATTAATTTATGTAAGAGCATTCATTTATAATTCAGCCTATTCAGCTGGCTATTCATTCAGCCAGCTCTTAATGACCAAGCTCTATCATATTTTAAATATCTCATAGTCCCATATTTACCAAGCAAAGCTGAGACAGCAGGTGTACCTGTGGTTCCCATGGTTCCCAGGATTTCCAAAAGTGGAATGGCAAGTAGAACCTTCAGTTATCAGGTTCCTCTCCAGTGGAACCAGCTGCCAGTTTGTGTTGGGGAAGCAGACGCTCTCACTACCTTAAAGCTTAAGCTAAAAACCTTCCTTTTTGACGAAGCTTATAGTTAAGGATAGCCTAGGTGCCCTGAAACATCCCTTAGTTATGCTGCTATAAGCCCACACTGCTGGGGGAGACACCTCTCCTTATTCTGTTCTCTTCTACTCCAATTCTATTAATGGCACTATTGTTGTTATTTAAATAGCATTGGAAAGTGCATGTTTGTCATATTTGCTGAAATTAACAAGATTTCTGATAATATTGCATAATCTTAGAAACAAATCTGTTCCTTTGGCACCATCTGCAGCTCGCAATGCAGTTTACAAGTTTCTACTGCTACAGTTGCAGCTCCTCTAATCACACCCAGGAGGCGTGTTTACCAAATAACAATCACAGAGTCAGGCGTCATAATTCAAAGCCAATGTCTGATATTCCATTAGTAGTTTTTAGTGAATTATTACAATTCATTATGCATTTCTCTGTATGTCCTGTGGGGCCGAGGGTGGTATGTGGCCCTCACATATATTTTGTCTGTGTGTGTGTGTGTCTGTATATAAATACATATGTCATTCTAATTATTCATGGGGAGATAAATACTGGTGTGTGTGTATTCATGGATCATGTTTGAATTAATATGTGTACATGTATGAGGTAGTTTTAAATACGATTGTATTTTTCTCCTGTTTTGGAAATGAAATGAGTGTTGTAAATGAGACTTTAAATATTGAGTTTGATTCAGGAATGTGCTGGTTATGATGTTTTCTTTTTATTGTCTTATATCAGATAACTTCAACAAAGGCTTGGGGTTTTGCAGTTGTTTGGAAATTATACTGTTAGCTGAAATAAAAATGACTATTTTGGTGTGAGCAAATGTGTCTGTGGTAACTGAGCTTCTCATGTGGGTTTGAGTTTAAACCACAAAACAGACTTTTTTGGAAAAAAAAAAACTTGTTACGAAATGTAATTCTATATCAGAAACACAAAGTTTGAGGTACATTTAGAAAACGATTAATGATTTTGGGCCATAGTGACAATGGCAATAACCCTGATATGGGCTGTCGGGGTCTGGGGTCTCCTGGGGGTCTTTTTAGCCAGGGTGGTTCGAACGGCTCCAAACTTGGATCCTGAGGTTCCTGGGGGGTCCCGGTCAGCCCGGGGGGGTCGAATTTGGACAACAATCACTTGACCCGCACTCCATTGTTCTTGCAGTTTGCTTTGCTGGTCTGCCCCTTCCTTTTCTCTTTTGTGCATGTTTACAGGCCAGAGCTTCAGAAGCTGCATGCTGACCTGCAGTCCCCCCCTCTGATCATCCTACTGCTGGTTCCACTTTTGCTGTGTAGATGTCTGGTTGATGTTTCCTGACATGCAGTCCCACCCCTGACCACCTCAGTTTCTGCTACCTCTGCTTATATATTCATCCCTGTAGTGCACCAACTAACCACTCTGTCTCTGTCTCTCCTCTCTCTGTTCTTCATTCTCTCTGTCTGTTCTCTCTTTTCCTGCTCTGCCCAGCAGGTCTTCAGCAGGAGGGACCCCCTTATGATCCAGGTCCTGGTCCAGGTTTCTTCCCTCCAAAAGGGGACTTTTATTTCCACTATTTGGCTTAAGGTTTTTCTCCCACTAAGGGAGTTTTTACCTGCCAGTGTTTGTTATGTTTATATAATAATTGCTCGGGGGTCATGTTCTGGTCTCTGGAATGATTCTAGAGACAACTGTTGTAATAGACACTATATAAATAAAATTGAATTGAATATACACCTCGAGAAAAATGGAAATATACTGAATTATAAGTAGACATACCCACATATAAATAGATTTACATCCACATTTACAGTATTTTAGTGAGTTAATATTTGATGCCTCTATCACATTAATCGATGATTTGACCATCATGTAATCACTCGTGTGCTAATGCAATATGTGTGCTTCTTTTATGAAATTACTAATTTCTTAACTTGATCTTGTGTTGCATTTCTGAGCTTTGGATTGGTCAGTCAGAAAACTCCTCCTTTAGGTCTGTGCATTAAAGGGAATGTACGCTCAAAAGGGGAAGCTTTTGCTGGTGTTTCTTTTCTCTTTCTTTTTTAATTTTTTTTAGCTCCAGACTACCTGAAAGGGCTTCTTTTTGTCCCTTTTGCTCATCTGATGAAAGGATTATCTATCAACATTAAAGGTACACAGTACATTCTAACTGGTGTTCTAACTTCCAAAAAAATGTTAAAGGTTACTCTGTTAACTGTATGTCATTTTTATTAGATTTCAAGAAAGTACTACATAAATGCAGGGTGAATAAATACTTATTAATTTGAGTTAAAATAAGATAAAACCACCAAGTAATAATGAAAGACACTTTCATTAGTTTCCTTTACAGGGTGGATGGACTCTCCTTTAGAGATAGGGGGAGAAGTTATGCCATTCAGGAGAGACATCTGGTTACGATGCTTCCTGGATGCATTTTGGGTATCTCCAACTTGATGGATGGCCTGGGGTAGACCCAGGACATGCTGGAGAGATTATATGTCTCAGCAGCTACTGGTATTCTGCCAGGTGGAGTGATAGGTGTGGCAATCTCTGCTTCAGTTGCTGCCCCAGTCACCCATAATCCTTAAAGTAGAAGATGATGGATGGATGGATGGAGAGCTAATGGAAAGCACAGACTGATCTAAATAGACTCAAAGCTGAGCTCAAGGTCTTGTGATATATCAAACTTCAACAGTAAATGTATGAGTGATCTAACTATACTGAGGAGGAGAGGCCTTACAGACAGTCTGACAGAACTTTATGCACCCAGATGCCTGATCCGAAGAATCCCAGGGTGTACACCCTCTGTTGTGTGGATGTTTTTGGCTTGCAAATGAACAAAAACCAATGCAAGGAACACGGCTAGACTAATAAGGCTGTCATCTTTGGTGAGAAAGAATGGCTCAATCAACTGAAACAATAAAAGACATCTGCATAGAATATTATTGAAGGGTTTGTCAGGAAACCGTTAACTTTATTTACAAGTGAGAGGTGAGTCCTTTACTTGATGAACATTGTGCCATGCACTTTGTGTTTTCCATCTGATAATAAGCAATATACATGACATACACACATCGTTACTGAGGTACACATGATGCGTCGATAGAGCTGTGGCGTGTGGATGTCCGGCCTGTACAGTTTTGTTATGGGAGCAGTGTCATTTTAGTTGGACATTATGTGATAATTGTACTTTATTGTATTTGTATTCAACCCACACTAATCTACACTACTGCTGTCATTTTTGATCAGCAGTTGTGTTGTTGAAAAATGTATGTTGCATAATATGCAGCTGCATTTAAAATGCCTGTGTGTGGTTTATAGTTGCTTCATACGTTTTGAAATACTGATTAAATGAGGGTGGGTTGGCTTGGTGGTTGGCACTGTTGCCTAATAGTTCACACGCAATATAATTCACTTGAAAATACTTGTGTAGCAGAATCCAGTTACTTAGGGTTCCATCAAGAGCAGAAATAAGGTTTGTCAAGACAGTTTTTAGAGTGAGTCTGGTATCAGCCCTGGGTTCTGGTTCTCTCTTCTAGTCCCAGCTGCTAGTGCTTATAAAGAGAGAGGTTATTGAGAAGAGGGGATGCAGCTGGTCCAGCCTTTTTTGCAGCTATTACCTGAACTGCTTCCCCACAGCTCCCCCTACAGCTGAGCCAAAACTACATCCCAGCACCACATACCCTCACCACCAAGGCCGGATACTATGGTGGGATCCAGCCTTTTGCATCCTTGAAGATTTGAAGTCACTGGAGCAGTGCATGATCCCAACAGAGGATGATTAGATGTCCCAGCGGGCAACAGTGAAGTGACTCGTATTCTCCACTATAACTCATTTCCAGCGTCAACAGTTTTCGTATAGTACAATGCAGTCGAACCCCTGACCCTGCTGAGATGAACAGCCTCCAGCCTTCTGTCTGACACATTGGTCTACAGGAGGAAATGGGGAGAGACGTCAGGTGTATTCAGCAGCAGGTTTTATCCTCATAAATGGTACCACTGCTTCATCCACTGGACCCGATCTGGTATAAATGGGACAGCCACATGGGCTAAACATGAGTCCTGGGGTCCGTTTCACAAAGCAGGTTTAGTGAAAACTCTGAGTCTGTTAACCCTGAAATGAGGGAAACTCTGAGTTTTCCGTTTCACAAAGGGAGGTAACTCAAACCAGAGAAAGAGGGGTAACTCTAGCCTGTTTCACAAAGAGAGGTAACTTAAGCTCTCGGTCAGTTACCGTAGTAACAGACGCTCTTGGTCGCTAACAGGTTTTCTTCAATAAACCCTGAGTTTCTCTCCGTCTCCTCCCTCAGTGGCGTCAATTCAGCCAATGGGCCTTTACGCAATACGCATCCGTTTTCTGCACCACGGACAGCAAGCGGCAGACAGAGCAGAAAAAGCGTATCTGACAAACGCAATTTAACTCATTCGGTTCACTTTATTCACTATGTCAGTGCAACAATATCACAGGGACATCCCAGTTTAACTTCAAAGAGTTAAAGTCCAAATGCAAAAAGGAGAGGGAGGGGGCAGAAGACAGATAGAGAGAGAGTAAAAAAAGTCAAATATTTCCCTTAAACAGATTCATAAGAGGGTAGGGTGATTTGATATCTTACCTTAAAATGAACTTCCATAATTAATCCATCAGCCTCGTTAATATCTTCTGCTGCTGGGGCAACATTGGACCCACACTTGCCTTCTTTCTTTTTTTTTTAAAATTGCGTGGTTGTCTGCTTCCTTTTCCTTTTTGTAAGTTAGTAACACTGCAGAGCGGGCTAAAAACGAGATTGATAGCGACCGACCACTGTCGTCAGGGACGCTGGGACATCACATGCATTTGTAGTTATTTTATATGTATTAAGTAATAGGATAAATCAATACAAATAGACACAGAGTAATTCCATAAATGTATTAAAAAAAAAGCATTTACATTTTCCCCTGAAGCCGAGGTGTGGCAGCTGCCGTACCCAATTGACGACCCTGATCTAAATGACAATAACATTTCATTCAATACCATTCCACCACTGTTTTCATCTCTGTAATATTATAAGACAGTGTGCTTAAATGTTAAATGAATGCTGCATTCAAACTTACACATTGACTGCAGCAACTTTCTCCCACGCCAATTGTCCCTCCTTTGCTGCTGCAGCTGTGTTTTTTTTCCGAAATATGCTCTCATACTCGCCATACGCACGTATAAACACTTCTAACTCCAGTGGCGTGAAGTATGTGGATCTTCAGATGCAAACTAATGTTTCCTCAAAGGGATTTTGTAAATTGAAATGTTAAATAAAGTTTAAGAAAAAAAAGAAAAAGTAGGTGGATCTTTTGTTGTCGCCGGTTGCCATGGTGAATTGTCGAATCGGGGCTCCATTAATGCTGGCTTTTTATAGTTTTTATAGTTTTATAGTTTATAGTATATTAACTCTAAACCGCTGTTCTGGAAACGAAAACTCAGTTCAGGATTAGACTCAGAGTTTGTTGAACCTGCTTTGTGAAACGGACCCCTGGTCCCAACCTGGATAAACAGGGAGGATCGTGTCAGGAAGGGCATCCACAAAAAAAACTGTGTCAAATCAGTATGAAGGACAGGCTTTTGTGACCCTAAAAACCAGAGGGCCTCATTTGTTTTTAATGTATAAGAGCAAATGAAGTATCAGTGTAAACATGAATCTTACAAGCAGAGTCTGGTTATAAACAATGTAAGAGAGATATTTTGAATCCTTTATCATGATCAGAATTAATTGCCAAGTTCAGCATGTTTACACATTTGAGGAAATGAATGCCAACATTTGCTTGTCATAAACTAATCTCTTTTTTTTTAAAAACCCTTTTCAAACAGAGACATGGATTGGTTCTACTTAGATGACATCTCAATAGGACAAACAGACGATAACAGCAACAGCACTGACATTAATGGACATGACGACAGCTTCCACGTCTTCATGGACGTGGCGCAATGGCTCATCATTTGCATCGGCTTTAACTTGACTCTCATAGTCATCTGCGCACTTTATTCTCTGGTCTGTACTTTCATTCATTTATCTGTTACCAGATTTATTTGACCTAAAATACATGTATATTACAGTCCTTTTTCACACCTGCAGATGTGTTGGCCTGTTATGATATAATAACAAGATCATCATTATGAAGTGTGACATCATTGCTGCATGAGATTCTATGATTAATAGATGAGTTTTTATGGAAACATTTTTAAGGAGCAATGTACCACATTTAGGGGGTTCAGCACAAGTTGGAAGGTGGATTATTAACTTTTACCATGATTTTCTTGCAGATTAAAAGTGATCACACAGCTCCAGTCTACATCATCAACCTTCTTATTTCTGATCTGATTCAGTTCTGCTGCTTGACAGCAAGTATGGCTGGCGGGGCCTGGAATATTGTAACGCATATCTATTTTTACGCTATCATGGCCAGTGTTGGATTCATGGTTTGCATCTCCTTGGAAAGGTAACTGTCTGCATATCCATGATTGATTCAACTCCTGTGCATAACTGATTATAAATGTGATAACTCTACAAGACAACTTGTACATGTCTGCTTTTCATTAAAGATATCTCGTCATCGCGCAGCCGTTGTGGTACAGATTCAGACGGAATATAAAGATGCCCCTGGTGGTCTGTGGTGTCGTCTGGATCCTTCCTCTTGTTTATGTCGTCCCTGTTACTTTGAGTGTTGACAAAAACGTCATCCGTGATATTGTAGCCATCTTTCTCCTCCTCCCCCTCCCTCTGTTCATATTCTTCCTGGTTGGGACCCTAAGAGTCCTGTCTGCAGCCTGCAGTGTCCCCGCTGATGAAAAACGACGAATTGTGGCGATTTTGGTTGTCATGTTGCTCATTTACACACTGTTGTTTCTACCCACTATCATTTTGTACCTGGGAGATAAATCCAGAAAAGACCATATTTTTGGCAATATAACTTTCATTTTTATTAATATTAGTCCTCTATCAGACTTAACTATGTACATTTTCATTAGAAAGGGTGCCATAGACAAGCTTTTGGCCTCACTGTGTTGTTGTAAAGTGGTGAAAAGTCTGCAAACGAATAGCCCGTCAGTTTAATGTAGCCAAACTGTTAAGCCTTTTCGATTATTATCATACTTCAAAAGAGAGCAATACGATACATTCATAAGGCTGGATATCGAGATCACACTAACTCACTATTCTTACAGGATAAAGTAATAAAACTCATGGATTTAGTGGCATTTCAATCTGCACAAGTAATGCTTAAAGGGATTGTGACATGAAAAACACATTTTTCTTGATTTTTTGTGTTTTGTTGGGTGTCTTGACATCAATTACACCCAAAAAACAACAAACTTTTAACATTCAGTGTATTGTGTGCTTTCTGGGATTTTCCGCATAACTATGCAAAAACGGCGCATCTGGTTTAGTGGCGGATCGTTACGTAACGATCCGCTAAATCACCGCCCCCTCCACCCAGCTCCCTGTCTCCTCTCCTCTCCAGCGCACCATAAAGGCTGATTTATGGTTCCGCGTTACACCGACGCAGAGCCTACGGGGTAGGGTTACGCGGCGACGCGCACCATACGCTGAACCCTACGGCGTAGGCTCTGCGTCGATTTAACGCGGAACCATAAATGAGGCTTAACACGGAGCTGTTAGAGCCTCTTTTGTTCTAATCACCGGAGGAAAACTGCTAAGAAGACCCGCGGCCACTGACTGGACTTAAGATAAGGGGACAGTGCTGCTTGCATGCCTTTATTTTTATGATTGTTTGCTGTGGTTCGCCCTCCTGCTTTTCCGTGCATGCTTCGCCTGTCGCTCCCGGCTTAACTCTCCGACGCCGCTGTGAGCATATGGCTGGAGGAGGAGGTTGGGAGGAGGAGCGGAGCAATGATTGACAGGAAAGGGGGGAAAGGAAGCATTTTTCACGGCGCAAAAAAACACTGTAATAAAAAGCCAGGAAAAGAGTACTAGAGTGAAGTTTTTCTTGTTACACTCTTTTAGACACATTTGAGGGATGTTGGCCAAGACTTTTAATAGTGTTAAAAGCATGTTAAAAATGATGTCACAATACCTTTAAAGCAAAAAAATCATTCGCTACCAGATACCATTCAGAAATTATTCATTGGGAGGGAAGGGGGTTATAATTTAAGGGGTAACCTAAACTTCAGATCTTTATTTGTGCATACAACAAAAATACGTTTTTGTGTATCAGTTTGTGGAATTAAACTGTGGAATGGTTTGAATTTGGAGTTAAAAGAATGTACACACATAAAACAATTTAAGAAGAAATATAAAGAAATGGTTTATTTGAGGTATAAAAGTGAAGACTGTTGAAAGATCAGCAGTTGTGTGTGTTCTGCTATTTTGTCATTTTGTCTTTGTATGTTTATATACTTAGATATACGTTTATATATATATATTTATATCATAGTTATATTATATTTATATCATAGTTATATTATAAATATGATAGAGCTTACATCTTGTATTAAACAGGTTATTTTTGTAAAAATGATATATATTTATTTATACAAATTAGTGTATAGTATAAAAAATAAATACAGACATGTAATTTATGTTTAGTTGTGGAAAAGGGGTGGGACTAAATAAGTTTATACTTCCTCCCACTCCTTTAATGACATGTAACTTGAAATATGTTTTGATGTTGTTTTTTTTCTTTATGTGGTGGAATGCCCACCTGTATTTGTTTTCTTATCTTTTTTCTTGTTTTTTTTACATATTCGAAATAAACGAAAACGAACGAATATTAGAGGAATACCTTTGTACAAATCAAACTCCAGTGGGCAGGCCCTACATAGTAAGGGAGATGGGTAGTGTGTGAGAAAAAACAGGAATCACACAGGATGGAAACCAGAAAGAGCTAACTCATGTTTATAAAAAAACAAAAGAGAAGGAGCTACATCTGCATGAGGGGACACCGCTGCGTACACTCACTGGCCACTGTCCAGCTGGTCGCTAACGCAAATTTCTAATCAGCTAATCACATGGCAGCAACTCAATGCATGTAGGCACGTAGAAATAGTCAAGAGAATCTGCTGCAGTTCAAACCGAGCTTCAGAATGGGGAAGAAAGGTGATTTAAGTGACCTGGTTGTTGGTGCCAGACGGGTTGGTCTGAGTATTTCAGGAATTGCTCAATATGGACCAAACTCTCTGAGGAATTTTTCCAGCAACTTGTTGAATCTATGCCGTGAAGGATTAAAGTGGACCTATTATGGCATCTAAACCCTATTTTAAACAGGCCTTGAATGTCTTAAAAACAAGATTTTGATTGTTTTTGCTAAATAAATTAGAAATTCAGCCTCTGAGCCATCTTTATCTTCCCATTCTCTAACCTCATTATCTATGCAGGATTCTGAGTGGGTGGGGCTATGATAATGAGGCTCTGTGCTGATTGGCTGCCTGAATGACGCGATACACCGCTACGAAAAAATGGAGGAAGCTCCGGCCGGCTTACCGAGTTACCGTGTCCTAACATCGACACGGTGTTAAATAACTGCATGCGACGCGAGCGAGCGTCAGCAACAAAATCAATTCTATTGCTTTATTTTCTATTGGACTGTCCTAACTGGTCGCAGCGCGCCGTTTTGAGCTGGCCGTTTCCTGCCTATCGCGTTGAAAGCCGGTTGAAAGCGCTGTAGGAAACAGTCATGGATGAGGAACGGCTGATCCAGTTAGTTGTAATGAGAAGTTATCTCTCCCTCCTCATTTCACTACAAAAACCTCAATAAAGTGGCAGCTGCTGGAGGGAGATGGACAGAGAGCGTCCCATGTCACGCAGTGCTACGATAGTCGGACGCTGTTGCAGTTACACGGTTTTATAGTTGTGGGCGTGGTTTGCATTTTGGTTACGTAACGAAAATGCGCAAATCTGTAGATCCGTAGATCCACATCACACTGGACGGCTCATCCGGGCGGCTGTACAGCCATGTTTCGTCTGTTACATTTTCTGTTATTAACATGTTTTTTTAATTATCAATCTATTTTTACAATAATTGTATTCTAGGGTACCTATTATTTTTGTCTCTTTTACCCTTTCTGTTACTCTGCTGGCGAAAATTGTTTTCTCTCCCAGAACTAATAAAGTATTTTGTTTTAGAATTTGTAGAAAGATGCTGTTCATGCAGAATAATAATGAGAACCGAGCTGAAGAGCAGAGAAAAGTAATGTTGAAAAATGATTCATCAGACATCGAGAACTGAACTGTAGAGGTCTGAAATGATTGCTTCTATTTGATTTTGAAGGTTGAATCAAAATGAATGGTGTTCTTGTCACAATGTGATTGTAAAATCTTAATTTTCACTTCTGACTGAACGTAGTCTGACACTTATTTCCAGTGAAGCCGAGCAGATGTTTGCTTCTTGCGTGCTAAACCGGGCCACGACACCGGCTGGCTTGATGCTGCTGTTTCAGTTCTGCAGCTCTGGGACTCAAGCGTCATCCTAATGCCAGTGGGCTAAGATTTATTATTCCAGATGAGAGAAGGACCACTCTTGGCTTTTAAGTACCTTTCTCGTGAGCCGCGACCCTGCTTCCTCCAGTTATTCATCAAGATAAGTGGCCCCAGTAAGTTGATGAAATCACCAGCCACGCCCAATATCAGCAACTATCTACTCATGATCAAGACTTTTGCTGGTTGCCTGGAAACATGATTAAAGAGCAAGAAAACACTCCTTGTGGTCTTTTATTTCATTAGCTTGAACAGTCTTCATGAAGCAAATCCAGCTGTTATGAAAGCATGCTATCTTCTTAAATATTTTTCCTGAACTACAAAGGGAATTTCAACCATTTAGACTTTATATGCAGGTTATAATTTGTTTAAGTGTCTCAGCTCAATGAATCGAAACAAATTCTTCAATGATTAGATAATTGATGAGGGATTACTTTAAAGGATTAAACCCTTAAAATCAGGTAATCTGATGAAATATTGTTTATATTCCAACAGGTCTTGCTGACAGCTGAGGCTTAATTTTGAGCTGGAAACTGAGGTCCTTTTGATTTGCATCTACATCTACTCCATACAATCCATGAGGTTCCAAATCCAAGAGCCGACAGGTGAACTCCAAAGAAAACCAGATTAAATGAATCCACAGCTGGGTTAATCCTTCCATCTCCGCAATTCAAATATCCATTCTGTCGAAAAATGTCCCTTGGAGTCCTCTAGGTGCTGTCCAAAGTCTTCTTCAAAGTTTGAGAACTAACAATCTCCAGCTGGGTTGGACCTGTTTTTACAAACGTCTGTACTTTTAGTTGCATTTACTCACATGTCTTCATCCTTTACTTCTCAGCTGAGAGGAGATCTGGACATTCAGCGCTCTGTTTCAACATTCTTTACACTTTTTAACAAATTTTACAAAAGTATTACATACAAATGAACAATCCATTGTTACAATCGCAGTAATGTTACATTAATACAATCACATGTGTAAAAAAAAGGCATATCACAACCCAAGCGTGCCCATCTTTTTCGTTTTATCTTTAAAATTTAAATCACATTCATAATTATTTAATATTTCAATAATTCTACAATTGAATATAAAATCAAACACTGATCAATGTTATCAGTCCTCTTTCTTACGGTTCATGTAGTAAGCCATCCAAGTCCTTTTTGAAGAGCTCCATAAGTGATGTCATAGATGTGCACGTCACATCACATATAATCACGTGACCTCATATCTTCAACTGTCGTGTGTTTTGATCCAGGGATGTCACAGATTATAGCCAGTCTATAGGGCCACATACAGAGCCGGCCCAAGGCATAAGCAAACTAAACGGCTGCTTAGGGCCCCGTGACCACTAGGGGGCCTCCAAGAGTTAAAAAAATTAAATAAATAAATAAATAAAATGTTATGTGTGAGTGATGATTCATACATTATCAAAGGTATGTTACTTTACCAAAACAATAATTAATATTATGACATAAACAATATTATGTTAACAGACTAGAGTAGTCTACTCTAGTCTAGTATTCTTATAGGGAGAACATATTGACGAGGTTCTGTTTATCTAAGTTGAGTGATTTTAATTATAGTTCTAGTTTATGTAGTAATTTGTTGTTAGGATTATTTTTATTTGTGTTAGGATTTTATGAAATTGTTTAAAGGTTTGAAGGGTTTTCTTATAAGATTCTGCACTGGTGGTTTTTCTCTATTTGCAGGGTCACCCTGTGACTAGGCTGTTAAATAGTGTTTCTTTAGGTGAAGAAAATGAAGAGAATCATATGTTTGAACACTGAAGGGTCTCATCCGTTATCTGGGTTGACATCTTAAGTAGGAAGCAATAAATAGGGACATACGGCTGAAGGATATGTTTGGCAGATGGGGTTCACGTACAAAGAACACCTCCCTTTTTAGCAGAGGTGTATAATCC
This sequence comes from Cololabis saira, assembly GCF_033807715.1. NCBI lineage: Eukaryota > Metazoa > Chordata > Actinopteri > Beloniformes > Belonidae > Cololabis > Cololabis saira. Next base: position 35,060,803 of record NC_084603.1, read on the forward strand.
AGGTGCCATAAAGTAAAAATCCAGTCCAGCAGTCACAAAACAGGCTGATCCAGAAACATGGCAGCATTTTTACTTTATGGCACCTGGATTATACAACTCTTGAATGTGCTTTAATGTTGTTGTTTTTTTTTTTTTACAAAATCAAAAATAGTTTTGAATCTATCTTAAATTAAGACCAATTTTGAAATGGCTTCAGTCTCAAAGCACCATTAGTCAAATAATGTTCTTTACATTAAGCTGATATTTGCTCATTAAAACATATACCTGTGGATCAGCCAGTACATTTAAAACAGGCGTTTTCACTAACAACCTACCATCTACCTGCAGAGGAGCTGGTTTAGTGATTGGTTGGAACAACTGCTGGAAAGGATTTTTACTTTATGGCACCTGGATTATACACCTCTGCTTTTTAGTATAAATACGACTGGATCCATGACCACCATGTGCATTTGGTGCATCATGGTCAAATCATATAAATAACATTGTCACTAAAATGGGAAAAGGAATTGGCATGACCAGAAAGTGTTCTACCTTCATTACTCCTTCAATAATGAAATCAGTTCTGCATTCTCTGGTTCTGTCTCATCTAGAATACTGTCCTGTAATTTGGTCTTCAGCTTCAAAATCCGTTGAGTATGTTATGTGTCTGGTATTGTCTGTTATACAATCAGCCTGTCTGATTATCTTTGTTCTCTCTTAATTATTTTTAAATTGTCTGTATTTTCTTCATTGTTTTTCTGTATTACTCTCAAATGTATGTTTTTATCATTTTAGGTTTGTGCAGCCTGTCTGATTGTTTTTTTTTTTTTTATGTTTTTTTATATGTTTTTGTTGTTTTTTTACTGTATGACTGCACTGTACTGTATTTTTATGTTCAGGACCCCAGGAAGGCTATAGAGGCACATTGGTGTGCTTCTAATGGGGATCCTTAAATAAAAAAAAAAGAAACAAAACCTTTGTGGTTTGAGAAAGGTGTACCTCTGGCTGGAAAACATTGATGAACAGATGAATGAAATCCATAAGAAGTAAACTAAACTTAATGATGAAGCAACACGTGACAGGCACTGATGGAAAAAAGGCAAACACGAGATTGAACTCGTCACTGATGTGAGCTTTTCACGGCGGGGTTGTGCAGGACCAGGGACCTCTGTCCCGGGTCAGAGAGCCTGTCCGGGTTCACGGTAGGAATGGGCGATATTTTACCGTTCACGATATACCGTCAAAAAAATTCCCCAAGGTAAGAATTTGTCATCTCGCGGTAAAAACGATAAATTAAAGGAGGGAAGGAAGGAAGGAAGAACGAAAGAAAGAAAGAAAGAAAGAAAGAAAGAAAGAAAGAAAGAAAGAAAGAAAGAAAGAAAGAAAGAAAGAAAGAAAGAAAGAAAGAAAGAAAGAAAGAAAGAAAGAAAGAAAGAAAGAAAGAAAGAAAGAAAGAAAGAAAGAAAGAAAGAAAGAAAGAAAGAAAGAAAGAAAGGCGTTTTGCAGTACAGGTGTACTAATTTAATTGGTTTTTATTAATTAAATTTAATTGGTGTAGTTTAGTTAGTTTAGGTCTTTTTATCGTAATTTTTATCGTTATGGGGATAAATGCCAGAAATGATGGTGATACATGTTTTAGTCCATACCGCCCATCCCTAGTTGACGGTGAGCACGAAGGGCTCCAGGGCCCCCCTGGCCCCCCCGGGGGCGGGCAGCACCTCGGGCAGGAAGCCCTCGCGCTCCTCGCGCAGCTCGAACTGCAGCACGTGGCTGCGGCTGACGCAGTAGACGCGGTCGCCTAGCAACGCGCAGCGGAACGGCTGCTGGTTCTCCATGGTCAGCGGGAAGCTGGCGCCGCCCAGCCACACCTTCACCACCGTGTTGTACCTGTCCACGCTCACCTCCGCCCGCTCCCGGTCCACGTCGAAGCGGTACACGACGCCGCGGCGCGCCACCATGCCGGCGGCGCGGCGGCGGCTCTCCGTGAACGGACACTCCTCCCAGTCGTCCCTGCGGGGGTCGTAGCGCAGCAGGCGGTAGAAGAGCGACCCCCCGGACACGAACAGGCCCCCCCCGCAGGCGGCGGCCTCGTGGGCCACGGCCAGCGAGCCCTTGGGCAGCGGGGCCACCTGCCGCCAGCGGTCCGCCCGCGGGTCGTAGCGCTCCACGGAGAACAGGCACTCCCCGCCGATGGCGTACAGGTGTCCGTCCAGCGACACCAGCCGCAGCTGGCACCGCGGCTGTGTCAGCGCGCGGGCGCGGCTCCACGCGCCCGTCAGCGGGTTGAAGCAGAACACCTGCAGAAAAACACCATCACCAAACATGACACCAGGGGGAACAGCGATGTTTGACACGACAGCAATACGAACACATAGCCTACAAACGTTTTAGGAGTAAAACTGTGGAACTCATTAGATAACGACCTTAACCCTTGTGTTGTCCTCGGGTCAAAATGACCCAATTTTTCCCAATTCTTCCTCCTTCCCTCCTTTGTACTTTTTTCTTCCTCCCTCCCTTCCTTCTTTTCTCCCTTATGTTCTTCTTTCATTTATCTCCATCTTGTCTCCATTCTTCCTTCTTTCCTCTCTTCTCTCTATTCTTCCTTCCTACTTTTTTCTTCCTCCCTCCCTCCCTTCCTTCCTGTCTCCATCGTTCTTTCTTCTCTTCTTTCCTCCCTTTCCCCCTTCCTTGACCCAAAGACAGCACAAGGTTAAACTAGCAAACTCAATAAAAGCATACAAGATATTATTCAAAGCAAAGGTAGGTACACATGAGCACATTAAGCAAACAAAGAAGAATGTACACATGTATGAGATGAAATGACAACCTAAATTGGTTTTGTCGGTTTCCTTAGCATCTTTTCACTTTCTGTTTTCAGAGCAATGATTATTATTATTATTATTATTATTATTATTATTATTATTATTATTATTATTATTATTATTATTATTATTATTATTATGTAATAAAAATACAGTTATTAGTACTTTAATAACTGAACTATTATTACAGTTATTTAAGCTATTATTATTATTATTATTATTATTATTATTATTATTAGTATTATTATTATTATTATTATTATTATTATTATTAGTAGTAGTAGTAGTAGTAGTAGCCTAGTAGTAGTACAAGGGTGGCCAACCCTGAGAGCCACACTCCTGTATGTTTTAGATGTTACCCTGCTTCAACACACCATGATACAAGTACCTGTGTCATCAACAGAATTGTGCAGACCTTGATGACAAGCTAATTAGGACCATTAATTAGAATCAGGTTTGCTGAAGCAGAGTAACATCTAAAACATGCAGGAGTGTGGCTCTCGAGGACCAGAGTTGGCCACCCCTGTAGTAGTAGTAGTAGTAGTAGTAGTAGGCTAGTTTATTTTGGTCATTTACATTGAAGATATTTGCATATACACATATACACATTTCTCTTTTTTTTAGACCAAAAAGGTATAGGCTGAAGCCTCGTGGCTTATTTTGCCTATCCTTTAAAAAAAAAGCAGACTACAGAAAAGGAAATATTATTATTATTATTGTTATATTATTATTATATCATCATCATCGTCATTATTGTTATTATCATTATTATTACTACTATTATTATTATTTTGTGTAGCCTCATGACTTCATTTGTTCTTTTATTCTATTCTGCTAAAAGGTGGGCAAGATAAGCTTTATGCTTCAAGCCCAGACCTTTTCGGTCAAAATATCACAATGTTGACCAGGGCAAAACCTGTGTTATCTTGTTTGTAGATTTTCATGTTTGTGATTGACAGAAATAAATATGAACTAACTATAACTAACCTGGTCGGAGGCGCGCGAGCTGCCGTCCGGCTGCGTGGTGACGCCTCCGGCCACGAACAGGTAGTTGTAGAGGGTGGCCATGCCGGAGCCCCGGGCCGGGACCCCCGCCGGCAGCTGGGTGAGCGGCTCCCAGCGCGGCGGGTCCGGCCGGAGCTGGAGGACGCGCCGCGCGTCCTGCGCCCCGTCCTGCGCCCGGGCGTCCCCGTGGCCCCGGCCGCGCTCCTGCTCCTCCCAGGTCTCCGCCACCGCCAGCACCTCCCTGCCCTCCATCCTCCGCGCCAGGATCAGCTCCCGCTCCCCCGCCGTCAGCCGGCCGTACACGGCGGGGTTGCGCAGCACCTGCAGGAAGTGTGCGCTCATGTACCCGTACAGCCGCTCCTTCTCCGCGTCCGCGCCGTCCCGCTTGGCTCTGGCCAGGAGTTCGTAGCAGTTCTCCGCGCTGATGTCCTGCTCCGCGGGGCCGGAGGGGGGCTGCGCTCCGGCGGACATGTCTGCAGCGGCTCCACGGTGATCTGATCCAGCGATCACGGTTGACGCCCTTTTTTCCTTTATTCTGTTTGGCGCTTTGGTTTCTGCCATCCCCCTGCACCCTCACGGGAGCGTCTCCCCCGGTTCCTCCATCCTCCTCCGCCGCTCAGCCGGGTCGCGGGGGCTGCTGTGGTCCTGATGCTGTGGAGGTTTGTAGGCACAAAGACGGTCGGTGACCGCAGGGCTACTCCTGCTCACTCCTCCTCCTCCTCCTCCTGCATACACCTCATCCTCAGTACTGGAGTTAAGGGGGGATGAGGGGGGGTGGCATCCCCCCTCATCCCCCCTGAAATAAAAACGGTCAAAATCATCCCCCCTTTAAAACTGCCATCCCCCCTTTCCATCCCTTATGTCATTTCATCAATGAATGTGGTTTTACTGCTATTTCAACATTTAGAGTCATCACCAGAAAAATAACTTATTTGACAATTTTAATCTGTTTCAAGTACATTTTCACTATAAATTATTATCACTGCTTGATTTCTGATCTTTGTTGAGATTTCTGTTGGATCTCTTCGGGCAATGCTCGCGTCATGCATGAAGTAGATATCCTGCATTACGTGGCAAAAACGTGGTTATTTGGTGAGCAGTGGCGGAGCGTGGGTCTCAGCACAGAGGGGGCGGAGCATTCTCAATGGGCCCTTATGATAATTATTCTACCATTCAATAACTTAAGGATAACGGACACCTCATCCTACCCAGCAAACAACACAAATGCTCACGTTTACTGAGCAAAGCAAGCCTAGGTGCCCCCGAAAGCCAAGGAAAGCCACACACACACACACACACACACACACACACACACACACACACACACACACACACACACACACACACACACACACACACACACACACACACACACACACACACACACACACACACACACACGCACTCTAAGAACACACACATAGACACACATAAGATTTTCATAGTCAATACAAAGAGGTGTGTCTTATTGTTCTCTGGAGCCACTGAAGGTGATCTACATGCTAATAAAAAATAAGTAATAACACTGCTAAGACAATGGTTTTTGTCATTCAGCATGTAATTCATTGATAGTCCCTTAGTGAGGAGGCGTCTCCCAGTTAATGTCCAACCTAAGACCAACTTCAACTCTGCATGCCTCTTCTCTCATCTGTCTTCTCCATCCATCACAGCAGTTTAACACACGAAGGGGATGGCAGACTAAAGGAAGAAGTCGGAAAAACAATTATTTTTGCGGAAAAATGAATGACATTTTTTCATTTTCTAGCATTTTATCATTCAATCCCAGATGGAAGTACAAAGTCACTGAACAAGAAATGTGGAGGGTAAAAAAAAGGATATATTTTAAATAAAAGTTTTAGTGCGGATCAAACTCTGAAAAGGCAGGCTAGCATGTAGCACAGGTGTTAAAAAAAGAAAAAAAATGTCATGATCCTGCACAGAACAAAGGAAAAGGGAGTAATGCAGTGGGAATGTGGCCCCCACTGCAGCACACTGCACTTGATAGCATCACTGTAGCACCATGCTGTACTGCAGGACCTCCCTGCATCCCATCCTCACTGTAGCCCAGCAGTCAGCTGCAGCTCCTGGAAACCCAACTCCCACACTTAAACACCTTTCGCTGGCCTAAAATCCTCACGGCATCGACAGGATGTCGGAAGAGGGAAAGCTGCAGGGAGGTTGTACATGTTTTCATACGAGAGCTCTGTATGTGTCATGTTTTGCTGCATGGCTGAGGACCAACTGATACATTTATCTGCCTCTATGATGAACCAAGAAAAGAACTGATTATATTCATACCTTTAAAGTGACTAGTTGGACGATCTCTCTGTGATATTTTAACCAAAACAAGGCTCAGACATTTTATGGAGACCATTCTTGCTCAACTTGTAAAATAAAAGGACAGAATATGTTTCTTAATAGACCAGTATCTATTTTAACAAGGTTTTTCTTAATTATACATGCTTTTTTTTAATTAATTAAATCTGGCCAAGCATTTTTTTAATACATCGTTTTAACCACGTTTGATTCATAATTAAACAGTATTAGAGTAGCTCAAAGAAAGTCATCATCCAGAAACAGTATTTATTACCAATAATAAGCATTGATGCAGATTAGGGAGTAGGTTCTTTTCTCGACTGATTCCTGTAAGGACGATGATTTACATAGTTTGTCCTTAAATATAAAACTTCAGATACCGCCAAGTCCAGAGACATCAACGCCACCTCCAGTCAAGGTTGTGAAAGATTTGTGTTGCTGTCCTCGATAAAGGGTTCACTTGTCCATGTGGTGATATCAGACTACGGAGGTTCAGCACTTTTGCAGTGACACATAAGACACAAGAGATGACAGCTAAGACTTACCGTAACCCTTAACATGCTGCACTTCCTCCTCTCCTTGATTCCTTAAATAATTTAATCACATTAAACAGTGTAGAAGGAGAAATATGCAAATGTTTACCATAACGGAATGTCATTGAAGCGTTTTCATTGGAGAAAAATTATGGAATCAGGAATCAAAGAGATCTCAATCCTCTTCCTCTTTCAGCTTTTCCTTTCAGGGAATGCAGAGACATTAGGAAATGTAATAATATTTATGTGGTTTTGTGGTTTCTGACTGACATTTAACACTGACTTTCAAGAGGAACTTAGTTAACCACAAATTCTCTCTTCATGGACATAACTTTACGAAGAAAGTGCTTAATTTCTTTTTAAACTCTTGCAAAGTAAAATTGCTTGCTGTGGTGGTTTTAATTGTGCTTTAACGAATCATATAACAACCCAATGATGTAGAAGAAAATGTTAACAAACTGTAGTACAGTAAGCCCTGGAGGAAGTGAGGGGTGGAGCGGCTGGGACAGGTGACCACAAACAGGAAGCCCGAACAAGATTGAACGTCAGCGCTTCTCTCCACTAGATGCATATTTCCTCGATCTTTCCTCATCAAAGTGTCTCCGTTTGAGGTTATTCAGGTCATTAGCTGCTTTTTGGCATTTTTAATCAGCTGCTCAGACATGCAAACAACTTTCAGTTTTCATGGCAACTCTTTGATACATAACTCACTGCTTTGCCATCTGTGCGACGAGAATAGTCTTTGCTGAATGAAGGGTTAGTTTGTTTGTCAATTAATGTAATTCTAACATGATCAAACCTTTCTTTGAGCAGGAGATGACATCAGAGCATAAGGGAAATCATTTCAACCAGTTCGTCATTTTCAATGTTCATTTCAAGCTTAATAGTATAAAGGAATCAGCATTATCTTCCGTATAAATATGTATCATAATATATTTAGTTTGTGTGTCTGTGCTGGTTTTTCTTCTGATGCCCCAGTTTTCTTCCATAGTTCACATGCACATGAAACAAATGATTGAAAAAAAAACTTTATTAAAACCCAAGGGGAAATTATGTTGTTGCAGCCGCCTTATACTCATAAAAAGAAATACATTTCAAAATACATACAATTTAATATACAGTATTTTAACAATTAAAAAAAAAAGTTAAGATTAGATCAATATAATTTCAATTCAATTCAATTCAATTCCATTCAATTCATTAATTAATTTTGATATATAGCATTTATTACAACAGAAGTTGTCTCTAGGCGCTTTCCAGAGACCCAGAACATGACCCCAGATCAATTATTACATAATATAAACAATGGCAGATAAAAATTCCCCTAGTGGGAGAAAAACTTTAAACATCAGTCTCTATCAGTGCAGAAAAACTCCCCTTTAGGAGGGAAGAAACCTTTAGCAGGACCTGGATCATAAGGGGGGACCCTCCTGCTGGACAGAGCAGGAAAAGAGAAAACAGACAGAGAGAATGAAGAACAGAGAAAGGAGAGACACACACACAATGGCTAACTGGTGCAGTACAGGGATGACTATATGTACAGCAGACACTGTGGTGGTCAGAGGGAGGGGGGGGGGGGGGGGGGACTGCTGGTTGTCAGGATGTTTTCACAAACTATTAAGGAATGGGATGTGTGGAGGAAAAAGGCTTGTTTGAAATCTTCAGAGATCAAAATTAAGCTACTCTAGTCTGATGAGGTCATTAAGCAGCATCGGCAGATAATGCAGGTGAACTGTCAGTAGACAGCGTAGATGACAATTTACAGGCAGCAGTTCGACATGAGCGATCCAGTGGTGCTCCTTGGCCATTACATGTCCAGGATTATACCATCTGTTGTGAGAAAGTACTGCAAACACCCCTGCCCCACATCTGTTGGTCCTTCTAAAGTTTACTAAAACATTGCAGTGCCCAAACTCCATGTGGAGAGGCACAGGAAAATGCAGCCACCCATCTATTCATCTTCTACCGCTTGTCTGCGGTTGGGTCACGGGGGAAGTAGCCTAAGCAAGAAAAGCATGGACTTCCCTCTCCCTGGCCTCTTTGTCAGCTCATCTGGGGGTATCCCAGGGCATTCCCTGGCTGGCTGAGAAATAAAATCCCTCCGGCATGTATCCCCGAGATCTCCCCGTAGTGAGACGTACCCAGAAAGCCTTACCAGGGAGGTCTTAAAGAAGCACCCTAACCAGATGCCCGAGCCACCTCACCTGGCTCCTCTTGATGCAGAGGAGTACTGGCTTTATTCAGCGAGTCCCTCTGGGATGACCGACGCTCTCCCCCTATCTCTAACTGACAGCCCAGATACCCTGTGGAGGAACAAATTTTCTTTTTTGTAACCGCGGTCTTGTTCTTTTGGTCACCAATTACAGCTCATGGCCATACGTGGGGGTCAGAGCGGAGACTGGTTGGTAAATTGAGAGCTCTGTCTTTCGCATAAACAATTCTTTCCTCACTCGTGAACAAAACACTGGGGGACTTAAACTCCTTCAGTTGGGGCAGGACATCATCCCAGATCCTGAGAGGGCCCTCCACCCTTTACCAGCTGAGGACCATGGTCTCGGATGTAAAGGTGCTGATTTTCCTCCCAGCCGCTTCACGTGTGACTTAACAAAAGGGCATCCTTGGCAGAGTTCAACCCTCACTGGATACAAATCCAACTTACTGCCGGCAATGCAGACCAATAAAACATGATACTCATGGCATCTCCTCATCAGCAGGACAAACTTGTCCATTTTACTTCCCTGGGATCCCCACGATGATCAAGTTGAAAGAATAATTGAAACCTCCTTCTTGGTACTTCTACTGCTTCATATCCTCGATCTTTCCTCATCAAAGTGTCTCCATTTGAGGTTATTCAGGTCATTATCTGTTTTTTGGCATTTTTAATCAGCTGCTCAGACATGCAAACAACTTTCAGTTTTCATTGCACCTCTTTGATAAATGTCAAAAAGTCCCAGAAGTGGACCGCGGATGGCTCTGTGGGTTGAGTGGGTGCATCCTATGCAGAGGCTATCACCCTGGTGCAGGCGGAGCAGGTTCAAATCCCATCCTGTTGCTCTCTACTGCATGTTATCCCCCTCTCTCTAACCATTTCCTGTGAAGTAACTTTCAAAATAAAGGTCACTACAGCCACAAAAGTCTTTTTAACAAAAAGCTCCGAGCTACATTAGAAAGTAACAGAATCTACCGATTTTATGTTTTCTTGTGTCTTCATGTATGTGGCTTTAATATCAGGAACAGATATATTTCATTTTCACATAGAAAACCAAAACGACTGAATGTGTAGAAATAGAAATTAAGAAAATAATGAAAAATGTATGTGCAACACTATTTAAGACCGTCATCCTAATTATCAGTAGAACTTATCAAAATGTTTGTTCTGTATGATACAAAAACATGAAAAGCAATGTTAAAACCTAAATGGTTTGGCTACATGAAGGTGTTGTGCTGTCATTGGTTCTGCTGTTCGTTTGAACGTTGTACATTTTACAGCAACACAGTGAGGCTAAAAGCTCGTCTATGGCACTTTTTCTAATGAAAATATACAATGTGCAGTCTGCTAGCGGACTAATAGCAAGAAAAGTGTGCGTCAAGTGGAAATATAAAATATTTTTTCTCAATTCTTCTCTCAGGAACCAGATAGTGGTGGGAAGGAACAGCACAATGTAAATGAGCAGCACAACAACCAGAATGGCCACAATTCGTCGTTTCTCATCTGCAGGGACTCTGCGTGCTAGAGACAGGGCTCTGAGGGTCCCGACCAGGGAAAGCACAAACAAGGGGAGGGGGAGGAGGAGATAGACGGCAAAAATGGTTGCTTCAACCTGAAAGTCAAGTTGAAAATAAACAGGGATGAGATAAATAAGAGGAAGGGTCCAGACTACAACACAAACCACCACAGGTATCTTGATGTTTCGTCTGAATCTGTACCACACTGGCTGAGCGATGACCAAATACCTGTATTTGAAGGCAGAGGAATATATAGTTATGAAATGGTCCTACACAAAAATAGAGGGATACACGGACAAACATAAATTTACCTTTCAAAGGAGACACACACCATGAATCCAACGCTGACCAAGACGCTGTAATAGTACGTATGCATGTTGATGTAATGTAGCTTGCCTGTGCTCTTTTCTGCAGTCGTGCAGCAGAGCTGAATCAGATCTGAGATCAGGAGGTTGATGATGTAGATTGGCACGGTGTGATCCATTGTAATCTGCAGGAAATTGTAGTGACAATAGTAAATAAAACTGTACGGCTGAATTTCTAACTTCCGTGTTGGACCTGCACACTCTCGTCATACAGCTCATGGCTCTCCCGTTCCTCTCCCATTCCTCTCCTGCTGCTACTGACCACCTTTTTTCTTCTCACACATGAACATTTTATGCAAATTTACTTTTTGTGCAATTATCTGTAGCTCTTAATACTAATATTTCCTACTTACTCTTCTTTTACCCCAATGAAGTGCCTTATGTCATGGTCTTTCCTTTCCCTTGTATGGTGCCTTTGAATTGGGTTTTATAAAATAGTATCTGGAATGTTAGATGAAGGTCCTACAAATGCCTTCAAATGAAATTATGGGACGTATAATCAACACGTTGAACTCATAATCAACTTTCTGAACCCATAAGCTACCTCATACTGCGCAATATTCTTTCACTCATTCATGTGCAATATTCTCTCATTCGATCATTTCCATAATGTATATATATTTATGTTTCCTGTTTCTTATTTTGTTTTTTACATAGTCTTTACACTTTTATGGAGCTGCTGCCTAATCTCATTATACCATTATAATGATAATTTAAGCTGCAAGCAGCGATGAACGGGCCCTCGCACGTGCAATTTTCACCAATAAAAGTTAAGGATTCAAAACTAAGTCCGATGACACCATCCATGACTCTTTATGTCAAACCATTCAAAGGTTACGGCAGAAAATAGGATCTATCAAATATCAACCAATCAGAAGAAGGGGCGGGGCTAATTTGCACCAATTAAGGTGAAGGAGTCAAAACCGAGTCCGATGACACCACCCATGACTCTCTATATCAAACCATTCAAAAGTTATGGCAGAATGTAGGAACTATCAAATATGGACCAATCAGATGAAGAGGGGGCGCGCTTTTTGGCGTCTATCGTCGCCACGGTAAAGCTTTTGAATGAGAAAAGTAATGCCCATCGTCGCAGGATCGAGACGCACATTTTGATGTATAACACACCTGGGTGCACGTTACGGTTTGGGCGAAGAAACGGCCGAAGGAATGGCATAAATTGCGGCAAAATTACACGATTAATTCACAATGGCCGACTTCCTGTTCGGTTTCGGCCATGGCGCCAAGAGACTTTTCTTTAATTTGCGACATGATACAGGTGTGTACCGATTTTCGTGCATGTACGTCAAAGCGGATTGTGGGGCTTGAGGCACAACGTTTTTTAGGGGGCGCTGTTGAGCCATTAGGCCACGCCCATTAATATAAACCATTAAATATCAAATTTGTCGCCAGGCCTGACTTGCGTGCAAAATTTGGTGACTTTTGGGGCACGTTTAAGGGGGCAAAAAGGCCCTCATTTCATCGGAAGAAAAATGAGAACAATTCCTACAGATTCTATTCTATTCTATTATTCTATTCTATTCAAATAGCATTTATTATTTGTTTGTTTTGCTGAGAAGTGTGATCCCCTATAGTGGGAACATACTCTCCGGCCCCCCTTTTTAAAAAGAGGCTAGATAAAAAGATAACATTTCTTACTACGTGACACAGCCCTGTGTGTCATCATGTCATTGTCACTCTTGTGGACTCATTATGATCTGGACTTCTTGTCTTAATCGTCTGCATGTAAAGCTTAATGTTGATTCATATCTTTCTGTTTATCAGCCAAAAATACAAGATCATTAAGAGATAGATATTGTAATATCAGACTAGGTGCCGCATCTGCCATGATCACGCTGGGAAAGAGGCAGAGAAGGATACTAGAGGATAAAAAAAAAAGACAGGCTGCCTACAAACCATAAGGAGAAAGAGGAGATTTACATCAATTTCATCCCTAATAGACATTGAGAACCACAGACTTCATTAAACTGAGGCATTGATGTATAAAACAGCAGGTGTAGTTGATGTGGTTGTTGTTAAAAAAAATAGTGACACCATTTAACCTGTCATGATCTCAGTTACCTAATTTAGGGAACCAGAGCGTTTTCAGTATTTTCCAATACGTCTGTGTACTCAAGATTTTAAAAGTGATAAGATATACTTTTTTCACATGTGTATATTACAGATGAGTTATTGAGAAAGTACACACCAGGGAGTAAAGTGCATAGATGGCCATGAAAGTCAGAAGAAATCCAATGCAAACGATGAGCCACCCCACCACATCTGTGGAGACTCTGTTACTGATGACGATATCTAAGATGTCAGTGATGTTATCATAGTCATCATAGTCATAATTGAAGTATTCGTCATCCAGTGGAGTAGTGATGTTGTATTCCTCCATTCCTCTGTAAGAAAAAAGATTTTTCAGAAATAACATCATGGAAAGCAGACTTCGGTGTCAATTTCCTCATATGTTTACACACGCCAAACCTGGCAGAAAAGAGTTGCTGTTCAGCTGTTCATAACAAGGAATTTCATGTTTATTGCGATACTGAACAAGCTCGTGCTGCTGTTGTCCTGGCAACAGCCCATTTGCCCTCTTTACCTGACTTGGCTTGACTCGACTCGTTTTCTTTTATTGTGTTAACAATTGAATCACTATGCTCAATACGGCCCCCAAGACTTCCAGTGGCATTGCTCTGTTTCATCCTTGAGTCTATTCAGCATCCAGGCTACGTACCCAAAAATGGACAAAAACTACACAGGACGCGGGCAGAAAGCATTATCCATTTCAGATGGAGAGTACAAAGGGTCCGGGTTTATATAAAGCAATACATTTTTTGATAATAAATGGGCATTTGATTGGTACTCAGTTTAACCAATGGCTAGCCATTATCACTCCCTCATAGGTCACTGTAATTGGCAGCTTGTACTAACCCAGCATTGACGCAGCACAGATTTCATGTCCGATTTTGCCCCAAAACAACAACTAAAACAGGAAAATCTGCTGTGAACATTCATGGACAGCTCTGCAACCTTTCTGGTGTGGATCAGCTGAAGATACTGGAAGCCATAGCTAATTTGTATTGACATAAGGTGGGTGTCTTCCAGTTGGCTTACCTCGTAGTCGGTGACACAAAGCTTTGTCACGGTTCAAGCAGACATTTGAACTCACCCCCACAGTGATTTAATGGCCATCTGCCATAAATGTCATAAGTGTCACCCTTTTCTGTGTAGTCAGGAAAAAGAGAATCTAAATCTGAATGAATTTGGTCTTTCAGAAACATAAAACTGTCTTAGTTTATACAACCCAGGGCTCAAATAATCTGCGAGCGGAACCCAGTCGTTTCCTCATCCGACTCTCAGAGAAATAGGAAGAAAGTCTTTCTCTCTCTCTCCCTCTAACCGGAGCTGTGTGTAGTGCTGTGGTGTATTTAGAGGAAATTAAAAACAAAAATCCTCACACTAACTGGAAAATGAAAGTTTTAACAATTATACACACGTTTTAAAGAACAACTCAAAAAAGCAATATAAGGATATTGGACCATCAGTTTAGATTGTCATATTTTGAATACATTCCAATAAAATAATTTTCAGTTACAGACCGAAAAGTTACAGACAATAAATGTAAACAATGTGGCTGAGCTCTGAATTGTTTTACAATGATTAAAGTCATCAGACATTGTGTTGACGACTCAAGCTCAATACAAGATTGATGCTTACAATCACTGGTTTGATGTGCAACATTAAAATGAAGAAAGAAGGGAGTTGGTTAGCAGAAGTCCTTTGGTGGTCTGACCATGTGATGCTTTAAATAACAAATTGATTTGGGGACTTCCAGGTACTTTAGTGTACACAGAGTACAGGTTGAGTGAGTTGAGACAGTGAGTGGTGTAAAGTAGAGGGAAATATCTACGACAAATGAAGATCAGTAAAGGAAAATCACATGAATCACATATTTCAAAAAAAGATTTTTATTTAAAAAACGAAATAAAACTGCTGCTTCTGTTTTCTCACTAATCCGTAACTGACAAAATGGTCACCGTGGTCACCATCAGCATCCTTCTCAATGACAATCTTTGCCCTCTTTCTGATCTTTTCTCCTCTCACGTTTGAAGATTCTGAGTTTCTAGATGTGTTTCTAGCTGACATTTAGTTTGTGCAACTGTGCAACCTATCGAAATCAAAACTTGTCCAAACTGGATAGAAACACTGAAGTCAGTTATGTGACGTGGGTAATACATTTGCATGTGAATTTAAATACAACTTTTCTATACCAGCCAATCTCAGTATTCTTCTACTCTTGAATACAGAGAAAGTAGACCCACTCCATTAAAACCCTTGTCTATCTATGTCATGAATATCTGCAAAATGTGTGTTTGGGGTGTCCAATACTGAGTGAACAAAACCATCTTTAATCCCAACAAAATTGAATGATATCTAGCCCCTCGATGTCAATAGTATTGTTGTCCATTGACTTTGAATTGGGGGATTTCAAGTATGGCTGAACTGCATGGTGAGTCAACTGTGTTGCAGTGACAGTGCTGTTTCCATCAGGACATTTTTTTTTTTACCTCTTTATTGTTACTAAATTCCCACATACTAACTAGTTTTAGAATGCTTTGCAGGACTAAAATAGAAAAATGGATCATCATCAAGAAAGGCTTTTTTTAAATTATTGATATGAACTGAATAGTCTGCAATAAAGCTTATCTATTGATCCACCTAAAAAAAACTAACCATGAAATATCATGGCTTTGAGATATCCGTTTCTAGCACGTAATTGGGCGTGTAATGTTTCCTGATGAGATAGCAGACTTCAAGCAGCAGAGGAGCGATTTTGAAATAACACCACAAAACAGCAACCACAGGTTTTAGCATTTCTTGTTTCACCAGTTTGTAATGTTATTAATTTACAGTGACATGACTGTTGATGCAAAAAAAAAAAAAACATCCGTGAAGACATGTCAAGAGATTCTGGCTACTTGGACCAATTTTTGATAAATAATGTGTATCATAGTTGCAAAACCTTTCTATTCCATGTAAAACCAAAATAGCAGAGATGATATTTGTCACTCATAACATACGTAAGCGAAGATGTACAGCAACAAAGTGAAGGAGGAAGTACTAGGAACCTTCCTATGTTAAGTTTAATCTTAATATGAGAGATATTTACTTTTTTAACCTGTGAGGGGTTGTGTTTATGGGTAAAACATGACAAACAAGATTGTTTTATTCATCCAAGTATTAAACTCTGGTGAAGAAAAACAAAATGGCTGTTACCTTGATTGATGAGAATCGATCCTTTGGTCAGATGAACAACAGGGGCAAAAGAAGCCTTTTTTGTAGGCCGGTTGATAAAATGTGAAGATCAGAAAAAAAAATAAGGGCCAACAAAACCCTCCCCTTGAGCACACATTTCCTTTAAAGCACCGGAAAGTGGAGGAGGAGTTCTCACATTCGCCTATCTAACTAAGGCATTATTAAAATGAAGCTATGAAACACAGGGGATGAGAATCACAACCTGGAGTGGAGGAGTTTAAGTATGACCTGATCTACAGGTGCATCAGTGCAGCATCTGCAGTAATGTGGACTGTTCTGGTAATGAGCGAGCTGAGGCAAAAGGCAAGACTTTGTATACCATTAAATCTTTGCTCCTACCTTCACCTATGGTCAAGAATTGTCTTTATCAGTTGTGATAAAGACATGTGGGTGGTGTCATCGAGCATGGTTTTGAGTCCTTCAACATAATTGGTGCAAATTAACTCCGCCCCTTAATCTGATTGGTCGATATCTGATAGTTCCTACTTTCTGCCATAACGTTTGAATGGTTTGATATAGAGAGTAGTGGCTGGTGTCATCCGCTAAATGTCCAGGCCTGAAGAATCTACATGCAAGTCATACAAGCTTCCACTGCAGCATGCCTGAACGTGCACAATGGTGCCCAATCATCGCTGCTTGCAGTTTTAATTCTTGTTTACAAAAGAAAAAAGGCTCTCCACAGAGCAACTTGTAACAGGAAGTGACATCAGAATATGAAGCAAACAGTTCATGTTCGGGAAAACATCTTTATCGCAGGAGTCTAAGACTTCACTAATGGACGGGAACTGATGTCTCCCATTCACTTTTAGTTTGATGAGTTGCCCAAACAGTAAATTCACAGTCCTCCAAACCAAGTCCAAAATGCCTGCGCACAACACGTCCACACCACAATGCATAGCCTGACGGCAAATTTTACGAATCGATTGATTTATCAAGTCGAACATATTAGTAAGAGAAAAACAAAAAATGCAAACAAAAGAAAGTTACGAAATCGGGGCGAAGTCATGTGGTGACCAAATCCCGGCGACGAAAATGTCTGCCAGCCTGCTTGATAATTTAGTGGAAAGATCAAATGGTGATCAGTCACGCCCAAGATGGCTGAGGAATACAAGCGTCCTTTGATAATAATGATTGA
The DNA here is from genome assembly GCF_033807715.1 of Cololabis saira. Classification (NCBI taxonomy): domain Eukaryota; kingdom Metazoa; phylum Chordata; class Actinopteri; order Beloniformes; family Belonidae; genus Cololabis; species Cololabis saira. The sequence goes on from NC_084603.1 coordinate 35,078,006, forward strand.
AGCCCATGAGTGTGTGTGGTGTAGTTCGTAAAGGAGGAAGACAAGAACAGAAATGAGTTTCTGTAATTTTTCACCACTGCCACTTCCCTCATAGGAGTGAGAGGGTAAAGCCAGCCACCTTGGTCTTTGATCGGGAAATGGGGGTGCAGACTGCTTCGATACAGAGGAAACATATCCAGTAGGCCCAGCAGTGTGTGCACACAATGATCCAACATCAAACTTGCAATCAACTGAAATCCTGACATGCATACACCACCACGGACCGCTGGTACAGTCAAGCATATGCAAAAAAGGGGCCCACAAATGCAGCTAATGTTTGATGAGTTAACTATCTCTACCCAGACACAAGCCTCTTACATTTAGCTGCTCTGAAAGCGATCAACGATTGCAGTATCGTTGGCAGCCAGGGTATCCTATATTCTGGGTCATCTGGAGTCAATGCCTGTTCTGGGGTTATGCAATGGTGTGTCATCAGGTAACTGTAGTACGAAGTGTTCCCTTCCCACCCAACACAACAGTCCCTTTATACAAAAAACTACGTCTTAAGGGGCGGATATACTTGCTGTTTGAGCCTGTGTTTGCATCCGTTCGCGTTCACAACCAACTGCAACGTCGCTCGCATAGTACGCGAGCAGAATACAGCAACACGGGATGAAGAGGAGATCACTGCATTGCTTTTTCTTTTTATCTCGGTAAAGAAAACAATTAACAAATAATGTTGCCTTTTCTACATTGCTAGGATGGCCAGTCCTTAGTGGGCAAATCAAGGGGTTGTGAAACTCAGAACATTTGATAGTTATCTCCGCAGTGACACCTAATAGTCGGTTCATATAATAAATGTGTTTTAAACAGAAACAGAAGATTTAACATTCGTAAACAGATTTGGGGTGTCTAAGACTATCAGTTTAGATGATTTTGTATAAATCCCAGGGAAATAAAATTTGGAAAGTTAGACAATAATGTGTCTTGCTGAGCACCAATGTGTTTAACAATGATTAAAGTCATCAGGTTGTGTGTTGACCATTCAACTTCAATACAAGATTGATGCAGTTAGCAGAAGGCTTTGGTGGTTTGACCATGTAATGCTTTGAATATTGATTTTGTGGGTTTCCAGGTACTACTGCAGAGTACAGGCAACTTTCTGCTCAATTGAATGTTTCACCTTTGGTAGAAAGTGAATGAAAGAGTGTGAAGCACAATTGAATAAGTCCAAATAAGTATTTATGAGAAATGAAGATCACTAAAGGAAAATCAAACATGTATCATATTTTTCATTAATATATTTTCACTACAAAATAGAAAACAAACAAACGCGGTTTTGGCTTTTGTTTTCTTACTAATCTGTAACTCACTAAATGGTGCTACTAGTATATGTCACTATCAACAACCTTCTCTATGAAAATCTTTCCCCTTTCACAAAAAAAATCCCTGAAGCCCTGATGTTTCCGTCACTTTTGAGCATTTTGAGCTTCTAAATGGGTTTACAGCTGACGTTTAGTTTTTGTGCCACCTATTCACTAAAACCTGTCCAGCCTGGATAGAAACACTGGTCAAGTGATGTCAGTGTTTTGAACCATGATTTGGAAAAGTGATTAAAAACATCATTGCTTCACATGTTCAATAAATATTCTAAATGTCAGTTTGGATTATCACATCCCTACCAATCTCTCTCTGCACACTAGTACAAAGATGTGGTATGAGACACATTTGGTGTTAGTGTATCACGTTTCCTGGTTACAGAGCTGACTCAAAACAAGCAGAGGAGCGATTTTAAAATAACAACCACCTTGGTCACAAAACAGTAACCACAGGTTTGTCGTTTCTTATTTCAACAATTTGCTCATTTTCACAGTGACAGCACTACATCCTGTTGATGTGTCCAGGATGTAGTGCTTGTAGGACTAAAAAAAAAAAACATAAAAAAAAAACACACCCTTGGAGACATGTCATAAGCCTAAAATAGGCCAGTTTAAAATAAATCATATTTGGAATAAATCCAACAATATGTCTAACTAAACTAAAATCCTAGCAGAGATACTGGATACCTACATAAGATAAGATGTACAGCAATGAAGTGAGGCAATAAGTACCCTTAATATTCCAATTTTTAGTTTACCACTTGTTGGACCACCGCCCATGTGATTATGAAGTCATGTGTGATTATGAATTCCTGTGTGATTATGGACTCATGGGAAGTATGAATTTAGATGAACTCATATGAAATCTGTGGTTATGTGAACAGTCAGGCTTTGACCAGGCTACCAGGCCGGATTTCAGGCCTTCGACCGAAGCCAACCCTAAAGTTTTTCGACACCGTGGCCTCACGGCTTGGAACAACGGAAAAACCCCATGGAAACGAAGCTCAGCCAGGATTTGCATATGTGGCCCCTTTGTGATAAGGGACCACACTCTGATTGGACAAAACCCCAAGCTGCAGGAAGGAACGGTGACTTCCTGGGCGCAGCTGTAAAAGAGAAGGCCCTCTCTCTGGCCTCTTCTCTCTTTTTCTGCCTTTCCTCTCCACTACAGGTCTGCTGTAGCACCAGGAGCGACCAGCCAAGGGCCGGCTTTCTCCTTTCGTGACCGAAGGAGCGTTCGTTTTGCAGCGCTGCACGAGTGACCCACACGGTTCTGAGCCCAGAAAGCCGAACCGGGACCCTGCATTGCCTCGATGTGGACGCTTTTGGACCGATCCGAAGTTGAAGGAAGCCAAGCTGTTGTGCCCAGCTGCTGTCCCCTCCTCCGCAGCACGGATAACAGGAGGGAGTGAGAGCCGCTTATCAGGACCACCTGCTGAGCATAATCACTCAGCTGCTCCCCAAGGAACGCTGACCGGCCAGACAAACCACCCTTTTTCCTTCAACTACACAGATCCACGTAAGAGGCTGTTTTTGGTGTCTGGGCAGAGAAAACTTAGTAACACACTTTAAAAGTTAGTTTACGCTGTGAGCTGGACTGCTGATCCTGTCATAGTTGTGTTTATTAACTTACAGTAAGTGTTTTTGTTTATCTTCTTATTTGTCTACTGCTGCATCCACATCGCTGGATCGTGATGACATGTTCCTCTACAACAGAAAACAAAGCCCTTCCAAATTTCCCAGTTGAATGACCAGAGCGCACGTGTGAAGCTTAGTTTCACAGTGGTGCATTTCTGTGGGGGAAGGATCAGAAGGTCTTGGGTTTCTGGTAGCAGGGAATTATTTAAGAGTGTCTGTTATTTTACTTTTCTTCTCTATTTCTCTTTTCCTCTCCTACTAATCCCCACACACACACGTACAGACACTTCGCTCGGTCGTAAATTCCCGAGCCATTCTGATTTACCGACACACACACACACACACACACACACACACACACACACACACACACACACACACACACACACACACACACACACACACACACACACACACACACAACTTTTTGCATTATATAATTTACTTTCTCTGTTTACGTATGTGAGCTCTCAGAATTTATTCAAAGTGTTGCTATACCACCCTTTTTACACTGGTGTATAATTAATCTTGAGACTGATATTGCTGTAGTTATCATTTTCCTGGCAACGACCAGGTGGTGCCCCGTTTCGATTAAGTCATTTTGATAATTCAATTTGACAAATAATCTACCTTATTAATTATTAATAATTGTTGAAGGACGATTATTAATAACTCTCTTGATAACTGATACAGCCTCTACTTGTGGCAAAACACACTCAAAATATGAAAGTTTAACTTTGCAAATTGTTGTTTATTGATTTGTTTTAATAACCCATGTCAATTTGATTTCTACAGAAAAAAACAGTGGTTTTAGTTTGGTTCAGACAGTAAAATAACTTGATCTGGAGAGCAAAATACATTAGTGAACTGGATCAAAACACCTTTACTAGGGGTGTAACGGTATTTGTATTCATCCCGTCCCGTCACGGTACGGGCGTCACGGTTCGGTGCACGCAGTCATACGGCGAATACGTCTGACTGAGTTAAAAAAAAAAAAAAAAAAAAAATCAATCATCGTTTTTTTTTCCCTTATAAATATCAAACAGTCACGTTCCATTACAGACCTAAATGTGTGCTAGTCTGTGCATATCAATAAATATATGTACAATTCATATATCATCATAAATTGTAGGCTATAATAACGATAAAATGTTCTAATTCTTAATTTACAACTGTCCTGAATGCATCGGGGCCGTGTGCCAACGCGGATTGGGTGTAAAGCCTGATTTATGGTTCTGCGTTAAAACGACGCAGAGCATACGCCATAGGGTACGGCGCAGTCTACGGCGAGGTTGTGCGGCGACGCGCAACCTTCGCCGTAGGCGCCGCGTTGGTGTAACGCGGTACCATAAATCAGCCTTAACAGTCACAGCAAATTTGCCGTGAAGGAGATTAGCGCTAAAGTTTAAAAGAGGACTAAATTTGTACAAAGTTTTGAATGTTACCCCGTTTTCCACGTTACCTGGATTATTTTGGGTTATGGAAGAGTCAACTACCGTTGGTGAGTCAGTGTAACCTTCTAAATAATGTATTTATCAGAATGTTGTTTTGTTGTCAACGAGCCCGCCGAGTCTAATCTCTGTTATAGAGCTCAGAAATGATGTTATAGACCGCTGTGTCTATATCTATCTAAATAGATTGTGTAATTTTAGACCAGTTATGGTTTTTTGTATTTAAGCTGTATCAAAGATGGAACTGAGTCAGTCCGTGACTATCTGAGTTTTCAGCGCTGTGTGATTGACAGCTGTCAGGCCTGTGTGTATGTGTGTGTGTGTGTGTGTGTGTGTGTTCTTCTGAACAAGTTTGTGACTTTACTCTGCTTTCTGCAGCATAGGCCTATAGGCTTGCTTGGCTCAATAAAAGTGAGAATAAATGTAGTTTGATGGGTAGGATGAGGTGTTGTTGAACATTAAAATGACTATCATAAGGGCCCATGGAGAATGCTCCGCCCCCAGACGGCTCTGCCCATATGCAGCAGTAGAGGAGCCCGGGTTCAAGTATTTATTAAAAGTGCTCGAGCCTCGTTACAATGTCCCATCCCGCGCTCACATAAAAAACATAAGAAATTAAAAACACTAATGCACAAGTTAAATGTTTTATTCTATTTATTTTACACTTTAATAAGAGATGCTTTTTAGTTTTGTAGCCAATTGAACAAACTTTAACTTTCAAATGCTATGATCAAAATAAAGGAAGAAAAAACTTGTCTTATACATTTGGGACTTTTTGTATTTTTTTTCCCGTTGTACCGAACCCGTACCGAACCGTGACCCCTAAACCGAGGTACGTACCGAACCGTGACTTGTGTGTACCGTGACACCCCTAACCTTTACATGTTACATCAGAATCCTGAACATCTGCTCTCTTGATGGATGACATTAGTTACCGAATGTGCTGGTGTGTCCCACTTTTTTGGGACAATAACTGCATGATAAGGCTCAGAAATATGCAGTACAACACAAACTCACAACTACAAGTAAGACATCCAAATGAAATGACCAGTTATGCAAAAAATAGAAGGGCAGGCAGAAATCTCTCACAATTGGACATTTGCTCTTTACTTGGAAAGTGATGACAATCTTTGAAATACCCCTCCTACTTAAGACCTACATGATTCCGCTAGCTCAGATAATAACAAACAACAGGATAAGTTACCATAACTACACGTAGACACACAACTTTACATTACAATGTCACCAGGTGACAATGAGGCCATACAAGTGTTGAGTAGCTACCTAGAACATATCAATCAGCTTATGTCCAATAAGTTTCTTCTGCTGAACAAAAACCAAACTGTAAGAGTTGTTTTTGTACCAAAAGAAGAGCGTTCAAGAGCCAGCACACATCTTCAGGTATTACAGCTACAATCCACTGATAAGGCCCGAAATCTGTGTGCAGTCACTGGAGCTTCAGAGACACCTTAAACAATGACAAAGTCGGCCTATCACCTGAAGAACATCTCCAGGATCAAAGGACTAATGTGTCAGCAGGATTTTGAAAAACTCATCCATGCGTTTATCTTCAGTCAACTTAAATACAACAACAGTGTCTTAACAGGTCTGCCTAAAAACTAGAACTATGAAAGCGGGCCATATCACTCAAGTGAGATCTTTACAGTTTCCCTGTACCTCAGAAAATACCCCGCCCCCTCCCAGCAGGCGACAGAGGGAAGCCCCCATGACCACGGGAGGAGGCAGCCAGGAAACCCACGGTGATGGACCAGGACCCAGCCGAGCACCAGCCAACAGGCATAGGCTGATCACGTGGCCAAGAGGTCCAGGTTTTTTTTTCTTTTACAGTCTTTTGTGTCGATAGTATTTATTATTTATCATTAGGCAATAATTCATGTTGTATTTATTGAAATGAATCAGTGAATGGAAGTTCTGGTTGAAGAAGCTACTCAACAATGCCAGATTTAATCTTTAAACAATATATTTCGGGCAGCTCGGTGGCGCAGTGGATCGGACCGGACAGACCGGACAGCCCTTAATTGTATAGATAGAGGTGTTAGTCAAAATAACCTTGTAAAAATTTAAAGGGGACCTATTATGACATCTAATACCTATTTTAAACAGGCCTTGAATGTCTTAAAAACAGGCTTTTGATTGTTTTTGCTAAATAAATTAGAAATTCAGCCTCTGAGCCATGTCTTTATCTTCCCAGTTTCTAACCTCCTTCTCTATGTGGGATTCTGAGTGAGCGGGGCTATGATAATGAGGCACTGTGCTGATTGGCTGACTGACGCGAATGACGCGATACACCGCTACGAAAAAATGGCGGAAGCTCCGGCCGGCGGAGTTAGTTGTGGGGGTGGTTTCACGCATCGCTCCTGTTACGTAACGACAGGAGTAGAATCTGAACGGCTCGTAGAAGTCTCATCACACTGGATGGCTCACCCGGGCGGCTGTACAGACACTGCAGAATTTGGTTGCTTTCCTCTTTCTCTGAGTTGGCAGGCTGAGGGGAGACCACTTTATATATGTTAAAGCAAGAAAAAACCTGTTTTTCATAATAGGTCCCCTTTAAACGCATGCTTTAAACAATGCGTATTTGGTACCAATTAGAGACCGAAAAATTTGATGCAGACTACTAAATATATGATCATTAAGCTCCATGTCTCTATTAGTAAACGGTCTAATTACACAGACCTGGAGTGATATTTTCTGTTTAACAGAAACATGGATACAGGAGGAAGAGTATGTTAGTTTGAATGAAACTACTCCGCCCGGCTACTTAAATCATCATATTCCTCGAAGCACGGGGCGAGGTGGAGGAGTTACAGCAATTTATAAGTTCAGTCTTCAAACTAAATCTGAAACTAAATGCTATTATAATACATTCAAAAGCCTTACGCTTAGTCTGAAAATCCCGAGCTGGAAATCAGAGAAGCCAGTTTTGTTAATGGTAGTGTACTGGCCCCGTGCTGGTGCTTATCTAGAGTTTCTGTCTGAATTTTCAGATTTCCTATCTGGTTTATTCATCAGTACAGATACATTCATCATAGTGGGTGACTTTAACATTCATATGGATGTTGAAAGTGATAATCTTAAATTAGTTTTTGTAGTTTGTTGTGCTGGTCTAACCCCCCCCTTTTTTCTCTTTTGTGTATGTTTGCAGGCCGGAGCTTCAGGAGCTGCATTCTGACCTGCAGTCCCCCCCCCTCTGATCATCCCACTGCTGCTTCCACCTTTTCTGTGTAGATGTCTGCTATATGCTTGCTGACATCCTTGCCTTGTTCTGTGATTGCACTCAATCAAACGTGATAATATCTGTTTTAATGATCTGTTAGTTACAAAGGGGATGCCACAGGGCCCTGCTCATGGTCCACTTCTATTCACTATTCAATCAATCATGATGACCTTGATGTTAACAATGCAATTATCACCTTAAATGGTTTTAAGGGCTAAAAAGCTAAACTGATGACATCTAGCTATTAATAATCCATCCACCAATCAAAAGACCACATTCCTAATTAAGCATATATCTGTGGTATTATACACTTTTACCTGATGAAGTACATAAAAATGCACCCCACATACTATGGAGTCAATGGAGATTACCAGTCTTTTGAAAGCAGCCCCCTGTGGTCAGTTAAGGAAAATATTACATAGGGATGTATGCATGATAATTTAAATTTATTCAAAAATTAAAAGATATATATTAACAAAAACCCTATACATGCAGAATTTAAGTGACTTCTTCAAGAAAATGTATTTATTATAATTTTGACTTCATTATAATTATAACTTTAAAATTATTATTATTATTATTATGACTTATTATAATTACGACTTGTGCAAATAACAAAATTCATATTAAAGTGCTTCATAAATAACAAAGAAATACATCTATTCAGCTTCAAGTACATGATGATGAGATGATGTTTTCACACTACATTTTTTTACATGACATTTACCAGATCCTTTTATCAAATGCGACTTACAACAGAGGAAAACAATCAAGCCAAAAATAACATGGTAATTTAAGTAAGTGCAGTTAAGATGGTTTAGGTTAGTTTAGAGGTTAGAGAATTTTACAATAGGAAGTACTCTAGAAAGAGGAGTTTTCAAGAGTTTCTTGAACATAGAAAGGGATGACTCTGCTTTTGCAGACGCTGGTAGCTTTTTCCACCATTGAGGAACCACGTAGGAGAACAGGGATCCCTGGAGGACAAGGCCAGTCAATGTTATACACCAGGAAGGTTTATAAGCCATTCTAATAGTTTAAGTCTTTTTCTTCAAATCTAGACTACATGTGTAACCGGTGGTGGTTAGCTTCTGCGTTGTGTATTTTAGGTGACTGGATTCAAGTTCAATTATAAAACTTTATTTCTGTTCACTTTCCCCAAAGACATCACAGAATAAAGAAAGAAAGTTTAGGCGGAACAGAGCCTTTTATAGGGGTGTTGCTCCCCCCCTCCAAATAGAATGTACAAAAACACAGACTCAGAAACTAAAGTTCCACCGGAGGAGAACCGTTATACTTCAAAATAAACAAATACCATCAACAATTTGGTGGAATTATAAATTGGTCAAAACAACCATTGAATTCATTACTTTGTCATTTATGGCTTCAGTTTTTGGCTGTTTCCTGAAAACACTTCCAGTTTTCAATGCTGCTGAATGGGAACATTTGACACTGTGTTGTTGTTATTAGCCCTAATGTTGCTAACTGTTGCATCATATCATTGCAATACAGCTTTACTGCAATCATGACGTTTGTGTGATATTAGACTGGTTGTGTCAAAACTCTTTCCTCCGAATTGGAATCCTGAACTGAAACAGCAGATATGACCAACAAATATTGTTGATTTCCAACAAGCTCTAAATCTCTAGCCAACAATGTTTCCATACGTTTTTGTCTATATGTTATAAATATGTTTTTGCTATTTAATATTAATTTTACCTGTAGGACTATCCCATTTTTATCAAATATAAAGTCCATTAAAATTGAATGTATTATTAATTATAATATTATCTTATATTATGACACTATCTGAAGAAATAGCCATTATCTCATGAATTTTTCTTGCAATGTGCATTACTCCCTGAATGTTATAGGTAGTGAAGGAATAGGTTTTCTGTAATAAGAATCTTAATAATGCTTTATTTTTATTTAGCCTCAAGATGATGTTTGAACTGAAGTGATTGATTCATGAATTTAAAGTTTAGGGGTTAGATACAACCTTAAAGTGTAAAAAAACCCAGTATATACATTTCCAATAAAATGGGGGGTTAGGGCTGTTATTGTCTGTTGAAGCTGTCACAACCAACCAGTCCACTGCAGCTGCATTTAACCAAAACAACTTGATCCAATCAACATTCTTCTTCTTGACTACACTGTGCCATCTTTTTTTCCTCCTTCCTCTCTCTCTCTTCCTGCTCAGGTCTGTCTGAGTGCACAGTTACAACGTTCTCCACTGATGTGACATCATCATGGTCCATTTTGCAACAACACAGAGAGGCCAAAAGTTTGTCACAGATCCCTTTGCGCATGAAAACATACAGAAACAGATCTGCCAGGGGACTGAAAAAAAGTGGAAGCACAGTCACAATTTCGAAATTTCGATATCGTTTGACCTTTTCTGACAAGGAAAGAATAACTCGTGGAAGAAACAGCAGAGTGTAAATCAGCAAAACCAGGACCAGAACTGCTACAATTCGCCGTTTTTCATCAGGGGGGACACTGCGGGCTGAAGACAGAGCTTTGAGGGTCCCACCCAGGAAGAATATGAGCAGGGGGAATGGAAGGAGCAGACAACATCCAATAATAGTTTCTGTGTAATCATGGGCAAAGAAAAAGATTGGGAGATTTAAAAGAGGAAGGAGCCAGACGACCACAGAGACGATCATAGATGTCTTGATGTTTCGTTTGAATTTGTACCACAGCGGCCAGGCGATGATTAAATACCTGTAAGACAAAATAAAATATCATAGTCACCCAAAAAATTTGAAACGGATGTAGCTCCACACTTGCAGTAAAATAGTTACCTTTCCAGAGAGATGACCACCATGAAGAAAATGCTGACTGTCACTCCAAACTGATGAATTAAAATAATTGGCTGGCAGATGGAACTTTTGTTGAAACCTTGCGTCATCAAGATCATGCAACTAAGCTGAATAAGGTCACAAATGAGAAGGTTGATGACGTATATTGGAGCAACGTGATCTTTTTGTACCTGCAGGAGAACAACAACATGTAAACATACTCTGAACTCTGAAATGTTAGTGATTAACAGTAAAATTCAACCCCTATAATCTGGCTTAGATATAGATTTTGGGTATTGCTTTGAGGGCCAGGTGTGGCCCGAAAGCACAAAGATAAAACCAGTGGAGGCCAATCGCTTACAACGAATGTTTCATATGAACTTAGACATTAAACATCAGATTCCAAATTCTGTTTATGAATACCAACATTTGAATAGGACAGGCAAAAATGTATTTGGTCTAAACATTTTTTTTAACAACAGGCATGACACATCTTTGGGCTTTTTCCGTTACAGGTTGCCACAACAGATCATCGGTTGCGAACCGTTCTCACCTACGTCTTCCTCTTTTACACCAACCAACTGCATATCCTGTTTCACAGAAATCTCCCTTTGAGTCTTCCTCTTTTTCTCCTGTCTCAAGGTTTCTTCCCACGGTTTGACTTAAGGTTTTTCTCCCACCAGGGGAGTTTTTACCTGCCATTGTTTATGTTATGTTTATGTAATAATTGCTTGGGGGTCATGTTCTGGTCTGGAAAGCGCCTAGAGACAACTTCTGTTGTAAAAGACGCTATATAAATAAAATTGAATTGAAAAAAATAAAAATAAAAATTGAACCTGTGACTTCCACATCTGGCACCTTCTCCTTCAGACCATCATGACCTCAGCAAACTGGACTCTAACAAGTCAGCTGGCTCTGATGGGCTCGATCCCATGTTTTTAAGAGCTGCTGCTCCTGTCATCGCTGTTCCCATCTCGCGTCTTTTGATGTTGTCTTAATGTTTTTTAATGTTTTTGTATTTATATTTATTGTACATATTTATTGTATTGTTTCTATGCAATTTTATATAACGTTGTTTTTTATTTCTAGCACCCCCTTTCCCCTCTCCCCTCAAAGTGCTTATGCTCTTTGTTCAGGCTGCATTTGCAAATAAGAATTTGTTCTTAAATTGCTTGCCTGGGTAAATAAAGGTTAAATAAATAAAAAATAAATACAAATAAAAGTGAATTGGATTCCATCTCAGCCACAGGTATTACAAATACAAATAAATAATCATAATATGCATACCAGTAAACAAATAGCGAAGATAGCCACAAACGTCAATGGAAGGCCAATGCAGGCGATGGTCATTGTCGCCACGTAGAATGCATACCCAGGTTGGATCCAATGACAGCCATCAGTAGGGGATGTAGGACCAAAGCTTGATTCGTTGTCCTGGGAGGAGGGAGGAGTGAAGCTCTCATTCATTCTTCTCTGTTAAACTCTTTCTGAAAGTTAAACAAAGCAACAATGGGATTTTTACAAAATCCTTTTCCCCCCATTAATCATTTCAACATCTGTATTCTTTTTCAGTCACTTGCAAGTTTACACAATATTCACATTAGTTTATACAGCACTTTCGTCTTTCTTTTTACAACTATCTATATCTTAATCTCATTACACTGTTGCTCATAAATATTTTTACAAGAAAATAAAAGATGATGTTTCTGTAAACAACATTTTTCCAAATTATGGGAAATAGTATATCATGGTAATCCACATAGATCTGTGATTTAACTTATTTAATGCTCCTTTCATGACACTTTGTTCTTTATTTCAATGACATATGACTAGTTAGCTTACAATGATTAGTTGATACAGATTACATTTTTAGACAAACAGCAGAGCCACAACTACTGTAGAGAAAACAGTTGGAAGTCAAGCCAAAGAAATTGTCATGCAAAGATGGTAATTTATCGTTTCTTCTTCTCAAATAGGATATTTTCACGCTAATCTTGTAATAATTTAAAATATGGCTCTTCTATCGTTTTTCAGTATTTTGAAGGTTGTCACAAATAAAGCATTTCAATTTTAGTTATTAACACATAAAATCACGTTTCAACCAAAATGAACATCTCCAAATAAAATACAGGTAATAAATGGCTACTCTCTTTAAAATACTCCATGTTTGTATTTATGCACTTGTATTTATTCAGTGATCTTAATATGTGCTAGTCCACATACTTTCAGTTCAATTAAACCTCTAGGTACTTATTTCACCCTCATATATATATAAAAAACAGAAAACAAATAACAGAATATATATATATATATATATACGGAACAATATTTACCTTTGAAAGTGACAAGGACGTTCCTCCAGTGCTGTCTGCTGTCTTTCTCTTCACCCAAATGTTATACCACTAAAATATGTGGCAATAAATTACCACAATTTTCCTTCTGCTTCTCACAGATGTCATGCCCAGACATGGTTATGTTATGTTCATGTAATGTTCAAATTTGCTGTTAGGGATGTTGTGTAAAAAAAAACCAAACAAACAAACAAAAAAATCAAGCTCCACCATAAAATTTACCTTAACTCAACCCATCTTTTTTCATACATAATTTAATTATGTATTTTTGCTTTAATGTATTTCTCTTCATGGATCAATAAAGCATTTTTTAATTTGAATTTGAATACATCACTTTTGAATCACCAGTAAAACCTGAAGTCAAGCGCTTCTCGTCTTAGGGGCGGGACATACCAACCCGACAGCCGACCGTTGGCAGAAATGCAGTTGGACAGAAAGTTGGGTCTCGTCTTTCCGAGTTGGTCAAAAATACTCCTGAATACACTAACCCGACGCCGACTGGAGCTTACGTTCTGCGCATGGGCAGGGCGTAATATGTTCCCATAACTGCAGGTGGCGCTAATGTGTGATGTCGTCAAAAAAGAAAAGGAAAGTAGAACGGGACAACGGGAAATGACGGCGCGCTCTAGTCTAGAGTTCTAAACAGAGCCTGCTGTCATCAGTCAATTCAATTCAATTCAATTTTTATTTATATAGCGTCTAATACAACAGATGTTGTCTCTAGACGCTTTCCAGAGATCCAGAACATGAACATAAACATAAACATAAACAGTGCAGTCAGTGCTTTTATTTTTAATATAAGTCAAGAAGGATCGGAAATACGATGGCTAATAATGAAAATAAAATACAATCAAACACACGTTGTTTATTACTCATAAACAACTGCATGGCAACGAAAAACATCCCCAGAATATGGAGAAAAACTAGGATGATCGCTCTCCTAAAATCAGGAAAAGTTTTAGACCAATTTCCCTGCTTTGCCATCTGTTCAAACTTTTCAAATGTCTCATCCTGGAACGCCTAGCCCCTGCTGTAGAAAAACACCTTATCCCCCAGCAAGCTGGTTTCCGCCCCGGAAAATCTACCACTGGACAACTACTCAACCTCCCCCAGCATATCGAAGATGGTCTCCATAAAGGCAAAGTCAGTGGTGCAGTATTTGTGGAACTGTCAACAGACTATGACACCGTTAACCATCGCCTCATACTCAAGAAGGTCTCGGAGATGACGAAAGACCCTGATCTGACTGATCTCATTGACTGATCATGAACCAGAGTTTCTTTGTAGCCCTGAATGGCAAGAACAGCCGCTAGCGTCAACAAAGAAATGGCCTTCCACAAGGCAGCAGGCTTGATCCAATGCTATACAACATCTACACAAATGACCAACCAGTGGACCACGGTACCCAACGCTTTGTGTATGCAGATGACCTCTGCGCAACATCACAAGAGGACACCTTCAAAGCCATGGAGAAGAACCTCATGAATGCACTTAACACCCTTTCCACCTACTTCCACGCAAACCACCTGAGGGCCAACCCATCAAAAACCCAGGTGTGCGCATTTCATCTGCGAAACCACCAAGCCAACTGAGGTCTTAACATTACCTGGTCTGGGACCTGGGTTCTACCTCTGCAGATGTTGATTTCCTTGCTAGTAACACTGCTGATTTGTTGCATTCAGCTTTAGATGAAGTTGCTCCTTTGAAAAGGAGGGTTTCTAGCCACAGGAGCTTAACTCCCTGGTATAATTCAGATATCCGCATGTTGAAACAAAACGTGTGTAAAATGGAAAGGAAGTGGTACTCTTGTAGGTCTGTAGACTCTTATCGTGAACGGAAAGATATTCTAATAGTATATAAAAAAGCCATTCGCAAAGCCAGAACAGCTTATTATTCAACGTTGATAGAGGATAATAAAAGTAACCCACGTTTTCTGTTCAGCACTGTAGCCAGGCTGACAAAGAGTCACAACTCTGTTGAGCCGTGCATTCCTGCAGCTCTCAGTAGTGAAGACTTTATGAGCTTCTTTAACAGTAAAATCACGAGAATTAGAGAAGAAATCAACCAGCCGGTTGTAGGTGTTTCTTCAGCTTTAGCGACTTCCCTAGGCTCTGACTTGTCTCTAGACTATTTTGATCCTATAGACCTCCCTGAGCTGACTTCACTCGTTAATAGAGCTAAGTCAACCACATGTATGTTAGACCCCATCCCGACTCGACTATTCAAACATATTTTTTCTCTTATTGGTACGACAATACTGGACCAAATTAACCTATCCCTAAGTTTAGGATATGTACCACAGGTTTTCAAAGTCGCAGTAATTAAACCTTTACTTAAAAAACCTTCTCTTGACCCAGACACCTTAGCTAATTATAGACCAATTTCCAACCTTCCATTTGTATCTAAAATTCTGGAAAAGGCAGTTTCAAGCCAGTTATGTGACTATTTGTATAGAAATGATCTGTTTGAAGTCTTTCAGTCAGGGTTCAGAATGCATCATAGCACAGAGACAGCACTGGTTCGAGTCACGAATGACCTCCTTATGGCCTCAGATAAGGGATTAGTTTCCATACTGGTTCTACTGGACCTCAGTGCTGCTTTTGACACTATAGATCATGGCATTTTACTGCACAGGTTAGAGCATGTTGTTGGGATTAAAGGGGCAGCTCTATGTTGGTTTAAATCATATCTATCTGACAGGTTCCAGTTTGTTCATGTACATGAGGTTTCTTCAGAACAGTCAAGGGTCTGTTATGGTGTTCCGCAGGGTTCAGTGCTAGGGCCAATCTTGTTCAGTTTATACATGCAGCCATTGGGAAGTATAATCCAGAATCACGGCATTCACTTTCATTGTTATGCTGATGATACGCAGCTCTACTTGTCTATGAAGCCGGATGAAACAGAACCGTTAGTTAAACTTCAGGCATGTCTTAGGGACATCAAGGACTGGATGTCCAGAAATTTCTTGCTTCTAAATTCAGATAAAACAGAGGTTATCATTCTTGGTCCAGAGCATCTTAGGAAGGGATTAGATGGTGTTGCGATGGCTTCCAGTGCAACTGTGAGAAACCTTGGTGTTATTTTCGATCAGGATTTGTCGTTTAAACCATATGTCAATCAGGTTTGTAAAATAGCCTTTTTCCATCTCCGTAATATTGCAAAGATTAGGAAAATCCTCTCGCAGAGTGATGCAGAAAAACTAGTTCATGCGTTTGTATCTTCTAGACTAGATTACTGTAATGTGTTGTTAGCAGGATGTCCAAGTAATTTGCTGAATAGGCTCCAGCTGATCCAGAATGCAGCAGCACGAGTGCTGACAGGAATCAGCAGGAGAGACCACGTCTCTCCAGTGTTAGCGTCGCTCCATTGGTTACCCGTAAAATTAAGAATCCAATTTAAAATTTTATTACTTGCGTATAAAGCCCAAAACGGCTTAGCTCTGCATTATTTGCAAGACCTGATAGTGCCTTATGTTCCTGTCAGAGCTCTCCGTTCTCAGAGTGCAGGTTTACTCGTAGTTCCTAGAGTATCTAAATGTAGATTTGGAGGGCGGGCGTTCTGCTATCAGGCACCACTACTATGGAACCAACTTCCAATCTGGGTTAAGGGGGCTGACACCACCTCCACCTTTAAAACTAAACTTAAAACATTTCTGTTTAGTAAAGCCTATAGTTAGTGTTTAGTAAACCTCTAGCTGGTGTTGGTAAATCTCTAGGTAGTGTAAACTTTAGTGTGTCAGAGTCGCTCCTGTAGTTTCTTGTGCTGGCCCCCCCTTCTCCTCCCTTTTCTCTCTTTTGTCCATGTTGCAGCATCCTTTGCCGGACACCGGAACCTGCAGGTGGTCGTGGATGGCTTGTAGCTTGCATTACGGAGCACAAGTCTTTCCCCGACCCTGCACCCCAACCTGGGACTTGCTGATTGGGCCGGAGCTTCGGGAGCTGCGTGCTGGCCTGCGGTCCCCACCCCTGGTCATCCCGTTGCTGGCCCCCCCTTCTCCTCCCTTTTCTCTCTTTTGTCCTGCAGGTGGTCGTGGGTGGCTGTAGCTTGCATTACGGAGCACAAGTCTTTTCCTGACCCTGCACCCCAACCTGGGACTTGCTGATTGGGCCGGAGCTTCGGGAGCTGCGTGCTGGCCTGCGGTCCCCACCCCCGGTCATCCCGTTGCTGCTTCCACCTGCCTGCTGTGCTGTTGCCGTCCCTGACCCACCAGTCTGGCCCTCGGCAGGAGGGTCCCCCCTGATGAGCCTGGTCCTGCTCAAG
This sequence comes from Cololabis saira, assembly GCF_033807715.1. Classification (NCBI taxonomy): domain Eukaryota; kingdom Metazoa; phylum Chordata; class Actinopteri; order Beloniformes; family Belonidae; genus Cololabis; species Cololabis saira. Next base: position 35,095,100 of record NC_084603.1, read on the forward strand.
GTTTCTTCCCTCCTAAAGGGGAGTTTTTCCTTGCCACTGTTTGGCTTAAGGTTTTTCTCCCACTAGGGGAGTTTTTACCTGCCATTGTTTATGTAATAACTGCTCGGGGGTCATGTTCTGGGTATGGGTCTCTGTAAAGCGTCGCCTGGCAACCTGCAGCCACTGCCTCCCGGCCGGTCGGCTGCAGCCCCGCCAGCGCTGCCGCGGCAAACCTCAGGCGTGGTGCGCCGCTCCGGGGGTCCCGCCGTCTCGGGAGCCGTCGCTTGGCGGCCCGCAGCTTCTGCCTCCCGGCCTCTCAGCTGCGGCACCGCCAGCTCCTCCCGCGCTGCTGCGGCGAACCTCAAGCGTGGTGCAGGGGTGGGTCGCACCGCGGGTCCCGCCGCCTCGGGAGCCGTCGCTGGGCGGCCCGCAGCCTCTGCCTCCCGGCCTGTCGGCTGCGGCGCCACCAGCGCTTCCAGCACCGCGAGCTGCCGCTCACCCTGGCCCTGAAGCAGGACTGCCAGGTCCGCCAGGGCATGGGCCAGCGCTTCCAGGGCCCGCTCCGTGCCTCCCTTCTCCATCCCGTCGGGCCCCACGTTGGGTGCCAGTGTAGCAAGGCTAGTGCTACGGGGCCCCGACCGACAGGATTGAGAGGACACGGAGTTTAGTGCAGAACCCTTTTTATTAACACCGCCACACGCCCAGGACACAGTGCACAAGCACCTCACACCAGCAGCACCTCACGATCAGCAGATCCTCAGATTCAGCTTCAGTCTCCCTTATAAGGCTGGCAGGGTGGAGAGGCTGACGGGCCACACCTGTGTCCCATCAGCCTGAGTGGCTGCAGCTCCTCCACCCTGCCACACCCTCCTAGCCACAACATTAGAATACTTCCATCTGAAACCCTCCCAAAAGGCAAGGATGAAACGTGGGATGGAATGGAAGTGTCTCAATCAACTCAGAAGCAAAGTTGGACGAACAAAGGGGGAAATGGTGAAATGGGGATATACTACAAATACATCTACCAGCGTTTGTGGCACCCCCCAGGATATCACCCATCTCCTTACCTGCCCACTACTACCTGTCCCCTGCTCAATGGAACACCTGGTGGAATACAACACCTGCGCACAAAAATGTGTGGAAAAATGGATGGATATCATCTAGCTCTCAACTTTACCACCATGTAGACTTGACAATGTTGGGCCACAGTCCATGTGTACTATGTGAGTATCTGATTATCTGACTTTCAACTTTAAGGTTCAGCTCGGAGGCCTCATTCTGAGACCAGCATAGAGCTGACTGCATGGTTTTGAGAACAAAGCAATAAAGGAAACACTCCAAAGCCCATCGGAGTTTGGAGTCCAGTGAGGTGTCAAAAAAGGGCATGCCTGAGGTGACGCAGGTACAGTAAAGAACAGTGAACTGGTCAATAGGCGCTGCTGACGTCAGCGCGTCCCCGGTGGATAAAAAGCGGTGGCTCCCCGAACTTCCCTCCTTTTTTCCTCTGGCTCGTTTTTGCTCCAGGTCTTTTTTCCCTTCAGAGCCGAGGAAAAGGGCCGCTCTTCATCGGGACCACCTGCAGAGCGTAACGATCAGCTGTTTACCACGGAACGCTGCTCACGCTCCCCGATATTCTCTTTCTAACTCTCTCCTCGCTCAGAGTTTTCTCTTTGCACATGGAACTGTTGCGTTTTGCAAAGATTACCTCATCCTCGCTCAGCGTGTCCAGCATCAACCGAGGAGCATCCCGGCAGCTGAGTTTGTGAAGCCCACACGCTCATTGGCGGTAAAACGGATTTACACACGACGTTCCAACAAAGGGAACGGGGACCCGTGCGCCCGAGACGACGTGACCAGGCAGGGACGACCAGGGGGGACCGCCCGGCTGCCAGCAGTGCTGCATCATCTTCTTTTTGTTCAGTCAGGAAGAGAGGGAGAATCGGGAGCCACTCACACTGAAACACCAGTTAGAGCGTTAATCAGTACCTTGTGGACGGGGACTCGGACCAGGAGTTCTAAAAATCCCAGGACGCCGGCGACAACCTCCAGGGCAGCTCAAAGTAAGAGGCTTGTGTCTGGTCTTTTGAGAATCAATATTTCTGTTCAAGATTCAAGATCAAGATTCAATCTTTATTGTCACATCATATTACTAAGTAACATGGGTAAAAATCTTGGTTGTGCAGGCTCATCATTGCAGTTAAAAAAGATAGAGAGACAAAAGACAAAGTGCATAGTGCATGAATAATCTACATGATACCGTAGCCGGTGGTGCTGCTCTTTATGCACCGGTACCGTTTGCCCAGCCGTGGGTTTGCCCGGCAGTGGCTGGAACAGGCTATGGCTGGGGTGATGGATGTCCCTGATTATGTTTTGGGCCTTAGCCACACAACGTCTCTCATGAAGTTCTTGGGAGAGGTGGAAGCTCCCCTCCCACGATGCGCTGTGCTGTTCGCACCGCCCTCTGCAGTGCTTTCTGTTCTGCGGCGCTACAGTTCCTGAACCAGGCAGTGGTGCCGCTCATCAGGACGCTCTGGATGGTGCTCGTATAGAAAGCCCTGAGGATGTGGGGGCTCACTTTGAACCTCTTCAGATGCCTCAGGCAGTAGAGCCGTTGTTGGGCCTTTTTCATCACTTTTGTGGTGTGTGTAGCCCACTTCAGGTCCCTCAATATGTGAATTCCGAGGAAGTCTTGAAGTCTTTGACCTGCTCCACAGCAGCACCATTGATGATTAGAGGTGCGTACTCTCTCTCTGATCTCCTAAAGTCCACGATCAGCTCCTTGGTCTTGCTGACGTTTAAAGCCAGGCTGTTCTCTTGACACCACTGTGTCAGTGACCTGACCTGTTTGTTTGTTCATTGGTTTACAACGGTGCACATTAATAAATATTTCTCTAAATATGCCAGTTTAGCCAAGTTGGCTAATTTTTAACCGTAGTCCCTGGGGCAGGTAACAGCGCAACAGCGCAAGTAGCGCAACAGCTAAAAAGCATTAAAAACAGTACTATATTTATTTATAAAATACATTGCATATGACACATAATAATACATACAATAAAATAAAAATACATTACATTCTCAGAGCAGATGGTCACACACTTCACTCTCTCTCAACCATAATTTAACATTTATTTTAAAAGAAAGTGTCATGCTCCCTAAGCTGCTGGGAGAATGTTCCAGGTGTGAGTAGCTCCTACCGAAAAGGCTGTCTGACCAAAAGCAGTCTTTCTGTTTGGAATTACACAGTCCCCTCTACTGATAGACCCAGTATGCCTGTCAGTAGATGGCACCATTCCTTCACACATTCCACACACTCCGGCCCATATTTATTTTCTTCTTTTTTATGGATTTACATATGGGACTGTCTGGAAGGCTCCTGTTTAATGGACACCAAATTATTATGGAAATTATTTCTTTAAGGTTACCATAGACTATTTCAGAGAGCTCAAGAGAGCTCAAAAGTTATATATTTTTAAGGCTGTACAGCAAAGTGTCACAAGGTTGAACGGACTCAGCAGGGTGAGATACGCAGTCTAAAAAACTGCCTGCTGCGTGCACGCGCTTTGCATAGGACATAAATCCTATGGATAAACTGGTCTTCTGGTGTCATTCCTCACTGTCATGCTGTATGCCTCTGCTCTGCCTGTCATTCCATGTAACGATTTGTCAAAAGTTCTCCCAGAGTACATGGACCTCAAGGAGGTGTTTAATACGACTCGGGCCTCCGCCTTGCCCAATGCCACATTTTACATGACATTGGATCCTTTTATCAGACGCAACTTACAACAGAGGAAAACAATAAAGCCAAAATCAACATGGTAATTTCCAGATCAAGTGCAGTTAAGATGGTTTAAGGTTAGAGTGGTTTACAACAGGAGTTTTCAAGAGTTTCTTGAACATACAGTAGAGAGGGACGACTCTGCTTTTGCAGACTCTGGTAGCTTTTCCCACCATTGAGGAACCATGTACAGTAGGAGAACAGGGATCCCCTTGTGTAAGAGAAAGCAAGGCCAGTCAATGTTCTTGTAAAAGTGAAAAACCCAGGAAGGTGTATAAGCCATTGAAATTGTTTAGTTTAAGCCCTTTTTTCAATGTATATTACATGCATTGACATACTGTATGTCAGCCTGAACTTCTGGACAACAAAATGTTAATAGATAGAAATTAAAGAAAAGTTAATCCTCAACAAAAGTGCTTTGAATTCATTACTTAACTTACATTTATGGCTTCAGTTCTTTTGCTGTTTTCTGAAAACTCTTCAAGTTTTCAAATGCTTCTGAATGGGAACATTTGACACTGTGTTGATGTCATTAGCCGTAATGTTGCTAACTGTTGCATCATATTATTGCAGTACACCTTTGCTGCAATCATGACTTTTCAAGTCTGATATTAGACTGGTTGTGCCACTATGTATTATTCATTATAATAATTATCTAATATTTGAGAATGACACTTGCTTCCATGTAAAGCTTATCTGAAGAAAGATCATCTTATGCATTTTACTTACAATGGGAATTACTCCCCTGATTGTTTAGGAAAGTTTAAGAGTTAGATAAAAGCAATAAAGTGTGAAATATACATTATTTACATTTCCAGTAAAGTGGGAAGGGGGTGTCACCAATCAGTCCACTGCAGCTACATTTAACAACTCAGTGGAAATCATGGAGGTTATCTGATCGCTATTCTTCTTAACTATATTGTGCCATCTTTTTTCTCTCCATCCTCTCTCTCTCTTCCTGCTCAGGTCTGTCTGAGTGCACAGTTACAACGTTCTCCACCGATGTTCTGACATCATCATGGTCCATTTTAAAACAACACAGAGAGGCCAAAAGTTTGTCACAGATCCCTTTCCGTATGAAAACATACAGAAACAGATCGGCCAGAGGACTGAAGAAAAGTGGAAGCACGGTCAATATTTCAATGTTTCGATATCCTTTGACCTTTTCTGACAAGGAAAGAATTACTCGCGGAAGAAACAGCAGAGTGTAAATCAGCAAAACCAGGACCAGAACTGCTACAATGCGTCGTTTTTCATCAGAAGGGACACTGCGGGCTGAAGACAGAGCTTTGAGAGTTCCACCCAGGAAGAATATGAGCAGGGGGAATGGGAGGAGCAGGAAACATGCAATGATGGTTTCTGTGTAATCATTGGCAAAGAAAACGATTGGGAGGTATAAAAGAGGAAGGAGCCAGACGACCACAGAGACGATCACAGATGTCTTGATGTTTCGTTTGAATTTGTACCACAGTGGCCAGGCAGTGATTAAATACCTGAAGAGAGACAATATAAAATATCATAGTCACCCAAAACGTTGAAATGGATGTAGCTCCACACATACAAGTAAATAGTTACCTTTCCAGAGAGATGACCACCATGAAGAAAATGCTGACTGTCACTCCAAACTCATGAATTAAAATAATTGGCCGACAGATGGTGCTGATACCATGCGACATTAAGATCATGCCACTGAGCTGAATAAGGTCAGAAATGAGAAGGTTGATGACGTATATTGGAGCAACGTGATCCTTTCGTACCTGCAAGAGAACAGCAACATGTAAACATACTCTGAACTCTGTCATCTCTCAAACATGACATGCTGTTCTGCACTAAACTGTAGAGTCGTCCATTTATTTTCAGTTTTAAGATATATTAGTCATGACAATTCAATTCACTTAAATTTTATTTACATAGCATCTAGTACATCTATCTATCTATTATTAGTGGCTACACATCAATTGTTATTATGCCTTTTTCATGTTACTTTTTCCGTTACAGGTTGCCACAACAGATCATCGGTTTCGATCCGTTGTCACCAACGTCTTCCTCTTTTACACCAACCACTTAATTTCCTGTTTTACCACATCCAGAAATCTCACTTTAAGTAAGTCTTCCTCTTTTTCTCCTGCCTGGCACCAATATGTTGATAATGCCTTCTCTTTATATGTCCAAATCACTCCAGGGTAAGCTCAGCTAAATTATCTCCAAGAGTGGATGTGTTTTTCATTGTATCCATCCTTCTCACTCTCGAAGACAATCCAAAAAATCTTCATTTCATGTTCTGGGTCTCTGGAAAGCCCATAGAGACAACTTCTATTGTAGTAGATGCTATATGAATAAAATTGAATTGAATTGCATGTCAGCCACAGGTATTACAAATACAAATAAATAATCATAATATGCATACCAGTAAACAAATAGCGAAGATAGCCACAAACGTCAAAGGAAGGCCAATGCAAGCGATGGTCATTGTCGCCACGTAGAATGCATACCCAGGTTGGATCCAATGACAGACATCAGTAGGGGATGTAGGACCAAAGCTTGATTCGTTGTCCTGGGAGGAGGGAGGAGTGAAGCTCTCATTCATTCTTCTCTGTTAAACTCTTTCTGAGAGGTGAAGACAGCAACAATGGGATTTTTACAAAAACGTTTTTTCACCATTAATCACGTCATCATCTGTATTTAATCACGTCATCATCTGTATTTAATCATGTCATCATCTGTAGTCACTTGCAAAGTTTAGACAATATTCAAACTAGTTTCTGTAGCACTTTCATCTTTCTTTTTACAACTATCTATAACTTTATCTCATTACACTGTTGCTCATAAATATTTGTACAAGAACCCAACAGAGCCACAACAACTGTAGAGAAAACATTTGGAAGTCAAGCCAAATAAATTTTCATGCAAAGATGGTAATTTATCGTTCCTTCTTCTCAAATAGGATATTTTCAGACTAATCTTGTAATTATTTAAAATATGGCTCTTCTATCATTTTCCAGTATTTTGAAGGTTGTCACAATTGAGTAAATAAAGCCTTTCAATTTCAGTGATTAACACATTAAATCATGTTTCAACCAAAATTAACATCTCTAAATAAAATCATGTATACAGGTAATGCCTACATTCTTTTAAATACTCCATGTTTGTATTTCTGCATTTGTATTTATTATGTGCTAGTACACATACTTTCAGTTCAATTAAACATCTAGGTACTTCTTTCACCCTCAGTGGTGTTTTATATATATATATATATATATATATATATATATATATATATATATATATATATATATATATATATATATATACATATATATATATATATACATATATATATATATAAACGTATACATACATATATATATATATATATATAAATATATATATATATATATATATATATATATATATATATATATATATATATATATATATACATACATACATACATACATACATACATACATACAGAACAATATTTACCTTTGAAAGTGACAAGGTCGTTCCAGTGCTGTCTTACGCTGTGCCAGTTTTACAGTAATATGTCTTTCTCTTCACCCAAATGTTATACAACTAAAATATGTGGCAATATCTTGTGAAAATTTCCCTTCTGCTTCTCACAGATGTCATGCTCAGACACGATTATGTAATGTTTGTCATGGAAAAATTCAAACATTGTATTTTTCCAACGGGGGGTCGGCAGCTGTGGGGAGCAGGATGGTGGAGGGGGAGATCAACAGCTGTGTAAATGCAAATACCAACAAAACCAGCTGTGAGAAAGGAACTACATAGAGGGGGATGTATAGGATGTGACTACTGTTAGGTTTCCTCCAATGATCTGTCAGGTCTGACCCATTCCTATGTAAAGCAGTCAAGAACATATTGCCTCAGACTCGGCCGTCCAGCCTGCGGGCTGCTGTTGACTCTCCTGGTGCGCACCAATTTAAACTTTGGTAATCTCGAGCTCACCGGTGTTGTAGTTTTGTTAATTATCAGTACTTTACTTTGTGCAATTTATAAAATTTCCACAGCATGTTCAAGTATAAAAGATTTTCTGTTAGGGATGTTGTGGAAAAAAACAAAACAACCAAGCTCCACCAAAATATTTCCCTTATGAAATATTTTGTAAATATTTCACAATTTACCTCAACTCAGCTTTTTTTATACACAATTTAATTATGTGTTTTTGCTTGACATGTATTTCCCTTTAGGGATTAATAAAGTATATTTGAATACATCACTTTTGAATCACCACTTTGACGTCGTGTCATGTCAGAGGAGAAATAAACTGTGCAAGGAGAGTAAAGCTAAGTGTGTAATAAAATAGTGAAGACGGGCTATTTCAAACTTTTGATTGAAGGATGATCAGACTGAAAATAAGTGCAAGGTAGTCAGCTATATCGAGCCTTACTCTACTTCATATATAGAATTTTCCGGGATGAGGATAAATGGCCAGACATTAGCTACTACGAAAGGGTTAACTACCTCATTTACTCTCCAATCCCTCTGAGCATGAAGGAGTAAAAGGGTCTGGCTGGGTCAGAGAAGTCCAAGTTGAGAGATCAAAGATGTCTATGTCATATGAGATAGGGTATGTATGTATATGAGGTAAGTATTCATATGTTATTAATTGTTTAATGGAAGTTTGCGTCTGTATTTAAAAAGGATCCCTGTTAATTGATGCCAAACTAGTCTTGCATAAGAGCACAATTGAAGTAAAGTAAAACACATTAAAACATCGCATAATAGTAATGCATCAGAAAATAAACTAATTACATGTCTATTACTATGTCTGTATATGTATGAATGTTTAAAATATAGTATATATGTGTGAACCTCTCCATTAAGCTACATTTCATGTTATGATTCATTTATTGTATGTTTCTTCTATCAGTTTCTTCATTTCTAAGTTGCAGAGATCAAGGACGTCTACGGCCCACTAAGCCTGCTATATACATGATGGTACCATTGTTTTTATGTAAAAGTTGTACATAAATCACATTTTATGGGCAGCAGGTATGTGTGTACATAAAATGGGCTTAATGGTGCCACCTGCCTCATTTCTAGAAAGGTCCCACAACATGCTTAAAAGTAAATGTTTATTCAAACATATTTTATCCCTGAAGGCATGTGTTTGTTGTCTGTAACGAGTCATTGTAGAGATTTATTGCCGTGGGCAGGAAGTATAGCACATCTGAAGAAGCCTCTTACAGTTTTTCTCAATTGGTTTGGTACATTTCTCACATCAGAATTGAAATTCTCAAAAGTTCTTGTTCAGTTTTCACATCATCATGCCATTTGTGCAGATGAAAAAGGCAGTTTCTCATTGCATTGAACAAATTGCAAATGCTTTTGTCCATCCATGCAAATGATTGTGTACAATTCTCAGTTTTTTCGTACATTATCAATTGCTTTTGTCATGCTAATCAAAATGCTTTGTTATAGGAATCTATCAAATAGTCTCTTTCCCCAAAACATTTAGGCTATAGTTCATCATATAAGTCTTCACATGCAAAATGATTTACCAAGCCATCATAACATGTCAAGCATATATACATTTCCATAAGACATTTGTCTGTAAATATGATCTAAATTGGTAAATTCCTCCCAGGTGAATCTAGACTTTCTCTAATGAAAAGAGTTGATCAACCAATGATCGACAGTTTTCTGAATGAGCTCAAGGGAGCATCTCATGAACAATCTACTGGGGAGTATATAGGTAACCAGAGCACAATAGAAAGTTACAATGTCTGACGATGGAAGGACAACAGCCAAGAAGAAGGAGAGGAAGAGGGGTGAGGCTGCGTGGTGGAGGAGTAGGAAGAGGAAGAGGCAGAAGAGGCGGACACATGCGTGTTCCTGATGAAATTAGAGCAACACTTGTAGACCATGTTTTGAATCATGGGCTGACTATGGCTGAAGCGGGGAGAAGGGTGCAGCCAAATAATGGCAGAACAACTGTGTCCTCAATTATTCAAACTTTCCGCAGAGAGAACAGGTGTGTAATCTAACAGTATGTGCTGAATTACATGGAGTTTACTGTATTTACATGTCAATACAGTAATGCCCCATACAAAATTACAGTAGCCTATTCCCAAGGATTTTGAGCAAGAGACTGGCTTTTGCAGGTGATCCACAGTGTTTTGCTATTTGTTCAAACTGTTTTGAGAAATGCACTTGATCTTCTGCAAATTGCAAGAATGATTGGAAAAATGTACCAAAGTGATTGAGAAAAACTGTAAGACACTTGACGAATCATTGTGGTGAAGAGAATGCTCAGGGTTGTCCATAATCTTTATTTTGTGAAGTATCCTGCTATAAGCTCCCGGACAGTCCCAGCATTCTTTAGTTTGCTCAGTTTCTTCAAGTCACTGCTGCTGATGCTGCTCCCCCAACAGATGACAGATGAGATTGTGTCACACCTATGGTGTAAATTCTGATACCAGCACAAGTTCTAATAAAAATGAAAGCCAAAAGTATTGGGGGTGCAATTAAGAAGTCTCACTACTGGCGTGCAGAAGCAGAGCTCAGTCACTAAAAACAATAAGCAGGAAATAGCTTGAAACATGTAATTTCCAGGCCTCATATTTCAACAAACTCCTCCCAGATATTTGATTAGATTGACTCAATTAGATTGACTCAAAAAATGTTTTGTACAATCTAAACACATGCTTGTTGCTAAATTGTGAAGCTTACAACTTCTTAAACAGAGGGCGTAACCATGGAGACACATCAAACAAGCTACAATATTGATGCATATGATTCTAATCTACGCCTGAACCCATACATGAAAAGTTGGTCCAAGCTGACCATAAAATTCTTAGGTTTGATGATGTTTCCAATCTGAACACGTGGCTCTGACAGTCTTGGATGAACTTCCAAAGCGGCACCGTCTGATGAAAGGAACATGATTTTGGTCACATTATGTCCTGTATTTACTTATCAAACCATCCTGAGAGACCAACTTCATAAAAGGTTTTGATGCCAGGTGTTCAATGGCCCTTGTGTTATTTACTGTGCAAGAATAACATTGCTGTAGTTTTGTCACATGCAAGGGAAAAGTTTGAATTTCAAAATAATTTCTTTGTCTCAAGGACGGGAGGCTGGATTATCACCTCTCTTTCATCGAGGCAAACATTTCATACACTGCAACATTCAGAGGTTCATCATTCTATATTTTAGAAAATATGAAATTCTCTAACCGTTTTACATATTTCTGCAGTATTTTTTTCAGATTAATGTCAAATGCAACACAACTGTTCTCAGATTTCTCATTATTTCGTTTCATTTTTATTCAGATCAGTAAGATGGTACACATACACAATTGACACAATACACATATGGAAACTTGTTATATCACCAAACTTAGTTTTAGATTTTTCAGCGCTTGGATTTGCTGTTTAAATTCAGCTTGGAGTAGCACTGTAGAAAATACTGGGTCCAAAGTCCAGGATTAATATATTTGCAGTCCAGCTCTGAACACATCTGCAATTTAATATTAAATAAAATTTGGAGCACCACCTGTTGGCAACAGGAAACACGGTGTCAATTATGTTTTGCGTTTTCGGATCTGATCTGAATCTGCATTTGATGCGGCGATGCTGGCAGCACAGAAACGTTTTATGTTTCACCATGAAAATTCAGCTCATTCTAGTACACATTGAAGTTCTTAATACAGCTTCATACAGCTTTCAGCTTCAATTTTATTCGTCACTGATATCATATTTAAACCTGACAATTAAAATGAAAGAATTAACAGGCTCATCAAGCACTTCAGAATATAAGAGGTAGCCTATACATATTTTAATGTTGCCTTATATGTGCTGCATACAAAAGGTTCTTTTTTGAGGGTTTACAGGACAATTTTGTTGTGTTTCTTTTTTTGAATAGTGTAATATTTTGAGAACTTCATGACGTGATTCTTTTGTGAAATAATGTTGACCAAATAACCATCTAGTTTTAGCTTGCCAGGTAATGTTTGCAAGGATCTGGTCATAACTGGCTTATTTAAACAATGCAAATTCAACGCAAACGGATTCAAAAAACTATCCAAAAATATGAATTTGTTTTTTATAGTACAGCATAAATAAGGATTCCTGGTTCTATGTTGCCAAAATAACATTATGTTTAGAACTAAAGTTTTTAGTTCTTTCTTCATGTTAAGTAGCTTTAACTATGTTTGAAGATGTATTGTCTTGCTTGGGGAAATCACTGGTGTTAGTGACTGCCACTTCGTCGGCTGGAGTGACTCTGGACTCCAGTGATGTGCCATCATCATGGTCCATTTTGCAACAACACAGAGAGGCCAAAAGCTTGTCACAGATCCCTTTCCGCATGAAAACATACAGAAACAGATCTGCCAAAGGACTGAAGAAAAGTGGAAGCACGGTCAATATTTCAAAATTTTGATATCGTTTGTCCTTTTCTGACAAGGAAAGAATAACTCGCGGAAGAAACAGCAGAGTGTAAATCAGCAAAACCAGGACCAGAACTGCTACAATGCGCCGTTTTTCATCAGGGGGGACACTGCGGGCTGAAGACAGAGCTTTGAGGGTCCCACCCAGGAAGAATATGAGCAGGGGGAATGGGAGGAGCAGGAAACATGCAATGATGGTTTCTGTGTAATCATTGGCAAAGAAAACGATTGGGAGGTATAAAAGAGGAAGGAGCCAGACGACCACAGAGACGATCACAGATGTCTTGATGTTTCGTTTGAATTTGTACCACAGTGGCCAGGCAGTGATTAAATACCTGAAGAGAGACAATATAAAATATCATAGTCACCCAAAACGTTGAAATGGATGTAGCTCCACACATACAAGTAAATAGTTACCTTTCCAGAGAGATTACCACCATGAAGAAAATGCTGACTGTCACTCCAAACTCATGAATTAAAATAATTGACCGACAGATGGTGTGTTTGTTGATATCATACGACATTGAGATCATGCCACTGAGCTGAATAAGGTCAGAAATGAGAAGGTTGATGACGTATATTGGAGCAACGTGATCCTTTCGTACCTGCAAGAGAACAGCAACATGTAAACATACTCTGAACTTTGTCTTTTCTCAAACATGACATGTTGTTCTGCACCAAACTGTAAAATCATCCATTCATTTTTCACTTCAGTCAGTGTTCAGCAATGTTAGACCAAACATTTTTTTTATATCAAGGGTGTGTCACTTCATGGAAATACCATCAATACAACTTTAGGTTTAAAACAGTGAAGGCAACAGGCCTAACAAATCCTTTTCTCTCAGCTTTTCCTGTTAAGGAACCGAAAAATTAGATGCAGATTACTAAATATACGATCATTAAGCTCTAAGTCTCTGTTAGTAAATGATATAATTACAGAGAGCAGGAGTGATATTTTCTGCTTAACAGAAACATGGTTACAGGAGGAAGAGTATGTTAGTTTGAATGAATCAACTCCGCCCGGCTACTTTAATCATCACATTCCTAGAAGCACGGGCCGAGGCGGAGGAGTCGCAGCAATTTATAACTCCAGTCTCCAAACAAAAATTGAACCTAAGTGCAATTATAATACATTTGAAAGCCTTATGCTTGGTCTGAAATTTCCGAGCTGGAAATCAGAAAAGCCAGTTGTGTTAGTGGTAGTGTACCGGCCCCCTGCTGGTGCGTATCTAGAGTTTTTGTCTGAATTTTCAGATTTCCTTTCTGGATTATTGATCAGCGCAGATAAATTCATCATAATGGGTGATTTTAATATTCATATGGATGTTGAAAGCGATAATCTTAAATTAGCCTTCGATTCTCTTCTAGAATCAATGGGTATCTCACAAAAAGTGAATAAACCGACGCACTGTTTTAATCATACTCTCGATCTCGTTCTCACCTACGGTGTTGAAACTGATGGTCTGTTGGTGTCACCTGTAAACTCCCTTTTATCCGACCATTACTTAATAACGTTTGAATTTAATTTTGTTGATGTTGAAGTGCAAAATAGGAGGTATTATTTAAGCAGATGTTTGTCTGATGAAGTTATTGTTAAATTTAGGGAGGCCGTTGCTTATCTTACGACAGTGCGAAATAGTGATGTAGTCGAGGCCAGTGACCTGGGTTCTACCTCTGCAGATGTTGATTTCCTTGCTAGTAACACTGCTGATTTGTTGCATTCAGCTTTAGATGAAGTTGCTCCTTTGAAAAGGAGGGTTTCTAGCCACAGGAGCTTAACTCCCTGGTATAATTCAGATATCCGCATGTTGAAACAAAACGTGCGTAAAATGGAAAGGAAGTGGTACTCTTGTAGGTCTGTAGACTCTTATCGTGAATGGAAAGATATTCTAATAGTATATAAAAAAGCCATTCGCAAAGCCAGAACAGCTTATTATTCAACGTTGATAGGGGATAATAAAAGTAACCCACGTTTTCTGTTCAGCACTGTAGCCAGGCTGACAAAGAGTCACAACTCTGTTGAGCCGTGCATTCCTGCAGCTATCAGTAGTGAAGACTTTATGAGCTTCTTTAACAGTAAAATCACGAGAATTAGAGAAGAAATCAACCAGCCGGTTTTAGGTGTTTCTTCAGCTTTAGCGACTTCCCTAGGCTCTGACTTGTCTCTAGACTATTTTGATCCTATAGACCTCCCTGAGCTGACTTCACTCGTTAATAGAGCTAAGTCAACCACATGTATGTTAGACCCCATCCCGACTCGACTATTCAAACATATTTTTTCTCTTATTGGTACGACAATACTGGACCAAATTAACCTATCCTTAAGTTTAGGATATGTACCACAGGTTTTCAAAGTCGCAGTAATTAAACCTTTACTTAAAAAACCTTCTCTTGACCCAGACACCTTAGCTAATTATAGACCAATTTCCAACCTTCCATTTGTATCTAAAATTCTGGAAAAGGCAGTTTCAAGCCAGTTATGTGACTATTTGTATAGAAATGATCTGTTTGAAGTCTTTCAGTCAGGGTTCAGAATGCATCATAGCACAGAGACAGCACTGGTTCGAGTCATGAATGACCTCCTTATGGCCTCAGATAAGGGATTAGTTTCCATACTGGTTCTACTGGACCTCAGTGCTGCTTTTGACACTATAGATCATGGTATTTTACTGCACAGGTTAGAGCATGTTGTTGGGATTAAAGGGACAGCTCTATGTTGGTTTAAATCATATCTATCTGACAGGTTCCAGTTTGTTCATGTACATGAGGTTTCTTCAGAACAGTCAAGGGTCTGTTATGGTGTTGCCGGATGAAACAGAACCGTTAGTTAAACTTCAGGCATGTCTTAGGGACATCAAGGACTGGATGTCCAGAAATGTCTTGCTTCTAAATTCAGATAAAACAGAGGTTATCATTCTTGGTCCAGAGCATCTTAGGAAGGGATTAGATGGTGTTGCGATGGCTTCCAGTGCAACTGTGAGAAACCTTGGTGTTATTTTCGATCAGGATTTGTCGTTTAAACCATATGTCAATCAGGTTTGTAAAATAGCCTTTTTCCATCTCCGTAATATTGCAAAGATTAGGAAAATCCTCTCGCAGAGTGATGCAGAAAAACTAGTTCATGCGTTTGTATCTTCTAGACTAGATTACTGTAATGTGTTGTTAGCAGGATGTCCAAGTAATTTGCTGAATAGGCTCCAGCTGATCCAGAATGCAGCAGCACGAGTGCTGACAGGGATCAGCAGGAGAGACCACGTCTCTCCAGTGTTAGCGTCGCTCCATTGGTTACCCGTTAAATTCAGAATCCAATTTAAAATTTTATTACTTGCGTATAAAGCCCAAAACGGCTTAGCTCCGCATTATTTGCAAGACCTGATAGTGCCTTATGTTCCTGTCAGAGCTCTCCGTTCTCAGAGTGCAGGTTTACTCGTAGTTCCTAGAGTATCTAAATGTAGATTTGGAGGGCGGGCGTTCTGCTATCAGGCACCATTACTATGGAACCAACTTCCAATCTGGGTTAAGGGGGCTGACACCACCTCCACCTTTAAAACTAAACTTAAACATTTCTGTTTAGTAAAGCCTATAGTTAGTGTTTAGTAAACCTCTAGCTGGTGTTGGTAAATCTCTAGGTAGTGTAAACTTTAGTGTGTCAGAGTCGCTCCTGTGGTTTCTTGTGCTGGCCCCCCCTTCTCCTCCCTTTTTCTCTCTTTTGTCCATGTTGCAGCATCCTTTGCCGGACACCGGAACCTGCAGGTGGTCGTGGGTGGCTTGTAGCTTGCATTACGGAGCACAAGTCTTTCCCCGACCCTGCACCCCAACCTGGGACTTGCTGATTGGGCCGGAGCTTCGGGAGCTGCGTGCTGGCCTGCTGTCCCCACCCCTGGTCATCCCGTTGCTGGCCCCCCCTTCTCCTCCCTTTTCTCTCTCTGCAGGTGGTCGTGGGTGGCTTGTAGCTTGCATTACGGAGCACAAGTCTTTTCCTGACCCTGCACCCCAACCTGGGACTTGCTGATTGGGCCGGAGCTTCGGGAGCTGCGTGCTGGCCTGCGGTCCCCACCCCCGGTCATCCCGTTGCTGCTTCCACCTGCCTGCTGTGCTGTTGCCGTCCCTGACCCACCAGTCTGGCCCTCGGCAGGAGGGTCCCCCCTGATGAGCCTGGTCCTGCTCAAGGTTTCTTCCCTCCTAAAGGGGAGTTTTTCCTTGCCACTGTTTGGCTTAAGGTTTTTCTCCCACTAGGGGAGTTTTTACCTGCCATTGTTTATGTAATAACTGCTCGGGGGTCATGTTCTGGGTATGGGTCTCTGTAAAGCGTCTAGAGACAACTCTGTTGTATTAGACGCTATATAAATAAAATTGAATTGAATTGAATTGAATTGAATTAAGGGTCGCCCCCAGTAGATAATCTGCTTTATTCTTACTCTCTCATCTACATCTTCCTATTTCTCACCAACCAACTGCATATCCTGTTTCACCACATACAGAAGTATTCTCTGGTGTTTTCCTTTTTCTGTGCCTAGCAGTATCTCTTTACCAATGTGTTCATTAGGCCTTCTCTTTATGCGTCCAAATCACCTTAATGTAAGCTCTTCTACCTTATGTCCAAGAGCTGCCTTGTTTTTCAATATTCATCATTCTCATCACTTCCAAAGAAAATCCTCATCTCAGCCACATGTAAAACACATACAAATAAATAATCATAATGTGCATACCAGTGAACAAATAGCGACGATGGCCACAAGTGTCAAAGGAAGGCCGATGCCAGCGATGGTCATAGTCACCACGTAGAATATGTACACAGGTTTTCCCCAGTGGCACCCGTAACTGTGGTTTGTAGAAATATCACTCCATTTGTTGTCCTGGAAGGAAGGATCAGTGAAGTTCTCTTCCATTCTTCAGTGTTAAATTCTTTCTGAAGGGTAATATAAAGATAGCAGCAATATCAGAAGAGCTTTTTCAGCCGTTGATTTTTGTCATGATCTGTTTTTCAAAAAGGTCTCAAAGATTTTAAAGATTGTGAACTTGTTTTAAATGTCAGGTGCATTTCCAGGGCCACTAAAAAAGACTGTAATTAAATCTCTTTGCTAAAATCACAATAATGACAAGACACAAATGAACAACTGCATGCAAATGTCAAATCTTTTTTTAACAGCTAAATTACTTTTTACCCGCAAACCAACTTTTATGTCTTCCTGTCCTATTTTATTAATAATTATCTTATGTTTCTATTTTGTTTTTGTCTGTTGTACGTTCAGTTAGTCTGTAACTTTGTGTTTTGCTGCTGTCTACCTAAAACAGGTCTCTCTTGTAAATGAGACCCTGGGTCTCAATGAGATTTTACCTGTATAAATAAAGGTTGATAAAATAAAATAAAAAACATCTGAGCAGAAAAGAATCACATGTGGAGTTCCCCAAGGTTCCATCCTGGGATCTCTTCTGTTTAACATCCACATGCTCCCACTGGCACAGATTATAAAAAACAACAACTAAACTATATACCATAGCTATGCAGATGACACGCAGACATATATTACAAAGTCACCAGGAGACCGAGGCCCTGTACAGGCTCTTGGTAAATGCATTGAGGAGATTAATGACTGGTTGTGCCACAATTTTCTCCAGTTAAACAAAAACAAAACTGAGGTAAGTGTCTTTGGAGCCAAAGAGAAACAATTACAGGTCACCACAGAGCTTCAGTCTAAAGACCAAAATACCGACAACCAGGCCGGAAATCTGGGTGTAGTAATTGATAAAAGGATGAAAGATCTGATGTCTCAGCAGGACAAAAAGAAACTGGAAAAATTAGTCCATGGATTCATCCATGGATTAATCTTTAGTAGGCTTGATTATTGTAACAGCATATTTACAGGTCGACCTCACTACACAGATAACAAATGACTCCAGGTTTAAAACTACTACTGTTAAAAATACGTAAGTGAAGATGTATGTGAAGATTTTGTCACAAAATCTTGGACAAAATCTTAACATGTTTAATATATTTACTGTACAAAATCCATACTAGTTAAACTAAACCTCCAAATAGGTCTGACACACTTATACAAAAGCAAGTAGGAAACAAGTAGGTGTTAAAAAAGTAGGTGAAATTATTTGGAGGTCTGGGTCTTAGGTTAGACACACACACACACACACACACACACACACACACACACACACACACACACACACACACACACACACACACACACACACATATTTATAAATTAATCTATATATATATGGAACTATATTTACCTTTGGAAGTGACAAGGTCGTTCCTCCAGTGCCGTCTTCGTTCCTCCAGTGCTGTCACGATGCATCAGTTTTAATGTGTTTTTCTTCAGCCAAATGTTATACAATTAAATATGTGGCAATAACTTGCAACAATTTTCCTTCTGCTTCTCACAGATGTCATACCCAGTTACGATTATGTAATGTTCATGTATAAGAAATTTGCGATTACAGATCTTGTGTAAAAAAAGAAAACTACAAAGGGAAAACAAGCCCCACCCAAAAATGTACCTTAATTTACCTCAACTCAGTTCTATTTCGTCCCTACTGACCACCAGGCGGTGCTGTAAGCACTGGATATCTCCCCTCGCGCATGCGCATGTCGAGTACAATACCAACAATGTCACGTCACCCGTGACCCCTGCATGACCCCCGGAAGAGGTATAACTTCCGGCGTCAAGCATGGGATCGACTCCTCAATCTTCTCGCGTCGCGCTGAAGTACAGGACGGAAATAGAAGGCTGGTTGAAAGCTTCTTCCTCTCCTCCCTAAACCGCCGGCCCCGGTGCAGCTTCATGCCGTCAGGTAGGAGTAACGATCTCTTTCGTCCTCCAAGAAGCTGTGGCCGCGCGGTATTTATTGGTGTTCGGTTACGGCGGCGTCTCCCCGCCCCGCCCCCCGGCCCAGCTGACAGAAGGTAAGCTGTTGGCTGCGCCCGACACCTGAATATTCTGTGCAGTTGTTTTTTCTGCTTTAAAAAAAAAATATATATATATATATATATATAAAAAAGGAAAAGAACAGCCGCCTTTTTGGCCTGTTTTTGCGGCCGTGGTGACGGCGGCGTTTCCGCTCCCTCTCCCAACGGCTCGTTCATGGTGACAGCAGCATTCGCTCCCTCTTCCACTTATTGATGTGACATTATTATTTTTCCTTGCTGTTATTTTTTTTTTCTTTTGAAAAAAAAGGAAAGAAACAAGAGAGGATTGTGCTCTTCTTTTTGAGTAAAGACGCCTTTTTTTGCCTTTTCTCATAGCCGTGGTGACGGCAGCGTGGCCGCTCCCCTCTCCCGCCGGCATATTGGTGGTGACGGCAGCGTGCTCGCTGTGGTGACGGCAGCGTTTCCGCTCCCCTCTCCCACTGACACACCCGTGTTGACGGTAGCGTGTCCGCTCCCCTCTCCCGCCGGCATATTGGTGGTGACGGCAGCGTGCTCGCTGTGGTGACGGCAGCGTTTCCGCTCCCCTCTCCCACTGACACATCCGTGCTGACGGTAGCGTGGCCGCTCCCCTCTCCCGCCGGCATATTGGTGGTGACGGCAGCGTGCTCGCTGTGGTGACGGCAGCGTTTCCGCTCCCCTCTCCCACTGACACACCCGTGTTGACGGTAGCGTGGCCGCTCCCCTCTCCCGCCGGCATATTGGTGGTGACGGCAGCGTGCTCGCTGTGGTGACGGCAGCGTTTCCGCTCCCCTCTCCCACTGACACATCCGTGCTGACGGTAGCGTGGCCGCTCCCCTCTCCCGCCGGCATATTGGTGGTGACGGCAGCGTGCTCGCCGTGGTGACGGCAGCGTTTCCGCTCCCCTCTCCCACTGACACACCCGTGTTGACGGTAGCGTGGCCGCTCACCTCTACCGCCGGCGTATTGGTGGTGACGGCAGCGTGCTCGCTGTGGTGACGGCAGCGTTTCCGCTCCCCTCTCCCACTGACACATCCGTGCTGACGGTAGCGTGGCCGCTCCCCTCTCCCGCCGGCGTATTGGTGGTGACGGCAGCGTGCTCGCTGTGGTGACGGCAGCGTTTCCGCTCCCCTCTCCCACCGACACCTACGTGGTGACGGCAGAGTGCCCGCTCCCTCTCCCACCGGTTGCTGTGATGGGGCGTTCATGCCCAGGGTGCATGGCCGCCCTGGATCCTGCGGATGACCAGGACCTCTGCGTGTCCTGCCTGGGCCCTGAGCAGCCGGAGCCGTCGGCCAGCCTCCCCTCATCCCAGCCGGGGTCTTCTCTGAAGCGATCGGCGAAGAGAGTGATGGGTGCCCCCAAACGACGGCGGATAACGAGCCAGCTCTCCTCTAAGGTAGATCGCTTGGCCGCCGACATGGAGCAGATGAAGGCGCTCCTCCTCAATCTGCAGCCTGGTACTGGCCAGGGGGAACCTGCCATGCCAGAGTTTGCTCTGGGGTCGCCACCGCCGCTGCCAGAGGACGCCATCTCCATTGCAGCCTCGGCGAGCCACGTGTCTTCAGGGCACCCGGCCTCACAGCGCTCGGGGTTTTCCTCGCACTCATCTGCCCAGAGCTCTCGGGAGGGGGCGGCTTGTTCCTCCGTGGAGAGCGTTATTCGCACTGCCCTGGCTCACTTGCAGCTGGATACACCGCGTGCGGAGGTGGCCTCTAGCGCCTTCCACAGGCGCAATCCTTCTCCAGTGGAATTCACCATTCTGCCTTTGACGGATTTTTTGAGGGAGCTGCACTCATGCTGGAGAGATGTCACAGCCCTCTCCAGGCTAACAGCTGATGACCGCGCTCTGACGGCGATGGAGGACGCGGCATTGGCTGGTCTCCACCACATGTCCCCCATCGAGCCCTCCATTGCAGCGCTGATAGTGGCTCCTGATGAGGCTCTGAAGCCAGATCCCAAGTGCCCCTCTACCCAGTGTAGGGTTACTGATGGGCATATTTGTAAGGCTTATGACACAGCGGCGCGCATCGGCCGGCTGGGGAACACCCTCTCATCTGCTCATCTTCTCATCTGCTACTGGCTCTCTCCACCTCCCTGCAGGATGCACAGGTGGACGGTTCCACACGGGACTTGTGTGATGTGTACCTACAGGCTTTTCCCTCCCAGACGAGGGAGCTGGGGCGGCTGATGTCCACCCTGGTGCACACGCGCCGTCATGTCTGGCTGGTGCAGTCACCCCTGACAGAGGCTGCTCGCAGGGTTCTTCGTCAGGCACCGGCAGAACCGGGGGAGCTGTTTGGGGCAACTGCCCTGGAAGCTCTGGACCGCACCGCCCTGGCCGATGAGACCAGGCAGTGACTGGTGCACCTTCACAGGAGGGCGCCCGCTTCCAGTTCACCGAGGGGCCCTTTGTCCGCCCCTGGACGTCGCCCCCAGTCACCTGCCCGCGGGAGCCAGCGCAGCTCCCAACGGCCCGTTGGACAGCCTGCCGGGGGCTTTCGCCCCCCTGTGCGCGGACCGCCCCAGCAGAGTCGGGGTGTTGACCTCGACCATCGCCCCCCCGGCACGTCCAGAGGCTGGGGGAGACGGCGCTAGGGCCACGGGGCCGGTCGTCGGCTGCTATTCCCGGAAGCAGCTCAGTCACTGGGCTGCCTGTTCGTCAGACCCCTGGGTAATTTCCACCTTAACCCACGGGTACGTACTGCAGTTCCGACACCGACCCCCTACCTCCGGCCGGGTCAAGATGACCGTCATCAGAGACCCGGCGAACATTCTGGCTCTGACTCAGGAGTTATCCGTCCTGCTGGCCAAGGGCGCCATTGTGCCGGTAGACCCCCTGCTGCAGCGTCCTGTTCCTGCAGCTTTTGGGCAAATTAACAGCCGCCTCGGCTGTTGTGCCTTTGGGCCTGCTGACGCTACGCCCCCTGCAGATGTGGCTGAACAGCCTTCGCCTGGATGCCGAAAGGCACAGGCACAGGCTGATCAGGGTGTCGCGGGTGTGTGTCCATGGCCTGGCACCCTGGAAAGACAGGGCATTCCTGCTGGGGGGTGTGCCCTTGGGCTCTATCCCCTCCTTCTGGGAGGCTGTCACCACAGATGCCTCTCTCTCGGGGTGGGGTGCTGTTGGCGCGGCAGGCCTGCCCAAGGGCAGTGGTCTGCGCGGGACCGCACACGCCACATCAATGTGCTGGAGATCCGTGCTGTACACCTCGCACTCGAGCACTTTTGCCTCACCTATGGGGGAGGCACGTACTGGTGCGGCCGGACAGTATGTCCACTGTCTCCCAGATCAACCACCAGGGGGGCACCAGGTCTGCACAGCTGCGGGTGTCCTGGGGCCTTCTGACATGGGCCGCTCCTCGCCTCCTCAGCCTGCGGGCAATGTACCTGCCAGGGGACAGGAATCAGGTGGCGGACTTCCTGTCCCGACACAAGCCTCCCCTGGGAGAGTGGCGGCTTCATCCGGAGGTAGTGGGGATGATTTGGGTCCTCTTCGGCAGAGCAGTGGTGGACCTCTTCGCCTCGGGCGTCTCGGCTCACTGCCCCTCTGGTTCTCCTGGACAGAGGAGACCAGTCCTCTGAGTCAGGATGCCCTAGGGCACGAGTGGCCCGACGGGCTCCTATACGCGTTCCCCCCACTCCCTTTGATCCTGCCCACATTGCAGAGGGTCCTCCAGAGAGGTCACAGGCTCCTCTTGGTGGCCCCCTTCTGGCCGGGGAAACCGTGGTTCCCACTACTCCGGAGGCTCTGCTGCGGCACGCCATGGCGCCTCCCCGGCCATTTCGTCACGGCATGCCCTGGTCGATAATGCCACCGTGGGGTGCCACCGGCTGGTTTTCTCTCTTTCTTAGGGGGGCTCTGAGGCTGCGCCCCCCGAGGACCCCAAGGGCCCCGGTGTGGGACCTGTCCATGGTGCTAGGTGCCCTCTCTTCTCCACCTTTTTGAGCCCTTGGCCCAGGTGGACCTGAAGTGGCTTTCTATGAAGACGGCTTTTCTCCTCGCTATGACGTCGGCAAAGCGAGTCAGTGAGTTACATGCCCTGTCAGTCAGCGGGTACTGCCTGAGGTGGAACCCGGATGGCTCAGGGGTTACGTTGTGGCCGAACGTGGCGTTCCTGCCCAAGGTCCTGCCACGCGATCATGCTAATCGGCCTATCCAGCTTGCCCCGAGCCTGCGGGGGGTGGGCCGAGCCCTTTGTGCCCCGTACGGGCCCTTGCTGCTTATGTTGCTGCCGCCGCGCCTGTGCGACAGTCGGAGCAGCTTTTTATCTGTCATGGTGGCCCTAACAGGGGGCGTGCTATTTCTAGGCAACGTCTGTCCCACTGGGTGGTGGACACCATCGAGCATGCCTACAGGGCCAGTGGCCGCCCCTTACCAGTGGGGGTGAGGTGCCACTCGACCAGAAGCGTCTCAGCTTCTTTGGCTGCCCTGAAGGGGGTGCCTCTGGAGGACATCTGCACAGCGGCTTCGTGGACGTCGCCGGACACGTTCTCCAGATTTTACCGGATCAATGTCGCCACTCCCCAACCATTGGGCGTGGTTCTACTCCCGGGTCCTTCTGCCCCTGGTCAGTGAGGTAAGTGACCGGGATTCTACGTGACATTGTTGGTATTCTTCATCCAGTGCTTACAGCACCGCCTGGCGGTCAGTAGGGACGAAATAGAACGAAAGTTACGCCTGTAACTACGATGACCGCCAGGCCTGCCGGTCACTCCGAATCCTCGTGCTCTCGTGAGAAGATTCTAGGAGTCGATCCCATGTTTGAAGCCGGAAGTTATACCCCTTCCGGGGGTCATGCAGGGGTCAGGGGTGACGTGACATTGTTGGTATTGTACTCGACATGCGCATGCGCGAGGGGAGATATCCAGTGCTTACAGCACCGCCTGGCGGTCATCCGGGACACAGCGGGATAGAACCGTAGTTACAGGCGTAACTTTCGCTTTGTTTATACATTTATTTATATATTTATTTTTGTTTTAATGTATTTCCCTTCAGGTATTAAAAAAAATTTTTGAATTTGAATTTGAGAATTTGAATACAAAACTTTTGAATCACCAGTTAAACCAGAAGTCAAGACTTCTCATCTTAGCCTGCTGTCTCCTACATGCGAACCAAATAATCAGAAGTTTGTAACTTAGCTGCAGCAGATCTGTTTATATGGCCATCCCTGTAGTGCACTAGCTAACCATTGTTTCTATGTCTCTCCTCTCTGTTCTTCATACTCTCTTTCCTCCCTTTTCCTGCTCTGCCCGACTGGCCTTCGGCAGGAGAGTTTTCCTTGCCACTGTTTGACTTAAGGTTTTTGTCCCACTAAAGGAGTTTTTACTTTCCACTGTTTATGTAATACTGCACGGGGGTCATGTTCTGGGTCTCTGGGAAGTGCTTAGAGACAACTTCTGTTGAAATAGACGCTATATAAATAAGCCGAATTGAATATATATATATATATATATATATATATATATATATATATATATATATATATATATATATATATATATATATATATATATATATATATAATGTATACACTAGGGGTGGGACGATACAGGTAATATCAAGATACACGATATCGACGATATTCGATATATTGTAAGAAATTTTATCAACGATATATCACTATATATGTGACTGAAAAAGAAAAAATACCCATAAAAAGGAAAACCTCTGTAGTTATGCATTTATTCAATGGCAAAACTTCATACGTTGTTCAAAGAAAGTACACTTGTATAGAGCCTCACTGCCTCCAAGGCTTGTAAATGTAAACACTGTACAGCTGGACAAATTGAAGTGCATGAACAATAGTGCGGTGACAACCGCGTAAATCCATGATGTGTGTTGTAATAAAATATCGATATTTGCCGTCAGTTTATCGATTATTTATTGCGACAGAGATCGCAACAATATATCACAATATCATTTTTTTTCCTCACCACTAGTATACACACATATACAGTACATACACACATACACATGCAGTTCTCAATAAAGACCGATGTGTAGAGATCTATTTGAGAGTAAATAATCGTCCTACTATGCATGAATGTAAAATACATACACAAATGTATGTATTTACCTCAGTTTACTCCTCTCAATGTGAAGGTGCAGTGGCTCGACTCGGAGCTCCTCCCGAGTGACTGAACTTCTCACCCTATCTCTAAGGGAGCGTCCAGCCACCCTGTGGAGGAAACTCATATCGGCTTCAGTCCCCGGTCTTGGCTAGATTACTGTAATGTGTTATTAGCAGACTGTCCAAGTAATTCGCTGAATAGGCTCAAGCTGATCCAAAATGCAGCGGTGCTTACAGGAATCAACAAGAGAGACCACTTTTCTCCAGTGTTAGCTTGGCTCTATTGGCTACCCGTAAAATTCAGAAATTCAGTGGATGTCAGCTGTGTGCTTGCTGACATCCTGGCCTCTTTTTAAAAAGGGGGACCGGAGAAAGTGTTCTAACTATAGGGGGAACACACTTCTCAGCCTCACCGAGAAAGTCTATGCCAGGGTACTGGAGAGGAGAATATGGCCAATAGTCGAACCTCGGATTCAGGAGGAACAATGCGGTTTTCGTCCCGGTTGTGGAACACTGGACCAGCTCTATACCCTCCGCAGGGTGTTTGAGGGTTCATTGGAATTTGCCCAACCAGTCTACATGTGTTTTGTGGATCTGGAGAAGGCATTTGACCGTGTCCCTCGTGCCATTCTGTGGGGGGTCCATGAGTATGGAGTCCGGGGCCCTCTGTTAAGGGCTGTGTCTGATATGATCGGAGCAGGAGTTTGGTTCGCCTTGACAGCAGTAAGTCAGACTTGTTCCCAGTGCATGTTGGACTTTGGCAGAGCTGTCCTTTGTCCCCGGTTCTGTTAATAGTTTTTATGGATAGGATTTCTAGGCATAGCCAGGGGCCGGAGGAGATCCGGTTTGGGAACCACGGGATGTCGTCTCTGCTTTTTGCAAATTACGTTGTCCTGTTGGCTTCATCGGACTGGGACCTTCAGCATGTGCTGGGGCGGTTTGAAGCCGAGTGCAATGCGGCAGCGATGGGAATCAGCACCTCCAAAACCAAGGCCATGGTTCTCCACTGGGAAAGGGTGGCGTGCCTTCTCCAGGTGGGTGGAGAGGTCCTGCCTCAGGTGGAGGAGTTCAAGTATCTCGGGATCTTGTTCACGAGTGAGGGAACGATGGAGCGGGAGATTGACAGACGGATCGGTGCAGCGTCCGCAGTTATGCGGTCGGTGTACCGGACCGTCGTGGTGAAGAAAGAGCTGAGTCGAAAGGCGAAGCTCTCGATTTACCGGTCAATCTACACACCTACCCTCACCTATGGTCATGAACTTTGGGTAATGACTGAAAGGATAAGATCGCGGACACAAGCGGCCGAGATGAGTTTCCTCCGCAGGGTGGCTGGACGCTCACTTAGAGATAGTGTGAGAAGCTCAGTCACTCGGGAGGAGCTCGGAGTAGAGCCGCTGCTCCTTCACCTCCTCGGTTTTAATGACGTGATTAATCATGTTTGGAATGCTCTTGTGAATAAGTTTTTTTGTAGTACAGCATAAATAAGGATTCTGTCAAGGATGGGGTTGGAGTAGGACCCAGAAGCAGGAAACCAGAAGGCAGGAGTTCCAAAAATGATGTTTCATTTAAACTAAAAGGCCAACACATAGCTCAGGGGGCCGTCCTCCGGGCCGGGCAGACCGGCGAGACAGTTCAGGGGGACTCTATCGGGACTGAGCAGACGGGTCAGAGGAACACTCTTGGGACTGAGCAGACGGGTCAGAGGAACACTCTTGGGACTGAGCAGACGGACGTTCTCGGGACCTTGGCTTGGGCCATGGCGTGGGCAGGGACCTTGGCTTGGGCCATAGCACTGGAAGGGACCTTGGCTTGAGCTTGGGCCAAGGCACGAGCAGAGTCCCGGGCAGGCGTCTAGGTACCGCCTGAGGTGTAGGCAGAGTCCTGGGCAGGGGTCTAGGTACCGGCTGGGGCGCAGGCGGAGTCCTAGGGGCTGGCTTCGGTGGACACAGGGTCCTTGGCAGGGGCCTGGGTGTTGGCTGAAGTGCGTCCAGGACCACCTCGGGAACAGCTACGGTTGCGTCCGTGACCACCTCGGGAACGGCGACGGGTGCGCCCGGGACAACCTCAGGAAAACGAAGGGACTGCCGCCGCCGTCGTCGTTTCCCCTTGGGCTGGGTACACCCTCGAGCCATGCATGTTCCCCAGAAGGCAGACTCCTCTTCCTCCGCCGACATTGTGCCCATCTCTGCCAGAATTTAGCCTGACAGCCTTTGGGCCCACCTAGAGCCAGGCGTGTTCCCAGGAAGAGTGAATCCGGCTCCTGCCAACAGGACCTTGTTTTTTTTGCTTCCTGGAAGACATATTGCCAAAAGGCAAAACTTTCTCCTGCTGGGTCCATGCTGGCTGGTCCGTTCTGTCATGGGTGAGATTGGAGTAGGACCCAGATGCAGGAGACCAGAAGGCAGAAAACCAGAAAAACATGATATGGCACATGGACGACTAATCAAATCAACCTTTATTGGTTTAGCGCTTTTCATACAAGTTAAAATGCCACGCAAAGCGCTTTACACAAAACAGTACAGACCAGCAGGGAGCAAGAGAAAGACAAGTCCAGATGAACACAAGGGTTAACGAGACACAGGTGCAGACAATCAGGGCAGATGGGAAACAGGAGGGTCAAACACAAAGACATGGGCTTCAAAATAAAACAGGAAGTAACAAACCATAACAGATTCCCGGTTCTATGTTGCCAATATGATATTATGTTTAAAACTACAGTTTTTAGTTCTTTCTTCATGTTAAATAGCTTTAACTATGTTTGAAGATGTATTGTCTTGCTTGGGGAAATCACTGGTGTAAGGGACTGCCACTTCGTCGGCTAGTGTGCTTCAGTCTGAGTCCGAAGTGACTCCGGTCTCCAGTGATGTGCCATCATCATGGTCCATTTTGCAACAACACAGAGAGGCCAAAAGCTTGTCACAGATCCCTTTCCGCATGAAAACGTACAGAAACAGATCGGCCAGAGGACTGAAGAAAAGTGGGAGCAAAGTCACAATTTCAATATTTTCATATTGTTTGATCTTTTTTGACAGAGAAACAATAACTCGTGGCAGAAACAGTAGATTATAAATCAGCAAAACCAGGACCAGAGCTCCTACAATGCGCCGTTTTTCATCGGGGGGGACACTGCGGGCTGAAGACAGAGCTTTGAGAGTTCCACCCAGGAAGAATATGAGCAGGGGGAATGGAAGGAGCAGGAAACACGCAATGATGATGTTTATGTGATAACGTGCAAGGAAAAAGATTGGGAGGTATAGAATAGGAAAGAGCCAAACTATCACGCAGACGATCACAGATGTCTTGATGTTTCGTTTGAATTTGTACCACAGCGGCCAGGCGATCACTAAGTACCTGTAGACACAGTAAAACATCACCGTTACTCAGTTAGACACAGATGTAGCTACACATATGTAGTAGATAAATGGGTACCTTTCCAGAGAGATGACCACCATGAAACAGATGCTGACTGAAACAACCAAAATGATGAACATAATTAACTGCCAGACAGACTGTCCTTCCACTGAACTTTTGCCCCAAAATGATCATGCTGCTGAGCTGAACGATGTCAGAAATGAGAAGGTTGATGACGTATATTGGAGCAACGTGATCCTTTCGTACCTACAAGAGAACAGCAACATGTAAACATACTCTAAACTTTGTCTTTTCTCAAACATGACATGTTGTTCTGCACCAAACTGTAAAATCATCCATTAATTTTTCACTTCAGTCAGTGTTCAGCAATGTTAGACATCACGCACACCTTTATGAGTTCACTGTTTAGTTGAGATTATTGATGTGCTGATTAGAAATGTTCATGGATGAGACTAGCTCATCATCAGAACCATCGAAACCAATAGTCAAGGTAAAATGTGAGTCAAAAAGAAAACACAGGCATGGACCAAACATTTTTTTATATCAAGGGTGTGTCACTTCATGAAAATACCATAAATACAACTTTAGGTTTAAAACAGTGAAGGCAACAGGCCTAACAAATCCTTTCCTCTCAGCTTTTCCTGTTAAGGCTCGCCGCCAGTAGATAATCTGCTTTATTCTTACTCTCTCATCTACATCTTCCTATTTCTCACCAACCAACTGCATATCCTGTTTCACCACATACAGAAGTATTCTCTGGTGTTTTCCTTTTTCTGTGCCTAGCAGTATCTCTTTACCAATGTGTTCACTAGGCCTTCTCTTTATGCGTCCAAATCACCTTAATGTAAGCTCTTCTACCTCTAGCTCTTCTACCTTATGTCCAAGAGCTGCCTTGCCTTTCAATATTTTTCATTCTCATCACTTCCAAAGAAAATCCTCATCTCAGACACATGTAAAAAACATACAAATAAATAATCATAATTTGCATACCAGTGAACAAATAGCGACGATGGCCACAAGCGTCAAAGGAAGGCCGATGCCTGCGATGGTCATAGTCACCACGTAGAATATGTACACAGGTTTTCCCCAGTGGCACCCGTAACTGTGGTTTGTCGAAATATTGCTCCATTTGTTGTCCTGGGTGAAGGGATCAGTGAAGTTTTCTTCCATTCTTCAGTGTTAAATTCTTTCTGAAGGGTAATATAAAGATAGCAGCAATATCAGAAAAGCTTTTTCAGCCATTGATTTTTGTCATTATCTGTTTTTTCAAAAAGGTCTCAAAGATTTTAAAGATTGTGAACTTGTTTTAAATGTCAGGTGCATTTCCAGGGCCACTAAAAAACACTAATTAAATCTCTTTGCTAATTCACAATAATGACAAGACACAAATGAACAACTGCATGAAAATGTCAAATCTTTTTTTAACAGCTAAATTACTTTTTACCTGCAAACAACTGCTTTTATGTCTTCCTGTCAGATTTAAGACAGACAGCACCACAGCACTGAGATCGTTCTGATCAAAGTGTTTAATGACATAAGCCAGAATACAGACATCTACAAATGGCAATCTTAGTTTTGCTGGATTTCAGTGCTGCATTTGATACAGTTGACCACAATATATTACTCAAACAACTGCAGAATTGGGTGGGTCTTTCCAGAACTGTTCTGAACTGGTTCAAAACGTACTTAGAGAACAGGAAGTACTTTGTGTCAAAAGATAACTTTACAATAGATACATTTATTTTGCTAGAAAAATTCAAATTACTTGTAGGAAGACTGGTGAGACAGTCAGTGGGGGTCTGCACATGCAACCCAGTCTCATATAAAAACGTACCCTGGCTACGTTGGTCCAAATTGCAAAAACGTAGAGGGGTTACAATATTAGCCCTTGAAATGTATAACTGTTACATTTTTCTAGCGCTTGAAATGTATAACTGTTACATTTTTCTGCCTATTCGTTTTGTGTCCAAGTCACATGACTTTTAAGATTCTGGCCGTGATACCAACAAACACGGTGGACATTTTTCATTTTTGAGTGAAAAAAATCTATATTTTGAGTTAGTTTCTGCATAGAAATGCGTTTTGATTACATTTCTAGCAATATATAAATGTAGATAATCTCTTGCTTGCTCGTGGTTGCAACGTTTTTTTCAGATCTCGTCAGAATAATGTAAAACTGGAACGTTTTAATAACGTGAAATGGTTACATTTTTGGTTGCTGGACACGCTGTGAAAAAATCAATATTTTGAGTTAGTTTCTGCATAGAAATGCGTTTTGATTACATTTCTAGCAATACATATTTCACTTTCATAATATTCACTCAGTAAATGTATATAATCTCTTGCTTGCTCGTGGTTGCAAGGTTTTTTCAGATCTCGTCAGAATAATGTAAAACTGGAACGTTTTAATAACGTGAAATCGTTACATTTTTGGTTGCTGGACACGCTGTGAAAAAAAATCAATATTTTGAATTAGTTTCTGCTTAGAAATGCGTTTTTATTACATTTCTAGCAATACATATTTCACTTTCATAATATTCACTCAGTAAATGTATATAATCTCTTGCTTTCTCGTGGTTGCAAGGTTTTTTCAGATCTCGTCAGAATAATGTAAAACTGGAACGTTTTAATAACGTGAAATCGTTACATTTTTGGTTGCTGGACACGCTGGGAAAAAAATCAATATCTTGAGTTAGTTTCTGCATAGAAATGCGTTTTGATTACATTTCTAGCAATACATATTTCAATTTCATAATATTCACTCAATAAATGTACATAATCTCTTGCTTGCTCTGGTTGCAAGGTTTTTTCAGATCTCGTCAGAATACCCTGGCTACGTTGGTCCAAAGTGCAAAAACGTAGAGGGGTTACAATATTAGCCCTTGAAATGCCACCACCATCATCATCATCATCATCACCATCATCATCCAAGTCAAATTGCACGCGCGAGGTCCCGTTCATCGCCGATTGCAGCTTTAATTTATATTTATATTTATATATAACTATTTTAACATTTCTAAACACAAAAACACGAAAGTGTCCTTGATAATTCAATAATACAATAGGTTCATGTTAAGGACATCCGTTTTAATTAGTTCTCCTTCGATTATGAGATGTTATTAATGCTCAGTAGGCACAGGAGGTTTGTTATGTATTGTTATGAGGCCTATTTCGTGTCTATTTTTGAACAGTTCA
Source organism: Cololabis saira (assembly GCF_033807715.1). Lineage (NCBI taxonomy): Eukaryota > Metazoa > Chordata > Actinopteri > Beloniformes > Belonidae > Cololabis > Cololabis saira. The sequence goes on from NC_084603.1 coordinate 35,126,818, forward strand.
CTTTGAGCTAGGAAGCTGAAATTCTAGACTCTGTATCAGGAGGTGACTTTCATCCACTGTGCGGATTTTCAGATCTGTGTGACCTTCGGAAGTGTCAAAGGTCACCGCGTCTGTTGCTTTTCGGCCTGCGAAGACCATTTCGTGTCTTTTTTTGCATAGTTCACTAACGCTTTGAGCTAAGAGGCTGAAATTCTAGACTTTGTATCAGGAGGTGACTGTCATCCACTGTGCCGAGGTCCAGACCCATGCGACCTTCGGAAGTGCCAAAGGTCACCGTGTGTGGTGCCTTTTTCAGGCCTTTTTTGTGTGTTTTTTGAATAATTCACTAACGCTTTGAGCTGGGAGACTGATTTTTGACTATGTTGCAATGCAGAAGGCCCTTTGCTAGGATCTTTTGGTCCCGTGGCTGTACGACTTCCACAGAGCTAGTTGGCATTGCAGAGGGTTCACAGAGTTGAGACTTGGCAAGCCCAATCTAAGCCCCATATGGAGGCCACAGGTCGAGTTTTACTTGGTTTGGTCAAATATTGTGGCAACGGTGTCCGTTCGAATGTTGGAAAAGGTGACGTTTCAAAGCCCCGCCCAACGAAAAGTACCAAACTAACGTCTGTCTGATCAGGGGATGCCCCCAAACAACATATAAAAAATTCAGACTCCTAGCTAAAGGCGTTAGTGAACTATGCAAAAAAAGACACAAAATAGGCCCTGTTCCATTAGTCAGGAGGCTCTCAGAGCTAGAGGTTTCTACACCCTCCTAACCAGCCAGAACGTTTTAGAGGAAACACTGTTGCAGAAGTCATAGAGTTGTTTGGGGGGATACCCTGATCAGACAGACGTTAGTTTGGTGCAGATCAGACCTGTACTTTTCGTTGGGCGGGGCTTTGAAACGTCACCTTTTCCAACATTCGAACGGACACCGTTGCCACAATATTTGACCAAACACATCCGCACAGTGGATGAAAGTCACCTCTTGATACAGAGTCTAGAATTTCAGCTTCCTAGCTCAAAGTGAACTGTTCAAAAATAGACACAAAATAGGCCCCATAACAATACATAACAAACCTCCTGTGCCTACTGAGCATTAATAACATCTCATAATCGAAGGAGAACTAATTAAAACGGATGTCCTTAACATGAACCTATTGTATTATTGAATTATCAAGGACACTTTCGTGTTTTTGTGTTTAGAAATGTTAAAATAGTTATATATAAATATAAATATAAATTAAAGCTGCAAGCAGCGATGAACGGGACCTCGCGCGTGCAATTGGACTTGGATGATGATGGTGATGATGATGATGATGATGGTGGTGGCGATGATGATGATGATGATGATGATGATGATGATGATGGTGGTGGCGATGATGATGATGATGATGATGATGGGGATGATGATGATGATGGTGATAATGATGAGGATGATGATGATGATGATGATGATGATGAAGTTGATGAAGGTGATGGTGGTGATGATGATGAAGGTGGTGATGGAGGTGATGATGATGATGATGATGATGATGGTGATGAAGGTGATCAAGGTGATGATGATGATGATGATGATGATGGTGGTGGTGGTGGTGGTGGTGATGATGATGATGATGATGATGATGATGATAAAGATGATGATAAAGATGGTGATGATGGTGGTGGTGATGATGATGATGATGATCATCACATATCGGCCAATCAGCTACTAGTATCACTTCCGCCGTAGGCTCTGTGTTGGTGTAACGCGGAACCATAAATCAGCCTGGAAGTTACACGTGTCATTTGTTGATGTTTTTTCCAGGATTCTGATTGGCTGGCATGATGCTCTTTAGGCTTCAGAACGTCACATTATGCAACAGAAACTTCACCAGCGTCATGTGTGCGACCTGTGTTTACAATTAGTTTTGCCACCGTCAATATTTTCTTGTATTTTACCTGTTTAATATTCTAAAGTCACACTTAAAAGTAACTCCACTTCCCTGTCACTCCAAATGAAAAACTCTCGTCCCGTTTTGGAAGTAAAGCCTGAATTATGGTCCCGTGTTAAATCGACGCAGAGCCTACGGCGTAGGGTACACAGCGATGCCCGCCTTTACGGTGTGCGTCGCCGCGTACCCTATGCCGTAGGCTCTGCGTTGGTGTAACGCGGAACCACAAATCAGTTGGAAGTTACACGTGTCATTTGTTGATGTTTTTTCCAGGATTCTGATTGGCTGGCATGATGCTCTCAGCATGAAACAACTCTTTTTTTTCTCACAATCGAAGGGAAAAACATGAAAATTGATGTGCAGGAAATTAACCCACTAATGTTGTGTAATACAGTGGTGTTTCTGCCTTAAGAAATGTTGCAGATATCATTGTGAAAATCGCCGTTAACGTCAAAACGGACAGTTCAACAGTGTGTGTGTGTGTGTGTGTGTGTGTGTGTGTGTGTGTGTGTGTGTTTTTTTTCTCTCGCACCGGAGCCACTCATCGTCTGCGCTCCGGGACCTCCCACTTTACAAATTAAGCACTGGGCCTGGCATATATTTTAATAACGGGGCCATGCAAGAGAATTGGTGGTTTTATTACTCAAAGGAAGTAAAACAAGCACATGGTTCATACATTTCCGTCAATAAGATCCATTAAATGAGGGTAAAATAACCTAAATATATTTCTTGCTATGGATATGATAAAATCTGCTTTTCATGGCAAAACTATCTTAAAATATTGCAATTTAGACCGAGAATCAAAGAAATGGCAGAAATTTTATTTTTCCTCCACAGCCGAAAACTTGAAAGTCACGTGACAGAAACGAAACCTAACCAAACCTATTAAAATGAATGGGCCACGGAACGCGTTCACATCTCACGTTTTAGGAGGGCAAATCGTAACATTGGCCACGTTTTGCAATGTGGACCAACGTAGCCTCTACCACGTTTTCCTGTGAGACTGGGTTGAATATTGTAACCCCTCTACGTTTTTGCACTTTGGACCACCGTAGCCAGGGTATTCTGACGAAATCTGAAACAACCTTGCAACCAGAGCAAGCAAGAGATTATGTACATTTATTGAGTGAATATTATGAAATTGAAATATGTATTGCTAGAAATGTAATCAAAACGCATTTCTATTCAGAAACTAACTCAAAATATAGATTTTTTTCACTCAAAAATGAAAAATGTCCACCGTGTTTGTTGGTATAACGGCCAGAATCTTAAAAGTCACGTGACTTGGACGCAAAACCAATAGGCAGAAAAATGTAACAGTTATACATTTCAAGCGCTAGAAAAATGTAACAGCTATACATTTCAAGGGCTAATATTGTAACCCCTCTACGTTTTTGCACTTTGGACCAACGTAGCCAGGGTACATTTTTATATGAGACTGGGTTGGCACATGTATGGTATTTAACTAGTTTTTTACCTGAATTTTATTTTATTAATAATTATCTTATGTTTTTATTTTGTTTTTGTCTGTTGTACGTTCAGTTAGTCTGTAACTTTGTGTTTTGCTGCTGTCTACCTAAAACAGGTCTCTCTTGTAAATGAGACCCTGGGTCTCAATGAGATTTTACCTGTATAAATAAAGGTTAATAAAATAAAATAAAAAACATCTGAGCAGAAAAGAATCACATGTGGAGTTCCCCAAGGTTCCATCCTGGGATCTCTTCTGTTTAACATCTACATGCTCCCACTGGCACCGATTATAAAAAACAACAACTAAACTATATACCATAGCTATGCAGATGACACGCAGACATATATTACAATGTCACCAGGAGACCGAGGCCCTGTACAGGCTCTTGGTAAATGCATCGAGGAGATTAATGACTGGTTGTGCCACAACTTTCTCCAGATAAACAAAAACAAAACTGAGGTAAGTGTCTTCGGAGCCAAAGAGAAACAATTACAGGTCACCACAGAACTTCAATCTGAACACCTAAATACCACCAACCAGGCCGGAAATCTGGGTGTAGTAATTGATAAAAGGATGAAAGATCTGATGTCTCAGCAGGACAAGAAGAAACTGGAAAAATTAGTCCATGGATTCATCTTTAGTAGGCTCGATTATTGTAACAGCATATTTACAGGTCGACCTCAAAAACTACACGGATAACAAATGACTCCAGGTTTAAAACTACTACTGTTAAAAATATGTATGTGAAGATTTTGTCCATGCATGGACAAAATATTTTCATACATATTTTTGCATTCATACTGATCCAATGATATTAACAAGTACATCTGCAAACGTAGAACATGTTTAATATATTTACTGCACAAAATCCATCCTAGTTAAACTAAACCTCCAATAGGTCTGACACACTTATACAGAAGCAAGTAGGAAACAAGTACGTGTTGTAAAAGTAGGTGAAAGTATTTGGAGGTCTGGGTCTTAGGTTAGACACACGCACACGCACACGCACACGCACACGCACACGCACACACACACATATTTATTTATTTTTTATAAATTAATCTATATATATATGGAACTATATTTACCTAACGAAGTGACAAGGTCGTTCCTCCAGTGCCGTCTTTCGTTCCTCCAGTGCCGTCTTTCGTTCCTCCAGTGCTGTCTTACGATGCGTCAGTTTTAATGTGTTTTTCTTCAGCCAAATGTTATGCAATTAAATATGTGGCAATAACTTGCAACAATTTTCCTTCTGCTTCTCACAGATGTCATACACGATTATATAATGTTCATGTATAAGAAATTTGCGATTACAGATGTTGTGTAAGAAAAGAAAACTACAAAGGGAAAACAAGCTCCACCCAAAAATGTACCTTAATTTACCTCAACTCAGCTTTGTTTATACATTTATTTATATATTTATTTTTGTTTTAATGTATTTCCCTTCAGGTATTAAAAAAGGTTTTTGAATTTGAATTTGAGAATTTGAATACAAAACTTTTGAATCACCAGTAAAACCAGAAGTCAAGACTTCTCATCTTAGGCTGCTTTGACTTAAGGTTTTTGTCCCACTAGAGGAGTTTTTACTTTCCACTGTTTATGTAATACTGCACGGGGGTCATGTTCTGGGTCTCTGGGAAGTGCTTGGAGACAACTTCTGTTGAAATAGACGCTATATAAATAAGCTGAATAGAATATATATATATATATATATATATATATATATATATATATATATATATATATATATATATATATATATATATATATATATATATATAGGATATACACTAGGCGTGGGACGATACACCCTAGTGTACTGCTGCTGCACAAAGTGAGAAATAGATGATTAATCCTTAGTTAATGTTGCTGTGCATGTACTACACCTCTCATTTTAGGATTTAAACATGTCATTTCCCACAGTATGATGTCTTGATTTACCTAGGATATGAAGCGCCGCACAGCTGAGTGAGATGCATGGTGCCGCCCCCCCGTTAATAGCCGTGAAGATAGCCGCTTTGCCCCCAAACACTGATCAGAGAACCTCTGTGGTATCTTTAAAATAAGGCTGATGGTCCCCGTTCTTTCTATCTACCCCCTTCCTATACACACTTTGCATAAAGGCAATTAGAGCCACAAAATCTTTGAAAAAAAATAAAAATAAAAAATTAATGAATTAAAGATTCTGCAGCAAAGGTGGACGTTTTGACATCAGGGTCGATTGATATTGACTCGCTTTTGGAGCAAGCTCCTGGTGGTGAGTCAAGGAACTGCAATTCCCTTTACTTCCAGCAATGTGGCCCCTTGGGTTAGAGCAGCTGCCTGTTGCAATGTGTGAGCAGATTCCTGACCTCTGATGAGTCAAGCAAAGTTCAGTATTAATTGGCAGGACTGCCACACGTGAGAGATTGAAAAAGGCTTTCCAATACTGCATGTTTGGATTTATTGTTGCTCATTGTATCCAGACGTCAAACAATAAAGTACAGCAACTATTACAGAGTAAAAATGAATATAAACATTATAAAATTAACCCTGTCCAGTTTCTTTAACGGATGGAGAAACGTACAATGCTCACACTGATTCAAGCTCACAAAGGGGAAAAAAAACATACTGCAAAAGGATGCTACACATCTGAGAAATTACAAACAAATGAGTAATGAGTAAAAAAAGAGAACGTTTCCAAAACAGATTTACATTTTTACAATGTTAAGTAGAAATGAAAAGGTTTTCAGATTAAAGGAATGATGTGAACTCTAACACTTTTACATTGCAGTTACAAGAGTAGGATGCTTGTTTGTACCCCGCTGCTCCTGTACAAAGATGCAGACTGCAGATTAAAAACTGCACAATCAACTGTTTAGAGTTCAGACAGAGATACCTAGAAAATAAGTAAATACAATTATGGTACAGATGGGAGATGTTTAAAAAAAAAAAAAAAGAAAGAGAGAACAGCCTTTCACTATCTGAGTCGTGTGTTTTCATTTAGGATTTTATCCACACGTAGGTTTGAGTTCTGGATTCCAGCCAAACTAATCACTTTTGCAGGGATACATTCACCTGGTGCAGATGGATGGGAAAAGTGATTTTCCTCTAAAAGTACTGTTTTCATCACATTTGAACGTCTCTCAAGAGCAACACCGATGCATAGTGTTGTGTTCTCTGAGCAAAGGGATGGCTGTTGTCATGGATTTATAGAGATCCAACCCTCTACTTTCTGCTTTAGTTTTGGATTTCTTCCTCTATGGCCATCTGATCGCTCATCTTCCTCCCCTCTTCATCTCTGAAGAAGCCCGTCTCCGGCCCGGGACTGGGCGGCAGCAGCTCCACGTGTGAGCTGCTGGTGCTGGCGGCTCTGGCGATCCTGGTGAGGGTCTGTTCGTACGGCGAGGGCAGGTAGACCATGAGGAACACGCCGTCCGTCACGTCCTGCTCGGAGCTGGAGCTGGAGAGCTGGTGCTGCCCCCTGTTGCGTCGGAGGGAGGACAGCAGCTCGCAGTTCCTCTCCGGGTCCTGCAGGTCCTCCAGCGCGATCACGTTGGTAAGATCCAGCTTGCCGTCGAGGCCGAGGCCGCGCCTGCGCCGGCAGACCACGAGGCCGAGGACGCTGAGGAAGAGGAGGAGGAAGGAGGAGGTTGCTATGGCGACGTAGGTGACGGATCCAAAGCTGAAGATGGCTTCACCTGAGCTCTGACCCTGTGAGACAGACACATAAACACATCAGTATTTGTTATGTTTTACATTATTCTTTTATTTTACAATTAACAAAAAAAGAGATCATTTTGTAAATGTTTCAATTTAGTCACCAGTTGAAAAGAAGGCTGAAAACCATGCAGAGGGTTGAAAATGAGCTTAAAACCTGCTAGAGATGTCTTCCTGAATCAGCTCCCAGGGGTCTTGTGTACTAAATTTAGTTTAGAGTATGATCATTTCTTTCGTGTTTTCTTTTTTCTAATGAAAAAAATCTGTTATATAATCACATACATGAACTGACTTTTTACTGCGTGGTTTTTATGATGTTAAATCCAGTGGTGAACCGTGAGCACTACCGCTGGGCCTTCACCTCATCACAGAGAAATTAAATCGGCGCGGAAAAAATCAACAGTACAATGAATTGAAAGGGTTTAACAAGTGCAAATTCAATTAACGATGACAAGAATGCAAACAAATAGACCATAACGTCAATTACATTCTCTGCAACAAGAAACATTCTCAACATTAACTTCGCAAAAGCATGTAGGCTACATAGTTGAAATTAAAAAATTAATTTAATAGACAATAGGGCCTTAATAGAGACAGACGATTCTGACAGGTTGTCAGGACATGAACTTGACAGTAAACTTAATTTTAGAACATAGATGAGAGAAAATCTGTTAAATATATTGTATTGAATTAAATTAGATAGAATTTTTTTTATTGAATACTTTATTATTATTATCATTATTATTATTATTACATTTATTATTATTTCTTTTTTTTTAGGCCTTCTCTGAAGGCGTAGAAGGCCCTGAAAGTTCCCCACTGGTTAAATCAGATCATAAACTCCGGTTGTCGCACTAAAATAAATGAACAGAGGAACAGTTCACCGTCCGACCGGCAGAGGGCGCCGTTAGTCAAACATCAGACTGCGTCTCTAGATTACAGGACTGTCTCAGAAAATTTGAATATTGTGATTTTCTGTAATGCAATGCTTAAGAAAAATCAAATATCCTATCTCAAAAAATTAGAATATTCTGGGAATCTTAATCTTAAACTGTAAACCATAATCAGTAATATTAAAATAATAAAAGGCTTGAAATATTTCAGTTGATTTGTAATGAATCCAGAATGTATGACAATTTTGTTTTTTTAATTGCATTACAGAAAATAAAGAACTTTATCACAATATTCAAATTTTCTGAGACAGTCCTGTAAATCGGAACTTTTAAAACTCAGATCTTAGTAAGCACCAGGTCAATAGTTAAAAGTAAAAGCAAATTGAACATTGAAATGTTAAATGTCTCTTTGAGCTGAGCCCTCCGGGAGCCTGAACGGAAGAAGTGGACAGAGACGACAGATCCAGGACAGAAGTTCAAAGTTATGGAGCGATTTTCCTGCACAGGAATGTTTTCAAAAAATCCCAGCTGTCTGTGAATGAAGTTCAAAAGTCTTTAAAATTTAAAATACAAATTGTTTTAAAGATTTAAAAAAAATTGTTTGATAGGACCTGTTGATTCTAGATCAATCTTATTGAAAAAAGATTATTTTTAAAAGCCTAATTGTCTCATATAATATTTAAGTTAAATGGAAAAAAAAAAACCATAACAAAAACAAAACAAAACAATTGCAAATATTAATATGTAGGTTAAGGTCAAATTTGTAAAATACTAAACAGCAATTCAAGACCTCTTTATGATCCCGGATATTAAATGTATTAAATATTAAATGTCATCTGAAGAACATTGAGAAGCAACAAGTAGGCCAACTTTGTTTTTCAGTCTTTTCTTTACATTTTTCAGTAATATTCTTAATATTCTAGCAGCTTCACTTCTAAGCCTGGAGGCTGCTTCTACAAAGTTCTATTCAAGCTGCTTTCTGCCTAATTTAATTTAAAATGACGGTTTCAGAAACCACAAATCAATGATTGATCATCACTAAAAGCCGCTGATCACAAACTGACCGTCGCCTGTCTGTCGGTGGACGGCAGAGCCGAGGGCACGGTGGACCAGTCCAGAGAGTCCCGGCCCGCAGGCCCAAACTTCATCCAGCTGCTCTCCAGCAGTGAGCGCATGGTGGAGGTGGGGAAGGTGAAGCCCAGCCGGGGCCCGGGGCCGCAGGGGCCACGTACACTCGGGTGGACTGCGTCGGTGAAGAGCGGCGAGGAGGACCAGTGTCAGTCCACGGCTGCAGGGACTCTGACTGCAAAGCCGAAGGGATCAGCCTGAAATAATGACTGGTGGAGGGGGAGGAGGGGGGAGAAATGAGGGCAGTAGACAGTCCAGCAGAGACGAGACGCATCACTGGTCCTCATGGGAGGATTTAGATTTGCAAATGATGGAAGCAATCACCAACTGCACAGTTCTGAGTGTGTGCACGCACACACACACTCATGTCTGACTTGTGTTGACAAAAATGAAAAGCTGCAGCTCCTCTGGTTCTGTGTGGGTGAACGTGGCCGTCAGCAGTTCTCTCTACGGTCCACGACAGGAGTCGATGTCCTCACAGACATCTTCTACTTCCAGATCAGAATTCCCAAAGAGACTTCAGGTTCCAGAACTGTGCAAACGCTGCAGGACAATCAAAGCAGGTGCATAGCCAGTAATGGGCCTGGGTGGCACTGGCACACCCACATCACTCACTGGCCCTCCCTGCCAACTTTGATCAAAATACATGTTTCACATGAACATATTCTAAAAAAATATATTTATATGTATCTGCTATAGATACTCCCACTCGCCCACTTTTCTATCACCATGGTCTTCTAAGACTTACCGAATTAAACCTCTTCCATAATGCTTGCATAATGTTTGAAGTTGTAAATGGTCTAAACCGCAGACTGATGGGCCTGCTCCCTATCTGCCACCCCAGCACCAACACCAAACCATATTTATAAAATACCCTTGCTACATGATGGAGATATTGGGATGACTGGATGAATGATTGTATGTATTTGTGTTTGATTGTATGTATTGTAATGTTTATTGTTCTCATGTTTCCAACGGTACCACATTGCACTGTAAATTTAATTTTTCTTTCATAAACTTTGGGCCCCCTCCCAAAAGCTTTCAATAGCTGACTTTGGGGGACCCATTCATACAAAGCTTTTATAAGTCTGCTTTTTCCTGGACAATATGGCCCACCCACTTTTGTCCTGGCCCACCCAAAAAAATATTTCTGCCTACGCCACTGGATCAAAGATGTCATGGATTCATTGATGAGGGTCCGTGCACTTGCAGATATAAGTATCCTGCAAGAGAAAGAGCCACAGAACTCACATGTGTCTCAGAAAAAGCAGAATCCACTCAAACCAAGAGTTTTATTTCTGGAAACAGATCTGATTCATTGATGAATTCCCTCTACGACGGGAAGTGTCTCCAAAACAGGACCATGACTGCAGGGTCTCGTTCCCTGACCTGAGCTGGCGGAGTTCAAAAGCCTTGACTGTGGAAGCAAGTTTTGAAATTTAATTCAGAACTCTGGCATTTCCAAAACAAAACAAGCAGAAGAACCACCATCAGCAGTGAGAGCAACACTCAGGTTCAACACGGTCATGTACATTTAGTATTTCCAAACAATAGTTCAAAGTTTGAATATTTGTGTTAAAATTTAATTGTGACTGCTCAAGCTTTTTATCCATGCTCGCTCTGTTGTTGTGGGGGTTTCTCCAAGTGCTGCAGTTCCTGCAAACATTTTTTATTCTTTAATATATATAACCAATTTGATATCTGACAGTTTTGAATATAAATCCTAAAAAACACCTTTAACAGAGCTGTATATTCATTTGCAGGTGCTGTAATGAAATTAGTCGAGGCAACAAACAATTTTAACCTACTGCACAGAATTTTTCTGTTTCCAGCCCAGTTTTCAGAGGTGGCAGCGGTGAGTGTTATAACACCAGAACAGATAAAGCCTCTTTTTAAATCTGAGGTTGTTATCTGTTGTACAAATTAACCACAAAGGCAAAGGAACTATATTTTCCCCTGCAGTTTATGTTAATCACATAACAATTAAATATTGTGATCATAATCAAATCAGTTCTTTAGAATTCAGCAGAGGACAGTTTTTTGCACTCTAACGTGAACATCCTTCAGTTATTATTAAAGATTTTTAAAATTGTAAAGTTGTGTCCTGTAAAGTAAATGAAATGATTTGCAAGAGGACATAAATTATTCTACTGGATGTTCAGATAATGTAACAGAAAACCATGAAATACATCTTTATGTTCGGTTTGAGACTTTTCTTCATACAAATGTTAGCTTTTCCCAGACAGGAACTTTTCCTGCAGACATATGTGTCTTTTATTAAGAGTGTGCCAAGAAGTGAAAACATGTTCAGATTTTTAATTGCAAGTTTAAAAAAATAGAAAGAAATATGATATACTGTAATTGATAAAAAATAAAACACACACACACGAGAAAGGTCCAGTATGACAGTGAAGAAAGTGAAAGTGACACTTGAAAGGATGCTCAGGGTTGAAAAGAAACCTAATTAAGGCTTGGCAGAATGGCTCTTTACTGTCATCAGCTAATAAAAAATGAGCCAGAGACAAACTATAAAATATTGTCCCTGCATTTGATTCAATACAACAGGATCACATTATTACCACAGCCCATTTACAGGGTGACGTTTTTGTGCAGAATGTCCAAAACCGAGGATCGATCTAATACCAGTCAGATGTCATGGAACAAAGGATATCTCTTGCTTCAGGCCCACTGTGGTTCCTCTGTCTTCCGCTTTAACTTTAGAGACTTTCACCTACTTTAGTACACTTTGTAGTTACTTTAGACATATTAGATACCTGAGAACTGCTGTCTTGCACGATGACAGCATGTTCCAGCTTAAAATGACTCTGCACTGAATATGTTAATAAGTTACATCTCACTAGCTTTCCAGCTGCCGACTCAAAACAGAGTTGAAAAAGACAGTTTTATGGAGCTACATGTGCTGACTTTTAGAGCAACAAAGGAGAGTTGGGATTCTGTTTGTAAAAATTATGTGGCATCAGGTGAAAGATGGTTGTAAATACTCATAAATCCCCTTACTTTTGGATGAAATGTTGGGTATTTCAGATGCTAGTATCTGACTGGGAACAATCATTAATAATCCATAACGTAACCCTTTGATTATTATCTTGAACAGATTGCACACATTTCCCTGGTTACGAGGGATTTTCCATCAGCTGATTGACATTCGGTTCGACATTTTCTTCCAAACTTCCTACTGAAGAAGGTCAGCGATGTTTAAACCTTTTTAGAAATTGTGTCAGATGTCTGGGTCATGAAAATACTTCCTACGTTCATGTCAGACTCCAGGTCAGCATAAACAAAGCTGCTTTACTTCAACTCCTACGTGCACGGACAGACAGACAGACAGACAGACAGACAGACAGACGGACGGCCTCTCTAGAAACGTGTCCGTCAATTGTCGAACTGTCGGCCAAAATCACACACATGGGTCTGTGTTGGCGACTGTGTCTGCACAGGGTGTAATCTGCTTGATCTCTGAGCAAATAAAGCACGGTATGCCATGGCCTTTTCATTTCTCACTAATCCGTCACTTAACTCTCCAAACTGTAGATGATTTTCATGATCATTGTCAGAAGAATTGAGATTAGAATTTCTCAGGAAAAAAGACAACTTCGAGGAGTGCGGATCAGAGGCGAGAGCTTAAAGTTGAACAAAGATGCTGAACACGTGATAGTGGACAGATGAGTTATACTTAAGTCTGCTTGAAAAGCAACATGATACAATCACAACAACTGTGGCACAGACTCCACAGGACTTTTACTGTATTTTAGTTTAATAGGTCAGAAATGCAGACTGAAGCAAGCAATATCTGAGAGAACTGAAAGCAGCTGAACAATCAGAAAAAATGAGTTAATGAAAAGGAGGAATGGAGGAAGTAAAGTGAGAGGCTGAGGGGAGAACACTTGCATGACACCAACACAATAGCCAGCTGCTTATTTTAGATGGAAACGCCATCATGGACTTAACACCAACTAAATCCTGTCTCTTCACAGCTGATCACACTGATGGCTGACAACATCTGTCCACTTGCTGGTCGCCCTCAGATGGCTGGAACGGGGACGGGTCAGGGACGGAGGACGGGGTAGAGGGACAGCAACGTCAGTGGAGCGGCGAGACATCATAATGCTCTTTGTTCTGGGTTGGACAGTCTGAAATGAACTCTTCCCAGGAAACGCTCTAAGATGGATTTCCCTGGTGAAATTAGGACGAGAGTTTCCAACCCCTAAATGAAGTTTGGAAAAATTCAGATTGTGTCCTCAGTTGACAGGAAGTGGGAAGTAGGTTGATGAAAGTAAAATCCGACTGAGAGAAAGGTCAATGATGTCAAATTTATTTGAATAGGCTATAGAGAACTATTGTACACTGCAAAAACTCAAAATCTTACCAGGAATATTTGTCTTATTTCTAGCTAAAATGTCTAATTTTTAGTAAAAAAATCTCATTACACTTAAAACAAGAGTCATTACCAGAAAAATAACTTGTTATTTGACAATTTTCACCTGTTTCAAGTAAATTTTCACTTGAAATAAGTAGAAAAATCTACCAGTGGGACAAGATTTATCTTTTCATTACAAGCAAAAAAATCTTGTTCCACTGGCAGATTTTTCTACTTATTTTAAGTAAAAATCTACTTATTTTATGTGAAAATCTACTTGAAACAGGTGAAAATTGTTGTTTTTTTCCAGTGATGAGTCTTGTTTTAAGTGTAATGAGATTTTTTTTGACTAAAAATTAGACATTTTAAATAGAAATAAGACAAATGTTCCTCATAAGATTTAGAGTTTTTGCAGTGTATATTTTGGCAAAGCACCTGTGTCTGCAGCGCTGTTGCCAGATAACACACAAGTATAAAGTATAAAAGAATATAATCAAGAGAATATAATCTAAAACTGAATGTATTCGCAGCAGCGACTGGAGCCAGATGTGTTTTCAATGAAGGCTTGATATTTACAAAAGAAGACGGAGCTCTAACTCTGCGTCATAAATCCAACGGAGGATGTTTAGTAATAACAGCCCACTCCAACCGGCTACTGGTGCTTCTTTCCGCTCCTTCCCGTCTCCAAATCAAACTGCATCAAACTGCTGAAGACCACTGAGGAGTTCTGAGATCTGTCTGCAGTGCTAAATTTCAATTCAATTCAATTCAATTTTATTTATATAGCGTCTAATACAACAGATGTTGGCCGGGTTTCCCAGATCAGTTAAGTAGTTCTTAACAGCGAAAGACTTCTTTCAAACCTTCTTAAGGAGCCTGTGAAAGAAAATCGCGTTTCCCAGAGTTGCTCTTAGCTTAAGTATCTCTTTCATTAAGAAGGAAATGAAAGATGCTGCTGACCCAGTCTTTACAACCATCTTAGTGAACAAAGACTCACAGATCCAGCCGCGTCAGGCAAATCAATATCACACCAAGTAATGAGATATTAAAACAATGCACCCCGCACAAATTGTGATCTATTTTATACTTTAGATTTATATTGTTTAGCATTTATTGGTGACAGCAAAGGGGGAAAAAAAGAAAAATAAGGAATAACAAGTGTGTTCCTGTATATGCTTTATGCATTACGCACAAATAAAACGATCATCATGAATATCATTTATTTGATAATTTGGCTGCTATACAGCATGTTCTCGCTGCAAATCAACCGCGTCACCGTGCGCGAAGCAGAACTGTTTTTATGAACGCATTCGTGCGTCAGCACTTCAGTCCCCTGGACGTGCTGTCGGACCGGGCTGTCCAGGCAGCCGGGACACCGATCCTCCTGCCCGAGCCCGAGCACCTACATGTGTGATGACAGGGAAGCAGCAGCCGAAGAACGGGATCCTTTGATGAATCGTTCATGACAGTCTCAAATATAATCAATGGTGTCGGTTTATATTAAAGAATCTTTTTGCCCAGAAGAAAAAAGAGCGAAGACAACGTCCCATAACTATTTTCTTCTCTTGAAAAAACCCACCTGCACCGCGGGGTTTAGGATAAAAAGACGCTACAGAGTCGGGATGCAGCGGCTCAGAAGAAGAGCAGTGGAATACGTGCGAGGCGGGGCTGATCTCCGCAATTAGAAGCCCTCTATAATTGTAAAAAGAATTTCACTTATCACGGGTTCTTTTTGGAACATAACCCCTGCGAAAAACAAGGGATTGCTGTAATTCCACGTTGCGATTTGCGAAACTCGCTTTCTCTTGGCTCATGTGAACGCACACGCACGCCCACCACGTTTCCTCCCGGTCTCTGTGTGTGGGGAAAAAAAGCCTCACTGTAGCCAGAAATAACGGAGTAACGCACCGTTTGGATGAAAAAGGGTCATTGAATTATATTTATCATCTTAATTTTTCATTATAACGCACAGGCAGCAGGGAATTAGTGCGTTAGGCAGCAGTGCTGCGTGTGAAAATGCGCTGATAGTGATCGGTGATCGATTTGCCTGGCATCGATTTATTTGGTTTCAGAACCGGACAGCTGCTCCAAAGAGCATCTGAAAGAGCGAAACTAAAGGACGGTGTTAAGAAGTCATCTGGGAAACACCCGTATCTTAGAGTTCTCTCTTAAGTGAAACCTTCTTTGAACCTCTCTTAAGTCCTTAAGAGAGGTCGGATCTGGGAAACCCGGCCGTTGTCTCTAGACGCTTTCCAGAGATCCAGAACATGAACATAAACATAAACATAAACATAAACATAAACCCCCGAGCAATTATTATATAAACAATGGCAGGTAAAAACTCCCATAGTGGGAGAAAAACCTTAAGCCAAACAGTGGCAAGAAAAACTCCCCTTTAGGAGGGAAGAAACCTTGAGCAGGACCTGGATCATAAGGGGGGACCCTCCTGCCGAAGGCCAGACTGGGGGAGTCAGGGGCGTCAGCAGCACACAGCAGGCATGTGGAAGCAGCAGCGGGATGACCAGAGGGGGGGGGGGGGGGGGGGGGGGGGTGCAGGCAGGCGGAAGCAGCAACAGCAGACATCCACGTAGGCAGGCGGAAGCAGCAACGGGATGACCGGGGATGGGGGGGGAGGGGGGGGGCCGGGAACACAGGCCAGAACGCAGCTCCCGAGGCTCCAGCCTGCAAACATGCACAAAAGAGAAGAAAGAAACTACAGGAACGATGGACAAAAATGATAGCTATGAGATATTTATAATAAATAAAAATGGTAATGGAGAAGAGAGGCAGGGAAAAGGAGAGGAGAAGAAGGGTGAGAGGCACCGCCCAGTGGATCATGTCGGTGCCCCCCTGCAGCATAAGCCTATAGCAGCATATCTACAGGAATCAGCAGGAGAGACCACGTCTCTCCAGTGTTAGCATCGCTCCATTGGCTACCTGTAAAATTCAGAATTCAATTTAAAAATTTTACTTGCATATAAAGCCCAAAACTGCTTAGCTCCGCAGTATTTACAAGATTTGATAGTGCCTTATGTTCCTGGCAGAGCTCTCCACTCCCAGGGTGCAGGTTTACTCGTAGTTCCTAGAGTATCTAAATGTAGATTTGGAGGGCGGGCGTTCTGCTATCAGGCACCATTACTTTGGAACCAACTTCCAATCTGGGTTAAGGAGGCTGACACCACCTCCACCTTTAAAACTAAACTTAAAACCTTTCTGTTTAGTAAAGCCTATAGTTAGTGTTTAGTAAACCTCTAGCTGGTGTTGGTAAATCTCTAGGTAGTGTAAACTAGTGTGTTAGAGTCAGTAGTCATAGTTGCAGCTATAGAACAAAACTATAATAGTTAGTCTCAAATATAGCTTCGTGGTAGATATGCTGCTATAGGCTTATGATGCAGGGGGGCACCGACATGATCCGCTGGGCGGTGCCTCTCACCCTTCTTCTCCTCTCCTTTTCCCTGCCTCTCTTCTCCATTACCATTTTTATTTATTATAAATATCTCATAGCTATCATTTTTGTCCATCGTTCCTGTAGTTTCTTGTGCCGGCCCCCCTTTTTTCTCTTTTGTGCATGTTGCAGGCTGGAGCCTCGGGAGCTGCGTTCTGGCCTGTGTTCCCGGGCCCCCCCCCCCCCATCCCCGGTCATCCCATTGCTGCTTCCACCTGCCTACGTGGATGTCTGCTGTTGCTGCTTCCGCCTGCCTGCACCCCCCCCCCCTCTGGTCATCCCGCTGCTGCTTCCACATGACTGTTGTGTGCTGCTGACGCCCCCCCCCCCCCCCCCCCCCACCTCTGGTCATCCCGCTGCTGCTTCCACCTGCCTGCTGTGTGCTGCTGACGTCCCTGACTCCCCCCAGTCTGGCCTTCGGCAGGAGGGTCCCCCCTTATGAGCCTGGTCCTGCTCAAGGTTTCTTCCCTCCTAAAGGGGAGTTTTTCTTGCCACTGTTTGGCTTAAGGCTTTTCTCCCACTAGGGGAGTTTTTACCTGCCATTGTTTATATGATAATTGCTCGGGGGTTTATGTTTATGTTTATGTTCATGTTCTGGATCTCTGGAAAGCGTCTAGAGACAACATCTGTTGTATTAGACGCTATATAAATACAATTGAATTGAATTGAATTGAATATCTACCGCGAAGCTATATTTGAGACTAACTATTATAGTTTTGTCCTAAAGAGGAGGATGTTGACTTTTAAAGAAAAAAGCTTTAAAATTAAAGCATAATTGTTGGTTTTTAAATAGACAAACATTAAAATTGGCAAGGACTGTGATGAAAATGCAAGACAAGGTTTCAAAACTCCAGTTTTCTAACGATGTTCAAAACAACAACCTCATGTGGTCATGTGACATGTTTTGTTTGAATGTGACATGTTTTGTTTGTACACGGAGCAAAAACTGTGGTGTTTTCATGCGTTTTGGCCGTTCGTTTACATGAAAACAAAGCTCAAAGTCACCAAAAACGATCATTTCTGAAAACTCCGGCCAAAGTGGAGATTTACAAAAAGCAGTCACCAGCTTCATGTGTGCGACCTGCGTTTACATTTTATTTGGCCACAGTAGTTACTTGTGTCATTTGTTGATGTTTTTTTCCAGGATTCTGATTGGCTAGCATGACTTTATCTTCTCGTTACACTGCCCCCTGTAGGTTTGGATGCTCATAGCACCTTAACAGCTATTTATGCGGGTTTGTGTAAATGACGGTATTTTTCAAAACGTAGAGGGGGAAATATCCGTTTTTGTAAATACCCGGCTATGTGTAATCGTGGCCTGAGTCAGTTGCTGGAGAGAGATGGAAAAAAGGGAATGAATGAAGCAAGAAGGAGTAAATGGGAGAGAGCAATGAGTGCAAATGAAAAAACCGAACGCTCAGCTGAGAGTGAAAAAAAAGAGGAGTAAATCTTCTTAGGAACATCAGATGCCCCGCCCTCGTTGATCGGCTCTTCTGGCCTCAATACGGTCCAGTCCGTGGTGCAGACACTTCTGTAATTCACAACTTATCCTGAAATACACTGGAAGCTTCAGCGTCTGTTATCTATGCCAACCGACTCCCAGCTGTGTTTCAGTGCATTCAGTACGTGATTAAGCTTTGATTGAAATATAAAGGAAGACATTTGTCCTTAAGTCCAGGGGTCAGATACATTGAACCACATCATTTCAAGTGCAAACTCTGCATATGAAGCCTTTACTGCAGAATAATACCATGCATGGTTCTGCCTTATAAATCTAAATGGTTGTGAAGTTATGTGCATCTGGACAAACTAAATATCCTGTCCCTTATTGACCATGAATGGAGGAAGACTCCCCACTTAGTCACCACATAAAAATAACAGCATTCACTGAAAGTAAAACTCATACAATCTTCTGTAAAGCAGAGAAAATAAATGTGGTTTTATTTGGCATGTCAGTTCTGGAATCAAACAGAACATCAACTGCTGAAGTGACAAAAGTAAAAGAAAAAAAGTGATGCAGAGATAAAAGAAAAATTATAAAAATTGATGGTTTTATTATAAAAGAAAGGCCAAGACGCACATCATCTGGTCATCAGAGATAAGGGAGGTTTATATGCAACCAAGGAGCATAAAAGTGAGGATGATGATTTAGCTTTAAGTGAATTCAATTCAATTCAATTTTATTTGTATAGCGTCTAATACAACAGATGTTATCTCTAGACGCTTTCCAGAGATCCAGAACATGAACATAAACATAAACATAAATAAAAGTGAAGGTGATTGGGCATAAGTTGTGCAGGGCTGAGCATCTGGGCTTTAAACTGAGCTTCAAAGTCTAAAGCATCCTCTAAACCAGCATTTGATGGCAGAGAATTCAGAATGATCACTGAACACTCATTCTCCTTTTAAAATGACATATGTAAAGTCTAACAGCACCATCAGAGCTGCCATCACTGCACATGAGCTTTAAAGGAGCATGAGACAGGATTGAGGCAGGATTTATGAAAAAAATTCGTAAACGTTTTAAGTTTAGTAATAATGTCAGATGAAGCGTTCCAAACTAAAAAGAATGATTCCTCTAGTGTATCTCTCCGTTGCCTTGAACAGGCTGTGTGCTGCAAAATGTGCTGCAATTGTGGGGCCGAATTTCCCGCGCTGTCCTGTGGATGTGACGTCACATGACGCTGCATGCACGTTCTCCCCGTTCTCCCGTGCCGGCTTCACTGTTGGCTGCAGTACCCCCGACGGCCGTCGTGGCGAAGGGTGGCGCTAGAGAGTCTCATTTCTTAAAAGGAGCCTCATGCTCCTTTAAGCATCGTTAAGTTTTATCTAGTATATTTGCAACTGCGGCATTATGTTGATATGAAGGTGAAAAATGCAACAAAGACAAGCACATGTTTGATTGAACTGTTTACAAAAGCTTATACGTCAGAAAATATGGATAGAATGGTTTCATAAGGGTCTGAAACCAAACTCAACTTCATACATTCAAATAAAATGGGAGAAGGAAGGAGGGATAACTATATCGGAGGAAGAATGGACAATGATATGGAGATATCAATGGACCTGTAGCAGCTCACAGAAGTGGAGGAAGTTTGGATGGAAAAGTGTGATGAGGTATTTTATTCCACCCTCCCAGAAGTCTCATTATGATAATAACTCCTCCGTCTGTTGGAGAAACTGTGGGAATCAAAATGCAAATCAGTCCTCAAAAAGAGATAAACATTTAATGAATATCCTGCTAGTGTCCTGTAAAAAGGAAATGGTCATCACAGGAGAGCACAGCTTTAAAGGTATGGATAGAAATTACAATGGACATTTATAAAATGGAGAAGATAACGGCATTTATTAATTATAAATTGGAGAATTTCACCTCATACTGGGAAAACTGGCTCAACTACGTCACGCTCCATAGGCCTGATTTTATTGTGTTATGTGGAAAACATCACTCCCCACTTGTGCATAGTAGTTTTTGTTGGTTTATCTTTCTTTTCATTGTTTGGACATAAAACAAAAACATTATTCCGACATTTAGGACAGACAACAGATGTAAGATGTATGCATACATGATGTATCAGATGTGAATGTCTAATGCTGAATGTCAATAAAAAAAATTTAAAAAAGCATTGTTAAGTTCATTCATTCACCTTCAGTTCACCTTTATTCATCGCACAAGGGGAAATTATTCTCTGCTTTTAACCCATCTGTAGTTAGACCAGGGGCAGTGGGCTGCTATTTTTACAGAGCAGTTAGGGTTAAGGGTTAAGGGCCTTGCTCAGGGGCCCAAAGTGGTTCATACCCTGTGCAGATAAGCCCTGCTTTTACCCTGAGACAGGAATGAGCAAGTGCAGATAATGAAGTCTGACTGCTTTTTATTTTCTGTTTTTCTGATTGTAAATCCTAAATCTGGAAATATGAGATTTGTCTTGCTTCTAGTAGTCAACGCTGTGTTTTTAAATTCATCCTGAATGTTTTTTCTACACTTTAAATTTAGTAGTTTACTGTTAAAACAAGCAACAGAACCCAGAGTTCTTGTTTGTACCTTTATCTTTCACTATAATAAAGCTTTTTTCAGGTAACTTCACCTTTTGAAACATGAAGTAACATCCATGAGTTTATGTTCTTTTTCTTTGGTCATCATTTCAGACTCCCAGAATTAAAAAAATATGCCAAACATCAGCATCTTTCTCTAGTGGAAACATCGTCGACAGTTGACGGCAAACCAAATACCTGGAACGTTTATAATTTCCATTTGGAGCAACAGACACTGAAGTAAGACTTGAGGCGAGGTCCCTGTGAGGAAGGAGCAAAGAGACAGGGAGACGCTGTAAACATCCAAAAAGGTGGCATGAAACCAAACTATCAGGCAGATATGTTGTCACTGATCATCATTTACTTACCTTGAACCTCCTGTAACAGACGCTCCCTGCTCTAATCTATTCACACTGCAAAAACTCAAAATCTTAACAAGAATATTTGTCTTATTTCTAGTTAAAATGTCAATTTTTTTAGTCAAAAAAATGTCATTACACTTAAAACAAGACTCATCACTGGAAAAAACAACAATTTTCACCTGTTTCAAGTAGATTTTCACTTAAAATAAGTAGAAAAATCTCCCAGTGGAACAAGATTTTTTGCTTGTAATGAGAAGATAAATCTTGTTCCACTGGCAGATTTTTCTACTTATTTCAAGTGAAAATTTACTTGAAACAGGTAAAAATGGTCAAATAAGTTATTTTTCTGGTAATGACTCTTGTTTTAAGTGTAATGAGATTTTTTGACTTAAAATGAGACATTTTAACTAGAAATAAGACAAATATTCCTGTTAAGATTTTTAGTTTTTGCAGTGTATTTCTTTCATTCTTCTTTCTCGGTTCTAGTTTTGAACAAGTCATTGCCCAAACGAACAATTAGCTCCTTTAAGTGCATAAATATCCTGCTGGAGACCAGCTGGGCGTCTGAATCACCACAGATCATGCAGGTTATAACCCTTCAAACTAACATTGGTAAATAAATAACCCCTAAATAGGGTCGGTTCTTCCTGAAGGTGGTGGTCATCCGCTTTACAAGGTTTGCGGAGCTTCCTGCTCTGTGGATCAGCCATGTGTTCAGAAAATTTAACGCCAAAGATTTAGATTTTCATTTTATTTTTACACTTTGAAGCTTTGGTCCAACGAGAACATCAATAGCAAAGTTCCATCCAGCAGTTATGACAAAAATACCAGATATTCTGCTGTCAAAGGTAACGCTGAAGTTTAAGTTAGTTTCTTTTTGAAGAGTTTTGATTACTTTCACTTCAAAACAGCAGGCATTACAGCTAAAAACCTTAACTGCTCAATTTTCTTGCATTAGAAAGATTACTTAATTGACAAATTGATTTAAGAAAAACAGGACTATCCACTTGCATCGTTGGGTTGTATTTGGTTCCATGTTAAATTAGGATGTTGAACTCTCCAGTGACGTGAACCCAGATGCAGATGAAGCCCCAGCAGACAAAAAAAAAAATCTCACAAAGAGATAAAAATCTTCTTAGAGACACAAGAAACCTTTAAATTAAGACAGAACTCACATAAATACATGTGCACAACATAACAGGCATTAAACATCAAAATGCTCACACTACATGTTGCATTTGTTTAAAATAAATACTCCAGTGTTCATGGCTTAATAACAGACATTCATTCAGTGTTCCGGCAAGTGAGCGGACGAGGCTGCAGGACATTTAAAGCTGAATTTAGATAATCCTCAACCAAGGGGAAACATTCACATACAATCGGATTAAATATAAATAAGTGTCCTCTGGATGTGATGCCTCGCCCAGATTCTGAAGAAAGAAAATAAAAACCCTTGCAGTTTGCAGATATTAATGCTGTGACTTCATTTGAAACGGGGATTTATGAGTCCAGTGATCTCTGAAAGTCTTTCAGACCAGTTCTTTCTGCCACCGGTGGTGGCAGCGGTGGCTAAAAGGTGGAGAACATACAACTCAGCTTTTCCTTAAAGGCACCCCATGGATATTTTCCTCCCTATTTAGTTCTCAACCACTAGTGGCGCTGTGGAGCAAATGGGCCGGTTTCTCTTTGTCTGGGACTCATGCTCTGCAAGCACATCGAAACACTTGCACAGGACGACAAGATAAACATTCAGGAGAAACATCTTAAACCAAAAGCTGGAAAAGAACTCATTTACCCCTCCGACATTTGGGGATCCGAGAAATGCAGCGATGCACGTGGAAACGTCACACCACAAACGCCACTGAAACACCTGCGACCCACTGAGCCTTTATTGCCAACGCAGGTCATGATTATACTGAACGACATGACACTATTGTGGCAAAATTAGAAGCGATTCCTCAAATCAGATTTGGGTGCGCCTGTCTTCTTTCATGTTTTGGCGTCCACAAATAAACCATTCCAAGCGCTCGTTTCTCGTAACACATTGGTCTCATCACGACCAGATAATGTCATAAAGTAGCTTCCTCCCCGTCTGCTGTGCTGACATCCGTCACCGATCGTTTGTTTCCTTGCGTTGTCCTCACATGATGATGTCGTAGAGCCTGCCGACCCGGCCGAGCCAGTCGCGCAGCGCCTGGCGGACGCGGGCGTCGGTCACGTGGCAGGACAGCTGGCTCAGGCAGGGGTAGAGCGCCGGCTGCAGCGCCAGGAAGGAGCCGTCCGGCAGCAGCAGCACCTGGTTCAGCAGAGTCAGGACCATGTTGGTCCACGCCTGCAGAGAGAAGGGACGGAATAGGTTAGGGCCAAGAGATTTGAGAGGGGAAGATTTTGTTTATTGGGCACAATTTCAAGAATAAAGTCGAAATTTTCGACTTTTTTCCTCGACATTGAGTTTTTTCTCAACATTTCAACTTTTTTCTCAACATTTCAACTTTTTTCTCGAAATTGTACTTCAAAATTAATCTCAACATTTTGACTTTTTTTCTCGACATTTTGACTTTTCAAAAGGTTGAGAAAAAAGTCGAAATGTCGAGATTAATGTTGAAATACAATTTCAAGAATAAAGTCGAAATTTCGACTTTTTTCTCAACATTTTGACTTTTTTCTCAACATTTTCACTTTTTTTCTCGAAATTGTACTTCAACATTAATCTCAACATTTTGACTTTTTCTTCTCGACATTTCGACTTTTTTTGACATTTCGACTTTTTTCTTGACATTTAGACACTTGAAAGTCGAAATGTCGAGAAAAAAGTCGAAAGGTTTAGATTAATGTTGAAATACAATTTTAAGAATAAAGTCGAAATTTTGACTTTTTTCTCGAAATTGTACTTCAACATTAATCTCAACATTTTGACTTTTTCTCGAAATTTCAACCTTTTTTTGACATTTAGACTTTTTTCTTGACATTTCGACTCTTCGAAAGTCGAAATGTCGACATTAATGTTGAAATACAATTTTAATAAAGTTGAAATTTCGCCTATTTTTCTCAACATTTCAACTTTATTGATGAAATTTTGACTTTTTTCTCAACATTTCGACTTTTTTTCTTGAAATTGTACTTCAACATTATTCTCAACATTTCGACTTTTTTCTGGAAGTGCATAATGAAAAAAAAATCTTCCTCCTCTAAAATATTATTTTTATTTTTCTCCTGCCTGGCCCTAATACTCGCAGAGGTGGAACAACGCTGGGAAATGATGACTGTAACCTGCTAAAAGGTTTTCCCTTAAAAACTGCTGTGCATCTTTCACAGTCACTGATGTGGACAGATTTACTGGTGCTCTTACAGCCGGGTGACATGGGGCCTCATTTCTCCTGAAAAGTAGATGAATTAAAAGCTATATGTTGTATAGAGAAAGTCAAGTGTGAAGGAAAGGATTAATTTACTCTAAAATGGCCTAGACAATTTTATTGGTGGCACTGAAATTGCATTATGGTCATGTTTCAAACCAATCTTTGACCTTAATTTGTATAACAAGTGTTTGTAATATGTTTTTTCAGTCATTTCTTTCTATTTAAAGAAGGCAGCGAAGGTGTTTCTTAGATTTCTATCCAGAGCAGATAAAGCAACGCTTTTGGATACTTAAATATATGAACCATTTATATCTTAATCAGCGCAGCAGATTCAGACATGGATTCTTGTGCAACATGGTGTTTAAAATCAAATAGTTTAAAATCTTCCTGCTGGTCAACAAATACCTGAAAGGTCTTGGACAAGAATCCATGCTGGATCTGTTAGTTCCTATGAAGCTCCCAGACCCCTGAGGTTCATCTGGATCTGGTTTGTTGTGGTTCCAGAACCAGAACCAAGCAAGGTGAGGCAGCGTTCAGTTATTCTGCTCCTCACCGGTGGAACAAACTTCCTGTAGACCTGAGGTCTGCTCCAACTGTAGATCCTTTAAATCAGGATAAAAACATTACTGTTTACTGAAGCGTACTCCTAAATTAAATACTTACCTACTGTACTCTATTGCCCTTATTTTTTAACAACTTGTGCTTTTTATTATTTTATCTCTCTTCTTATCATTTTATTAGTTATTTACTGTTTAATTGTGTACTGTTTACCAAAGCGTACTCTTAAATTTAAAACTTGTGATTTTTGAAAAACATGCAATATTACACTAGTGATGGATAAGCCCTGAATGCAGGTATTGTGACGTAGAATTGTCAAATTGGTCTGAGTCACCGCACGAATTGTTACAGATTACTTTTGTAATACTGTTTTTGACCCGGTCTTTGTACATTTCTCTTTTCTTATCATTTTATTTGTTATTTACTGTTTAATTGTGTCTTGCTGCCTTTAATGTTGATGCAAAGAACTTTGAATTACCTTGTGTTGAATTGTGCTATACAAATAAACTTCCCTTGCCTAAAACGTGTGTGTAACTTCTCTTTTCCAGCCTCACATCTGGAGCTTGTGCTCACCTGGATCTGAGCCTCGGAGTCCCTGAGGGAGACGCTGTGGGAGCTGATGGTGGATCCGGACCGGGGCCGTTTCTCCTGCCTCAGGACCTCCGGCCCCGCGCTGACCGAGTGCCTGAGGGCGGGTCCCTGCTGGTCCAGCAGCTGCTGGGGTCTCTGTGGAGGCCCCCGGGGGTCCGGCGGGCCCCTCCTCTCTGCCCCGGGGGCCCCCTGGCCTCCTCCTCCTCCTCCTCCTCCTCCTCCTCCTCCTCCTCCTCCCCCCGCCGCCGCTGTCCGGCCCTGCTCCTTCATGTACAGGTTGACGTGGCTCTGCTGCTGCGGCTGCTGCTGCTGCAGCTGCGGCGGCGGCTGCTGCTGCTTCCTGCGTTTGTACTCCATCATTAGCTTACTGATGGTTTTATCTGTAGCAATGGTGTACAGTTTGTTGCCGGCGCTCTCCCACCATTCCTTTCTTCGTCCGGGCCCAACGGGGCAGGAACTCCCGGTCAGAGTGGAGTCCCTCCTCTCTCCGGAGCGGAAGTGGTGGGGCAGGCTGCCCGTGAAGCTGCAGCACACACAAATACACACAAAACAGATGACGTCAAGGACGGAGCCGGAAACATGACCTCTCTGAGGATGAAGGTACTCAAGGTGGGACAGAAACATCATCATCATCCTTCTTCATGCAACAGGGGAATCCATGGACTAAATACATGTTTAAAATAAGCTCATCTAAGTAGCGTTAAAGTGCTAAACACCGAAACTAATTTTGGTTGTTGTAAATGTGCTGCTTCTATTCTTTTTTTTTTTGTCAGCATATATATACATTTTTAACATATATTATATATCATATTTAATATATATTTATTCTATTAATAATATATATATATATATATATATATATATATATTATTAATAGAATAAATATATTATATAAATATAATATATATTTATTCTATTAATAATATATATATATATATATATATATATATATATATATATAATATTTAATAGTCTTAAATCTTTAATGTCACCAGCATTTTGTGTTTATGGTCTTCGCCCATCGTGAGACACGCATTGTGTCGTGTCTTTGGGGACCCTGAGTGTCCCATCCCCAGAAAGAGACAGTTTCCGGACTATAAGTTGCGTTTCTTTTCATAGTTTGGCCGGGGTTGTGACTTATATTCTGGAGCGACTTATGTGCGAAATTATTAAAGGAGCTTGAGGCCGGATTGTGGCAAGATTTATGAAAAAAATCTGTATACATTTTAAGTTTTCTAGTAATAATGTCAGATGAAGCGTTCCAAACCCAAAAGAATGAGCCCTCTAGTGTATCTCTCCTTTGCCTTGAACAGGCTGTGTGCTGCAAAATGTGCTGCAATTCGGTCCCGAATTTCCCGCGCTGGGCTGCGGATGTGACGTCACATGACGCTGCATGCACGTTCTCCCCGTTCTCCCGTGCCGGCTTCACTGTTGGCTGCAGTACCCCCGACGGCCGTCGTGGTGAAGGGTGGCGCTAGAGAGTCTCATTTCTTAAAAGGAGCCTCAAGCTCCTTTAACACATTATTACCAGTTTATCATTTCTACGGAAGAGTATTAGGGCCATGCAGGAGAAAAAATATTTGAGAGGGAAAGATTTTTTTCTATTCTGCATTTCGACTTTTTTCTCGACATTGTACTTCAACATTAATCTCGACATTGACTTTTTTCTCGACGTGCATAATGAAAAAAAAATCTTCCTCCTCTAAAATATTATTTTGTATTATTTTTTTCTCCTGCATGGCCCTAATACTATTCCGTACATTTCACATGTTATTTTCACACTAAACCGCAAGTGGGCGAACTGCAACTGACGATGAGTCTGACGTAAGCGACGTAGAGGAGGAAGCGCCGCATCTTCTACCTCTGGAGTTAGCAGAGTTGTTTAAAAGTGACACAGAGATTGAAGATTTCATTGGATTTTAGTTATTTGGAGTGACAAGGATGGTTTGGTAAACTTCTTAGCATGTTATTTATGCTATAGTTATCTGAATAACTCTTAGGGCCTGATTTACTAAAGGTTTGCGTGCGTAAAAACGTGTGCAAACTTGACATCACCCGCAAACCAATGTGCAAGCTGATCTACTAACAGCGTGCAAAGAGGACTGCGCCTCTCAAATGAGCAAAATAGCACACGCTATTCATTTAGTACTTTTGCCCTGATGAATAATCAATATGGGGCGTACCCGCCAGAAATCGCTAAATACTGGGAGGGGAAAATGCAAATATGTGGTTAGTGTCTAAACTGGACGATTCAGTCTCTCTCCCGATTTCCAAGTGGGAGGCGGATCTTTCTCTTAATACCGACCAGTTTTCTTGGTCACAAATATGCTTAAATACGTTTACTATGACAGCTGTGGCTGGGGCGTCTCCGGGTCTCCCGGGGGGGGGCTGGGCCGTGGACGTGGGGGTCCCACTCGGAGGGCCCGGCCCTGCCTGGGTGGGGGGTGGCTGTCTGCGCTGGGGGGGCATTGCTGCCTTGGTCCTCCGTCGCTGGGCGGGCGCCACGTGCCCCTGCGGATGTGGGGACTCCGTGACCCTCGGGGTGTCCGCCGGGGTGGCTCCGGGGGGGGTGGGGCCGGGTCCGGGGATCGGGCCTCCCCTGACCGGGGGATGCACGGGCGGGCGCGGCAGCGGGGTGGCACCATTCCCAGGTGTCTATGTCTTATGTTGTCAGTATGAATGGGGGGATGTTGGACCGTTTCCCCTTCTGTCTGGGGGCTCCGGCGGCGCCGGGGGCGCCCGTGGAGGTACGGTGGGGCCCTGGCCCGGCTCGGAGGGCCGGCCCCCGTCTACTGGATGGCCGGTGGGGGGGCGCGGGTGTCTTATCAGGGCCGGCTTTGCTGGTCCTGCTTCCTGGCTTCGGCCTCCGCTCCCCCTCCTTCCCCCCCTACACGATTCATACGCACATAGGCGAGGGGCGGGGGGTCGGGGTCGTGGGGGGCCTCGCAGGCGGTGGGTTGCCTCCCTCCTACTTCTCCCCTCTGTGGGGTTGCTGGTGGCCTGGGTTCCGGGCTCTTCCGTGTCGGCCTCTGATCTCGCGGGTGGCGGGGTTGCTCCCCCCCCTCCCCCCACTATAGATACACTTCAGGTGGAGCTTTGTTTGGTTTATCACACACACACACACACACACACACACACACACACACACACACACACACACACACACACACACACACACACACACACACACACACACACACACACACACACACACACACACACACACACACACACACACACAGGCTTGTTCTGACCTGCATGCTTGCTTTGTAGTTTTTGGGGTTAGGTAGCGGTAGCGGTAGCTTAGCTCAGACTGCGATCAGATCTCAAGATTTGTGTCGATTGCCCTTCATGTTTTGGTCGGCTCCGTGCCGGTTTCGTACTTTGTTTGTGTTTTTTTTGTTGCAGATTTCCAGTGCTTGACGTGTGTTTCTGTGTGTTCCTGCTTCCTGGATTGGCAGTGGATGTCGTCACCCCCACCACCCCCCCCCCCCCAAAAAAAAAAAAAAAAAAAAAAAACCACTGGGTTTGTATGTGTATATTTATGTATGTGTATGCATATGTATGCATACGGTATGTATGCGTATATATATGTATATATATTGAATATAGTAATAATGCACATATATATACCTTTGGTTTCTACCGTCATGGTATCAATCATTAATATGTGTGCAGACAAGGTACAAAAAAAAAAAAAAAAAAAAAAAAATGCAAATATGTCCATTTACCACACGCAATGAGATTTACCAAGCCTGAAAGTTTTTGCGGGGATTGTGATTGCGTCTGTATTTAATACGTTCGAAAGGAAGGTGCTAATCTGCCCAGCATTACACAGGGATGCTTGTTGGTGCCTGATTTGAGGACTGGGGTGGGGATGGCTCAACTTGTGGTGAGGATTCTCCACATGCAAAAGAAGAAATATTTTATTTTAATGTTAAATCGAGTATTATTCAGCAAAAGGTTGCCACAGGAGGCACCTTCATTTTTTTATTTGTGATTATTTGTGATAAATAAATAAAGTGTTTTCATGGAGAATACAGTGTTTCTTATTGTGCGCCTGTTCTGCAGTCTTCGTGTTGTGTCGTATTCAGCACCCCTGCCGTGAAAAGCACCCCCTCGTCTGACAAAAATGATATTCTCATTCCGTGTCACGTTCTGTTTAGCGTCCAGTTTTGTGTTAATGATTCATGTTTAAATGCGCTCATGGATTCCACAATAGTCATACTTTCCCACAATCACAGTCACAGATGACAAAAATCGGGTAAATGGTTATTGATGTCATTAATTAATAGCCTGCTTACTGTGTTGTCTTCCATAATATTTGTAAATATATATAATATAAACTCCTAAGTATGTGTTTGTGTGAGTGTGTATATATAAATATATTGAAGTGTCAGTGTGTTGTTTTTTTTCTTGGTCTACTTATCATTGAATATACGAGGGGGTGCTTTTCACGGCAGGGGTGCTGAATACGGCACAACAATTTGCCTCTTCCACTAATATCTCTAACTCCAACTCGTCAAATTTCATTTTGCGCTCGCAAACCGTAAGACACGCAACACCTCATTTAAATACTGCGGTTTGCACCTGTTATCAATTGCGCACGCAATCTTAGTTGATCACCCGCAAAACACACAACAACAGCACGCGCAAACTTTTTCAGTGCACACGCAATTTAGTACTCTTTATTTAGGATCTTAGTAAATCGGGCCCTTAATGTGTTATGTTAACATACCAGGCACGTTCTCAGTTGTGTCATGTAACGTAAGTATACCGTACAATTATTCAGCCTTTTGTTGCCTCTATTCTATTTTTATTTTAAATTGCCTTTCAAGATGACATGTCTGTTCTTGGCAGTGGATTTTATTAAATACATTTCCCCCCAAAAATGCGACTTATACAGTAATCCCTCGTTTTTGGCGGGGGTTAGGTTCCAAGAAGAACCCGTGATAGTCAGCACCGCCCCGCCGTGACCCGAATAATTGGATTTGAATGGGAGAAAATGAAAAATGATTATGAAAAACAAATACAATAAGTACATTAGGACAAATTGTGACTGGCGTGTATTTCACTGCTCTTCTGATGCTGCTGCATCCTGACTCCTCTCTGTAGCGTCTTTTTCTTCAAAACCCGTGGTGCAGGTGTGTTTTTTCCAGAGAAGAACATAGTTATGGGCAGTTGTTGACGCTCTTTTTTCTTCTGAGCAAAAAGATTGTTATAAACCGACATGCCACCATGGATTATATCTGAGACTGTAATGAACGATTCTTTAAAGGCTCCTGTTCTTGAGCTGCTGCTGAAGCTCATTGGCCGTTCTCAGCTTGTTGCTAAGCAACCAACGTTATTGATACAGGAAGAGAAGAAGAAATGCAGAACACGATGCACAATGAAAAAACGTGAAGCAGCGAGACGTGAAAGGTGAACCACGTTATAGCGAGAGATTACTGTATACGTTTTTTCCTTCTTTATTATGCATTTTTATGGCTGGTGCAACTTATAGTCCGTAAAATACGGTAGTTAGAATTGATGTCAGACTGATGTCTAACCTGTATCTTGGACTGGGTGTGAGTGTGTCTCCTGGCGACGTGGCGCTCAGCTCGGCCCCCTGACACCCGCCCTCCTCGGAGGGCGTGCCCCGGGCCGACAGCCCGCCCGCTGACGTTGGCGTGGAGGTCTCAGACGGGAAGAGAGGCAGGAGGAAGACGTGATCCCCCCCTCCGCCCGCGGCTCCTCTGAGCAGCGCCGTCTCCTCCAGCGAGCTCTCCAGGTCCCGGTGCATCTGGATGTAGCTGTTGCACAGGTCCACGCACACCTTGTACAGCCGTTTCACCAGCCAGGCCCAGTCGGCGCTGCCCAGCGGCTGCACGCTGAGCGACGGGACGGGAGCTCGCCAATGATGCCGCTTCTCTCTGCCTCGAGGAGGACTCACCTGTGACAGGAGACAAGGAAACCATTTTACTGAATGACCTACAGTAATGGCGCTTTTCCACTAGTACCTACTGACTCGCCTCGGTTTAGTTCTTTCCCACTAGGGGTCTAATGTGCCGAGTAGATACTTTTCTATATCTATTCTGCCGAGGTTCTAAGCTGCTGAGTCGGCTGTATCTGACATCATCACACTACAGACCACCGATTGGTCGGGGGGTTGGAGTCAGACGTCTGAGTCAGGATGTGAAGATCAGTGAAAGAGACTCTGACGGCTTCTTGTTCATTTTATCAACAGGCAATGGCAGCGCAAAAGTCTGTTTCATGATCCAACTCTGAGGTGCAGATGTTCATAAACCTGGTGCTGAGGAGAGAATTAAAAAGGGATCTAGACGGGCGATAAGGAACGACCAGATCTACCAGGAGCTCTGTCCCTTCATAGCTGCTCACGGCTCCAGCTGACTTTGCAGCAGCGCCGAGACAAACTAACAAAATTTAAAAAGCGTTGCCGCTTGAAGCTTCTCTCACTCTCATTTTTTAACTTGATATTGAACAGGTTTAGATCACACAATCAAATACGTCACAGCAGCTTCACTCCAAC